>NC_080034.1:23972612-24619384 GCF_030020395.1 Manis pentadactyla
CATTCATTCTAGGAGACTTCAACACACCACTCATCCCAAAGAATAGATCCACCGGGCAGAAAATAAGTAAGGACACGGAAGCACTGAACAACACAGTAGAGCAGATGGACCTAATAGACATCTATAGAACTCTACATCCAAAAGCAACAGGATATACATTCTTCTTAAGTGCACATGGAACATTCTCCAGAATAGACCACATACTAGGCCACAAATAGAGCTTCAGAAAATTCCAAAAGACTGAAATCCTACCAACCAACTTTTCAGACCACAAAGGCATAAAACTAGTAATAAACTATACAAAGAAAGCAAAGAGGCTCACAAACACATGGAGGCTTAACAACACGCTCCTAAATAATCAATGGATCAATGACCAAATCAAAATGGAGATCCAGCAATATATGGAAACAAATGACAACAACAACACTAAGCCCCAACTTTTGCAGGACACAGCAAAAGCAGTTTTAAGGGGAAAGTATATAGCAATCCAAGCATATTTAAAAAAGGAAGAACAAGCCCAAATGAATGGTCTAATGTCACAATTATCGAAATTGGGAAAAGAAGAACAAATGAGGCCTAAAGTCAGCAGAAGGAAGGACATAATAAAGATCAGAGAAGAAATAAATAAAATTGAGAAGAATAAAACAATACCAAAAATCAATGAAACCAAGAGCTGGTTCTTTGAGAAAATAAACAAAATAGATAAGCCTCTAGCCAGACTTATTAAGAAGAAAAGAGAGTCAACACAAATCAACAGTATTAGAAACGAGAAAGGAAAAATCACGGTGGACCCCACAGAAATACAACGAATTATTAGAGAATACTATGAAAACCTATATGCTAACAAGCTGGGAAACCTAGGAGAAATGGACAACTTCCTAGAAAAATACAACCTTCCAAGACTGACCCAAAAAGAAACAGAAAATCTAAACAGACCAATTACCAGCAACGAAATTGAAGCGGTAATCAAAAAACTACCAAAGAACAAAACCCCCGGGCCAGATGGATTTACCTCGGAATTTTATCAGACATACAGAGAAGACATAATACCCATTCTCCTTAAAGTTTTCCAAGAAATAGAAGAGGAGGGGATACTCCCAAACTCATTCTATGAAGCTAACATCACCCTAATACCAAAACCAGGCAAAGACACCACCAAAAAAGAAAACTACAGACCAATATCCCTGATGAACGTAGACGCAAAAATACTCAACAAAATTTTAGCAAACCGAATTCAAAAATACATCAAAAGGATCATACACCATGACCAAGTGGGATTCATCCCAGGGATGCAAGGATGGTACAACATTCGAAAGTCCATTAACATCATCCACCACATCAACAAAAAGAAAGACAAAAACCACATCATCGTCTCCATAGATGCTGAAAAATCATTTAACAAAGTTCAACATCCATTCATGATAAAAACTCTCAGCAAAATGGGAATAGAGGGCAAGTACCTCAACATAATAAAGGCCATCTATGAAAAACCCACAGCCAACATTATATTGAACAGCGAGAAGCTGAAAGCATTTCCGCTGAGATCGGGAACTAGACAGGGATGCCCACTCTCCCCACTGTTATTTAACATAGTACTGGAGGTCCTAGCCACGGCAATCAGACAAAACAAACAAATACAAGGAATCCAGATTGGCAAAGAAGAAGTCAAACTGTCACTATTTGCAGATGACATGATACTGTACATAAAAAACCCTAAAGACTCCACCCCAGAACTACTAGAACTGATATCGGAATACAGCAAAGTTGCAGGATACAAAATCAACACACAGAAATCTGTGGCTTTCCTGTACGCTAACAATGAACCAACAGAAAAAGAAATCAGGAAAACAACTCCATTCACAATTGCCTCAAAAAAAATAAAATACCTAGGAATAAACCTAACCAAAGAAGTGAAAGACCTATACTCTGTAAACTACAAGTCACTCTTAAGAGAAATTATAGGAGACACTAACAGATGGAAACTCATCCCATGCTCGTGGCTAGGAAGAATCAATATAGTCAAAATGGCCATCCTGCCCAAAGCAATATAAAGATTTGATGCAGTCCCTATGAAACTACCAGCAACATTCTTCAATGAACTGGAACAAATAATTCAAAAATTCATATGGAAACACCAAAGACCCCGAATAGCCAAAGCAATCCTGAGAAAGAAGAATAAAGTAGGGGGGATCTCACTCCCCAACTTCAAGCTCTACTACAAAGCCATAGTAATCAAGACAATTTGGTACTGGCACAAGAACAGAGCCACAGACCAATGGAACAGACTAGAGAATCCAGACATTAATCCAGACATATATGGTCAATTAATATTTGATAAAGGAGCCATGGACATAGAATGGTGAAATGACAGCCTCTTCAACAGATGGTGCTGGCAAAACTGGACAGCTACATGTAGGAGAATGAAACTGGACCATTGTCTAACCCCATATACAAAAGTAAACTCAAAATGGATCAAAGACCTGAATGTAAGTCATGAAACCATTAAACTCTTGGAAGAAAACATAGGCAAAAACCTCTTAGACATAAACATGAGTGACCTCTTCTTGAACATATCTCCCCGGGCAAGGAAAACAACAGCAAAAGTGAATAAGTGGGACTATATTAAGCTGAAAAGCTTCTGTACAGCAAAAGACGCCATCACCAGAAAAAAAAGGAACCCTACAGTATGGGAGAATATATTTGAAAATGACACATCCGATAAAGGCTTGACATCCAGAATATATAAAGAGCTCACACGCCTCAACAAACAAAAAACAAATAACCCAATTAAAAAATGGGAAAAGGAGCTGAACAGTTCTCCAAAAAAGAAATACAGATGGCCAACAGACACATGAAAAGATGCTCCACATTGCTAATTATCAGACAAATGCAAATTAAAACTACAATGAGGTATCACCTCACACCAGTAAGGATGGCTGCCATCCAAAAGACAAACAACAACAAATGTTGGCGAGGCTGTGGAGAAAGGGGAACCCTGCTACACTGCTGGTGGGAATGTAAGTTAGTTCAACCATTGTGGAAAGCAGTATGGAGGTAAATCAAAATGCTCAAAACAGACTTACCATTTGACCCAGGAATTGCACTCCTAGGAATTTACCCTAAGAATGCAGCAATCAAGTATGAGAAAGATCAGTGCACCCCTATGTTTATCGCAGCACTATTTACAATAGCCAAGAATTGGAAGCAACCTAAATGTCCATCGACAGATGAATGGATTAAGAAGATGTGGTACATATACACAATGGAATACTACTCAGCCATAAGAAAAGGGCAAATCCTACCATTTGCAGCAACATGGATGGAGCTGGAGGGTATTATGCTCAGTGAAACAAGCCAAGCGGAGAAAGAGAAATACCAAATGACTTCACTCATCTGTGGAATATAAGAACAAAGGAAAAACTGAAGGAACAAAGCAGCAGCAGAATCACAGAACTCAAGAATGGACTAACTGGTACCAAAGGGAAAGGGACTGGGGAGGATGGGTGGGTAGGGAGGGATAAGGGGGGGTGAGGAGTAGGGGGGTATTAAGATTAGCATGCCTAATGGGGGGGGTGGGAGAAAGGGGAGTGCTGTACAACACAGACAAGGCAAGTAGTGATTCTATAACATTTTGCTGTGCAGATGGACAGTGACTGTAAAGGCATTTATAGGGGGGACCTGGTATAGGGGAGAGCCTAGTAAACATAATATTCGTCATGTAAGTGTAGATTAGTGATACCAAAAAAAAAAAAAAAAAGGCAGTTCCTGTTTGGTAACCTCCAATGAGTTCTACACAAGAGTATAAAGGGCATATAAAACTGTAGGCAAAGGGTCTGTTTGTGTTTATACAGAGGATCAAAGCCTAATTGGGCTACCCCGAAAATGAACTAAGATACGATATGAAAAAGAACTTCCAACATCAGCACTCTCTGGAAGACTCATGCCAGAAGATGATCATCAAAAAACCCCAACAAAGATCCATGCACTGCTACAGCTGTAGATGCACTCATCCCACCAGCTCCTGGACTTGCCATGGGAATGAAGAAGGAGATATCTAAGCTGGCCTGTGCATACAGTAAAACAACAAATTTGACTGTATCTATGCTGTTGGAACTCAACCAAGAATTAGGAGAAGTGCAAATTGTAGTGCTCCAAAATCTTATCACTACAGACTATTTACTGTTAAAAGAACATAAGGGATGTGAACATTCCCCAGGAATGGGTTGTTTTAATTTGTCTGATTTCTCTCAGACTGTTCAAGTTCAGTTGGACAATATCCACTATATCATAGATAAGTTTTCACAAATGCCTAAGGTGCCTAACTGGTTTTCTTGGTTTCACTGGAGATGGCTGGTAATTACAGGTATGCTTTGGTTATGTAACTGTACTCCTATTATGTTAATGTGTGTGTGCAATTTAATTAGTAATTTAAAACCTATACATGCTGAAGTTAGTCTACAAGAATATATGTCAAATAATCAATCCTCCCATGTTTTCTTCTGACTGCTACTTCTATAGCTTTTCTTCTTCCTTCCTAATTACAACCCTTAAATAGAATTCGTGCCTCATATGAATTAACCGAGTATCATAATTCTTCCAAGTGGTAAAGATACCTCAAGACAAATGCTTGGCATAGAAGCTACAGGGCATAAATATGCAAAGAAGTAAAAAGCTAACCTTTTCAAACAATAAGGCTTCTCTCTCTATTACCAACTTTACATTTCCCTGTATGGCCCCGGAAGATGACTGGTTAGCCAGAGACGGGTATGATTCCTCAAGGGAGGAACAACCTAAGACAGGCACAGTCGCAGGGGGGTCATCAGGTGAGAAATTGGGGATCAACAGAGGTGAGGCTTAGAACCTCACCCCCCCTGTTCTGAGAGAAATCTTCTGCATACGTGGATGTTTTATTGCCCTGGTCTAGCTTGGATTAACACATAGTCTACAGGCACACACCTGATCATCTACATGTGCTCTCTTACAACACTAAACTATGTTTTCTACCTTTATCTTGTATCTACCTACCACTTCAGCATTTTATGAAAAATAATAATAATAAAGAGAGAAATGTGGTATCCACATATAAATCAAGTATAAAAATCAAATGAGTATTCATATTTGAACTGACTGTTTATTGTTCATAATGCATGAGCAAAACCGAAAGTTTCTGTGATGACTGCCCTTGTACTGTTCACCATGTAACTTATTCACTATGTAAGAATTTGTTCTCCATGTAAGAACTTGTTTGTTATGCCTCAGAAGATTGGGGACTGATGAAAATTAGGCTTGGGGTGGATTAATGATTGTGCATTGAGCATTGACTCCCCTATACAGAATTTTATTGTCGTTAACAACCATTTGATCAATAAATATGAGAGATGCCCTCACAAAATATATATATATATATATACACACACTTCCAATTGTAAAATAAATAAGTATCCATAATGTAATGTATAGCATAAGGAGTATAGTCAAAATATTGTAACAACTTGGGATGGTGATAGCTGGTACCTAGAATTATCATGTATATAAATGTTGAATCACTATGTTGTACACCTGAAACTAATGTTATGTAATTCTGTGTGTTAACTACCCTTCAATAAAAAATAATTATCTACAAAGAAAAAAAAAATAAAAAAAATAAATTATACTTGGGCAGGACTGGACAAAGGTAATTAGATTATAGCATTGGCGTGGGATGATTCCAGTCTCCTTTAGTGGTGAAAGAAGTAATCTAGCTTGTGCCAGGTGGCCATTTGATGTAACAGGTATTTGTGCCATCCTTATGGCACCAATCTGCAAGATTCCTTGTCACCAGGCTGCCAGTCTTTTAGAACAGTGTAGCGTGATGCTACAGGGTAAGTTAGGTATATGTGAAACACGTGCACATAACAGGATGAACAGCCCTGACTTGGAACATGGGATAGTCGGAATGAATGACTTACTGGGGTTTTGCAATTTATTGTGATGTGTAGAACTTAAATAATTTATTCATTTTGTTGTTTGGTAATATTTTTTGTTCTCTAACAAACCAGTTTTGCATCATCAAATGAAGAAATATGAAACCCTCATGTTAGTGAAAAAAAATTCCAAATTTCTGCTAATCATATCAAGAATGTTCGCAGATATATAAATTGCAGAGACTGTTGACAAATACCATTTAGCAAAGAAATCCCAGTGATATCACGGGCCACATAAAAAATTGAAGAAAGGACTGTGTAACGTAACAGTCTTCAAAATTTACTTCTTGTAGCTTTAGAAAGTATGCTTATCCATCACTCTGTGAAGCATGACTTTTTGTTTATACTAAATTATCACTTTCTAATTCAACTTTACTCATTTTTATTCTGTTTTCTTGTCCAATTATGTATCATGAAGCTATAATTCTTAATGGGTTAATTCCATTAACACAAGTTGAATTTTTCAGAGGTAAATCCTCCAAGTTTGGTGTTAGTGTCATCATACACTTATTTTGAAATTTAGTTTATTCTAAGAGCTCAGTTTTTTCAGCCCTTGAAATCAAAAGAAGTACTTTGAAAGTTTATTTTGTTGAAGGTGAAAGATCTTACACAACTGTGAACAGTGGCATAGATTAAGTTTAGAAATTCACCATTGGATTTTATTATGCAGTGATCCTAGGAGTATATATACATTTTGGTGGAATACAGTCATGGTGAAATAATATTCTCACTAAACTGAGAAGGTGTGGAACTAAAATGTACTTGGAAATGGTTGTGTTCACACATAATATGTAATATATCTATAAATAGGTTGTACCATTTCAAAATAAAGTCTGTAATTTGACAGAATAGCTAACAACTATTATACATACACATACACAAATAAATCTGCATTTTGTAATGGAGCTGATATTGAATGTGAGAGATACATTCAGCAAAGCACTATTTACTTTCTTTGCTGCCCATGATTAATCAGATTTCAGAAATACTTGAGGCTTTGAATTATGTCTTGGTAAATCAACATAAATATTCTTATTTTTGTTTTGAAACTATTGTAAAGGTATACCTTATATTTTGGTTACATTTAATTACTTTAAAGATGCTGGAAATCTTTATTCAAATTTTTTTTTCTCAGCATGCTTCCACAATTTTTGGGGAATAAAAATTGCAAATAGGAAGGTTTTAAACTTCAAATAAAGTTAGAAGCAGAAAAGTAGGTGGTGAGAGCTCAAGGGCTGTACAAAATTTACTATTATAATTTGTAATTATACTTGGGAATATCTTGCATTTAGGAATCATCTTTAGATTAAGCCCATATTTTTCTTTCAATATATTTATAATTCCCACTTGAATAAAATCAAGAGGTCTCAACCACTTTGCTGAAATATCTCTATGAACATCCTTTTGTCCATTTGATACAAAAGCAATCATAATAAAAGCTTACTTTCATTGGCAATTTGTTATTTGCCATACACTTTGCTTGCTAATCACATTACATATGTTTAATCATGTCTCCTCTCAAAAACCAGGTGAGGAATGATCTTGTATATTCCCCCTTTCTAGTGAGCTGAAATGCTGCCTAGAGCATTTTTGTAATTTCCTGAAGTCAGTCATCAGAAGCAAACCTGAGATTTAGATCCAAGTATGGCAGAAGGCCTATCAGTAAATTATAGAATAATCAGTATCAGGGTGGGTGTACATGTGTCCACTTCCTCTTATAGTAAGTAGATGATAATGATTCCAGCCACTTATTATTTGATCTTTTTGTTGTTGTTGTTATTAAAATGACAGCATCCTGAAAAAAAGAAGAGAGATTTACAGGTCGTATTTTCAAATTAAAATACTCAAATTCCTAACTAGTTACTTAGAAATATTTGAAGTTTACAAGGATAGGATATATCACAGACATCCAAATGCTGGTATGGGTGAGAGGTTAGAGAAAGAAGAAAGGTGGTATGTTCTCTGTCATAGTTCTGTAGCTACAGTGTCTGGAGAAAGGAGCTAAAATATATCATTATGGAAAGTTTCTTCCTTTCTTCTGTCTGTTAAGGATGCATGACAAAGAACCACAGAATGTTTGCCTCCTTGTATAACATCTCTCCAGTTTATTTCTCTAAGGAAGAAGGAACATGAGGTACAGAGATACAAAAGATTTTTAGTCTGAATCACAACAGTTAGTTAGGGATAAAATTCAGAGACAAACCATAGTTTTTGTTTGCTATTCCAATTTCACTCATTTTGACTTTCTAAATTTAAAATCTCTGGAAGTCCTCAGGGCTGTAGGAGTTTACTTGCTAGATCAGAATTATTTTAGAGCAGATTATTTCAAACCTAACAGCCTAATAAAATGCCTTGTGAACTATCAATCACTTTTACTATAGTTATTTTATGTTTTAATAACTACATATTAAGGTGTGCAATATGATATTTAGATATTCATATACACAGTGAAAAATGATTACTCCAGTCACACTAATAGGCATATACATCTCCACCAAAGAATTCCCCAGATATTCTTCAGTGAGCACTTGAAAGGGCCCTTAGCATTCATAGTTTGCCAGATAAGCAAGTCCTTTTAGTATAACCTGAACGAAATGTTTTTCTGCTCAGCAAGGAAGTTGAAAGACTTTACCCAAAGTCACCCACTACTTTATTTCAGAATTTCCTAACTCCATGTGTCCTGACAAAGTGAAGCCGCACACCCTTGTTCTAGCAACTGCATTCCTATCTACCGTTTTAGTCCATTGCCCTATAAGCTGCAGACACAACTATTTGTTATTTTTCCCATTCTATATTGTATGAACCTTTAAAATCAATGCATACTTCTAAAATATATTTCATTTCCTTTATAAGTATGCCATTCATCAAATGGCCTAATATCTGGCCTACCATGAATATATTAAGACACTAAAAGAGACACCACGTGATTGCAGAGAGAAAGAACTGTATTTGGGAAGGTAGGGGGATGAAAGTATTCTGACAGAAAAGGAACAACAATTACTGGGTAGTGAACAAGACAGAGAAGGCCCTGGCAGAATATTGACAAGAAGATGCTTATGTTTGGAATTGTTCCTCATCCTTCCTGCATACCAAGTAAATGCCTTCTTTATTCTCAACTGCAGTTTATACCCAGAAATGAACGAAATATAGAAGATACTTGGAAAATTTTCTCAAAGCAAATAGCACAGTATTTTTCTCTATTATGTAGAGAGGAGAAATGGGAATCATCCTATATAATGACTAGGGGAAAATGGGCAATAAATCTGTATTTATCTAAAAACAATAAAGAAGTTCAAAATAAATTGTATACAGTCTATTAAAATGTCAATTTCCTAGTAAATTGTATATAGCCTATTAAAATGTCAATTTCCTAATTATCAAGTAGTGTATTTCTTGTGCAGAATATCTATTTAGATATAAGAATTCAAAGGCACAAGCAAAAAAATGCACCTATTTCTAATAGTTGTCCTTGTTTTTCAAAACTCAGTATCAAAGAAAATCAGAACAATTACTATATTATTATTATATTTGTTATTGAATATAAAAGGGACAGATTAGAGATCAATTTAGGGAAGTTTAATGGATATGCAAAATTTCCATCAATAGCTATATTGTCCAAATTTATTAGGAGTTAACTTGATGGTGTTGACCTATTGATCTGATCTGATAGCACTTGTCCCTAGGAGAGAAGTTGCCCTGTGTACATTTGATTCATTTTACAAGTGTTTTGGAGATAATTCTATAGCAGTGGACTAAAACTCTGCAAGGCTTAATTAAGAATAAAATTAAAACATGCATAATAATATCAATACCATACCTTTGTGGTTATTTTCTTAGTAACTATGTACAGAAGATGTAGGATTGTTCTGGAAAACATACTCCAAATAAGTTATTCAGATTTTGGTCATTGGTTTAGAGTGGACAGAGACATAGTTATACTATTAGAACTGAAATTTTACGATGTGTTAGGAGGCAAAAGTTTAAAAATTTGTTACGGGCTGACGTGTATTGTTGGACCTCCCAATCCAATACCTAAATTAACTGCTGAATATTGCCCAAATTTACAGGTCTATAGGGATGTCTTACTATATGAAACATGCTGGAAATATTTTCAGATTTTTCAAATCTGAAATACATTATTTCAAATGTCTCTGTTTGCTTGTGTGCAATAGCTTGTATTATGACTCTGTGCATTATCAGTAGGTAAATAGGAATCGTAAGACTCTGGGTAGAATGTGGTCTGGCTTAGCTCCTGGTCTTGTGAACACTCAATACCACGTACAGCACTTTGTATAGCCCGTACATCAGAGCTTATACAGATAGGGAGATAATTCATCAAAAGGATCTTAGAGAAAAATACAATACTTTTGTAGCCTTCCTAGCTCCTGATAACTCAGGAATTTCTGATGTATATTGTTGTACATCCACTTTAATTCTCTGAAAACCCTATCGGTTCTGTTTAAATGTGGCATTTGTAGATTTACTCAGATAATCATAAATTGTAACAGGTTGGTTTCTTGTAAGATTTTGTGAAGTTACATATATTGTACCTACTATGTCACAGATTAAGTGGGTTTTTTTTTTTTCCATTTGGAATCTTATCATAAACATGACACCCTGTAAGGGGAGATTGAGGAGAGTTTAATATAGGGACTACTGATACAGGTTGAAGAAAAAGTAGCAAAGAATGATATGATACCCTTGGGATAATAATAGCAGTGAGTTACCACCAATAGGCTTACAAGGGTAAAGAGAACAGCAATTAATGGAACCTGAAAGAATCACTAGTAAGAGGAAAACTTCTTAATAGAAGCTGTGGCCTTCAGTGAACGTAGAAGTTATCCTTAACCTCTAAAAGTGCATGTAGGAATGATAAACAACTTGGCAGAACATACAAAGGGGAAAAATTCTCCAAGTAGGGAAGAAGAATATAATAATAGTACTTAGGATAATATATTACCCCCGCAGTCTACCCAAGGCTCCCAGAAAGAGACTTCAGATTTGCAGACACCAGATATCCTGAATGGAGACATAAACAGGATTGTCTAAAATGCTCTGAGGGTCCCAAATTCCTTCCCACCTTTCAGAACCAACAAGCAGCACTCCTCTTTCACTGTAGAGAGTCTCTCAGTACTTTCAACACAGAGGAGGCTCTGCACGTGGGAACTCAGGTACAGAGGAGGGAGGGCTGAGCCACAGGAATGAAATCAAGAACGTTGGGACTGACTATGAATACCAAGGCTCTTTCCCCACCCTAGCCCCTCCTTCAGCACACTGCTTGCCAGCTTTATACTCTATAAGCAGAAACCTATTCAGAAGAAATTAAACTACCTAGAAAAAAACTTACAAATAGGATTATTAGGGGGTGTTCTCCATGCTGAATAAAAGTTAGCTGGTCATTTATCATCTCATTATGAGGAACTACATTGGGACAATCCAAGACAATCCAATTCTAATTTCCATTTAATGCATCTCCAAAAGGAATGTCGGCCAAGAGTTACCAAATATATGAGGAGAGTTTCCAAGAGAAAGAAAATTTTAAAAGGAAAGAAAAAAAAATAGAGGAAGCCGAAACTATCAGGAGAATAGGATATATTTTAAAAAAGAAAGATGTTGCTCCTATAATATATGAAAAATTTGTTTAAAGGGAACAAAGATAGGAAAAATAGAAATTAAAAGTATGATATTTGAAATTTTAAAGAATTCAATAAGAACGGTGGTAAAACCAAACTGACTGAATCCTTCCCCTCCTCTCCCCAGTAGAAACCCCAAATAAATAGATGTACAATAGGAATGAAAAATCACAGTCTCAATTCAGGATGTCATATATGATTAATAAAAAAAAATGCAGAAATAGAGAAAACATTGAGAAGAAGATTTTCATAGAAATAATATTTTTAAGACTCCTATAATTGAGTGATATGTGTCTCCAGATTAAAATGGCTTCCAAAGTGCTCACTTCAATGGATGGGAAAGCCATTTAAAAACGTTAAAGCACATTAATGATTAGTTGCTAAAGAAATTACCTTCCCACCATAGGATGAGAGGTGAAGAGATCATCACTAAGAAAACCTTATTTCAGCCAGATATTGACAATAGATTGACTTCAAAGGGCTTTGGAATTTTCTCATAGTATTTCTCAAAATCTCATCTAGGGTCAACCTGCTTCAGTCTTCACAATAAATTTTTTTAAATAAAGATTCCTCAGTCTCAACCAGACCTATTAAATAAAATCTTGAGGGACTGAGCCTAGGAACTTTGATTTTTCCCATGTGCCCTGAGCCCACAGGTGATTCTGAAACACACTGAAGTTTATAAACAATTCATTTGAGAATTTAAACAAGCGCATTACTTACTGAAATCTGATGATCACTATTTAAAGGATGATAGCTATCTCACATGAATTTTGCAGGTTGAGGAGATGCACTTGGAGGAGAGAGGAGGAAAGATGGGACTCATAGGGAGTAAACTGCAACTGTGTTGCAGGCAACACAGTTTATATGCTTGAAACCATTTCTGAATGGGGGAACATGAACATTGCCAGAGAGGGGAGACAGGGCTGTTGGAAGTTGGAGTCAGGACCTAGGAGATATTTTCTATTTTTTTTTTCCAAACATGGTAATACTTGAACTTTCACATAATGGACATTAAGTAGAAAGAGATTAGAATCAACCATTTTCCAAGTGCCCCTTGCCTCTCAGATATGTGATAATAATCAAACATACAATTGACAGTTAAATAACATTCAGATGGTTTTCTTCTCATATTGCTATCTCCATATTTCACTCAAATGACATTTTGTGTGTGAACATTAGTATACTTGGCACCATCTAGTGGCAATTTCCTATTTCAGAACTCCCCACAAACCTTGACCATCATCCATAATAAATTCCTGAAATCAATTCTAGCTTAATGAATTACCTGTTATTCAGAAGACGCTCAATCAGTACCTCACATTTGCTTGTTTAGCAAGCAAAGTACGTACGGCAACTCCTTACAGAAAAGATCATGTGAGATTCCTAAGGAATTGCTTTAAAGTTCTCAATGTTTAGTTGAATTGGAATTCATATCTAATTATATGAAAACAACCCAAACACAGTTTGATTGGTTTAATCATAAGACATAAGAGTGGTTTGATCCTCAATCCAGGTAAATACAAGATGAATCCCCAATTTCTTTAAATTGAATGAAAAATAGACTAATTTTGAAACAACTGCATATTATTCAAACTACTAAAACTTTTTCAAGCTTTCCTCAGTTAACTCAACCTATTAGGTTTAGCATTTCTCCGTTCAGTGAGTCAAAGGCCTTTTATATCTATTTATAAGTCTTAATGTGATATTTAAAGTGTGTTCCAAAAAATCATATCCTGTTACAGAAAGCACAAATCCCCTAAAACAGGGCTATCTGTATCCACATTGCACGAACCCAAAAATGTTAGAAGAAAATTAGGAGATGTTTGCCTTGTAAAATTAGACAGATATTTGTACAATTTAATTCACAAAGTTTAGTGCACCTTTATAATGGACAGAAATAGAGAGTAACAGAACTAGCTGTAAGGTTAAAAAATAATAGTAGTTCCATTCTTTTTGAACTAAAATTTATCTACAGATGTTCAGCCTAGGAACATAGAGAGAGACCAAAGATCGGTGGTAAACCAGCCATTATGACCCTAGGAGGGTCATTTCTAATGTGTCTGGGATTCAGCGCACTTATCTGAAACACAAAGATATTAGACTAAATAAACCAGTGGCTTTTCTCTGTGTTTCAAAGACTCTTTGGGATGATAGGGGGAGCCAAGCGGACAGATGAGCTTTACTGCTAGCTGTTTAACATATTAGGTTCTGAATGAGATTTCTTTAGAGAATGGATTTTTCCAAAACACATTTTCTTGGTTTAGTAGAGAGGAGACACAGAGAATCCAGAGACCATGTCAACTGGCACCTCTTCACAAGTGAACATGTAGCACAGGACATGGAATTTAGGATCAAGCCACATTTAGCAGCAAGAAAGCCTCTCAACCATATGTTTGCCGTCCATGGATGGTAAGGATTCACAGAACCAGTAAGACGTGATCAGTCCTGGAAAGATTAAGATCTTAGGAAGCTGTGAGTACACAGATCTGGGGACAGAGGAATAAGATGGGCAGATAATTACCTGCAGAGTGGGTATAATGTGGAGTTAGGGTGAAAAAATGAGTCAAAGTTTGAGTCATTAAAACTGAGTTATACCATCAGGATGGAACTAGTATTACAAGTACTATGTATAGTTTTGAACAGCAACAATTAGAAAGAAATCTGATGGTGAATGAATTGGTCTTAGAAACTGCTGTGGTGATGAGCTCATAGGGAGGGAAATAAATGCCTCCTATTCACAGGAGAAACAACTGAGGGAGGAAGTGCAGATGAGGGCCATGCAGAGAATGTGGCCTTGAGTTTTCTTTCTGTTTTGTTCACAGTGGGAAACTACATAGTCACTCTAAGAGAAAGGAAAAATGTCAAAGTTGTGAAATGTGTGGGCAGACTTCAAATTGGACTTCTCGAATGTTGATTGGGGAGTATATTAAGCCATGTCAAACCTTTCCCAAGATCAGGAGATTACACGGGGTTTAGGACTGAGGGAACATATAAAATAGTAAAAAACACATCACACTTTTAGGAGCTCAGCAAGTATCTGTTGAAATAATGAATAAATACATGATGTTTGAATAAGCCTCACCTTTTTCTTTTAAATACTGTTAGCAAGTCTCTATTGATCTCATGGTAAGGGAAGGGTTTTAAATTTTTTCCTTGCAAGTTGAAAAGGTTTGTCAAACAAAAACTTTTGTTGACATCTCTACATAAAAAGAGAAAAGTGGAATGATTCTGGATGAACTAGGAAAGGAAAGAAAGAAGAATTTAGGAAACATCTCACCCACTCAGAATCTTCTTGCCACTAAGCTGCCACTGACATATTTTAATATTCATGTGGAGAGAGACCTTGTTACAAAAACCGTTGGTTAAATCTCACTAAAGTATTTCCAGGCAAGGACTGGCTCTTCTTAGTTACTTAATTGCCCACATATTTAACACACTGCATGCATTGTAGAGATAATAATTGAGAGACTATTTGTGGAATAAAAGTATGTACGCAAGGGCATAATCAGAGTTTGCAGCTACATGATAAATTTTGTGTCTCCAAAATCTCATTTAATTTTACATTCCAGATATTTTGCTGCTCTAAGCTTTCTCAAACTCCTCAGCTATAACAATGATAAAATAGGCTTATTTTGCCAGAATGTATATGTATCTCTAATTTTTCTTCTGGGAGGATAACAATACCTCAAAATTGGTACAAAAAAATGACGAACACACAAAAAAGCTTTAATAACGCAGATGGAGTTCTGTCAGGCCTCTCAGAATATATTTGCATTTGTCAAATGTCCCTTCATGATTTATGACCAGATATACTGGGGAAGTATTAAGTTGTGTTTACCTTATATGTTTGAGTTTTTGTCTATTACCTTCATAATAATGTTATTGTTTTCCCTTCTATAGAGAAACTTATGATTCATAAAAATTTCATGGTTCTAATCTCAGTCAGAGAGGCTGGGAAACACTTCTAGAGAATCCATTTATATTCTACCTAATACATCTTAGTTTTCCACTTAAGTTCACCAAATGCTTTACTCAAACATTATTTGAAGAGACACTGGTTGGGTATTGCTGTGCAGGTTTAAGAGATTATACCCAGCTTTCTATTTTTATGCAGATAATAAATTCTTAAAGTGACTGCCACTAGTCAACCAGGAATTTTTTCTCTACCAGGAATACAGTTACCAATCACACCACCTCTTTACACGTTTCATCACAGTGAAGGGAGCAGGACTTCAGAGGACAGCAAGAGGCCAGGTGGCATTCAGAAATGCCCGGTGATTGAAACATGAATAAATACTGCTTTCACCATCACTTATTAGCTGTTTAATCAATATTACAGAGTTTGAATTTGATACTGTTTGAAAACATTCTCTCTGATCCTGATACATTTATATTTACAAAAGACAGTCCTTCCCATAAAAATGTTACCCATGCTTTTTATTCTATATTAGTAGAATATACATTCATTTAAATTTAATGTCTTTGTAATGAACTATTTTCTAAACTATAAAATAATACACATCCTGGTTATTATTTTTGAGTGTAAAAGCTTATGGCATTTGAGGCTCATAGAAAGAGCAAATTGGAAACATAAGTGTATTAATGGCATAGATGGACTGCAAAGTAAGTTGATAAAAGATGAGCTTCAAAGTGAGTAGCCAAAAGATGACTTTACAAATGGTTTCATCTGACTCAGAAATGGTTCATTACAAAAAATTATTAGAATGATATCCAACAGTGAGACATGTATGAATGAACAGAGACAGCTGAGTAAGTATGTATTTCAGCTGAAGCACGTTACAAAAACTTTAGTTTCAAAGATAGGGAATGATTTACCTTTAGATATTTATTTAGTTTAGTAAGCATGGATTCGCTAGCTGTGTTTCGATTTTTTTTGCCTCAAGGCAGACCATGAAGAAACAGCTCAAATACTATCTAATAAATCCTTGCTTCTTACTAAATTGACATTATTAGGATATAATAATAATTACATATAATAACTCCCACTTTAAACATACTCAGAGAGTTTTGGATATCACAATTAAATGATACAACACTTTCTTCACAACAGTTTCTTTAAGCCCATTTGAAATCAATTACCACCTCCACTCCTGGCCCCAGGCAACAGCTGTTCTGCTCTCTGCCACTATGTGTTAGTTTGTTCTAAACTTTCACACAAATAGGCTAATGTTGTACTCATTTGTGTCTAACTTCTGTTTCTCAGCATAATGTTTTGAGTTTAATCCCTGTGGTATGATTAATTTTTATTACTGGGTAATATTACATTTTCTGATACATCAGTTTTTCCTTTCACTCATTCATTACTTCTCTGTAGGCATTTTTTGAAAGTTGTATTGCTTTAGCTTTTATGATTAGGACTTTGTCCATTTAAAATTATGTGTTTGTGTATAATGTTATGTAAGGAATGAGGTTCAGCTTTTCCATATACGTATCCAATTATTCCAGCACTAATTGTTGAAATGCCTTTTTTATCTTTTTAGGTACCTTAGCATCTTTGTCAAAAACCAGTGTGTGGCTCTATTTAAGGACATTATGTTTTGTTCCACTGGCCATAAATTTACCTATTTTTGTTTCTGTAACTCTTGAAATCAGATTAAGTTTCCAAACTTCATTTTTTCTCAGAACAGTTTTGGATATCTATGTCATTTGATTTTTATGTAAATTTTAGAATCAGCTTATCAACTCCTACAAAAACATGCAGCTGGGATTTTAATTGGGGTTACTCTGAATCTTTAGGTAAATTTGGGAGAACTATTGTTTAACAACATTGAGCTTTAGTTCATGAACATGATACATCACTTTATTTACTTAGATCTTTTTCCTCCATAATTTTGTAATATTAAGTGCACAATATTTTAAAAAGTCCATTATTTCAATATACTATATTCAGAGCTCTAAGAAGGCATCTCATATGACAATCTTGACATGTATGAAAACTATTGGCCAGTTTAAAACACTGATTAAAACACTGGTGAAACACACCAGCATTTTTTGAATATGTCCTGCACATTAACTTAGTATACAAACTTACTAATCATAAAGGCATAATCTTAATGGTAAAACACTTAAAGAAATTTCCATTAAATTTAAGAACAAAGCAGAGAAGCCCACTATCTCCCGTATGATCAAAAGTATATTGCATTAGTCATTACATTTAAACACTATAAATGAATTAGGAAAATAAGAATAGAAACTATCTTATTTCCATTTACATATGACATGATACTATATCTAGAAAATCTTAGAGAATCAATTATGAAACTAATTCAAATGGTAAAAGAATTTGTTTAGCTAGAAAGGTAACATAAGTAATTTAATGACCTTCATACATATGAACAAGTATAAGTTAGAGGATGTAATGTTAAATATCATTTACAATAGCAAAAAGAAACATTAATTACTTAGAAAGAATTGTATCAATAATTATATAGAATATATAAGAGAAAAATATTATACATTCCTGAAAAGACATAAAAGTAACTTGAATAGAAAAGCTTCCCTAGTTCTTAGGTAGGAAACGTCAACATCATAAATATATCAGTTCTCTGTAAGTAATTAATATGTTTAATGTAATCAAATATTTCTAAGAGCTCTTTTATGGAGCTACATTTTTATTCTAAAATTCATATGGAAAAACTTACAGGAATAGGGAACTTACCAGATACTAAACCATACAATAAAACCTCTATATTTAAGTGTGGTACTGGGTACATAACTAGAAAGACCAATGTGTAGAAAAATTGATCCACATGTAAATGGAAATTAAATATATTGTGAAGATATATTTCAGATCACTAGTAAAGATGCACTTTCAAATAATGCTGATAAAACAGGATATGTCTTTGTAAAAATATAAATTTTGACCCATATGTCATTGTATATCTAAGAATAAATTTCAAATGAATGAGTGATCTAATATAAAATAATGGAACATGTAAGTACTGGAAAACGAGGATGAATTCCTTTATAACATGGGTGTGGAGGAAAGTTTTCTAATGAAAAAAGATCGCGATGAAATAATAGAAAAATTATATAAATTTAGGTACAAAAAAATTGCATATCAAAAATGGACACCCCAAATACAATCTTTATATGTTAGTGTTAATGCCTCTAATATATCAGGGATATTTATGTACTCTTATTTCTATCTTTCCCTTTTCATGTAGCACATAACCACAAGACCAAAATCTCTGTGATGTTTGTGTTTTAAAGTAGGTACATAATAAGTAAATGAAAATATTGGGGAAGGTTCCAAAAGAATGTGGAGGTGGGCATGCAGCATTTACACATCTACTGTAAAGATAGAGAATATAATGTATGTACAGTCTATCATTTTATCATAAAGCAATGGTTTTTCTAAATCAAAGTAGTGTTTTCAGTAAGGGGAATCCCAACATTTGTTAAGCATCTACTAAGTACCCTACACTATGCTAGATACATTGAAAGAAAAGAAAAAGTTTCATTATATTTAGTTATAGCAGCTGTGTTCTCCAAAGGATACAGAAAAATCGTGACAAAAATTGTAGTGAAAGTAATAAATAATAGAGAATAGCTTAGAGAGTAGAACATGTTTGACCTGCAGAGAGAAATGAAAATTCATAAAAATACTTTCGGATCATCCTGTGCAAATTGGATTTAGACATTTGTATTGTTTGCAAACATTCAAATTAGGATTGCTGCAAGTGTAGATGTGTTTCTATCCCACATTAGGATTATAATCATCTCCCATCAGAGTGAACAAATACATTAAGTCTGGAAAATTATTTGGTATGCATACTCAAAGTACTTTGTACTGTGTTCAAGTTTGGGATGGATTGATATGAATTCATATTTAGGATTGGGTTGGCATACTGAAGCCACCAATTCAATTGACATAATAGAATTTATAAATAAGAAATAACTTAAAACCTAATTGTTAAACTATGTGATAATGCTTTGTATACAGGACACAGTTTCCGAAACTGTGATGAGTTAATTTTAATTGTCCTCTATCCCAGTGGTCACTGTAGAACTGTAAGGTCCTAACGAAATGCCCTGGAGTCAAGGTCAGGGGGAGGCTCAGCCTAAACAAGTCTACTGATGCCCTTGAGGGTCATGACTCAGCACCAAGTGGAGTGGTGTTAGAATGAAGATGGCCGGGCTGTGTGGTGTAGGCAAGTCATAAGCATGCAGGTAAGTGGTATAGTAGATATCTCTCTTACATAGAAAAAAATCTTCCGTATTTTGCATCTCACTTAGTCAGGGGGAAGCTAGAAATTTCATATCCTCAGATTATCTTGAAACTGTAGAGTACAGGCATGTAACTCACGTTTTTAAATAAGAAATTCTCAAATGAGAATTAAATTCAGAAATGTCTGTTTTTAGGTGGTAGCCATGATCTTCCAAAAGGTTGATGGCAAAGGCTTTGGGGTCTTTCGAGGTGGCAGTAGTATAGCTTCTGGCATCTTTTCTGAGTATCTCATCTTATCTGAGCGACTAAGGTGCTAACTGGCACTGGTGAAGGTGTCAAAACTTGAGAAATATCCCTTTTAATGTTGTTGGGTGTTCTTTCGAGCATCAAAGTTTGGTTTACAGAAATGCAAAGATTTATATGACTTCCCTAATCAGAATTCCCTTTTTCGAGACAGTGTTCTGTTTACTAGAGTGAAGTGTTTCAGAAATCTGATTTTCTTTCCTGAAGGTTCTTGATGTGTTTAGGTTGCTGGAAGCACTTCAAGGCAGGCAGATGGTTGAAGCAACAAACTGATCCTGGGCCCAATTTCAGAGATGTGTCTCTGGTATGACTATTGTTAGCATAACATCTATGTCACCATGAGTAGTTTTATATATTCCCACCACCTGCTCTGAAAACATGCCAAGCCACTCTGCAAGGAGAGGAAACAAAAAAATGGGGACTTGGTAGATAAGGATTTGATCATCAGTTACAACCAGATGTAAAATACCAAGTGCTACATTATATTCCAGTGATAACAGAGATATCTCTAAAGTAGGAACGGTCTCCAGATTGCCTCTCTACAACATTCAAAAACGATGCTCAGAGAACAAAACACTAGCAAGCCCAAAAAGTAACAGAATACTTCCTCATCTCATGGCATCCCCACATGGCTCCAGATGTCCATCAGTGTTTGAATCAATACTTTCTCTTCTAACAATATAGCTCCAATTTCCCTCCATCAAGACAACCCCTTTTCTCAGATTTGAATCCATGTAGTGTGCTATACCTGTTCTCCATCTCCCCAACTCAGCCTCACCTTGATACGCTGCTCTTAAGTACTCACCAGCCACATCCAACTAGCTCTTTAAGTATGATTTTGCCAGTCTTTTCTAAATGACATCAGATATTATCCTTAACTTCTTGGTTCAAATAGAATTTCAAGTCATTAGTGAGGCTTTGAAGATAAGTGCTTACATTTGACTATCAAGGGTCATTAGCTCAGCATTATTCTTTCTGCTTGTGTGTATATATATGGGTGGTTAATGCATTATTCCTGGGAACATCAGTAGTGGGAGAATGGTGTATTTGCCTTATGTAACACCAGGAATTGTGGGTGGTAAGTTTGTGGAGATAGTAGTTAATGGAGGTAACTATTAATACCAGAATTGCAGTTAATTAAAGATCAAGGCCCTGAGGAAACTCTAAGCTCAACATCTGCTTTATCATGGTTTATATACCTTGCTTCCACATTTATAGTATAGATTGTAACTTGCTTCTGGTTCCTAAGAATTGCAGAAATAATGGAGTTAACAATAAAGTGGGTAAAATAATGTAATTGATTGTGAAGGTCATAGGGTGAAGTAAAAGGTAATGTGTTCAAAATGGTTGCTGTAATAATTCATTATAATGGGAAGTGCAGTTATATGCTTTTCATAATTATGTCAAGATAATTTGCAAGACACATGATTGAAATATTCATTTTAATTTTTTCATCAGTTTTTTTTTTCCCTTCTTGACATTTCCTCTGTCAATCCAAAAGAATAGCTAAGGCGTTTTTATCTCAGGTAATTTGAGTTGAATTTGGAGACAAAAGTTCTTCCTAAAACCTGGAAGAGATATACAAGTTTTGAAAAGTATTAAAAACTTAAAGAGAACACTATGTAAACCTGGTTCCTGCTATTGAATTATTTGAGATGATTTCACAGGACTCATGGATCATAGGATATTGAATGCTATCAAATATGAGAAATGGTTACTTGTGGTTAACATCTGTACAGATCTGTTTTTATATTCAAAAAGCATGTTTATATACATTATCCCGTGTAATCTATACCATAACTTTGTCAGGTAAATTTTATATTATTATCCTCATTTTATTATAAAATATTAAATGCTCAGGTGAATTAATTATCCTGCAAAATAGAATGAGATTAGATTGTAATAAACAGTGATTTGAAAGTATATCTCCTAACTCCAAATCCACAGACATTTCTATGTGCAGATTTAGCAAAATTATGTTCAATTTGAGGAAGGTCTTGCAAGAAATAATAATGATGTGCTAGAATTTTTAAATGTATTTTAAATAGGATTAACCTCTCACAACCTTACAGTATACAGAAATTTGCATTTTCAGTGAAAAATATTTTATTTCATATGAATTGATTGCCAACTGATCCATAAATTCTGAAACAAAGCATGAAATTAAAGCACTTAAAATGACTGCCTAGAATTTACTTCATTTCCCTTACAGAATTAGAATGAAAGAACTTGGTAATTTTGCTTGGTCTAAGGGTTTTAGGAAAATTGACTTTCAGTGTTAATGAAATAATATTTTAAATGACAAACATTGGCAGGAAGACGATCTAGGCTGTTGATAACATTAAAGAAAGCATTTTCATCTTCAGATTTATTTAGAAATCTCTGGAAGGATGAAATTTACAAAATGATTGCTTGTGGCTTTGCAAAAAGACGTTAACCTTTGATGGCAATCAATACCAATATCTTAGATAGTGATTCCTCTGGTTTAAGAAAATCACAATGGGATAGAAATGTTAACTGTACAATGGAATTAAATTAAGGGAAGCTCACATGAAAATTCTGAATTCCAATGAAAAAATAATAAAAACCTTTAACAATTCTCATTCCCAGGGAAATGAACCATATGTGCTTTGAAACATGGGCAGAATCAAGTACATTAAAAGAGTAATTAGAATGCTCTCCTGAAGTGCTGAAATATCCACATATGGCATTCCTCATATGTAGCAATTTTTAATTTTACTTGTTTTCTTTCATAAAACCAGTTTTTTATAATTTAGGTGGTTCTTGATAATAAGATTAACAACAAAAAAGGGAATAATTTTTAAAAAGATGTTGATTATATTCAAACTCAATGTTTTATTATACCAGTTTTTATTAATGTGATCCCTGAAAATATGTATTTTTACTTTGTTGAACTATTCAAGTGACAGAAGGAAATTAATTATAGGCAGAGGGATGAAGTAAGAAAGATTAGTGTCATATCTGATATATGATAGTATATGATAATAAAATGATTTTTACACTGATAATCAGATGATATATTTACATTTAATTAGCCATGGATACACCACGTATCAACTTCTATTCTTCCCTGTTGCTTAGATTTTTTTTTGCTTAATGTTGAACTAAGTTTTGAAGGATTGAAATTAAGTAGATAATGTAGCATATTGGTTAAAAGTGTGCTCTCTGAAATACTAGTTTCTAACACTGGTTCCAACACAAAAACATCAGTGTACTCTTACGCAATTTATTTAATTCTGTAATGCTTAATTTCCTTATTTGTTTAATGTGGAAATTCATGGAATTTAACTCATAGGATTTTGTTAGTATTGCTTTGTATGTGTGTGTATGTTAAGTAGATTTAAGCATGTAGAAAAGTATTTGACATATAGTAACACTGAATAAAAATAAGCCTGCTTTTTTCATCATCATCGTCATGACCTTACAGATAATGTTCCCAAGAGACAAGTGTAGTGATAAGCATTATTCATTCTTTTGAGTAACAGCTATAAATAAGAATTCCTCAGTAAACCTAAAAAGTCAGAAATTTTGCATTTTCATGTCATCAAATATTTTCAGCATTGATTATATTGAAATTTGTAATCTTAACATTTAATAAATATTAATTACTATTTTTCAGTATCTGACAGTTTGAGTAGAACTCTATATGATGCTCAATTTCAAGCATTTTCTCTATAATCATATTCAATTTTAATCTCTGATATTCTAAATGACTTTATTATTAAAAAATATTTTAAATTAGAATTACTATTAATAAGCTACAATTCTATTTCTTATTTTAAAGGTAATTTTTTTTGTGTTTTATTTTTATTGTCACATGACAAATGTGACATGTGAGAAGGTAAGTTTCATATAACAAAGCTATGTAGCTTTTAATAGTATCACCACTAGTAAATCACTGTCTAGTAAAATTCATTAGGATAATGTCATGTTTTCTCTTTTAGGACTTATTACTTATTGTCTCATTTGTCTTTGGGTTACTGACTTTTTCTAAGACTGATTTGATATTGGTACCTCTTGCTTTATGGCCTAGAAAGTTGACTAACACCCTAACTCAGACATTTTAGTGTGGGTGCCACCAGAGACTAGAAACCTAGATATGTATTTTTTCAACTGTGGGTGCCTGTAAGTGTTGTAAGACCATCCATTGTGTTTATTGCCTATTTGCTCAGGTATTTTAAGCCTATAATTTCTTAATTAAAAAGAATCCTAAGTATATGTTAGCCTTTCTATCATGGCTAGTGGCGTTCTTATATACACAAGGATATTGTGGTTTAAGAAACAACTGAAAGATTTACCTTTCAGTATGGATTGAATTGATATCCAGAAATATCCGCGAAAGGATTAGAAAGTAGATGCCAGATGGGATTAAAACCTGATAAAATTGGCCCAATAAGACATACATTATAGATCTGGGGTAATAAAGTAATTTTGGCATAGACTGTGAGAAATAAATAGCCTTCTTTTCTTGAAGAGTTGCTCAGTGTTTACATACAGAAGATGCCTATCACAAGTAAAAACCAAATGGAATCACAGGCAAGTCAGCTTTGTGGAATAGTTTAGAAAAGGGTAGAAAAAGATTTCCAGCATGAATGAGTTTAAGTCACTTGAAGAGAAGTTTTCCAGGGAAGATGTGTTGGTTTTGGGAGAGAAGAAGCAAGAAAGGAAGTTGGAAGAGGAGAAGTTGGAGTGTATTGCATATCATAGCATGCTCCTTTTCTGGCAAATGGACAATTTCAAACATATTAGTTAAATAAATTGATGAATAAAACTAGAAATATATGCAACTACCTTTGAGAGTAGTCACCCAAATTTAGAATATAACAGTATGGCATAGTTATTTTCTCAGGATATATTTGCTAATCTAAAATTATCAGAAGAGAGTATATTCCAAAAATTGACAAGCTTTAGACTGTTCAAAATGTTTGTATCTGTCAACCTGAATTAGTACTAGGAAAACTCCTAATTAATTGAAGTATAATTCTGTTTTACTTATCTTACATGTATGAGCCTCCACAAATCATGTAAGCAAATTTTAAGCTTAACTGAGGTATAACTGACGTACAATAGACTTCCCAAAGTTGAAGAAAATATTTTGACATAAGCATCGACCCATGGAATTATCAGCGTAATTATCATCATCCCCAAAAGTTCCCTCATACCCCTTTGTAATCCCTCTTTCTCACCTGTCCCCACTCCCCATCCTGTCTCCAGAGATCTACTAATGTGCTTTCTGTGACTATAGAATTGGATTATATTTTTTAGAATTTTATATAAATAGAATCATACAGTTTTTGTTCTTTTTTGACTGGTTTATTTCAATCAATGTAATATTATCTTTAAGAATAATCCATGTTGTTAAGTATATACAGTAGTGGTCCCTTACCCACAATTTTGCTTTCCATGATTTAAGTTACCTATGGTCAGCTGTGGTCTGGGAGCAGATGATCCTCCTTCTGATGTACTGTCAGAAGGCCAGCAATAGCCTAACGCTACATCATGATGCCTGTGCTATTCACCACGCTTTATCTAATCGTGTAGGCATTTTATCATCTCACATTATCACAGGAAAGGTGAGTACAGAATAATAATTTTTAAGAGAGAAAGAGACCACATTCACAAAACTGTTTTTATAGTATATTGCAAAATTGTTGTATTTTATTTTTAGTTGTTGCTTATCTCTTACTGTGCCTAATTTGTGCATTAAACTTTATCATAGGTATGCATATATAAGAGAAAACATAGTGTATATAGGGTTTTAGGCATCTACTTGGGTTCTTAGGAAATATGCCCTGTATACTGTATGTATCAGTAGCTTATTCTTTTCCATTGAGTATTATTTCATTGCATGGTTATATATACATATACACACACACACACACACACACATTTGTGTATCCATTTACCTGTTGATAAATAGCTGGGATATTTTAAGTTTCTGGCAAAAAAAAATAGGTAAATAGGCCTTTAGTATAAGATTTTTTTGCTAATTTGCCTAGAAATTTGTGTTTATTTGCTCCAGCTGTATTTGCCAAAGGCTTCAGATTTCATTAATGTGCTTTATTTTGTCTCTCCTATTGTTTTTGGCTTTCCCTAAGAATGCCTTCTTAAATAGAATCTATATAAGCAGCTCTTTCACTATAACCTGTTATTCTAGAGCCCTGTTGATACGGTGATAAGGTGTCGGGGGAGGGGACTTTTTCTATAAGCTTGTTTAAATCTCAGTCTTTTGTGGGGCTGTGTCCTAGGCTTGGATCTTTCTAGTATTTCCTCGCTTCCTTTGGTAAGATAGGAAGGCTAAAGCATGTTGGATTTGGGTAATTGCCCTTTCTCCAGATCTGATAAGGCGATAAGGCGGTGGCTAAGGCTTTTGTCCTGTAAAATATGACTTTGTTATGAAGAATACTTTGGAACTTTATATTTCGAAATGTTTACTTTTCCCTTCCCCCTTGCCAGAAACACAACGGTGTTTTTCTTAACTCTCCACGATGAGCCTCTCTGGGTTTCCTGCAGATGAAGGAATAATGATGTTATGCCTCCCCAAGGCTGTGGCCCAAGGAGTGTCTCATTCTCATGCTGGTCCACACGGGCTCCAGTGATTCTTCAAAATTTTTATTTAAGTATGCTGTCTGGTTTATGGCTCCAGTGGCTTTTGTTCTAGGTGAGCTATTCTGAGCTGTGGTTCTCTGTATTTACCTGTTTCTCCAGGGTTTCGCAGGTAACAATTTGCTGTGTGAACTCAGTTCTCTGATGGGTCTGAGAAAAGTTGTTGATTTTGCTTGTTCATTTTTGTTTGTAGGGGAAAGATGAGGCTGACAACTTATAAGCCCTTTACATGTTACATCTGTAAAGATAAATCTGCTTAACTCTCTTAGAAATGGCCAGACTGTTTCAAAAATGAAAATTTTATATTCCCATCACCAGTATATGAGATTCCAGTTCCTCTGTATGCTTTGCAACAATTAGTATGGTCAGTATTTTTAAATTTTAGACATTCTAGCAGGTATGTAGTGGTATCTGATAGATTATTATTTGTTTCCTTTATTTAACATTTCTTTGTATATGATTTATCTTTTATGAATTTTCCTGGACTATTCCTACGAAGTAAATTATACTCCCTAATTATTTCATTTTAGTACTAGCTGAAATACCTCACTGTGATGCACATATTATTTGATGTTATTTGTTTGTTTTATTTTTTGTTTTGTTTTACCCAAGACATGTGTCATTTCCCCAATCAGATTTTAAGTTCCTCAGGGAATGTATCATTATTATTTTCTATTTGCCACTCCACTTGGTTTAATACAGACTCAGATAAACCAGTGCTTGTTTAATAAATGCTTTAAACAATTTTATTTGAATGGTACATGTTCTTGATTGTCAGAATTCGATTCTTTATATTAAGAAAAGATCTATACCACCAACAAAAATTCCATTTTAGTGAACATTTTTGCAATTTGAAAGGGTATATTATTAATATAGTGCTATTAGAGTGATCCCAGTGAAGTTTTATTTCCTTAATCACTGGGTGAGCAATAATCATGCCAATTGCACTGGGGATATGGTAGGGAAATTAAAAGGTTTTAGAGTCTACTTATACAAAGAAATTAAAAGAGAAGTATGCCAACCCACCACGGTATTCCATAAAACCTTGTTCGTGATTTTCACAACCCATGGCGAGTCTGTCTTGAACAAATGGCTTAAGACATTCATTCATAAAGCACCTTTCTAAAACCACAAAGACAAAGTATCAGAAATATGTTTTACATATCCTCAAATACTTATAAACATTATTTAGCAAGGTAAAGAAAGTTTAAAGAATAAACATCATTGGCAGCAGAAGAGATTGCTGCTGGAAATATAATTTAAACAATTTTTCCTTTTGTAAATTTAAAATAGTTTGATTAGATTTGTGGAGAGATGGCATTGAAAAGGAAATAATAAAATGTATAAAGGTAGTCATCTTCATCTTTTTACTCTCTCAATATGGGAAATGAGATAATAGACTTATAAGATTGGTTGTATTAATCCCACAATAACTACTGCACATTTTGCATCATAATAGGATATAAAATTTACCATTACATTATCTTAAAGAATTTAGAGAATCATCCTGTAACACACTGATCAGAAATAATAATAATAATAATAATAATAATAATAGCAGTTAACCTGTAGTGAGTACCTCCATGTGCTATGCCCTGTGCTAAGGAAATCCTTATAAACATTACTTTATTTAATTCTCAAAGAACCATGTGAGTTAGGTATTATTAATACTCCTCTTTTTATAGGTGTTACACTGAGATGCAGAGAGAATATATAACTTGTCCATGTTTTTACAGTTATGAAATGGCAGCAAAGAATTCTGATTCAGATTTATATGCTTAGTCACTAAACATTGTTTCAAATGCTTGCCCCAGAATTTGACATTCTACAATCAGGCCTCACACACTCATGTAACTTCTATTCTGCTATTACTACACACAGATTATCTCTGTTCATTTTTCCCCTAGACTTTATACTTGTATCAACACTTTTTGGAAACTATTAGAAAAGATAACTATAATGAAGAATATTTACCCTAGAGAAACAAAGGATGAGAAATTATATGAATATTATAAATAAGGGATACCAGATAGTACAAAGGAAGGGATAGACTCAGTTGACTTCACTAGGAAAACAGTGGAAAACAGAAGACTTTAAAATGATATCTTCAAAGTCCTAAAAGTAAGTTTAGTATATTATACTCAGTGAAACTATCTCCAAAAATGTTTAAAAGTTAAAAATATTATTTATAGTATTATGTTCATCTCAATAACTGAGAAACCCTCCTTGATGAAGCACCTAGACAAATTATGACTAATATCTTTTTTTAAAAAACCTGTCTGGTCTTAACAAGAAATTGAGGGAAACCACCAGGGTCTTGAGAAGAACAGAGAATAAAATAGCTGTGACTTCCCTGGGAGGAAACTTTTGGATTATGTAAAGTTTTAGGGGCTCATGTTTTATTGAATACATGGTGACAAGAAGCAAGGATCTGTGCCCTTGAACATGAAACTGAAACTTGGACCTAAGACCTACATGTAAAGCCCCAAACCTTAAATGAATAAGGCACAATAATGAAGGTGCTCCGACTCAGCCAGAGGGATGTATAGTTTTGAGCTACATTGTTAAACCTCTTTCCCCCTGCCATTCAGTGCTTTTAGTGAGACGTACCTAAATGGCCTTGATCCTGCACGGGTTCTAAAGCTTTAGTCTATTAACTGTAACCATCTTTGAAAAATTTTCAGCTATTATCTTTCATTAGCAAATTAATCAAAAGTTTTAAAGATCCTCATCTGATGAAGTCTTTGTTTATGTCCCCTGTTGTATTGTTTATATTGTATTTTTGTAAGTTTTTATCAGGCACTGACCTATCTTTCATGTACCTCATTATCTTGCCTGGTTATATATAAAATTATATAAAAATTCATACAATATATATAAAAAGTTAGATTAAAACTTTTATACTTTTAAAAATGTATATTGGGAAGGAATAATGTGGTTTCATATTTTCTCTACAGTGGCAAGTCGTTGTCAGGTACAGGATTGCATCTGTGTTTGCACACTCCATCCCTTTGGTACGTGATGACATTATGTGCAGGGCATGCTGGGGTTCCCTATGTTTAGTTGCTTAAGTTTCAGGCCGGAAGGTTTATTACCCTATAAAGTGCAAAATGTTGCTGTCAAGACAATTAAAACCAAGGTAAATCAGAGCAAATCTAACTCAAACCAGTTAACAAATGAATATATCCAATCCTCAAGTCAGGGGTCCCAAGGCTAAATACTTTCAGAAACCAGACAGATAATTAAGATGAATGAAGCATATCAGTATAGTGAAAGAAACAGTGAGCAAATGGCAAAATGCAGACTTCTTGTCTGCCTGATGGAATTCAGCTAATTAAATCCATATGCTTACCAAACAGTCTATCTAGCTGCAATCTAATGTTGAATGTATGTTTAAAGCCTGTGCTGTGAGGTTAGAAGAATCTGAACTCTGATTTTTCCATTGTTTTGTTTCTGAAATAGATTGTGCTTGATAAGAGAACAAAGAGCCTTTACCTTCTGTGGGCATACACTTATTACCTGCTACAGATAGTCTGGATGGGTAAGACTGAGATAAACAGAAAACAATAGATCAAAAGGGACAGATTTTAGTAGAGCTAATTTCGTAGGCAGGGTATTTTGTTGTCCTTCCAAAATTGTTTTAAAACAAACCAAAGTCTTTTGTTTTTTAATAAAATAAATATCACTTACATGAATGGCCACTTCAACATTTATTCTGGTAAGTTCTAGTTTTCTCTTGGGAAGTAGAAATACTGTTTATTAGAGTTCAGAAGAGAGCTGGAGAAAATCTGCTATTTCTATACATAAAAATAGTATTTTGGCAATGAAAGGGAACTGAAAATATTCAGATCAACCTTCATCTTAGAGATGAGTCTCAATTGCAGTTACTATAAACCGTATTTTAAATGAATAGAGCATTTGTTTATTAACTTCATATCCTTATTATTACCACGCTCCCAGTTATGTACAAAATATAAAGTATGTGCTATATTTTTCCCTTCTTTGTTACTTTGCAAGCCAATAACTCTATGCAATAATAACCACACAGATTTACACAGTTGGAAAAACCGTCAAACTCCACAAAATTTAATTAACATTTGTAACTTGCATACAGCCAAATCAGCACGTACCTCTAGTAGCATAAACAGAATTTTACCTGCTGTGGCAGCAGGTGCCATTAGACATAATCCTTTCAAATATAGAGATTTCCTATCAAGGCACCCAGTGACATTCTTTGAAAAAACAGACTAGATGAGATGGAGACCCTATCTCGAGGTTCATGCATAAGATAAAACACTGCCAGCATTCACTGGAAGACAATACTCAGACTTTTAGTAAGCTTACACTTAAATTATTCAAATTCAATGGTGTACTTCAAATTCAATATGTTTGGAATTTTCCAGATTCAGTGATGCATCCCAATCTCAATCAAATTATGGCATGCATAGTCAGGGATACTCTTTATAGAGCACAGTTGGATTCTTTCCTACGATCAGATACACTTGTGAACCACACTTGGAGGTAAACCATAGTATTCAGAGCAGTTGATGCAATCAAGGACTCCACTACTTGCTTGAATAACACTTCGCACTTGAAACTATTATCATTGTACCACTGCATTCTCTTTTTATTTATTATTCATTCAAGTAATTCTGAGCATTATATATATGTGCTGAGCCCAGAATATGTATGTGCTGAGATGATAACAAAAGGTTCATGCATGGAAGGGTCACCATCTCTGGCCTGTGGAAAGGTCTCTATAAATTAAAATAAGTTGCTCTATCTGAAGAAAGAATCTTTTCCTAGATAATAAGAGAAAGTTTCCCAGAGGAAATGATATTTGAAAATCCACAAACTCGTTGATCAATGATATTCCATCGTCCTTAGTATCAGAATCAGTACATCAGTTACTTTATTTCATGTTGTATATGCTCTTTTGATAAAAGTTTATGGTTTTTATCAAGCAAATTATTAGTACCATCTATTAAGCACATTCTGTTTTTATCACATATATAAAGAACATTAGGGAGGCGGAGCCAACATGGCGGCGTGAGTAGGACAGTGGGAATCTCCTCCCAAAAACATATATACTTTTGAAAATACAACAAACACAACTAGCCCTAAAAGAGAGACCAGAAGACGCAGGACAGTGGCCAGACTGCAGCTACACCAGCGAGAACCCAGCGCCTCGCGAAGGGGGTAAGATACAAGCCCCGGCCCTGCGGGACGCGAGCGCCCCTCCCCCCAGCTCCCGGCGGGAGAACAATAGGCAGAGCGGGAGGGAGACGGAGCCCAGGACGGCCGAACACCCAGCCCCAGCCATCCGGGCCAGAGCGCAGACACAGTACATGCCCAGGGGGCCCTGGATACTGGGAGAACAGGGGGTAGACCTCAGAGCGGGTGCTGAAGCTGATGCCCCTGTGACAAAGAAAAGCGGGGGCTTTTTTTGAAAGTCTTAAAGGGACAGGGACTTAACAGCTTGACGGAAACAACCCAGGTCACAGTACAGCAGCTGGAAATTACAGGGAAAACCGGGTGCACTAACCCCCTGGGCAACAGCTCTGAGACCCCTCACGGAGGCAAACAGTCAAGCAGCCCCCCCATCCACCCCACCGGGCGCTGCGAAAGCAGAGAAGCAGCCTGAGACAAATTCCGCCCACAGAAAGGGAAATTTCTCCCTTCCGGCCAGGCAAGACACAAAGACCCACTCTACGCGCAATTACCCAACACAAGCCACTAGGGGTCGCAGTTGCCCCAGTAAAGAAAGGCCAGTAGTAAGTGAAAATTTTGGCCCTCCCAGCTGACAGTCAATAGCACCTGTCAACATGAAAAGGCAAAAAAATATGATTCAGACAAGACTAACCCAGACAGCTTTGGCATCTGCTACATCTTCCCCTGAGAAGGAATCTGGGGAGATAGATTTAGCCAGTCTACCTGAAAAAGAATTCAAAACAAAAGTCATAACCATGCTGATGGACTTGCAGAGAAATATGCAAGAACTAAGGAAGGAGAATTCAGAAATAAAACAAGCTCTGGAAGGACTTCAAAACAGAATGGACGAGATGCAAGAGACCATTAATGGACTAGAAAACAGAGAACAGGAACGCAGAGAAGCTGATGCAGAGAGAGATAAAAGGATCTCCAGGAATGAAAGAATTCTAAGAGAGCTGAGTGATCAATATAAAAGAAATAATTTAAGAATCATAGGCATTCCAGAAGAAGTAGAGAGAGAAAAGGGGATAGAAAATGTCTTTGAAGAAATAATTGCTGAAAATTTCCCCAAACTAGGGGAAGAAATGGCCTCTCAGACCACAGAGGTACACAGAACTCCCATGACAAGGGATCCAAGGAGGGCAACACCAAGACACATAATAATTAAAATGGCAAAGATCAAAGACAAGGACAAAGTATTACAAGCAGCCAGAGAGAAAAAAAAGGTTACCTACAAAGGAAAACCCATCAGGCTATCATCAGACTTCTCAACAGAAACCCTACAGGCCAGAAGAGAATGGCATGATATACTTAATGCAATGAAACAGAAGGGCCTCGAACCAAGACTACTGTATCCAGCACGAATATCATTTAAATATGAAGGAGGGATTAAACAATTCCCAGACAAGCAAAAGTTGAGGGAATTTGCCTCCCACAAACCACCTCTACAGGGCATCCTACAGGGACTGCTCTAGATGGGAGCACTCCTAAAAAGAGCACACAACAAAACACCCAACATATGAAGAAGGGAGGAGGAGGAATAAGAAGGGAGAGAAATAAAGAATCATCAGATTGTGTTTATAATAGCTCAACAAGCGAGTTAAGTTAGACAGTAAGACAGTAAAGAAGCTAACCCTAAACCTTTGGTAACCACAAACTTAAAGCCTGCAATGGCAATAAATTCATACCTTTCAATAATCACCCTAAATGTAAATGGACTGAATGCACCAATCAAAAGACACAGAGTAATAGAATGGATAAAAAAGCAAGATCCATCCATATGCTGCTTACAAGAGACTCACCTCAAACCCAAAGACGCGCACAGACTTAAAGTCAAGGGATGGAAAAAGATATTTCAAGCAAACAACAGAGAGAAGAAAGCAGGTGTTGCAATTCTGGTATCAGACAAAACAGACTTCAAAATAAAGAAAGTAACAAAAGACAAAGAAGGACATTACATAATGATAAAGGGCTCAGTCCATCAAGAGGATATAACCATTATAAATATATAGGCACCCAATACAGGAGCACCAACATACCTGAAACAAATATTAACAGAACTAAAGGAGGAAATAGAATGCAATGCATTCATTCTAGGAGACTTCAACACACCACTCACTCCAAAGGACAGATCCACCAGACAGAAAATAAGTAAGGACACAGAGGCACTGAACAACACACTAGAACAGATGGACCTAATAGACATCTACAGAACTCTACATCCAAAAGCAACAGGATACACGTTCTTCTCAAGTGCACATGGAACATTCTCCAGAATAGACCACATACTAGGACACAAAAAGAGCCTCAGTAAATTCCAAAAGATTGAAATCCTACCAACCAACTTTTCAGACCACAAAGGCATTAAACTAGAAATAAACTGTTCAAAGAAAGCAAAAAGGCTCACAAACACATGGAGGCTAAACAACACGCTCCTAAATAATCAATGGATCAATGACCAAATCAAAATGGAGATCCAGCAATATATGGAAACAAATGACAACAACAACACTAAGCCCCAACTTCTGTGGGACGCAGCAAAAGCAGTCTTAAGAGGAAAGTATATAGCACTCCAAGCATATTTAAAAAAGGAAGAGCAATCCCAAATGAACGGTCTAATGTCACAACTATCAAAATTGGAAAAAGAAGAACAAATGAGGCCTAAGGTCAGCAGAAGGAGGGACATAATAAAGATCAGAGAAGAAATAAATAAAATTGAGAAGAATAAAACAATAGCAAAAATCAATGAAACCAAGAGCTGGTTCTTCGAGAAAATAAACAAAATAGATAAGCCTCTAGCCAGACTTATTAAGAGGAAAAGAGAGTCAACACAAATCAACAGTATCAGAAATGAGAAAGGAAAAATCACAACAGATCCCGCAGAAATACAAAGAATTATTAGAGACTACTATGAAAACCTATATGCTAACAAGCTGGGAAACCTAGGAGAAATGGACAACTTCCTAGAAAAATACAACCTTCCAAGACTGACCCAAAAAGAAACAGAAAATCTAAACAGACCAATTACCAGCAACGAAATTGAAGCGGTAATCAAAAAACTACCAAAGAACAAAACCCCCGGGCCAGATGGATTTACCTCGGAATTTTATCAGACATACAGGGAAGACATAATACCCATTCTCCTTAAAGTTTTCCAAGAAATAGAAGAGGAGGGGATACTCCCAAACTCATTCTATGAAGCTAACATCACCCTAATACCAAAACCAGGCAAAGACACCACCAAAAAAGAAAACTATAGACCAATATCCCTGATGAACGTAGACGCAAAAATACTCAACAAAATTTTAGCAAACCGAATTCAAAAATACATCAAAACCATCGTACACCATGACCAAGTGGGATTCATCCCAGGGATGCAAGGATGGCACAACATTCGAAAGTCCATCAATATCATCCACCACATCAACAAAAAGAAAGACAAAAACCACATGATCATCTCCATAGATGCTGAAAAAGCATTTGACAAAGTTCAACATCCATTCATGATAAAAACTCTCAGCAAAATGGGAATAGAGGGCAAGTACCTCAACATAATAAAGGCCATCTATGAAAAACCCACAGCCAACATTATATTGAATAGCGAGAAGCTGAAAGCATTTCCGCTGAGATCGGGAACTAGACAGGGATGCCCACTCTCCCCACTGTTATTTAACATTGTACTAGAGGTCCTAGCCACGGCAATCAGACAAAACAAAAAAACACAAGGAATCCAGATTGGCAAAGAAGAAGTCAAACTGTCACTATTTGCAGATGACATGATACTGTACATAAAAAACCCTAAAGACTCCACCCCAGAACTACTAGAACTGATATCGGAATACAGCAAAGTTGCAGGATACAAAATCAACACACAGAAATCTGTGGCTTTCCTATATACCAACAATGAACCAACAGAAAGAGAAATCAGGAAAACAACTCCATTCACAATTGCATCAAAAAAAATAAAATACCTAGGAATAAACCTAACCAAAGAAGTGAAAGACTTATATTCTGAAAACTACAAGTCACTCTTAAAAGAAATTAAAGGGGACACTAACAGATGGAAACGCATCCCATGCTCATGGCTAGGAAGAATTAATATCGTCAAAATGGCCATCCTGCCCAAAGCAATATACAGATTTGATGCGATCCCTATGAAACTACCAGCAACATTCTTCAATGAACTGGAACAAATAATTCAAAAATTCATATGGAACCACCAAAGACCCCGAATAGCCAAAGCAATCCTGAGAAAGAAGAATAAAGTAGGGGGGATCTCACTCCCCAACTTCAAGCTCTATTATAAAGCCATAGTAATCAAGACAATTTGGTACTGGCACAAGAACAGAGCCACAGACCAATGGAACAGACTAGAGAATCCAGACATTAACTCAGACATATATGGTCAATTAATATTTGATAAAGGAGCCATGGACATACAATGGCGAAATGACAGTCTCTTCAACAGATGGTGCTGGCAAAACTGGACAGCTACATGTAGGAGAATGAAACTGGACCATCGTCTAACCCCATACACAAAAGTAAACTCAAAATGGATCAAAGACCTGAATGTAAGTCATGAAACCATTAAACTCTTGGAAGAAAACATAGGCGAAAACCTCTTAGACATAAACATGAGTGACCTCTTCTTGAACATATCTCCCCGGGCAAGGAAAACAACAGCAAAAATGAACAAGTGGGACTATATTAAGCTGAAAAGCTTCTGTACAGCAAAAGACACCATCAATAGAACAAAAAGAAACCCTACAGTATGGGAGAATATCTTTGAAAATGACACATCCGATAAAGGCTTGACGTCCAGAATATATAAAGAGCTCACACGCCTCAACAAACAAAAAACAAATAACCCAATTAAAAAATGGGCAAAGGAACTGAACAGACGGTTCTCCAAAAAAGAAATACAGATGGCCAACAGACACATGAAAAGATGCTCCACATCGCTAATTATCAGAGAAATGCAAATTAAAACTACAATGAGGTATCACCTCACACCAGTAAGGATGGCTGCCATCCAAAAGACAAACAACAACAAATGTTGGCGAGGCTGTGGAGAAAGGGGAACCCTCCTACACTGCTGGTGGCAATGTAAGTTAGTTCAACCATTGTGGAAAGCAGTATGGAGGTACATCAAAATGCTCAAAACAGACTTACCATTTGACCCAGGAATTGCACTCCTAGGAATTTACCCTAAGAATGCAGCAATCAAGTATGAGAAAGATCAGTGCACCCCTATGTTTATCGCAGCACTATTTACAATAGCCAAGAATTGGAAGCAACCTAAATGTCCATCGATAGATGAATGGATAAAGAAGATGTGGTACATATACACAATGGAATACTACTCAGCCATAAGAAAAGGGCAAATCCAACCATTTGCAGCAACATGGATGGAGCTGGAGGGTATTTTGCTCAGTGAAACAAGCCAAGCAGAGAAAGAGAAATACCAAATGATTTCACTCATCTGTGGAATATAAGAACAAAGGAAAAACTGAAGGAACACAACAGCAGCAGAATCACAGAACTCAAGAATGGACTAACAGGTACCAAAGGGACAGGGACTGGGGAGGATGGGTGGGTAGGGAGGGATAAGGGGGGGAGAAGTAGGGGGGTATTAAGATTAGCATCCATAGCGGGGTGGGAGAAAGGGGAGGGCTGTACAACACAGAGAAGACAAGTAGTGATTCTACAACAGGTTGCTACGCTGATGGACAGTGACTGTAAAGGAGTATATAGGGGGGACCTGGTATAGGGGAGAGCCTAGTAAACAAAGTATTCATAAGTATTCGTCATGTAAGTGTAGATTAATGATTAAAAAAAAAAATGCAGTTCCTATGTGGTGACCTCTAATGAGTTCTACACAATAATATAAAGGACATATAAAAGTGTAGGCAAAGGGTCTGTTTGTGTTTATACAGAGGATCAAAGCCTAATTTGGCTACCCCGAAAATGAACTAAGAAACGATATGAAAGAGAACTTCCAACATCAGCACTCTCGGGAAGACTCATGCCAGAAGATGATCATCAAAAAACCCCAACAAAGATCCACGCACTGCGACAGCTGTAGATGCACTCATCCCACCAGCTCCTGGACTTGCCATGGGAATGAAGGAGATATCTAAGCTGGCCTGTGCATACAGTAAAACAACAAATTTGACTGGATCTATACTGTTGGAACTCAACCAAGAATTAGGAGAAGTGCAAATTGTAGCGCTCCAAAATCTTACAACTACAGACTATTTACTGTTAAAAGAACATATGGGATGTGAACAGTGCCCAGGAATGGGTTGTTTTAATTTGTCTGATTTTTCTCAAACTATTCAAATTCAGTTAGATAATAACCATCATATCATTGATAAGTTTTCACAAATGCCTAGGGTGCCTAACTGGTTTTCTTGGTTTCACTGGAGATGGCTGGTAATTACAGGTATGCTTTGGTTATGTAACTATACTCCTATTATGTTAATGTGTGTGCGCAATTTAAGTAGTAGCTTAAAATATATACATGCTGAAGTTACTCTACAAGAAGATATGTCAAAGAAATAATCAATCTTCCCATGTTTTCTCCCGCCTGCTACTTCTATAGCTTTTCTTCTTCCTTCCTAATTACAACGAATTCTTAAATAGAATTCGTGCCTCATATCAAATTTACCGAGTATCATAACTCCTCCAAGTGGTAAAGATACCTCAAGACAAATGCTGGGCATAGAAGCCACAGGGCATAAATATGCAAAGAAATAAAAAGCTAACCATTTCAAACAATAAGGCTTCTCTCTCACTTACCAACTTAACATTTCCCTGTGTGGCCCCGGAAGATGACTGGTTAGCCAGAGACGGGTAAGATTCCTCAAGGGAGGAACAACCTAAGACAGGCACAGTCGCAGGGGGGTCATCAGGTGAGAAATTGGGGATCAACAGAGGTGAGGCTTAGAACCTCACCCCCCCTGTTCTGAGAGAAATCTTCTGCATATGTGGATGTTTTATTGCCCTTGTCTAGCTTGGATTAACACATAGTCTACAGGCACACACCTGATCATCTACATTTGCTCTCTTACAACACTAAACTATGTTTTCTACCTTTATGTTGTATCTACCTACCACTTCAGCATCTTATTAAAAATAATAAAGAGAGAAATGTGGTATCCACATATAAATCAAGTATAAAAATCAAATGTGTATTCATATTTGAACTGACTGTTTATAGTTCATAATGCATGAGCAAAACCAAAAGTTTCTGTGATGACTGCCCTTGTACTGTTCACCATGTAACTTATTCACTATGTAAGAATTTGTTCTCCATGTAAGAACTTGTTCGTTATGCTTCAGAAGATTGGAGACTGACGAAAATTAGGCTTGGGGTGGATTAATGATTGTGCATTGAGCATTGACTCCCCTATACAGAATTTTATTGTTGTTAACAACCATTTGATCAATAAAAATGAGAGATGCCCTAACAACAACAACCAAGAAAAAGTACACACTTCCAATTGTAAAATAAATAAGCAACCGGGATGTAATGTATAGCATAAGGAATATAGTCAAAATATTGTAACAACTTGGTATGGTGATAGCTGGTACTTAGAATTATCATGTATATAAATGTTGAATCACTGTGTTGTACACCTGAAACTAATGTAATGTAATACTGTGTGTCAACTACCCTTCAATAAAAAATAATTATCTAAAAAAAAAAAAAAAAAAAAAAGAACATTAGGAGGAGGTTGTACATTTGTGTCTAGAAAAAATGGTGGGAATATATTTCAGCAGAAGACAATAAGCAAAACAAAAGCTATTAGTTACCGTTGCTTTATTATGTCATTGTCTGTGACTCACTTCTTGAACCAAGCAGGCTGCCTCTAAGCAGTCTGGAGTATGTCCGCAGCGTTTCCCAGTCACTCCTATGGTCCATGGCATTTCACCCTGTTTAAAACTTTAGGATCCCTGTTCTCTAGCTTGCTTTCATTTTCCTGAAGAAAATACTGCTTTCTAGTTCTTCACTTTACAGATATGCCAAGATGCAATGATTTGGCATGACAAATGGTATAACAATATTCAAATGTTTTGACCTAATGATTTTGCTAGAATAAATTTTCAAAGAGCAGCAAAAAATATTTCATTGTTTATATTCATTAGTATCAGAAAATAAAAAAATTTAAAAAACCTAGATTGTCCAGCATATAGTATTTTGGTCAGTCTTGGCACCAGAAATTCAAATAGTGGAATATTATGCATATGTTACTAGTCTTTAGAAGATAAATACATATATAAAATCCCATTTAAAAAATGAAAAGCAAATGATAGCTGTTATTATTACGAGGTGGGTTCATATGTAATTTAGATACTCCTCTTTATGTTTTGCCACAGTTTATAAACTTTCATATTGTTATGGCTTGAATATCTGAATATATACGCAGAATAAATGCTATTTTAGCACTGTTGCCTATGTGATTTCAACTAGTGTCAAATACTATCCTTTTAAGGTTAAAGATTGGAGCTTTAATGGTGGAATTTTTCTTAGCAACCAGCTACTAGAAGATAGGAAATGTTAGTAAGGAGTGTTGTTGTACCTGCCTTAATTTGCTTGAGAGTGTATCTTTAGCCAGTCAGATCTGTAGGATCTTGGCCCAACATTGAAAGGAAAGGAGCGACACACAGCAGCAATTCACTGGAGAATTCCGCTTTATTAGGGAAAGGTGCTGGGTTATATAGGAAGGGGCATGAGTTGATTGAGGTGTCACTTCTATGGGGCTGGTGGCTATTGGCTAGGTGCTGGGATTGGGAGGGGGGCGAGGGGTGATTGGGCTTCAGGTGGCGCGGACAGGAACCAGGGACCCGGAAGAGAAGCAGGAAGTTCGCCATCTTATGGGTGGGGGCCCTTCATTCCCCCCTTTCTCCTCTATGGGGCTGTGGACGTTGCTTTCTCTCTGACTGCTTCCTGCTGAACAGGGGCGGAGAAGGGAGTGAGGGCTTGAGGATTGGGGGGAAAGGGTTGATAGGACTCCCCACAGTAAGGATGAGCAGATGTGGACTTCTTCAGGTTGGAAATCAGTGAAGGTTCCCTGTAACTATAGGTCGAGGACTTGTTGATTCCAATAGTACCAAGAGGATACGGGTGCCAGAAGCCAGGCAGCTGCGGCCATTGTTTCCAGGAACAATTTCCAGCGGAGAGAGGGGTCCATCTCAGCGTGTGGTGGGGAGGTTACGTGAGGGTGAGGGATCTTCTGTGGCTAAAAGCTGGTAGTTCCTGAGTAAAAGCTGGTTGAAAGTTTGATTAGAGATTTTACCAACTTGGGATTTGATAAACTTTATTATACAAGTCAAGAAGAGACAGGTGAGGAGAATGATTATTATAGGGCCTGCAATGGGCCAAAGCCAGGTAAGGAAGGGGTTTGTTAGTATTGAAGAGAATGGGTTGGAGGAGTAATACTGTGGGTACTGGGAGTTACTCATGTAGTGAATGGCGCAAGACCTGTAGGGACATCCCTGTAGGTGTCTGGCCATCGCCTGCAACAGGCTTGTTTTTGGTCATAGAGGAAGCAGAGGTAGGGAGAATAAAGGTAGCTGCTAGTGAGCACTTCGGTGGAGGGAGGAAAGTGGAGGTATAAAGGCTCAGAGCAGCCTTTCAGAGGGCAGTCTGATGTGGCAATGAGGGCAGTAATTTTTTTTTGATGCTGTGTGTAAGTCTGTCTGACTTTGAATCACCATATAAAGGAGGCTGGGGTGGCGGGGAAGACAATAGGAATGAAGAAAAAAAGTGAGAGAGAGTGAGGAAGCAGTAAAGGAGGAAAAAGTCATGATTCGGGTATGGATGACAAAGGGGGTGAACGGGATTTTGGAGGAAAGAGGACAGTAAGGTCAGGAGTCTGGAGGGAGGGAGAGTCTGTAAACTTTTGTAGGTTAAGAGATCCTTTAGGTGATGTGGGGACAGAATGGTAAGGGGTGCCCCGAATGTCAGTTTATGAGCTTCCTTCTGCAAGAGCTGTCCAGTGGCTAATGCCCATAGTCAGGGGGCCCATCCCCGAACTGTGGATTCTAATTGCTTGGAAAGATAAGCTACTGGGGCAAAGGATGGGCCATAATGTTGGCCTAGGACTCCTAGAGCTTGACTGGACCTCTCATGAATGTATAATGAGAAGGGCTTCAACAAATCAGGAAGATGGAGAGCTGGGGCTTCCACAAGGGCTCGACGGAGCTTAATGAAGGAGTGTCGGGGTGAGGAAGATAATGGTTCTTCAGGGGGGCCCTTGCTGAGGTCGTATAGGGGTCTTGCCAACAGGGAGAAGTTAGGGATCCATGCTCTAAAATACCCAGCCAGGCCTAGAAAGGAAAGGATTTCTGTCTTGGTTTTGGGAACGGGCAGGTCAGAGAGGAGCCGTTTTCTGTAAAAAATCTTGGGAGGAGGGGTCCAGAGGGATAGAAAAAAAATGCATCCTTGAGATCTAGGACTGAGAAGTGGGAGGCCGAGGCAGGGATCCGCGATAAAAGGGTGTATGGATTTGGAACTAAGGGATGGATAGGGACGACAGCCATGTTGACGAGGCAAAAGTCTTGGACAAGGCGGAAAGATCCATTGGTTTTTTTAACAGCTAATATGGGGGTATTAAACGGGGAGTGAGTGGGTCTGAGGTAATTTTTGTTTAAAAGATCTTGAATGATGGGTTGAAGGCCTATGAGGGCTGAAGTGGTTAGGGGGTATTGGGCCTGACAGATATACTGAGAGGGGTCAGGGGGCAGGAGGACATAGAGCCATGGAGGGGCTTGTAATGTCCCAAACTTTGGGATTTACAGGGTGTATGAGGGCGGAACTGGAGCTTTCATTGGGTAGAGGGGGGTCGTCGGCTATGAGGGACATCAGAAAGGGAGTACTGGGGGCTGTGGGAGTGGATATAGTTATGGAAACATGGAGGAGAGAAAGGATGTCCCGTCCTAGTAAAGGGATGGGACACTGGGGCATAACCAGGAAGGAGTGGGAGAAAGGTATGGGATTGTCCTGGATTGTGCATAAAAGGGGGGGGTTTAATGGGAAAATCTGTTTACCTCCTACCCCGACTATAGGAGTAATGGCAGGCGTGGTAGGGCCCCGGTATTCTCGCAAGTCTGAGAAGGTGGCTCCTGTGTCTAGGAGGAAGGAGATGGGGTGACCGTCTACTATTAAAGTAACCCTGGGCTCCTGTTTGGTGATGGAAATGGTCAGGCGAGAAGCCTCCGGGCCCCGTCAGTCTTCTTCTGCCAGCCCCACTACGGCGGGCTTAGGATGGGGGTTGTTCGTCCAGCCTCCCCTTTGGGTGGCTGGGCAATCAGACCCCCAGTGGCCCTTTTTGTGGCATCTGGGGCATGGGGTGGTAGGAGATCTGGAGGAGGGCCACATCCTTGACCAATGTCCCTCTTGTCCGCACTTGAAACACCTCCTGGGGGTAGGTTGTTTGTAGAAGGGAGCCCAGGTTGTGGTTTTATCAGCTGGGCCAACATTTGGAAATTGGCCTGATCAGCCTTTTGTTTACGGCGTTCTTTCTCCTCCTCCCGGTTATGGAAGACTTTAAAGGCCACTGTTAGGATCTCAGTCTGTGGGGTAGCGGGGCCCTGTTCTAACTTTTTGAGTTTAGCTTTAATGTCGGGGTAGCTTTGAGCTAGGAAGTATGTCATAAGGACGTGTCTCCCGTCAGGCGTTTCTGGGTCCAGGCTGGTAACTGTAATAGGGCTTGAGTGAGTCTGTCTAAGAACTCGGAGGGAGTCTCCTCCCTCTTTGAATTATGTCTTGGAGCTTTTGAAAATTGACTACTTTACGAGCTGCCTTTTTCAGACCTGCTATTAAGCAGCAGGCGAAGATATCTCGAGAGCGGAGACCCACGGCGGTGTTATAATCCCAGTGTGGGTCTTGTTCGGGGACAGCGGTGGGGCCAGGGGGATAGGTGGGGTCAGTCCTTTGGGTTTCGGTGGCGTGTGTTTGGGCAAAGTCCCAAACTCGTCTACGCTCTTCAGGAAGGAGGGTATTGGCCAGGAGCATGAAAATGTCATGATGTGTGAGGCTGTATGACTGGAGGGTCCATTGAAACTCCTTGATATATGTCGTGGGATCAGTGGAAAAGGAACCTAGGCGTTTCTCAAGTTGGGCTAAATCTCCTAAGGAGAAAGGGACGTGAACGCGCACGATGCCTTCGGGTCCCGCCACCTCCCGGAGGGGGGCGATAATTTTGGGAGGCCCTCAGGACCGAGTCTGAGGGGGACTGAAGGGTTCTGGCTCAGTCTGTGGGGGAGAAACAGGTGATGGGGGCAAAGACGGAGGAGGCTCCTGGGACTTAGAGGGGGGCTGAAAGGCTCAGGCTTGATCTGCAGGGGGGTGAGGTGGGGGAGGAGATGGTGGTGGAGGAAGGGGGAGGGGCTGTTGTAGGAGAGGAGGGGGAAGGGAGTGGGCGGGAGGCTTCTGCGGGGGAGACGGCTTGCAGGCTAGGGGAACTTGGGGGGAGGCGGGGGTGGAGGAGGCGTCGGCAGCGAGGGAGGCGGGAGGAGGAGGTGGAAAGCTTCGGTATAGGGAATCTCCTTCCATTTTTTCAGGCGCTGGCAGTAGTTAAAGGATCGCGAGTGATGTTAGGATCAAGAGTTCTCCCTGCGGGCCATTGGTTGTGATTGTCGAGGGGGTATGTCGGCCAATCTTGGGAGCAGTATTTGCAGAGAAGTTTTGGTTTTATATCAGGTGTCAGGGAGAGGGTGGCTAGATGCTTGAGCAGGCATTCAAGAGGTGAACTTCCAGGGAGGGATGAGGAGGCTCCCATGGCTAAAGGACAGAGAAGGAGACAAACAGGGGAAGACGAACGGAGACCCTCGGACTGGGAGCAGACCGCAAGGAGACAAAGGGCGTCCCCGATGATCCTTGGTGGTCTGCGGAAACTCGTATACGAGTCGGTTTCTTAGGAAGTGCGGGTCATCACCCAGACTCCTCTAAGAAGGCAGAGTGCCGGAGTCACGAGTACCTAGTACTAGGAGTTTTCGGCAGAAGGAACGGAAGGAGGGGGGGAGGGGAACGGAGCGTTCTCATCTGCCAAGGAGTCACCTCGTTTATGGCTGTTGAAGGGGGGCTGAGAGTCCGCTGCAGCCATGAAGGCCTAAGGCGGGGAGAGATCCCCCCTCGTCCCCGAGCGTCAGGTCCTTGCTGGACGATCACGGTCAATGGCGCTGCGATAGCTCGGGGAAGAGCGGCCCGCTCGGGGGAAAACTTACCCAAAGGCCAAAGAGGAGTGGTGAGTGTGAGGAGCCAGCGCCGGATAAAGAGGACGAGGGCAAGCTGCTGCTGGTGTCGGGGGGAAGACGGGGCCCAGTTGGGGTGTCCCGTCTCCCGGGTTTCGGCACCAATGAAAGGAAGGAGCGACACACAGCAGCAATTTACCGGAGAATTCCGCTTTATTGGGGAAAGGTGCTGGGTTATATAGGAAGGGGCATGAGTTGATTGAGGTGTCACTGCTACGGGGCTGGTGGCTATTGGCCAGGTGCTGGGATTGGGAGGGGGGCGAGGGGTGATTGGGCTTCAGGTGGCGCCGGCGGGAACCGAGGACCCGGAAGAGAAGCAGGAAGTTCGCCATCTTATGGGTGGGGGCCCTTCAAACATGACATGTTCTCGTTATTTAACTTGGATTTTGTTACTTCAGCCTTTACTACTCTTAACAATAACAAGAACCTTTATACAGAGAGCACCAACTGTGTACAAGATTTGCACATGTAAATTTGTTTAATTCTTAAGGACAGTCTTAGAAGGTATCATTAGTTCTTTTTAAGAAGATGACTGTATAGAAGTTCAACAAGAAGTAAATCAGCCCAGAGATATTTAAACAGAACCATGATTCTGATTCAGTTGGTTATCTAACCAAAAACTGTGCACTCTCCAGTGCAGACAGTTAACTCTACTTAGCTAGTGTTCTGGGAACAAAATTTCCCATTATAGTTCTGAAACCTTATACTCATCAATCACTAAATTTTCTTCTTCTTTATAAAAAAAACCCCTGCTTATTTAGCCAGACACAGTATCACCACTACTAAATATTTCATATACTGCAATAAATAATGTATATACCTTTTGAAAATTCTTATAAGAAACATCTCTGCATCAAAGTAATACTTAATTTTTTTATGTTGCTACTGAAATTCAGAGGAAACTGTCAATCAAACTGCCTCACATGAAGTATTACAGTTATAATTAGCTCTTATCAGTGCCTCTCATCAAGAGTTCAGATACCCTTGCCATTTGGAAGCAATTTATTATTCCAAGTAAAAAACTTTATGGTGGGAAAAATTTAAAGATGTTTAAATCAAATAGCATGTAGGTAATGTAGAATGGGAAATTGATGAGGAGAGTGATGGCTTTGTTTTTAGAAGTTTGAGAACAGAAACAATTCAAAATAATTGGTAGAACTGGGAAAGAAATTGCTTAGAATTCACTGAAGTGTTACTAGGTTGCATTAAATCTCCAGACACATGTACAGACCATGAATCTTTTTTTTAAAATTTTTTATTAAGGTCTGATTGATATACACTCTTATGAAGGTTTCACATGAAACAATGTGGTTACTACATTAACCCATGTTATCAAGTCCCCACCCATACCCCAATGCAGTCACTGTCCATCAGTGCAGCAAGTTGCCAGAGATCCACTCTGTCCTTTCTCTGTGCTACACTGTTCTCCCCGTGATCCCCCACACCATGTGGACTAAACATAATACCTCTCAGTCCCCTTCTCCCTCCCTCCCCACCCGCCCTCCCACACCCCTTCCCCTTGGTAACCACTAGTTCATTCTTGGAGTCTGTGAGTCTGCTGCCATTTTGTTCCTTCAGTTTTGCTTCCCACAAATGAGGGAAATCATTTGGCAGACCATGAATCTTATAGAGACACTACTGCATGTTTGTTTTGTTGATTTCTTTAATATTACCTTATATTCCAGGTATAAGAGGACATAAGCCAATGATTATATTATTTGATGGATGAGTTTATTTTGTTTCCTGGTACTGAGGAGGTAAAGATACTGGAAAGAAACTGGTTGAAGTTTTGTTCTTTGAAATTCTAACTAGATAAGTGACGGATGAAGTGGGGCTTCTATGTAATGAGAAAGTAGGTTGTGTAATATAGGTACCAGAGGCTCACTAATAGAAAGAATATATTTATGAAAACAACAAGAATGAAAAGATATTGTGTCAAAGAATGATGTTTGAATTCAACATTTCTGGGTGATGTCAATTTACATGTGGCTGAGACAGAGTGAAGGTGTTAGTTGTTGAAGCTGAGGACATAAGCATTTTGAAAGAATAGATGATTATAAGAATGTCTCAGGATGATGACAATATTGTGGTAAGAAGAGATTATGGACCAAATATCAAAGTTATCAGTAAAAGAGTATGAATGTTTTAGAAATAACAGTAGATTGTCACAAATTGACTTAAGCAGTGAAGCATTTGAAGTTGCAGTTTTAAATTACAACAAATAATACAACCACCAGATATGGTATGGAGGGATCAGATGCTTTTTTTCTTGGAATGGATTTGAATTGCTTTCTCTATTCATGATGCTTTTCCACAACCATCATCCATGGGAATGCTGAATAGCTTGTATTACTCTATGGCAATTTATAAAACTACTTCTGAAGAAATTAATAGTTAATGGAAAATTAACCTAGTTAATGTTAATTTATGGAAAATGCATGGAAAAGCATCTCTTGAGTTTTTGCTTTGAACCAGTAATCAATATATAGTGGTGTACAGTGTAACACTGTTACAGTCTTGAAAATATATTACAGTAATGGATTGTGCTTTGGTAACAAATAAACTCTGATCTGAATGGTTTAATAGAACACTTGCTTCCTGCTTATACTACATGCCAGATAAGGGTTGATGTGCACGTGTGGATGTGTGTTTGTGATGAGGGATGTGTATTCTGCTCTATAGTAACTTAGTCACTAAGGGACTGACTGCGATGAAGACCCCAGTATTTGGAGTGTCAGTAGTGGGGCTTATATAGCAGGAGAAGGAATAGACAGAGTGACATTTTAGTTCATCTGTGCTTTGGAAGGGAAGCAATACACAGCACATTTGTCAGAACTAGTTCTGATGCCCCATATGTAATGGTGGGTGGTGGGGGTTTAAGAAATATGGGAAAGTAGACGAATATTTGCTGAGCACTGCAGTCTCAGCCACAAGGGTCTTCACTGTGATTGGCACCCCTGAAATTTTTTACAGCCTAAGGCAAATCATCACAATGAGTTTTGTGATAGGTAAAATAATTTATATTTTGTGTAAAGAGAGGAAGAAAATTATTTTGAAAGAAGAAGAAAAGCATAATATCCATAGTTCAATTTTAGGAAATGTTATCTACAGAATTTGAGGTCCTATAAATGGCCTGAATTTTTTTCACGATTTATAGATTCTAAATAGGTTGTGGTTCCAAGACAGCAAGTGACATAAGCATTAACTGTTTAATCTTACTGTGTTGTATGATTTTATAGCTGTCTAAGTAGAGTAACTCTAGTTCTTAGACTTCAGCTCTGCAGCTATATTCTTAGCTTCAGGTAAAGGTCTCTGGCAATCTGTTCTCATTTTTACATACTCTCTTGTTCTACCACTTGATTCATTTCAACTCACTTGTTTTATCTTCCTAAATTAGTAAACAAATTATTTATTATCTCTAATTTCCTTCCATCTTTGCCTAAACATTTTTCTCAGCTCTGATATTTGGCAAAATATTTTTTTTTTGTAGATAATTATTTTTTATTGAAGGGCAGTTGACACACAGTATTACATTAGTTTCAGGTGTACAACACAGTGATTCAACATTTATATACATGATAATTCTAGGTACCAGCTATCACCATACCAAGTTATTACAATATTTTGACTATATTCCTTATGCTATACATTACATCCCGGTTACTTATTTATTTTACCATTGGAAGTCTGTCCTTTTTTTTTTTTTTTTGAGAGGGCATCTCTCATATTTATTGATCAAATGGTTGTTAACAACAATGAAATTCTGTATAGGGGTGTCAATGCTCAATGCACAATCATTAATCCACCCCAAGCCTAATTTTCATCAGTCTCCAATCTTCTGAAGCATAATGAACAACTTCTTACATTGAGAACAAATTCTTACATAGTGAATAAGTTACATGGTGAACAGTACAAGGGCAGTCATCACAGAAACTTTCGGGTTTGCTCATGCATTATGAACTATAAACAATCAGTTCAAATATGAATATTCATTTGACTTTTATACTTGGTTCATATGTGGATACCACATTTCTCTCTTTATTATTATTATTTTTAATAAAATGCTGAAGTGGTAGGTAGATACAAGATAAAGGTACAAAACATAGTTTAGTGTTGTAAGAGAGCAAATGTAGATGATCAGGTGTGTGCCTGTAGACTATGTGTTAATCCAAGCTAGACCAGGGCAATAAAACATCCACGTATGCAGAAGATTTCTCTCAGAACAGGGGGGGTGAGGTTCTAAGCCACACCTCTGTTGATCCCCATTTTCTCACCAGATGGCCCCCTGCGACTGTGCCTGTCTTAGGTTGTTCCTCCCTTGAGGAATCTTACCCGTCTCTGGCTAACCAGTCATCTTCTGGGGCCATACAAGGAAACGTAAAGATGGTAAGTGAGAGAGAAGCCTTATTGTTTGAGAAGGTTAGCTTTTTAATTCTTTGCATATTTATGCCCTGTGGCTTCTATGCCCAGCATTTGTCTTGAGGTATGTTTACCACTTGGAAGAATTATGATACTCAGTTAATTCAATATGAGGCACGAATTCTATTTAAGGGTTGTAATAAGGAAGGAAGAAGAAAAGCTATAGAAGTAGCAGGCAGAAGAAAAACTTGGGAAGATTATTTCTTTGACATATCTTCTTGTAGAGTAACTTCAGCATGTATAGGTTTTAAACTACTAATTAAATTGCACACACAAATTAACATAATAGGAGTACAGTTACATAACCAAAGCATATCTATAATTACCAGCCATCTCCAGTGAAACCAAGAAAACCAGTTAGGCACCTTAGGCATTTGTGAAAACTTATCTATGATATAGTGGATATTGTCCAACTGAACTTGAACAGTCTGAGAGAAATCAGACAAATTAAAACAACCCATTCCTGGGGACTGTTCACATCCCATATGTTCCTTTAACAGTAGATAGTCTGTAGTTGTAAGATTTTGGAGCGCTACAATTTGCACTTCTCCTAATTCTTGGTTGAGTTCCAACAGTATAGATCCAGTCAAATCTGTTGTTTTACTGTATGCACAGGCCAGCTTAGATATCTCCTTCTTCATTCCCATGGCAAGTCCAGGAAACGGTGGGATGAGTGCATCTACAGCTGTAGCAGTGCGTGGATCTTTGTTGGGGTTTTTTGATGATCATCTTCTGGCATGAGTCTTCCAGAGAGTGCAGATGTTGGAAGTTCTTTTTCATGTCGTATCTTAGTTCATTTTCGGGGTAGCCCAATTAGGCTTTGATCCTCTGTATAAACACAAACAGACCCTTTGCCTACACTTTTATATGCCCTTTGTACCATTGTGTAGAACTCATTGGAGGTCACCACACAGGAACTGCTTTTTTGTTTTGTTTTGTTTTGTTACAATTAATCTATATTTACATGATGAATATTATGTTTACTAGGCTCTCCCCTATACCAGGTCCCCCCTATAAACACCTTTACAGTCACTGTCCGTCAGCATAGCAAAATGTTATAGAATCACTACTTGTCTTCTCTGTGTTGTACAGCCCTCCCCTTTCTCCCACCCTCCCCATGCTTGCTAATCTTAATACCCCCTTCTTCTTCCCCCCCTTATCCCTCCCTACCCACCCATCCTCCCCAGTCCCTTTCCCTTTGGTACCTGTTAGTTCATTCTTGAGTTCTGTGATTCTGCTGCTGTTTTGTTCCTTCAGTTTTTCCTTTGTTCTTATACTCCACAGATGAGTGAAATCATTTGGTATTTCTCTTTCTCCACTTGGCTTATTTCACTGAGCATAATACCCTTCAGCTCCATCCATGTTGCTGTAAATGGTTGGATTTCCCCTTTTCTTATGGCTGAGTAGCATTCCATTGTGTATATGTACCACATCTTCTTTATCCATTCATCTATCGATGGACATTTAGGTTGCTTCCTATTCTTGGCTATTGTAAATAGTGCTGCGATAAACATAGGGGTGCATCTGTCTTTCTCAAACTTGATTGCTGCGTCCTTAGGGTAAATTCCTAGGAGTGGAATTCCTGGGTCAAATGGTAAGTCTGTTTTGAGCATTTTGACGTACCTCCATACTGCTTTCCACAATGGTTGAACTAATTTACATTCCCACCAGCAGTGTAGGAGGGTTCCCCTTTCTCCACAGCCTCGCCAACATTTGTTGTTGTTTGTCTTTTGGATGGCAGCCATCCTTACTGGTGTGAGGTGATACCTCATTGTAGTTTTAATTTGCATTTCTCTGATAATTAGTGATGTGGAGCATCTTTTCATGTGTCTGTTGGCCATCTGTATTTCTTTTTTGGAGAACTGTCTGTTCAGTTCCTCTGCCCATTTTTTAATTGGGTTATTTATTTTTTGTTTGTTGAGGCATGTGAGCTCTTTATATATTCTGGACGTCAAGCCTTTATTGGATGTGTCATTTTCAAATATATTCTCCCATACTGTAGGGTTCCTTTTTTTTCTGGTGATGGTGTCTTTTGCTGTACAGAAGCTTTTCAGCTTAATATAGTCCCACTTGTTCATTTTTGCTGTTGTTTTCCTTGCCCGGGGAGATATGTTCAAGAAGGGGTCACTCATGTTTATGTCTAAGAGGTTTTTGCCTATGTTTTTTTCCAGGAGTTTAATGGTTTCATGACTTACATTCACGTCTTTGATCCATTTTGAGTTTACTTTTGTATATGGGGTTAGACAATGGTCCAGTTTCATTCTCCTACATGTAGCTGTCCAGTTTTGCCAGCACCATCTGTTGAAGAGACTGTCATTTTGCCATTGTATGTCCATGGCTCCTTTATCAAATATTAATTGACCATATATGTCTGGGTTAATGTCTGGATTCTCTAGTCTGTTCCATTGGTCTGTGGTTCTGTTCTTGTGCCAGTACCAAATTGTCTTGATTACTATGGCTTTATAGTAGAGCTTGAAGTTGGGGAGTGAGATTCCCCCCTACTTTATTCTTCTTTCTCAGGATTGCTTTGTCTATTCGGGGTCTTTGGTGGTTCCATATGAATTTTTGAATTATTTGTTCCAGTTCATTGAAGAATGTTGCTGGTAGTTTCATAGGGATTGCATCAAATCTGTATATTGCTTTGGGCAGGATGGACATTTTGACAATATTGATTCTTCCTAGCCACGAGCATGGGATGAGTTTCCATCTGTTAGTGTCTCCTTTAATTTCTCTTAAGAGTGACTTGTAGTTTTCACAATATAAGTCTTTCACTTCTTTGGTTAGGTTTATTCCTAGGTATTTTATTTTTTTTGATGCAATTGTGAATGGAGTTGTTTTCCTGATTTCTCTTTCTGTTGGTTCATCATTAGTGTATAGGAAAGCCACAGTTTTCTGTGTGTTTATTTTGTATCCTGCAACTTTGCTGTATTCTGATATCAGTTCTAGTAGTTTTGGGGTGGAGTCTTTAGGGTTTTTTATGTACAGTATCATGTCATCTGCAAATAGTGACAGTTTAACTTCTTCTTTACCAATCTGGATTCCTTGTATTTTTTTGTTTTGTCTGATTGTCGTGGCTAGGACCTCCAGTACTATGTTAAATAACAGTGGGGAGAGTGGGCATCCCTGTCTAGTTCCCGATCTCAGAGGAAAAGCTTTCAACTTCTCGCTGTTCATTATAATGTTGGCTGTGGGTTTTTCATAGATGGCCTTTATTATGTTGAGGTACTTGCCCTCTATTCCCATTTTGCTGAGAGTTTTTATCATGAATGGATGTTGAACTTTGTCAAATGCTTTTTCAGCATCTATGGAGATGATCATGTGGTTTTTGTCTTTCTTTTTGTTGATGTGGTTGATGATGTTAATGGACTTTCGAATGTTGTACCATCCTTGCATCCCTGGGATGAATCTCACTTTGTCATGGTGCACGATCCTTTTGATGTATTTTTGAATTCGGTTTGCTAATATTTTGTTGAGTATTTTTGCATCTACGTTCATCAGGGATATTGGTCTGTAGTTTTCTTTTTTGGTGGGGTCTTTGCCTGGTTTTGGTATTAGGATGATGTTAGCTTCATGGAATAAGTTTGGGAGTATCCCCTCCTCTTCTATTTTTTGGAGAACTTTAAGGAGAATGGGTATTATGTCTTCCCTGTATGTCTGATAAAATTCCGAGGTAAATCCATCTGGCCTGGGAGTTTTGTTCTTTGGTAGTTTTTTTATTACCACTTCAATTTCATTGCTGTAATTGGTCTGTTTAGATTTTCTGTTTCCTTCTGGGTCTGTCTTGAAAGGTTGTATTTTTCTAGGAAGTTGTCCATTTCTCCTAGGTTTCCCAGCTTGTTAGCATATAGGTTTTCATTGTAGTCTCTAATAATTCTTTGTATTTCTGTGGGATCCGTCGTGATTTTTTCTTTCTCGTTTCTGATACTGTTGATTTTTGTTGACTCTCTTTTCCTCTTAATAAGTCTGGCTAGAGGCTTATCTATTTTGTTTATTTTCTCGAAGAACCAGCTCTTGGTTTCATTGATTTTTGCTATTGTTTTATTCTTCTCAATTTTATTTATTTCTTCTCTGATCTTTATTATGTCCCTCCTTCTGCTGACCTTAGGCCTCATTTGTTCTTCTTTTTCCAATTTTGATAATTGTGACTTTAGACCATTCATTTGGGATTGTTCTTCCTTTTTTAAATATGCCTGGATTGCTGTATACTCTCCTCGTAAGACTGCTTTCGCTGTGTCCCACAGGAGTTGGGGCTTTGTGTTGTTGTGGTCATTTGTTTCCATATATTGCTGGATCTCCATTTTGATTTGGTCATTGATCCATTGATTATTTAGGAGTGTGTTGTTAAGCCTCCATGTGTTTGTGAGCTTTTTTGCTTTCTTTGTACAGTTTATTTCTAGTTTTCTGCCTTTGTGGTCTGAAAAGTTGGTTGGTAGGATTTCAATCTTTAGGAATTTACTGAGGCTCTTTTTGTGTCCTAGTATGTGGTCTATTCTGGAGAATGTTCCATGTGCACTTGAGAAGAATGTGTATCCTGTTGCTTTTGGATGTAGAGTTCTGTAGATGTCTATTAGGTCCATCTGTTCTAGTGTGTTGTTCAGTGCCTCTGTGTCCTTACTTATTTTCTGTCTGGTGGATCTGTCCTTTGGAGTGAGTGGTGTGTTGAAGTCTCCTAGAATGAATGCACTGCATTCTATTTCCTCCTTTAGTTCTGTTAATATTTGTTTCAGGTATGTTGGTGCTCCTGTATTGGGTGCATATATATTTATAATGGTTATATCCTCTTGTTGGACTGAGCCCTTTATCATTATGTAATGTCCTCCTTTGTCTTTTGTTACTTTCTTTATTTTGAAGTCTGTTTTGTCTGATACCAGAATTGCAACACCTGCTTTCTTCTCTCTGTTGTTTGCATGAAATATCTTTTTCCATTCCTTGACTTTAAGTCTGTGCATGTCTTTGGGTTTGAGGTGAGTTTCTTGTAAGCAGCATATGGATGGATCTTGCTTTTTTATCCATTGTATTACTCTGTGTCTTTTGATTGGTGCATTCAGTCCATTTACATTTAGGGTGATTATTGAAAGGTATGTACTTATTGCCATTGCAGGCTTTAAGTTTGTGGTTACCAAAAGTTCATGGTTAGTTTCTTTACTATCCTACTGTCTAACTTAACTCGCTTGTTGAGCTATTATAAACACAATCTGATGATTCTTTATTTCTGTCCCTTCTTATTCCTCCTCCTCCCTTCTTCATATGTTGGGTGTTTTGTTCTGTGCTCTTTTTAGGAGTGCTCCCATCTAGAGCATTCCCTGTAGGATGCCCTGTAGAGGTGGTTTCTGGGAGGCAAATTCCCTCAACTTTTGCTTTTCTGGGAATTGTTTTATCCCTCCTTCATATTTAAATGATATTCGTGCTGGATACAATAGTCTTGGTTCGAGGCCCTTCTACTTCATTGCATTAAGTATATCATGCCATTCTCTTCTGGCCTGTAGGGTTTCTGTTGAGAATTCTGATGATAGCCTGATGGGTTTTCCTTTGTAGGTAACTTTTTTTTCTCTCTGGCTGCCTTTAATACTTTGTCCTTGTCTCTGATCTTTGCCACTTTAATTATTATATGTCTTGGTGTTGCCCTCCTTGGATCCCTTGTCATGGTAGTTCTGTGTACCTCTGTGGTCTGAGAGGCCATTTCTTCCCCTAGTTTGGGGATGTTTTTGACAATTATTTCTTCAAAGACACTTTCTATTCCTTTTTCTCTCTCTTCTTCTTCTGGTATCCCTATAATGTGGATATTGTTGCATTTCGAAGGTCACTCAGCTCTGTTAGAATTCTTTCATTCCTGGAGATCCTTTTATCTCTCTCTGCATCAGTTTCTCTGCATTCCTGTTCTGTTTTCTAGTCCATTAATGGTCTCTTGCATCTCGTCCATTCTGTTTTGAAGTCCTTCCAGAGCTTGTTTTATTTCTGAATTCTCCTTCCTTAGTTCTTGCATATTTCTCTGCAAGTCCATCAGCATGGTTATGACTTTTGTTTTGAATTCTTTTTCAGGAAGACTGGCTAAATCTATCTCCCCAGATTCCTTCTCAGGGGAAGATGTAGCAGATGCCGAAGCTGTCTGGGTTAGTCTTGTCTGGATCATATTTTTTTGCCTTTTCATGTTGACAGGTGCTATTGACTGTCAGCTGGGAGGGCCAACCTTTTCACTTGCTACTGTCCTTTCTTTACTGGGACAACTGCGACCCCTTGTGGCTTGTGTTGGGTAATTGCGTGTAGGCTGGGTCTTTGTGTCTTGCCCGGCTGGAGTGGAGGAATCTCCCTTTCTCTGGGTGTGGTCTGCCTTAGGCTGCTTCTCTGCTATCCGAGCGCCTGGAGGGGTAATGTACAGGGGGGCTGTTTGGCTGTTTACCTCCGTGAGGGGTCTCAGAGCTGTTGCCCAGGGAGTTAGTGCGCCCGGTTTTACCTGTAATTTCCAGCCACTGTGCTGTGACCTGTGTTGTTTTCATCCAGCTGTTATGTCCCTGTCCCTTTACGACTTTCAAAAAGCACTCGCTTTTCTTTGTCACAGGGGCATCAGCTTCGGCACCCGCTCAGAGGTCTTGCTGCACTGTTTCCCTAGTTTCCAGCCCTCCACACATGCACTGTGTCTGCGCTCTGGTGTGGGTGGCTGGGGCTGGGTGTTTAGCAGTCCTGGGCTCCTTCTCCCTCCTGCCGGGAGCTGGGGGGAGGGGCGCTCGGGTCCCGCCGGGCCGGGGCTTGTATCTTACCCCTTTCACCAGGTGCTGGGCTCTCGCACGTGTGGATGTAGTCTGGCTGTTGTCCTGTGTCTTCTGGCCTCTCTTTTAGGATTAGTTGTATTTGTTGTATTTTCAAAAATATATGTTTTTGGGAGGAGATTTCCACTGTCCTACTCACGCCGCCATGTTGGCTCCACCCTGGCAAAATATTTTTTACAAATTGCATCTCTGTGGGTATGGTTAGGAAATCTGATGATTTTAAACTCTATTACTGATGGACACTGCATGTTAGGAAATGCAAGTTAACAGTTTCCATCTTCATGTGGAGCCAAATAGACAATAGCTGTTCCTGTAGGAACACACAGCAATTTCCTCTCAAGTTTTTGAGGGTGTGGTCTACTCTTAGATACTCAAAATGTTCACAGCCAGTAGCATTATGTATTTCTCTGTTGTCTCGACTACAAACCACATGATGATGAAAAAAATGTTCGGCATGCATTATTAATGTTATAAGCTGCAATTTCATCTGCAGAGACATTTTGCTGTTTCTTGAAGACAATCTGTCAGGGATCCACATCCTGCAAACTGGGAACTACTCATCAGTGCAAACCTGCTATATTCCTTATATTCCTGATAAATTCCTTCACTAAGCAAAGATAAATGAATATTCCTTCTCCTTTTTTTTTTTTACTTCTTTTTCATGAAAGAAGATTAAGCTAATTCAAAATGCCAATAAGGAATCCATATGAAGTGATTTTTCAAGCCCTCTAAAATGCTGCTGCTTAACTGACCTGTGTTTACCTATTTGGGGAAGTAAGCTCCTGGGGTACAGGGACTGTTATGCACCTCCATGTTTTACTTATCAGGATACAGCAAAGTGTGCAACAAGTTTGGATAAGTTATCTTAGAAGAGATATGTATTTTCTAAATGAGATTTGGATAGCAGCCTATGTCTAATCCCTCCGTGACTACAGATGCGAAGGGTTGTCGGAATAGTTTGCTTCATCGGGCTGTAATGTGCACATGTGTTATGACATTCTCTTGGCACATATGCAGCCAACAGAATTAAATCCTTAATTCTTAGGAATTCTTCAAACAGGGTCTGTTTCTAAGAGGCAGGGGGCAGTTTTAGGGATTGGATATATACTGTATGATTGGGGTGAATTAAAGGTAAAGTTATCTGAGGAGCAATATCAGCAACTCACTAGTTAGTTTTTGGTAATTTCATAGTTTGAAGATTATTTTTCAATTAAATCTACTCATAAACAGGGAGCAATTTTCATCCTTTTGAGATTAAATATTGATGCTTTCTTAGTGAGCAAGATGGCTCCTAAGACTTGGCTTTATGTTAATAAGCCAATTATAATGCACATAATGAAAAATAACATCTTTATTTTGCATACGCTATTCACAATTCAAGAAAATCTGAGGCATTTCACTGCAATAGACCATTTTTTATGGTCAGTAAAGTGTAAAATACTGTTTCATTTACTTTGTCCAATATTCAATGCTTGATGTTCTCAAAAAAAAACCCACCATGTTAATAACTAACGACAAACATTCCTTTAATACATCTGTCAAACACTGATACCCAAAAAATGTGGATACAAAAAATAATGAAGTGAAAATGTAGTTCAGCTTTAGAAAAAATGTTTTTTGAATCAGCCTTAGCACAGCTATGGAGACACTATCAGCTAGAAATGCCTGGGGCATCACCTGATCCCATATTACTGTGGCCAGCCCTGCAGTTTTCCCTATTGGAGCCAGTTTTGTTGCTGGACAAGTTCTTGTGCTAAAGACTGCAAGATGCATTTCAGCAGCAACCATCAGAAAACTTTGAAAGAACATTTTATTTCTCACAAGTCCTGGGAGGTACACACCACAGGGCCACAACACAAGGTCACAGGTGGAGAAAGCGAGAGCCAGCAGACCTGGGCTTCTGCTCTTGTTGGAGTGGAGAGTGGAATGCCTTGGGGTTGTTGGTTCACTCTTATTGGTGAATTCAAACATAAGAGCAGGAATTTAAGTATGGGAAGGGAAAAGCAAGCAGTTGGTTGAATTTTCAGTTATATAGGTCACCCAGAGCTTTCTAAAAATAGGGGAACTTCAGGAGTATGGCTGCCTGGCTCTTTTTCTAGTCTTGTGATTGGCAATGTGTTTATTTGAGATGAATGTCTCAGAAGTAGATGTCTTGGGAATCAAAAGCTTAATGTCAGGCACTTACATTACAATCAAAAAGCCAATTGTCAAATGCTTATACTATCAATAAGTGTCAAAATATCACAATCAGGGAATTTTCTCACATAAAGTATTCTCAGTCTGTAAGGCCTTTAATGATAGAACTTAACCATATGTCACTAGGTTCTGGTTGTTCAGACCAGGTTGAAGGAGTAAAGTTTCTTTGATTTTTGAGTACTTCAGATTTACTTAAGAAAAGTAAATTTTTCTATTTTACTTTTAACAAGGTCATGTTTGCTTTGATATAAAGTACATTTTTATGCAAACTTTTCACATGAATTTGATTTAGGAGATGAGCCAGATTTGTAGGTTGAGTGCCTTTTCAAGTTGTAACATAGTCTTTGGGATTAAAGATACACCAGTTCCAGAACATGGAGTTGAAGTGTTCATAAATGTTCATGAGGTATCTCTAAAATGACTAAGGCAAATACAGAACCATTTAACTGACCTACTGGAAGTTTCACTGTGACATCATGTTTTCCCCTTCAGTTTTCATATGCCATTGCTGCTGCCCTTCTCATAATAGCTGATTTCCTAAGGTATTTAGGGACAAAAAGTAATTCATTCCTAAAAATTATGATAACAATAATGGAAGTTACAACTAGGAAATACTCTACTGTTTCTTAGATGCAGAATCTATTTTAAATGCTTGTGATACATATAATCCCTATTGTACAAATTACATATCAGTTTGTGTGTATGGAGAGGCAATAAACAATAAACACAGTAATAAGTCTATTTTATAGTAAATTAGAGAGGGTAACTTCTAAAGAATAATGAAAAAGAGCAGGGTAAAGGTGATTTGATATGCATGGTGAGTACTCAGAGGCACAAGTCATAATTTTAACCAGGATAGGAAGGTTAGGTCACAGCAAGACATGACATTAAAGCAAAGACATGAAGGGGATGAAGGAGTTTTCTTTGTGGATTTCTGGAAAAGCATCTTTCATACAGGTGCAGTGGCCAAGACAAGACCATATGTTGGAAATGTGTGTATCATTTCGGGATGGGAAGGAGTCGGTATGGCTGAGTGGAGGGAATGGTGTGCAAGTTGTAGTAAGAAATGAGGTCAAAGAAGTTGGGGATAGAGTAGTTATAGTAAGCCTTTTCATTGAAAAGTTGAGGGAAATGGGGGGCGCCTGTAGGGATCTAAGCAAAGGCATACGATGATACAACTTATGTAACTTATGTTTAAAAATGTAAGCCACACAGTGACTCCTATATGAGATTGAAGACAGTTAAGAGAAGAATCAGACAAATTATTCAGGAAGCTGTTATAGTTATCAAGGAAAGTGATATCAGTGTCACTGACTAAGGGATTGGCAATGAAGATGGTAAAAAGTGGGAAAAGATTCTGGGAATATTTGCAAGGCATCTCAACAGTATTTCATGTTGGATTAAATGCGAGGGTGAGAGAGTAAGAGTGAAGCAGTTGGCCCAAGCCACTGGAAGGATGGAGTCCCATTGATTCAGATGGAGGTTCAGTGTGAGCAAGTTTTTGAGGGATTATTAGAATTTTACTTTGGGGCCTACTGCTTTGGATATATCTTCTAAAGAAGCAAAGACATCCAGTGGAGTTTCATGTATAATTCTGGAGTCCATTGAATGATGTTGACAGGAGATATTCATTGTAGTTATTGGCATTGAGATGGTGACAGATGCAACTAGATAAGATTATAAAAGAGTGAAAATAAAATAGGACATCACTAAATAGAGTAGCACTAAGCTTGGGGGAGCTCTAATATTTAGAGATCAAAGGAAAGAAGGCATCATTTTTGATGAGACTGAAATATATTTGAGAGGGAGAAATAAAGATAAACCCTTTGCAGTTCAAGATTAAAAGGAAAAAGTTTAAAAAAATAAGGTTTATTATGACAGAATTTACAACTTGGTAATTATTGATTGTTAGCTTCTAGGAAAGACTCCTCACCTAAGTAGCCTGTATTATTTGGCTAATGTTATTTTTTACCATGCCTTTTAGGTATAACAGTAAAAAAGGAATTTGGACTATTACATTATTGTCATTCAGGTAACAATTTTAATTACATATGTCAATTTTGGATGACTTAGTTATTACCTTGATGAAATAATGGAGTTTAAGGTAATGTATATATATACATACATGTATATATGTATATATATATATGTATTTATTGAAATAATGCTTTAGAATATCCTGTGAAAAGAGGTATAAAGAGGAGATGAATGTACCTTATTTGTCCACCTGCACATTACTTCAATGCAGTATGTTCCTTTTACATTAGGAGTCTTCTATGGGTACCTGACACACTGCTAAGTGTATTAGAGCTTGGCATATTAATATACAAAATAAATACACACAAGTGTGTGCACACACACACAACCATTAATCAACATTATAGAGATCTTAAATCTATTTCTGAAATATCCTACCACACAAGTAACTCTTTAGATGGGACTTGATCTTTCAGCAGATGATTGCAACTTTTTCAATACAAGACTCGCAGAATTATGGAAATTCAGGTGGTTTAATTCTGCTATTATTTACTGGATCTTACAGAATCAATGGAGGCATTTTATAGAATGAAAATGTATCATGTGGCCTTACTGGACTCACAAGAGCCATAATACAATACACCTTTTAAACAGAGAAATAAGTAAGGATGTGAGGATTCTATGTTAACCAATCCTTTGTTCTTCCTTTTCAATCTCTACCTTTCAAGATGTATCTTTTCCTCTTCACCAGAGCTTTACTGTGTTACATTTCAAGGTTTATAACAGTAGAATGCTATATTCAGATTCATTGTTATGTTAACCAATGCAAATATATTTCTTCAGTGTATTTGTGTATTTTACTGGGACAAAAATCATGTTAATAAAAGCATAAAATCAATACTCCTAAGCCACATCTCTTCCTACATGGGTTTACCTTCATGCCTTTCACCATCTCTACTACTAAATGGTACCAATTCATAAAACTGTTTTCATCATAGCTTATTTTCTTCAGCAACAGAGCTCTGTGGAAGGCTTTGCATCTTTTGTGTATGCTTATTAAAGACAACAATCTATGTTGTATTGATTTTAAAAGTATTCTGGATGGCTAGTAATTCCTTTTTCCATTGAATGTGTCCTCAATGCCAACTTCTTCCTTTCTTGTTGATGAAGAAAAGGAGTCCTTAACCTGGATTTAGTAAATGTAGTGTAGTATGTGAATCTCAAAAGTCCAAGAACCCTCTAAAACTGAGATGTAGGGAGCTGGCATTTTGTTTCCTTCCATCATTTTTCCTTCACAGGCTTCTTAAGACAGCACATAAACTCTTAAAATGTTACTAGCTCCCTAGGAGGATTCCAGTGTAATGTAGGAACTGGTGTAGTCCACAAATAGCACTTTATTAGTAACCACCATCGGTGAATTTCCTTTGCAGTGTACCATAGTGCATCTTTCCTGATGTCCTCACTCACATTTGAAAAGCCAGTGAGAGGTTCCCTTGCAGTACATCTGTGAATACTACTAGTGCTATGCTTTTTTTTCTGAAAGAGAAGCAGAAGTAGGTTTAGACCTAAGTGTAAGGAAAGAGGACAAAGCCCTATGTGGGAATTTAAGGATGGTGACATGTTTAAGGGTGTTTTCAGAGTATAGTGTTCCTAGTAGCCTGTAGCCCCACTGAGCCTCCAATTAAGATCTAATACTGTAGAATGCTGAGATCTCCTTTTTTAAAAAGGGAAGCACCCACAGAAATGTAAACACATTGTAACTATGTATTTATTGATTTCCTTAAACACCTGATTGTTCACAAGGAAACACCAGCCCTGAGTGTACAGCCAATTAACTACTGAATACTGAAGACTGACTATGGAATATGGTAGTTTTTTAGCACAAACCTGAGTAAGATGGAAAGTAGGAATCAGAGAGGGACTATTTTAAACATTGGGTGGGAAAGAGAAGGATTCTCAGCCCTCAAGAAATATAAAAGGATAAGAGAGGGTGTCTTTTGCTTCTATATTTTTTCTAAGATTGATTTTTAACCATACTGGGGCTATATCCGTAGAGGCATCTTGCATCCCCATCAACATGAAGATAATTTAAATTGCATAAATCTTTAAGGCAATAATTTTGTGTCTTCCCTGGCTATCTAGGAGTTCTTCATGAAATACAGCCACAGGTGTTCTCTAGGGAAATGTTTCTCAATTATCTAGAGTGAAAATGAGCTTCTTATGTTTCCCGATCTGTCCTGGGCCAACAACTTTGTAAAATACAATACAAATGAATTCAGAGAAAAAGTGGAATAAAAAGACACAAAGTTCAATTCTACATTGTTGATAATAGATTCAACAGACATAATATTACTCTGTTCAAGTTGCCATAAAATGTCTAAATGATTGCTCTCAAACTGAACATCAGCTCAGACCAGTGGCAAACATTTGCAGACTGTCCCTAGTGGCCATCACTGGAACTCCCAGTAGAGAGAGACTGCCTTTTAAGTTTCTCATAGAGGAACACGGCTTAAAACTGGCTTTCAAGTATGTTCTCCCTGCTTACAAACAAAGACTCACTAACGTGCAGGATGGAGACTCACATAGTGACCCTGCAAGCCAGGGGTTCTCAAAAGATTCTCATGCTTAAAGACATTTTCTTAATTTTATGGACTCTTTTTGCTTATCAGATTGACTTTCTCAGTCTGGCTTATTTTATTTAGCATAATGGTTTTTTTTCTTTTATTTCTCATTCATACAACAGTCCTTTATTGGTTTTAAGACAATATATGTGTAGTCAGATTAGATTTTCAGTTTCATTTCAAGAGAGTAAAGGGGTCAATATAAACTATTTTGGAAATTATTAGAATATAATGTTCCCTGTAAGGATTGAAAGTACCTTATATAACCCTTTGCTCTGCACCAGTCTTGTATTTTTTTTGTAAATTATTTTATGGGAGAATCTACAGTTTGTGTGCAAGACATCTGAGTGTTATTTAAGAGAAATACAGGTGCACATCTTATAGATGTTTATAATTAATCTCCTTTTCAAAGCTTTACAAATGTATTCCCTGTCTTATTTTCTTCTTCTCTTTATCAGACTGATCCTGTAAAAAAAACCTTTTTTTGTCTCCCCATCAAACTTACTAGCTCAGTCGATAATAACCTCAAACAAAAAGGCAAGCAAGAAGTGTGTGTTATAATAGTCATTGCTTCATCTGCATACTGTAAAACCAATCAAATGCAAAGGAAGAGGAAAAAGTGAGTTTCAGGAGCCCTAAATGACCAACTCACTGAAGCTTTTCATTCTCATCTTGGGTCTCCTTGTATAGCTATTGATACACAAACCTCAACATTGATGATAGGTTAATGCTGGAATATTAAGTATTACTTGTAACACTTAACTTTTCCCAAAACTCCACATGTTTTCTTTTTCATATGCTAAAGAGAAATTCAATACATACTCTGGAAGACAGCTGAACTCAATGTGTATGCCCTTTAGATGTGTCTTTTTGGATAAAACCAGTTGTTTATCTTAATTGCTAGGGAATTTCCGGGAAGAAAAGTATAAAAATAAAAACTTAGGTATTAGGCACTCACTTGTTCCATCCCCTACAGTGTAGGAAGAGCCACTTCTCTAATTCTTCCCACCTTTTCTGTCTTGATTTTTTTCTCTGGCTGTTGGTTGGTCAGTGAGGTTCCATCCTGATGACAGAAGGCTGTGTGCAGTCCCAGGAGCAACTGTTCAAACTGGAGGAGGCACTGCGACAATGTTAACAAATGGTTTGAGAGAGGACAATGAGTTAGTTACAAACAAACAGGGGAGTTTAAGAGGAGAGAGGAGGGACAAGGTGAGATTAGTGATGGAAATGAGAATCCAAGGTAAATCTAGAAGCATTTATTCTGTCAACTTTCTTAATTCAAAGCTATATAATGTAATCTTTATAAGAAAAGGTTTAATGAAATTGTATGAACATGGCCTTGAGCCAAATAGTTTATTTAGTTCAATATTTCTGAGTTTCACTTTAAAAGTAGAAAACATACAAATATTCAGAACTGTTAGGTGATAATATGAACTAATATATCTCAAAAATCCCATAAATCAAAATTTCACAAGAAATATTTTGATAATGGCATATTTACATGGATACTGTAAGATTTCAGATGTTTTAAGAAGATTCTAGCAACTGAAACCACAGAGCTCCTTAAACCACATCAGTTTACATTAAAGCTTTTGTTTTGATGCAAATAGAAGACCACTTATATTTAAATGCACAGTACAAAGAAAACATTAGGAAAAAACTGTTAATCATCGCTGTGGGTCTCCTAAATGCTGTTTGTTTGGCTTTACCTGTCCTTTCTAATGACATTGTTACATGAATGGAGCTGTAGAAAGAACAGTATTGAAATACGTGATTGATATAAACTGGGATGGAAAACTAGTATGCTCTTAAAAAATAGTATTTCAAATACTGTGTAAAAAATTATAACATGAAATTTAGCAGGTATACAAATTAAGTCTTGCATTTAGATTAAATAAAGCAATTGCCTGGATGAGCAAGATGGTCTGTCGTCACTATGTATATAAATGTAGCCAGGAGATTTCACTGACCACAGATTCTAGTGGAGCAAACCCTGAGACAGAACTTAGCAAAACCCACATATGCTTCTAGACTGTTTTACTAAAACACTCACTGGAGCAGTAAAACTACTTGTCCTTCACCGTTTTGCAGAGGATAGCCAAATATGGAGCACTGATTTAGATTCACTGCACACTGTTTTAATGGAACAATTAACATCTCAACTGTGCAACCAGAATAATAATTTGGAATTCAGGATGTATAAAAAAAGTATTGAGAGGCCAGTTTTATCCATCTGGATAAAGGAAAACCAAGATAACCGGGAGCCAGATTTAGGTATCTGAAGAGCCCTAAGGGAGAAGACACTTGGTGTTATTCTGCTCCAGGGGCTGAGCTGTGGCCAGTGGTTTGGTGGTAGTGAGAGGGTTTTGTGTAATAAGGAACCACATGGTAGCATAGCTAAGTGCACAACCTCTGGAACCACACTGCCTGAGTTTTAATCCGATCTCCTTCCCTATCTAGTTGTGTAATCTTAAACTTATGTTTTTTCAGCCTGTGTATCATATTCTCCTAACCAAAAAAAAGTACAAATTGCCCTTATGAAAACTAAGTGAATCAGTACAAGTAAAGCATTTGGAATATTAGCAAAAGCTCAGTAAATATTGGCCTCTATTTTAGATTTTAGATCTCCCTATAAATACTAAAAGTGATTGTGAGAAGTGCTCACCCTGATAGTGCGTGTATATATAAGCATTTGCTTCCTGTACTTAAATTGTAGACTCCTTGCGCTAGTTCCTCCTTGATACTGACAGTATTCAGAATCTCTGTGAATTGTGGGCCATATGTTATTAGGTATTTATATCTATGTGACACTTTTTTATGGACCTCTGGAGAGTAAGATGTTTAGGTACACAATTAGGCATCAGGCAATGTGACTCATTCTGTGAATCATTTCACTCCCCTTTTTACTTTTTTGTGGTGGTTGCTTTTTCTTCCTAAGTTAAAAAAGTTTTTGATTCATTCAACTAAGATGTAAATAGTTGTTATCTTGAAAATTAAATTTCCCTAGAAGATGTATTGATAGATATTTTTAATGTAACAGATGGCCCAAAGCCTTTATGTAAAAGACTGAAATATAATTAGAAATGTTAGTGAATTTGGGTGCAAGGAAACTAAATTATTCAGCAAAAGTCACATTGGTTCTGTATGCCTTAATTTATGAAGGGGTGATAGCTACAACTAAGTGATCTGGGAAAAGTCATTGTTCATTCACTCATTTATTCATTCAGCACAAAAGCGGTATATGGTCACTGTAATAATTCTAGGGGCTCCTGCTTAGTCTTTTTGTTGACTCATCTTCACAGAAAAGGAGTTGCCAAATCTCTTTCCTAGGCTACTTCTCTTTCCAACTAATACTTTCTCCATTTGCCTTTCCCTCCTTAATATGTTTAAAGGTTCATTTATGGTCAAATGTCTAATAACTCACCATTTTTTATCTCCAAGCCACACTCATATATCCAAACTCCTACCCAGCTTGTCCAATTGTAAAGCTTTAAATGAACCTCAAAACTCAGTATCCCCAAAGTTGAACTGAACAGTTTCCTCCTACAAACCTGGTCCTGGTCCACGCTTCCCTATAGCCTAGAAAAGAGTCTCCATTCATCCAGCTGAACAAGACAAAGACCTGAGACCTGAGTCCTGTCTAATCCTCTCTCTTCCTGCCCTTCACCCCTCATACCCAACCTAGCACTGAGGGTTGCATATTTTCCCTCTCTCTCTCTCAGTTCTGTATATGCCTCTGCAACCAGTAACATCTGCCACCAATCAGACGTTTGTTCACTTCTCCCCTTTCTCCCATTCTTTCCCCTTTCAGCCCATTCTCCACAATGAAGCAAAAAAGTGCAAACAAAATGTTCTTTCATCTTTTTATTTTTAGACAGCTTTAATATAATTGATATATAATTACATATTTAAAGTATAAAATCTGGTAAATTTTAACATATGGGTAATCCCTGAAATGATCAATCCCATCATCTCCTCCCCTGGCTTTAGGCAATTACTGAGCTGCTTTCTGTCCCTGTAAATTTGTCTAGATTTTCTAGCATTTTCTGTAAATGGAACCATATAGCAACTACTCTTTTCTGTCTTGCTTTGCTTACTTATCATAATTATTTTGAGATTATCTATGTTGTGTATAACAATAGTTTATTCCTTTGTAGTGGTGACTAACATTCCATTGTATGGATATACCAGTGATTGTTTATCCATTTACTTGTGGATGGATATTTGAATTGTTTCTAGTTTAGGGCTTTTGTAAGTATAGCTGTAAAGCACACTGTAAATTTTTATGTGGATATACACTTATTTGGGTAAATAATACCTATGAGCAGAATAGAAAGGTCATATGGTAGCTTTATATTTCACTTCTTAAGAGATTTTAAAAGTGTTTTCCAAAGGAGTTGTATGACATTTCATTCAAAATGACAAAGTATGAAAGTCCTGTCTGTTGTACATTCTCACCAGCTCTTAATATAGTCAGTCTCTTTAACCTTAAATATTCTTCTGAGTGTGTTTTGGTTTCTCATTGTGGTTTTAATTAATTAAAAGTTCCTGTATTGGGGAGAAAAAATTACATTAGTCTTTTTTATGAAAAAAAATCTGTATCCACCAGCTGAGATGGGGCTATAAAAAATACTCTTCTGAAGCAACTACACTGGCCCATTTTTTCCACACAGTTTCTAATTTAGCTCCCAATGTTCAGACAGTTTATTTTAATGATATATTTTATTTCTATTATTAAAAATCTCCTCTAACCTCTTACCTCACATATTGCTTAGATAGACCCAAGCTTAGTGAAGAAACTGTCTTGTTTTTAAGACACTTCATCTTTTAGTCAGTACTAGGTGGTCATTCACAGTTCTAAAGGCTACTATATTTTGGAGAAAGGATGACAATTTCACAGTTGAGAGTTTCCATTTACCTCCCTCTATCAGTTTAGGGTGTCCCTATTTTGATGCTTTCTTTGATCTAAAATCACTTGCTTAATATCTAAGTTTTCATATTTTCTTTCAGTACTTACATGTAATTTTGTGAAATATTGACTGTAGAAAAAGCTATGTGCTGTTAACATTACTAAATGGAGTCAGGAAGTCCTGTGTATGGCTGCTGTCTTGTGATGGGGTGCAGAAGAAGAGAAAGAAAGGAAGGTTGTTTGGATACCAATTTGAGAATTAGAGAGGGAGTCATATTTTATAAAAATAAATATCTGAGCAAATTCTATCATCAAGCATTATAAAGAACAATGCGGACTTAATATTAATTCCTTCTGATATCTCAGTTCTTACATTTGAACCACTCTAATGAGCACCTATAACTGACCCATCATATTACAAGCTAACTTGTCTTCCCTATATCCCAACCCCAATTCCTTGCCCTACCTCTAAATAAAATGTGTTGACTTACCCTCAAAACTGGAAAGTGGCATACAAACTTAATTTATAGTTAAATCAGAAGTATATTTTTATGGATTGGTATTGTGATTTACCGTATTCAAGCCAAGATTGTATGTACGGGTCGATACGGACAAGTCATTTCATTTCACTTGCCTTCACTTTCATTATGTTTATAACCTAGAGGTCGGAGTAGAAATCTTCCGAAGTCCCATTCATCTCCAAGACTCCGTTAAGTCTGTGATTCAATAACAGGTGTCTTGCAGATAAGTTCTGAAGGAATTAATGTTTGTGAAATAATTTAAGACTCAAGGATGAAAAGTTTTATGCTAGAATCAGAAGCTAATGTTATTTAATGAAGCATGTCAGAAAAGTCTGCTTCGCCTGGGGATAGCTGCAGTCAGTGGCATGTTGGGCTTTACATATGCCACGGACCTGAGAGAAGAAAAAGATGAGTATCAGAAATGAAGTAGGGGATTAGAGTGGGTGTAATAAATTATTTAATGGGTGTACTAAGTTATTAAAAACCAGAAATCAATAACACATACATGTGAACATTAAAAAATGTTTCCAATTCTCAATGAAGAAAGTACAGATTAAAAAATAAAAAACCTTACTCTAAACAGAATTGTATTATAGGAATAACTTACCTGTTGTGAAAGGAGATCAGAAATTGTTGTCTCTGGGGGCCGGGGGTTGGTTTGACTGGGAAGTAGTATGATAGAGTCTTTGGGGGTAATGGTAACAAATATGTTTCTTCAGAGTTTTATGATTTTTAATACCTACTCAGAATATTTTTTAGAGATTTGAAATAAGAATTTAATTCTTTTATCCCCCAATATTTCATTATGAGAAAACCCAAATTAAGGGACTTCCTTCAAAATACAATTCTGTAATCTTCAAAATTGGCTAAATTTTGAAAGTTAAAGGAAGATTTAAGAATAGTTCCTAATTTAAAAAGATTAAGGAGATGTGACCACTAAACGCAACATGTAGTCTGGAACTGACTCTAAAACCAGAAAAATGACCTTTGTGAGGAAATTGATGACATTTCAGGGAAGTCTATAGATTATATAATGGTATTATATCAACTTGAGTTCCCTGATTTTGATAATTGTCATGTGTTAATGAGAAAGAATGCCCTCTTTTTTTTTTTTTTTTACAAACTGTATAGTGAAGTATTTGGAAGTTGAGGCATTTTGTCTGCCTCTTACAAACATCTCAAATATGTCTCTATCTGTGTATGTTTATCCACATATTTGTATCTATTTATGTGTGTATACGTATGATTACACACATACAGAATGATTAAATGACTATACTAAAATGTTGATATTTGGGAATTAGAGTATAAGGGTATATGGCAATTTTTAGTATTATTTGGGCTAAATTTTTTAATGTCTGATATTATTTAAAAGAAAAATGCTAAATTATGTAGGACAAGAATGGAAATATAATTGGAAATATTAAGGTAGCAGTTATGGAAAACTACTCCTAAAAATTATTCTTCATATTTTAAACATTTTGAAGAAACTGACTTGCTTAAGGAAAGCCATCGGCTTGAAAGAAGATTCAATTCATTTGGAAGTAAGAAATTAAAGATCCAACATGTTGGAGAATATAATACAACATTTATAATAGATTTCTGTTTCTAGATGTTATAAGATACACTGTAAAAGATGCAAGTACTATTTGTTGACTGAGGGGATGTGTCCCCTCCAAAGTCTGTATGTTGAAGCCCTAACCACTAATATAATCGTTTTTTGAGGTGGGGACTTTGGGAGGTAATTAGGTTTAAATGAGATCTTGAGGGTGGGGCCCCCATGATAGAATTAGTGCTCTTATAAGAGGAGGAAGAGAGACCGGAGCAAACTTTATTGTTCTCTGCATATGAGGACATAGGAAGAAAGTGGTCATCTGCAAGCCAGAAAGAAGGTCTTCACCAAGAAGTCACTGTGCACCTGCCTTTTAGATTTCCAGCCCCCAGAACTATGAGAAATCAATGGGTGTAGTTTAAGCCACCCAGTCTATAGTACTTGTTATTGTTTTCCCTAAGCTAGCTAGGACAGTATTATAGCTGCTCAGATATATATCTTCAATTATCCATCTGCCTATATCTGAGCAGCTATAATAGTAAGAAATCTACAAAGGACAAAGGCACAAATAAACCAAGAATTCTAAGAGACAAGCTAGTGTTAAAGCCAGCTTTTACCCTGAGGGTTTTATTCTGATGGATGCCCAGATGTGGAGTACAAGAAATAAAATCTGGTTTCCTCTTTAGGCATTTTCAGTCTAATATCCACCTTGTACTTCTAGTTTTTAAAGAGGAAGATATCAAAGATAGGGACATTGATTTTAGAAGGTTAGTGAAAAAAATATTATCCACAAGTAAGATAGGCTTTTGTAGGATTAAAAGTATATCCTTTTTGTAGGATTAAAAGAGTTTGGATAAAGACAGACTTGGGTTAAGTCCAGGCTTCTCCAACTACTAGATTATGGCCTTAGGTAAGTTTTGCATCCTTCTAGGCATTAGCATAATCATCGATAACAGTAGAATAATACTATATACATTTTAAATTTCCTAGCCTATAATTTAGAAACTTGTTATATATTAGATATCATCACCACCAATGTCATCAAATTCATCATACTTTTTAAAAATTAATAGACTATTTCTTTGAGCAGTTTAGGTTTACAGAGAAATGACAGAAAGTTAAGAGAATCCCCAAGTGCTCACTCTCTTCCACCAGCCAGCCCTCTTCATAGTTTTCCTATTATTAAAATATCACATTGGTGTGGTACATATATTATAAATGATAAACCAATACTGATAGATTATTATTAACTAAAATCCACAGTTTACATCAGGGTTCAATCTTTGTGTTGTACAGCTCTACAGGTTTTGACAAATGCATAATGTGATACAGTCAATATTATAATATCACACAGACTAGTTTCACTGTCCTAAAAATGCCCTGTGTCCACCTATTCATCATTCTCTTCTCCTCTTGCCTTCCATTCCTGGCAACTATTGATCTTTTTACTCTCTATAGGTTTGCCTTATCTAGAATGTCATATAGTTGGAATCATAAAATGTGAAGCCTTTTCAGACTGACATCTTTTACTTAGCAATAGGCAATTAAGTTTCTCCCATATCTTTTCATGGCTTGATAGTATATCACTTTTTATCACTGAATAATATTCCATTGCATGGATATGCCACAGTTTGTTATCCCTCACACTTATTGAAACACACCTGGGTTGCTTCCCATTTGTTTTAACCATGAAGAAAGTTGCTATAAACATTTGTGTTTACCTAAATCCAAAAATCATTTGCTGTAAACATTTGTGTTTACCCAAGTCCAAAAATCATACAACTGAGAAATCATATGGTAAGACCTTGTTTAACTTTGTAATAAACTGCTGACTGTCTTCCAATGTGAATGCATAATTTTCCATTCCCAAACACAATGAATCGGTGTTCTTATTGCTTCCCACCATCACCAGCATTTGGTGGGGTCAGTGATTTGGATTTTAGCCATTCTAGTGCATGTGTAGTGGTATCCCATATTTGTTTTAATTTTTGTTTCCCTACTAACATTATGTGGAGCACCTTTTCATATACTTATTTGCCATCTGCATATCCTATGATTTTTTTTTAATGTAGCTACTGTTTCTACACCACCAACACTACTGGATTACCATGTTATAATTTTGGAAGCACAGAGAACTTCTGGGATGGATAAAGCCAGAAAGAGAAGGGAAGGGCAAAAATGATAGAACTGATGGTATCAGAGAGGCCCAAAGAAGGGGACAAGGTGGGGGAAATCAGCAAACAACAAAAAACAAAAACAAATAATCCCTCTTATTTAAAGCTATTTATGCACCAGGACTGGCTGCCTTCTGAGTCAAGAAATAATGTGATGTGTGTGTGTGCGTGTGTGTGCGTGTGTGTGTGTATGTTAGAAAGAGGATGAAAGAGAGTGCGAGGTGCGCTATCAGTCTAAGTATAGTGATTGTCACTAAAGGAATAAAAAATAAGAGGGGAAAAAATTCCAACTTTTATACTCTTGACCCTACTGCACAACACTGAAATTAGATGCAGATCCTCAGTCTTTTGTTACACAGGAGAACCATACAACCTTCCCTGTCTGCCAAACCACATTTTTCTCCAGATACTGTTACAAAATGGCTCTCCTTCAGGTCTTGGGTTATGTGAAAAATTACGTTAAAAAATCTAACATCTTACCAGTGAAAGTGGTACAATGTTTCACTTGGTGTACATAAGGTGCATATGTGTTAATGTAGCAGTACCATCTCCAGTAATCTATCTGAAGGAATTATTTATAGATTGTGTGGATTTAACTGGAATTAAAGCCATTCAGCATTTTTTTATTACTGCAGAATATAGAAAACAAAATATTTCTGAATGAGGTAATAGAAATTAGAGCATGCCCATATAATGAATTTATAGTAAGTGGCCATTGCACAGGAAGGCGTAAAAGTATGTATCAACATAAAAAATTGTCCAGTACATATTTTTGTGTGAAAAAAACGTATGTGTGTTATAACAAACTGTTATAATGAAGTATTAAAACATTTCATCTGGCTGGTTGGATAAAAATTCATATTTATTTTCCTCTTTTTTGCTTTCATTCACAGCCTGGAAAGTTCAGAGGTTTTAGCATATAGAACTTGGAGTCAGAAGGAAATGTTTTCCAATGTTGATTCCATAACTTACTAGCACTTAAATGATTAGCTTAATATTGCAAAGCCTGGACCTCCTTTTTGTTTCAAGTCTCACATGTTTAATGTGTATATTAAATAGAAAAATGTCTGTGAAGTACTCATTTCAAGCTTTGAACATATAATGTGCCAAGAAATGGTAATCATTTTTTTCATATTAATGTTTATTTGCATTTTTCTAAAATTTTAAGCAAGGAAGAGGTATTAAGTGTACAATTATGAAAAAAGTGGTTGCAAAATAATAATAGATGCAGATCTGGAGCTATTTGAAAAGAAATAATTAAAAAGTATTGGTCTAAACTAGTGCATATAGATAATATTAGCAGCCTGGCGGTGGCTAAACAATGAAATGCCTAAGCGTACCAGAATGTTTATTCTTGGGAGCAAGGATAGCTGTTGCAAATGGGTAAAGGAGGACAATTATTGTTTATTATACCCCCAGGCACTCATTTGATTTTATTTTTAGAAATTGAAAAAGTCCATTAAAAAGAAATTTAATTAAAAAATGATTTAAAGGGCCTTATTATACAACACATCATTTTACTCTAAATTTGAGTACTATAATTACAAAGTTGCAGGTACTCAGTGATAGCTAATTGAATTGTTTCCTTTGTCCAAATACTGAAGGGCACACATTCTGACACAGTTTAAATGGAATGCAATCTGATGGGACCTGCAAGCGTTAATAAATGTACAGTGCTACAAAAAGAAAAAGAAAAAAAGTTGGCAATTGTAAGAAATATATATGGTATTTTATTGTTTTGACTATTTTTTTCTCTTTTTTCATTCCTAAGTCCTAAATCATTTACTAAGTGATAAAGCACTTCCTGTCATGCCTACTTTGAGTCATGAATTATGCTGGTTGAAGATATCTCCCATTGCACATTGGCACTCTTAATGGCATTTATGCCAAAGATCTAAACTGACACAGTTCAGGAAACCTCTCTTGGTAGATGGAGAAAATTTTTCATACAAATCTATGCAAATAACATGCTGGCATATAGCAACTGCCATCACTTTATGCAGACTGACACATTCTGATATAGTGGAAAGAACACTGGTTTGGGCACAAGACAAGTTGGTTATGATTCTTCCCTGGCTGAGGGATCATAGGCAAGTGACTGAAACCTTTCCACCATTTTTTTTTTAATCTATAAAGTTTGGATAATGTCCAATCAGTAAGAGTTTTGGTAGGGATTAATGACATAATGTGTAAGTAGGAGCAAAGTGCCTGGTAAATGCTAACCATTTAACAAATGGGAAATTTAGTCCTGATTTCTGGTCTCAAAACTCTGCTCATAATTGAAAGTCTTTTCAAACAAACCATAAATATTCTTAGAAGTAATTAACAAACTTGTCTATATCTATGTGTAACTTCTTAAATATATAGGCAAGTTTGATTTTAATCTTTCATATGTTTATAAAATATTTGATCAAACTATCAAGTATCAAATATTTGATATATTAATATACACATATATATCTTCATACACACACACAAACACACACACACACACACACACACACACACACACACTTCTTCCCATTGTAGCCATTAAAGTATCTAGCAATTTAGAAGGCAGTCACAAAATAATAAAATGATTAAAACATTTGAGTATTACCTGACATTTATTGTACTAGATTCTTTAAATGCATTAGTACATTTTATTCCTCACAATTGCCTATGAGATAAATATTGTTACTATACAATTGCCTATGAGATAAATACTGTTACTATACCCATTTTAATGCTGAGGAAACTGAGAATTAGAGTAATTGCATAATTAGCCAAGGCCTAACACAGCTCATAAGCATCAGAGTTAGTATTTCAACCTCGTTGTGTTTGCTTGGAGAGTCCTCTACTCAAGGATTAAATCAGAGCTGGAATATTAATAATGCTGCTTTTATTCTTACATATGCAAGTGGAACATTCAAAAATTCCCATGGTTCGCTTTTAGTATACATTCTCATATGTACTCATCATCAAGTCCTGTTTATTTTGCTCTTATATAACTTTTCCACCACTTCAATCTTCTCTTCCTCCACTCTGCTTCCCTGAGCCATCTTTTTCTAAAACAAATTCAATAACCTTATGCTGGCTCTCCCACCTCCAGCTGTGCATCTTACAGACTTTTTTTTTATTGCAGCAAAATCTTTTCTTTCTAAATGTCTCCCTTGGGCTCCTTCACTCTCTCCCTAAGAGCCATTAAATGAAGCCCAACATTTTAATTTAAATTGTTGTAAACTCTCAGAGAATATGGATCACTCCTTCCCATTCCAAGGCCTCCTACACAGTGTGCAAATGACAAATTAAATGTTGGTTGAATATTTGGACAAGAGTACTTTTTCAAGGCCCTTTACTTGTACAACTACACCTTTGTTTGTACATATGTGATCTGTGGACTATCAGTACCAAAAAAAGAATTAAGAGAAAAATCATAAAGATGCCATCAGTAACACTTGTTACAGGAGGGCAGGACAGAATGGGAAATGTTGACTGTCTGTAAGTGGCAGAAAAGGTAAGGAGAGGTGGCCTGGGCAAGAGTCAGACTCCCAGAAATACTCGGAAATCCAGAAAGAAAGGGCACAAGGCAAGCAAGAAAAGAAGTCGCACTAGCCACAAAGGACAACCCTGATATCTAAGCCCATGGCTGTGTTACCCTTAATAGTTGCATTCTCCTTTACCAGAACCAATTTAGCCTAGAATTTCGTTTGCTTCACAGATGTTTTGCTAGGTATTGGGCTAAGAGTCAGTGATACAGTGTGCAGGGCAGACAGTGTATACATGTAGACAATGCAGACACTTCACAGGAACTTGTCACTGCAGGAAGCAGTATGAACAAATATCAACATTAAAGGGTGAGACACACAAAGTGTGATGGGAGAGGGAGGGAGGAAGGGGCATGTCTCTCACTTTGGGAATTCAGGGAAAGAGGTTTGTAGACGGTGAGAACTAATGGGAGACAGTTGTGAGTACTTGAAAAACATTACATTTAATCTTTGAAATATCTGGATTCTTACAGAGGAAATAAATTTAATGATAAGTATACAATGCTATATATATATATATATATATATATATATATATATATATAAGACACATAGAAAAATTTTCACAGACATCTGTTTCTTGAAGCAAGAGGAAGGACAACCAGATTCTTTTTCTTTCTGGAAAATCAAGAACAGTAAATGCACAGTGAATGATAAATGCACATGTATAGCATTTTGTCTTTTTTTCAAATATTGATCATGGGTACTGTAAAACTTTTAGAATAACAATAGTGTTTGGCTTAAACTTGTGGACATGAAAATTAAAGTAGCAAACTAGGAAAACAGAATCTAAAGTCACATTTCACAAGTTTCACATATGATACTGTCCAGGTACTTGATATAATATTTAAACTGAATAATGTACTGCCATCAGATAATTGGCTATAACTTGTAAATAAGTGAGGAGATTAGTATGAAACTTCAAAAAGAGCTAATTAAAAAGTTCAGTTCACTTCTTAGATTTTGCTCTCAACTTATGTTTCCATTCTGTCAAAACACGGACTTGTGAAAGTTTCCAAGGAATGCATGATGCTTCTTTATTTGTGTGTGTAGTAGTATGTGTAAATGTATGTGTGTGTGTGTGTGTGTGTGTATATATATAAATGTATATATATATACATATATACACACATGTGTATTTGTATACATGAATGCATATTATATATGCTATATATTTGCTTTATTTTGAATCTATATATACACCTTTTTCTATATATGTATCACTTCTTCGTTTTAACTTTTAGTATAAGAAATTTTAAATATACAAACAGAATAGTAAAGTGAACCACAGTGTACTTCAAAAGAGTTAAAATTGTTAAAATCTGACTGCAAATGGCCAGAGCATACACTTTAATGCTTTAGAGGTAGTAGTTTTGCAAAGGTTGAGGTAACTGAACTCTCTAGAAGTTTTATTTTTTCTTTCCCAAAAAATAAATGCAGCTCATGTTTCCTATATCAGTCACATGCAGCTGTGAGCCTCTTCTCTACTACCCTCTTTCCTTTGCCTTAGGGAACAACCAGTGTATGTAACCAGAATATAGTCAGTTTGCTGCTGGGTTTCAGCGGGGAACAAAAGCAGCTCAGCCTCTCAGAGGTGGTTGTCTATGGTCTCCAGGGAGTCAAACAGATAACTGTGGAGAGGAAAACCCTTTGAGGTGGCGTGGTGTGCAGCGGAATAATGGTCCAGCTTTCAGAACTTTCTTTTCAGTCCTACGTGTACAAAGAGTAAGTATAAGTACACGGAGTGCACGCGTTTGAACGTTTTCAGTGCAGACAGATGTGCTGGCACAAAGGCGAAGGCTGCTGCTGGCCCCCGTCTCCTCTGGGAAGAACTCAGGGGACCACAGAGCTGCTGCCCAAGGCTGCGGGTTTTGAAAGGGATGTTGCAAAGAGCCCCTGGGCACCGATTTGTTTGAAATGCAGCATGGCCTTCTTTCCTCGGTCTCACCAAGTCAAAACAAAGTTAGTGAGTAGGGAGGTACTTGAAAGCGTACGAAGCTGGCTTGTTAAGCCCGCCTCCCACCAGCTTGTCTGGCTCTAAGGAGCCCCTGATTTATGGGCCGTCAGCATCTTCGCCCCCCTTCCTCCAGCATTCTCTTGCCAAGGGAAGGGATGGGAACAACTAATCCCCCAAACAAATGGCTATGGTTTAAAGAGAGTACTTCTCCTTTTTCACCACCCGCTCCACTCTTAAGTCCTCTGGCGGGACCCGTATTAGCATTTTTACAGAGTCGCAGTTTTACAGAGTCCTAGTTAGGATCCGTCTTGGAGAGGAAATCCACAGAGGCAGTGGGCTTGCAACGGGCCTTCTTCCCCACGGAGGCTGGCGGCTGGGCGTGTGTGGAGCTGCAGCGGGGGAGCCGTACAGAAGAGAAGCGCGGGCTGGGGAGGGCAGAGCGGCGATGGGGGTCGGCGGCCAGCGGGAGCACAGAGGGCCTGGAAGCCGCCGCTTCCAGTGTTCTCCGTTTTGCAGCACCTGCTGCCGCGTTCGAAAAGTGCAAAGAGCACAGGAAGTGTGTCTGGGAAGCAGCTGGCAAGGCCATTGCGTGAGATGAAGGCACTGCAGAAGCAAGTGGGTGTTGTGCACCTAGGGTGCAGCAATGGCAACAGTGAGCTTGGCATTCAGGGGGATAGGTGACGGTGAGGAAGCAGGGGTTCCAGTGGTGCACCTGCTACTGAGCTGGACCTGGTGGAGGATGCTACGACTTGTGCGTGAGCCGGCACCCGGTCTTATTCCTCACCGTGCCCGCAGTCCTGACCATCACCTTCGGCCTCAGCGCGCTCAACCGCTTCCAGCCCGAGGGCGACCTGGAGCGCCTGGTCGCTCCCAGCCACAGCCTGGCCAAGATCGAGCGCAGCCTGGCCGGCAGCCCTTTCCCCCTGGACGAGTCCCAAAGCCAGCTCTATTCCGGAGGAATGGCAGGGTGATCCTCCTCTCTCCACTTGAGGACAGTATTTGGCTCCAGGCTGAGGGGGTCCTACAGACCCAGATCCTTCTAGATCCTGCTAGAAATGAAGCAAGCCACAAGGGCTGTAATTACACTTTTTCTCATAGGCATGGAGAGCAATAAGCATAAGAAATGTGTGCTAGATAATACTATTTCATGCTAAAAAGATCTCAGGCAGGGCTCATGACTATAGCCAAGGTGCAAATGAGGTATCCCAACACTACAGGTAATGAATGTCCTCCAGCACGCTTCTGCCAATTAAAGAGGCAGTGCTTCATTTCTTGCCCCTAAACAAGCAGAGAAAATGCAAAGGTCCCATCCTTAAGACTCAGAAGCTAATTTAATTATTTCATTGGGAGAGGGGGCAGGGACAATATGAGGGAAAAAAAAGGAAAAACTCTGAATAAAACAATATAAAGTATAAAATTGTGTATTTCTTAGGTGCTAATTAGGACTAGAAGGTGAATGGTTATCCTTTAGCTTTGCCAGGGATGGCATTGCCATTATTATTTATCTGCCAGCAGCCTGGCCTGAATTTGATATTTGAATGTCTGTGCCTGTGCACACCTGTGTCAGTAACAAGTTATGTCTGCAGTTGGGATTCCATGAATTTGTGTGAGGAATTCCAACAAACATGCATATTTGTGTTTGCATGCAACAATAACTGGAATTTTCTATATGTAAATGAAAATAGTTATGTGACACTAAATGAATTGGCATGATGGTTGGCAAGCTTTTAGTAATTGACCATATAGCAACTATTTTAGGTTTTGCAGGCCACCTACTATCTTCGTCCTGTATTCTTTTTCATTTTTTTTCTCTTGTGTTTTCGTTTTTCTCTTTATTGTTCTTAACAGTCCCTTAGAAATGAAAAACAAAACAAAACAAAAAACTTAGCTCCCAAGCTAAAGAAAAACATGCCAGGGGGCAAATTTGGACCTGAGACCATAGTTTGCTAACCTCTGATCTAGACACTTGTTCACCATCAGAGGTGTTTATCTTCCCTTTCACAAAACCCCAAATTAAATCAGTGTGTACTATGACAGCTCAATAACCAAGTAAACCTGTAGGAATTATAGCAAAAATAATAGGCGATCATTATTTTACTAATAAATAGATTGTTTAATACATCCTCTCAGTCAAATTTGCATTCTTTGATTCTAGATTGTCAGGACTGAGCTGCTTGCAGGCAAGGCCTATTGACTCCAGGTGACTGAAGGTTCAGGGACAGGTGTAACTTCCACAAGAGTCACTGTACCATTGTGTGCTCTACCCTTTGAATCTTTAGAAAATGCCAAATCTTAAGTCAGAATCAGTTCTAAAAGACAGATCATTTTTGCTAATGGTATGTATGCATTTGCCTTTATGCACATGTTTGCAATGAGTGTCCTAAGGTAATTTAGATACTTAATACAGGCAGACAATGCTATTATTCTTTTTTTTTGTTTTTTTAATTTATAGTTATTTCAGTAAATTGAAAACTCAATTTCTTAATTAATTGGAGAGTAACAGTACACACCCTCCAAATAAAAAATTAAATGAATATTGAATGAACTTGGAAGTTTAGGGAGTTTGGGATTCCTCAGGAAAACTGGTAACCCAATAATTAGCTAGTAATGGCTTTCAGCATTTCAATGATTGGGACTTTCAAAGGTTGCACTTTTCTATGCTTGCTGTTGAGTGAAACTAGACAGATGGTTCTCAGTTTTAAATTTAAGTATTTGCTCATATCACACTTACTGAAAAGAGAGCATTGCAGATAGGTGTGAATGCACAGCCAAAATTTTACATTCTGGAAATTCCATAATAGAACATATTTGCAAAACAATTGCATAAGATTGACATAAATTCTGCTTTCTGTATCTCCTCAAATGCATTGTCTAAATCTCCTCGGGTTTTCACATCCCTCTGAAAATGGCTTGGAAACAGTGGAACCTATCTCAAAGTTCTTTACCCACTGCTTCATATGGACACAGCATATCACACACCTTGGAGGGGACCTCTGCAAGTCCATACAGGGCTAAAGGACCTCTCTAAAAGCAAATGGAATAATCTTGATTTGGTTAAGAGATTTTAGATGAGACTTTTTAAGTGATCTAAGAGTTTAGTGTGTAAATGTGTCTCCAATTCATTTTCAAACCCCTTTTACTTTACTCTCCAAGACACACCTTGCCCTAATACCTCACAAGTTAATTCACTGGGGTCCATAAGGAGTGTTTTGGCTGACTGCTGCTGATGTTGGTTAAGTAATGAGAGATTGTGGAAATAGGCAGAAAAGGAAATAGTGTACATTGTGGGCAGGATCAGACAATTTTTGGTCATGAGAGAATTAGCCATTTGTGTTAGGAGATAATCTGAAGCTAAACTCTAATTCACAGAGTTATAGATGAGAAACTTAAATCAGAAAATGTTCTTCTAAATATATTTAAGGTACTGTGTAGACCGCAGCACAGAACTTTCCAGAAATTTTGGTATGTCTGGCTATTTTGACAAATAGAAGCACAGTAGTGGTTTTGTACGGACTATCAAACTAAGTGTGAAACTTTTGGGATAAACTGATTTAAACGAAACAGTAGTTGGTTTAGAGTAATGCCATAGAGCAAAGGAAGAATGCAGCATGCATATGATTAAAAACAATGAGGGAAAGAGGTAAACATATGAATGTTCTACATTTAAGCAGTGTGAAGAACACAACTGAACCCCAGAAACTGTCTTTCTAAAAATTTTTGAAGTCAAATTTATAGATTTAAAAACCAAGGCTCGCAGTCCTCTACTATTACCTGGAAATATGCCATAAAGCATTGGGTGGGCACATAGTAGATACTGACACTGCTTTCTGCACCAGTTTAAAATGTCCTCTCTTGTCCCAAAAAGTCTATAAAATAATTCCAATCAATACTATTGGACCTAGAGTTCCATCTTCAAATATGTCTGTTGAATTAATCTAATGTGTACAGATTGTACTTTTTAAAGCACTGCATATCATTTAGGAACCAGTTCCTCCTAAGTAAAATGGAACATGGGTCTAAAACATTAATTAGAAAACAATCTAGAGTAAAAATAATTTTTTTGCTTGATTCATAAAGCCAAAATAATTACAGATAATATTGTCAGCTTACAAAAAGGAAAGTAAATCATCATAACATGACTCCTTCCCTTTGATGAGTATAAAAGGATGACAATTTTCATAGATTTCCCACATTCCAATAACAGACTGGACATCAATCTGACTTTATATATATATGTGTGTAATTTTTCAGCGCCAGAAGTTCTGTAATTTATAATACAAGAGATATAAACTATTATAATTTTATGCAAAAATATATCTCAGAGGAGAAAATAAGTTACATAAAACTAAAATGGAATATATCCTTTTATTATTTAATTATTAAAATTATTAATATTTGACTAGGTTATTTTAAGTTATTGATAGCATTCTGTTCATCTCATTTAATTCAAATATTCCTTCACATAATAGTGAGCTAACTACATTTATGTTAATTTTAGGTTATTTATTAATTATTGAAAGATAAAAAGAGGTAAAGTATGATCATAGTAATACCTGTAATGCTTTTCTGTGTGAATTTTCACATCAATTTCTGAATGAAATGAAGTTTCTCAAAAAAATAGTGTTTGAAAAAAATCTGTAATTGAAGGTAAATCTAAAACTAAAAATGTGATGAGAGGAAATGCTGCTAAGTGTCAGGAACAAATTTGAAGAGCTGTGACTGCATCCCTCCCAGTTATGGATCTTAAACTTGACTTCTCTTACTTTGACTTCTCTCATCTTTACATTTTTCCACTACATGTTTTTTTTCCTTCTTCAGAGAGATAACTACCCACGAGTAGAGATAAACAGAAAAGATTTATTTTCCTTCAATTTGTGTTTGGTTCAGTAACTGGGGCTACTTCAAATGAATGATTTCCATTTTTATTAAAAATTAATAATGATTCCATCTTTATTTTGTAGGAGCTCTCGATTACCTTTTGTGTGGGGGCTATTTCACCAGTGTAGGTAGGCCTTCTCATTCTATCATGATAATACTTAATTCTGTATGTTTTTATTTTGGCTTTTACATCTTCAAATGTGCCCATATTTCTTCAATATTACAAAAACCATTAATACTATTCACTGATAAAGTTTTTCTTTCCTTAAGAGCTCATAGTAGAGTAGTAGAGTGTTCCCCTCTTCCTTAGTTCTACACAGCTCTATGATAGCAGAGCTTTAGCAATGAAACATAACCAGAAGCAATATTATGTTTGAATGGAAGCAATAAATTGCCAGGGCTCTTCTCCTTAGTGCTCTCCTCTCTTGCCAGAACAGTTATGGAAACTTCATAGGATGTGCAGCACTGACCCATGACATACAGGTCCGCTGCCTGGCAATTACCCCTAGTGCAACTTGCATGAACGAGAAACCAACCTTTGTTGCTCCTATTGCAAACCACTGACATATGGGTATTGGCTAGCATTCGCTCAACTCCACATGATCAATCACTGTACAATTTTCTTCCATAATCTCATTCAGTCCATGCTCCTGCATATACATTTTCAACTCTTGGAATACTGATTTGTCTTTTCAGCACCACCAACACTATGAGACAAGGCCCAAATATTGCTAAGCAAGAAAACTGAGATCTGACTCCCAAACCTCAGGGTTTCTACCAGCTCTAGGTGATGAAGTATCAAACTCTTCTTCCAAAAATAGTCCTCTAAGAATAATTGTAGTCACCCTATTTGCCTCATCATGATGTTATAAGGAAGAAAATAATTTTATGTGGAGGTTTTCTTTGAAAGTTATATCTAAGTGGAAAATATTGTCACTAGTATTATTATTGATCATTCGTTGCGCAAAAAATAATACTAATAAATGGCCTATTTTTATTTAATGTTCATTGACCTCTTTAATGCTCCTCATGTTATTTTTTATGTCATGGAGCGCCTTGGGTGCTAATGACATTAGCGTGGATTTACACCAAGTATTTGAGTCATATATATGATATGATTCATTTTCCTTTTGTCTGTGCTTTGAATTGCCTTTCATCTGTATTTGGGAATTTTTGTACAGAACACACTTTCTCCAACTATTCCATGTGAATCTGAATTTTCTTTAGAGTTTAAGGCATGCATTAGACTATATTATGAATAACAACATAAAAGACTGGGTAATATATTGATGGATATAATTTAAGTGATTTTCCCCAAAAATGTGTTTCCAAAAATAAAAATCATCTTTTAAGATTTATATTACTCTGAACAGTGCTTTAATTGGCATCCAAACAGATGCTCAGTAAGATTAAATTTCTCATCTGAATCTATAAATTGCATTCAAACTATAAATAAAAGCTGTTTTTGATACTGATATGCAGCATAACACTTCACAAAAGCACAGTAACATTTTATTCTTGAAGTAAGACTTTCCTCAGAGTAAAAGAAAAATGTATTTGTAGTAACTTTTAAAATTGTATGTAGAGAGCCTATAATAGCTACCAGTGAGATTATAGAAAACCTGTATTGACACTATTGCTCTGCTATGATATACACAGAAAATCCTTAACATATGTTTTTCAGTAGGCTATGTTAATCTACTGTCATTATCCTATATTAAAGGAAACTCATTTCTTTGCAAGACAAGAAATCTAAAATCCTATTTTGTGTTTTCCTTTGTGGAATTGATAGAAACAATCTTATTCATGTCTTGGTAAAGACTCTTGCATAGTGTGAGTACCAGGGAAAGAATTTCAACTTCTATGTGCAAAAAGATAAAGGGCCTACTTAGATCAGAACTTAGGGTGTGAGCTTAAATTGTTCACATTTTAGGGAGACCTTAGAGGTCATATCTGTTCAAGGATACCTCGTAAGTTGGAGTCATTCCAGTCTATTTTTGCTTAGGATCTAGAGTCTGACCTGAAAGAGAACAAAATGGATGATTTTATGGTAAGCCCATAACTACAGTGACACTGTAGCAAGACCAAAAACTTACATGTATTGATTCCAGTCTTTGCTCTTGTTCTGGACCATACTGGATCTAAGTTTCTCAACCATAAGCATTTTTTCTCTGGATGACAGAGGGAGAGAAATTACATTTGGCCATTTTGGAAGAATGTGCTCCATTTGTTGACTATATCCATCAGGTCATTCTCACTGCATAATGTTGACCACAATAGCCATCTTCAGATAATTACTAATAAATACTCTGAAAATAATCATGTGTTTTTCAGTCATTGAGCAATAAATAGAGTTCAGCAACTAGTATGGTGCAGACAATGTGCTAGGGATACAGAAGAGGGAAGACAAACCGAGATCTCACCCTCAAAGTGTTTCTGTACATACACAAAGAGTGTATAGAAGAAAAAAATTATAAATCACAGAATCCCAGATCCAGAAAGATTTATAAAGAAATATTACATTATGTTATGAGAAAGAGAATGCTGTAAGATGGTTTTAGCTAGGGTTGTCTGTCTTCTGCTTGAAGTTATCTACCTACCCCCAAACCCCTATTACAAATAGCAAATGTAAAGACCTTAAAAAACATATTCAATAGACAAGTGGAAACCAGTGGGACCAAAGCAAAGTACACAGAGGACAGTAGGAGATAATAAGATCAAGAAGGCAGGAGGTGAGGTAGTGAGGTAGGCAGGGTTCAGATTATGTGGTTCCTGCTGGCCCTAGGATTATATTAGAAATATATTGTCAGCGTGCCCAAGCATTGTAAGCAAGGATCACTGTGCTCTGTTTGACAGATTTTAAATATTACTTTATTATGTGGAGACTGAATTGTAAGAGACAAGTATGGAAATGGAACTGTGTTTGAAGAACTGTGTGTGGCTCGAACTATGGTTTGAGCAGAGGAGATGGTGAGAAGAGATAAGATTTGAAGTATGTTTTGAAGGACTTATTGGTGGATTGTATATGGCTGCAACATAAAAGACAAAAGTGATGTCTAGATTCACCCTGAATTATCACATAGATGGTGTACTATTTACTCATAAGAGGGAGGCTTTTGGGGATCACTGTTGCTTTGGCCAGGTTGTTAGACATACTTCCTAAAAATTTAAGAGGAGATACTGAGGCATGGGGCATATGGATCTGGAGGTCAGAAGACAATCCAAGCATGGGAATGAGAAAGTGGACATTATCTCTCTATCAGTAGAATGAGATCATACCAAGTAGGGAGAAAATGTAGACTAGAAAAAAGCAACTATAACAAAAAGTAGGGCACAGATCTAGAAAGGAGAGTTTAGCATTATTTATCACTGACAAAGGGCTTCCAGTGACACAAGGCATTTGACTTTTAGCTAGGATCAAAGTTTTAAGTTACAGCCTTAAATATCTACATAGAATCTTATTAGGACTTTCTTCATCCTTGTAATCCTGTCTTATAATTTCCCGACTCCGTCTCCACTGAAGTCACACATTAGCTGCTTCTTGCTTCTCTGGGTTTCCTTTGGGACACCTACAGCTTGTTTCTATTTTTAAATAGAAGAAACTTAGAGAGGATATGACAATGTTGCTTACCTTCCTTGAGCACTTTTCTGTCTGCTAGACCAAATATTGTTTTGAGGGTATGTCCAATAAACTCTGCACCATTGTAACATTATTTGCATAATACGGGGAAAACAAACAAATGAATCATAGTATAGGATGAACCACAGGCATTTTAAAGATAAAAGACTGATTTCTATCCGATTGAAGTCCTCAGCCTTGCTAGCAGAGCCAAACTACCTTGATAGGACCTATCATACAAGGAGATCCAAATTAGAAGCCTGACAGGAAAAGAAGGAAAACACAAACAAAAAAAGGAATGGGTCCTTGAGTCAGATTTTCCATTCTTACCATTTTCTATTCATACATAACCCTCCATTTAAAAAGTATACATAAGTTAAAGCTAGGAACCCTAGAAGAAAAGAAGAACTTTTCTTTCTTTATTCAGTACTGGCCTGCATAAAACTGAAAACTTTTTTACCACAAAGTATAAGATAATAATCACAAAAAAATGGACAAAGTATAGGAACCAACAACTGACATTAGAGATATGGCCTTAAAAATATGTGAAAATGTTCTTAATATCACTAATAGTCAATTAATGCCAGGTAGAATAGCAAAATTGTATTGTTACTGCTTATGTTAAGATTCAGTTTGGTAACAGAAAAATACAGAACCAATAGAAATTTAAGAAAATTAAAATTTTGTTTTCTTTGCTCCGTAAAGACCAGTGTTATGCAGTTGGAGCACCTGAAGCTTTAATAAATTCCAGCTCACCATACTTATATTCCCAGGGAATAACTCTCCTTCTCAACATCCAGGGGAGCATCTGCATTCCAGGCAATAGGATAGTTGAAAGATGAATAGGGTCATATATCCCAGAATTAACGATTTCTATATCTTCCACAGATTTTCTGTGCTAACATCTATTGGCCAGAATTTGGTCAGATGGCTGCACCTAGTTTCACAGTGAGATGAGAAATATAGTATTTATCTGGATTTCCATTCACTTCACTAAAATTAGATTACTGTTAAAGAAGGGGATAAAAAATAGAGGAAACCTCTGTTAACAATGATTAATTTTGCTTTCTATTCATGATGTGGTAAATAATCGTTTCCATTTTTTGATGGAAAGGAAATTAGTATAACTTTTATAAAGACCAAATGCAGTAGCTAACAAAAAAATGATAGCTAAATATATACTTTCCCCAACAATTCCAAATTTTAATGTTTTTCTGAAGAAAAAAATAGGTTTCTTGGGCAATGTTGTTGGTATAGCTGAAAATATGAAACAACTTAAATGCTTAGCAATAAATAGAAGTCTGGCTAATAACCTATTATACTTCTTATAAAACCTAATTCTTTACTAAACATAAACATGTATCATAAACATTACTGATGTATGTAACATATTAAGTGAAAATGTAAACTTTGTAGACCATTACATAGTATAATACTTTTATTAAAATTATGTATGGAAATAAAATATTCTTTGTACAATTTATGTCTTGTTTGTTGTGTCAGTTAAGGTATATAATATATTTGGTATGAACATTAAATTAGTTAATATATGTAGTATTTTTGTAATGATGCCTGGCACCTAGTAAATGCTATGTAACTGTTAGCTCATATTATTACTTTATCCCACATTACTTCAATTCTGTGGCATCCTTTCTGTCTTAAAGTTCTAAAGGGCAAATAGTTATTTTGGAATTAAAGATAAATCAGCAATGCAGGCTTAGAATATTTCACATGGAAAGTGGTGGTATACATTTCTTGTAGAAATAATACAGTAAATCATTTATTTTAGTCAGGAAAAGGGGTAAAATTGCCTCAGCTTTTAATGCTTTGCTGTGTAAACAGAATTGCAGTCATTCCCTGTGGATGCTGAAGGCCACAAAACTAGTGAAAAAATCACAAAACCCTGCCTAGAAACAATAACACCACGCTGTGAGGCATCTTGAGGTAGAAGAAGGAAGGATAAATTCTTTTTTATTGAGTACCTATTGCATACACAGCCATTTATTGGAAGGATCTACTTGAATCTCCGCAGCACTTCAGCAAGGTTGATTTAATTCTCCTCATTATATAGGTATTGAAAATCGAAGCTCCTGGCTGTCAACAGACTGCATCTGGGTATCCATATAGTAAGTAAGAGCAAGTGAGGCAAAATTCAATGTATTGACTTTTGTCCTTCCTACTACAGTTTTATGCTTGGGGAAATTGGAAGTTACAACACTTACAAAGAGCACATGTTTGGTAACACAATTTGAAGCCAGCCCAAAAGTCATACTGTAAACAGATTAGCTTTGAGATAGATGAACTTTTGTCTAGATTGGCATTTATTTTAATCTTACACAACAGTTATTTCGTGCTTTAAAAATAATATTTGATATCCTGTGTAAAAGTTTTCATTGTTTTAAAAAGACTAAGGTAGAAAAATACATATAAATCTCTTATACCTATATTTACAACCGAAAACTTGTTATTTAAATCTAAGTGGATTTCTTAGGCCCATATGTCAGTGTGTACCAGCTTTAGAATGTGTACCAAGTGAAATTAACAGCCACCTGTCTTAAAATATAAATAATTTGAAGAAAAAGATGATTATGTCACCAATTACAAATATAGCAATTTCAATTTGAGTGATGTTTATCATATTTAATACACAGAAAATATTCATAGAGAGACTAAGTGCATATATATTGTAAACAACAATCATATTTGAGTATCAAATCCTGTGTATGCCACATTCACAAGATAGCTAAATAATAGTTCAGGAAACTTTCTGCTCTACTAGGAACAGGTTTATTGCAGTAGTAAACTAAGTAATGCATTATGTTCCGTTATCAGTAACTACTTGCAGCAGAGCTTACAGCCTATAAGATAGTAAGTTCCCGAAAATTGAGAGCTGTATTTACTTTATTTAACTGTTTTGCTTTCTCTATGAGGTGACACTATCAGCCAACAAAAACTGATATTCCCAAAAGACAAAAAGAATAGTGGGCTAGAGTATGGAGAAATTATAGGTTTTTGCATCTGATGATACTTTATGGTCAAGAAGTGTATCTCTTAGATGCTAAGGAAACCATTATCTACAAAAAGAAATAAGGTTTTAAATCTTTTTTCCCTGTTTCACACTCCAGCTGAAGCACCCTATAAGCAAAGTAACACACTATTTGAACATTTCAATCATTTTTGGCTGAAGGCTCAGGTTTGCATTCCCATGTAGGAAAGTACAATCTAAAGATAACCTATGTCAGACAGACATGTTGAAACTTTAGAAAAACGGAGCGATAATTTACTTTTAATAGAATGCACACATTTTAAGTGTTTAATTCTATGAAAGTTGGCAATTATAAAGAGCTTTCTAATAATCCCCATAAAAGGAGGAAGAACACTGCCGTCCTACTGAAGAGTCCCTGGCATACTCTTCCATTTAGTACCTTCCACTCCAAATGCAAACATCAAATTTCCTATTCTTGAACTTAGCATAAATAGATAGAATTGTAAAGTAGATAATATTGTCTGGATTCTTTCACTCAACATAATGTTTGTGAAATCTTCCTATGTTTTTATGTGTATCGGTAATCCATTTTTCTTTTTATTATTTAGTAAGATTCCATTGCATGATATACCATTTATATTTTTGATTAATCTGTTGATGGAAATTTGTTTTTGTTTAGGGCTATTATAAATAAAATTGCTACAAACATTATTATATATGTAATTTCTCTTAGATAAGTATCCAGGAGTAGAATTGCCAGACTGTAGTAGAGTTGTATGTTGAATTTTTGTAAGAAAATGGTAAGCAGTTTTCAAATAGTTATTCCACTTAAAACTCTTATGAGAAAGTAGTGAGAGTTACAGTTGATAAATGCCCTCATCAACATAAGTATTTTGGCATAATTTGATTTTATCCATTTTTGTGAACTATATCTCATATGGCTTTAATTTTAATTTCATTGATGACTATTGACATTGAGCACCTTTTCATGTACTTATAACTCATTCATCTGTCTTCTTTTGAGAACTAACTGTTCATGTCTTTGCCCTATTTTTCTTTTATTATATTGGTCTCAGGTGTATAGCATAGTGATTCAATAATTATATACATTATGAAATGCTCACCACAATAAGTGTGGTTACCATCTGTCTCCTTACAAAGATATTACAATATCATTGACTATATTCCCTATGCTGTACTTTTAATACCTGTGACTTACTTATTTCCTAACTGGAAGTCTTGTAGCTCTATATCCCCTTCACCTATTTTGCCCATCCCCCCAACCTCCCCTACCCTGTGGCAATCACCAGTTCTCCATGTTTATTACCAGGTTTTGTTTTATTTATTTATTTATTTATTTAGATTTCACATATAAGTGAAATCATGTAGTATTTGTCTTACTCTCTCTGAAGTATTTCACTTAGCATAATACTTTGTAGGTCCATTCTTGTTGCAAATGTCAAGATTTCATTCTTTTTATGGCTGAGTAATATGCCATTGTTTATATGTACCACATCTTCATTCACCTATTGATGGACATGTAGGTTGCTTCCATATCCAGGCTATTGTCAATAATTTTGTAATAAACATGGGCATGCATATGTCTTTTTGAATCAGGAATTTTGTTTTCTTTGGGTAAATTCCCAGAAGTAGAATTGCTGAGTCATATGGTATCTCTATTTGGAGTTTTTTGGAAACCTCTGTACTATTTTCCATGTTAGTTTCACCAACTTACACTCCCACCAGTAGTACATGAGTGTTCTCTTTCTCCACATCCTCAACAACATTAGTTATTGTCTTGTTGAGAGTAGCCATTCTGACTGGTATGAGGTTATATCTCATTGTGTTTTTGATTTGCATTTCCTTTGATAATTAGTAATGTTAAACATCTTTTCATGTGTCTGTTGGCCATCTGTATGTCTTTTTTGGCAAAATGTCTCTTTAGGTCCTCTGCCCATTTTTAATTGGATTATTTGTTTATTGGTGTTGAGTTGTATGAGTTCTTTATTTTAGTTATTAGCCCCTTATTGGATATATCATTTGCACATATATTCTCTATTCAGTAAGTTGCCTTTTCATTTTGTTGATAGTTTTCTTTGTGGTGCACAAGCATTTTAATTTGATGTAGTCCCAGTCATTTATCTTTGCTTTTGTTTCCCTTCCCTGGGGATTCATATCCAGAAAACAATTGCTATTACTAATATTCAATAATTTACTGCCTATTTTTATTTTAGGATTTTTATGATATAAGGTCTTATGCTTAGATTTTTAATACATTTCAAGTTTATTTTTGTGTTTAGTATGAGAAAGTGGTCCAATATCATTCTTTCACATGTAGCTCTCCCGTTTTTCCAACACCATTTATTGAAGAAACTGTCTTTTCCCCATTGTGTATTCTTGCTTATTTTTTTCATCTGTTAATTGACCATGCAAGTGTGAGTTTATTTCTGGGATACCTCTTTTGTTCCATTTGTCTCTGTGTCTAGTTTTGTCAGTACCATATCACTTTGATTACTATAGCTTTGTAGTATAGTTTAATATCAGGAAGCATGATACCTCCAGCATTGTTCTTCTTTGTTAAGATTGCTTTGGCTATCTGGGTTCTTTGCCATGTTTTTCTGTACGTAAGTTTTGTGTCTTACCATTTTCATTACTGAGTTCTAAAATGTTGTATATTATTGATTAACATACTTGACATATTCTTAATGTACATATATACATACATAGCACTGTGGGTTGCTATTCATTTTCATGGCCTTTTTAAAAGTATTTTAATTTATATGAAGTCTAATTTATTTTAATCTATTTTATTCATTTATTTCCTTGTCTAGTACCTGTTTTCATATAGTCTTTAGGAAAACTGGCTACTCCCAGGGTCACAATAATAGTCTTCTATGTTTCTCCTTAGACCTTTAGTTTTTGCTGTGGTATATAGGCCTATGATTAAACTTAAAATAATTTTTGTGTGTGAAGTTAAATAGAATTCATATTTCCCATTGAATATTCAATTATTCTATCATCTCTGCTTAAAACACCATTCATTTTCTTATGTCAACTTTGTATAAAATATCTTGAATCAAGACTTTCAGTTTCTAGTTCTGGATGTAAGGAGCTTGGAAGTTGCTACTCCATTTTAAAAATGAGTTAATAGCTGAATAGACAAAAAATCAATAATCCTTCTTGGATCCATAAAGAGGGGAAAACACAGGGCAACTGTGGTCCCCAAGATTGGAGAGAAAGACATGTGCATACAGTGAGTTGGGGCTACACAGAGAAGAAACTCACAAGCTGAAACCTTCATAGGAACAAATGCCCATGTAGGAAAATCTGCACTATAACTGAAAAATTGCCAGAGGCTCAGTGTACACAAATATGACAGTTAAAATCTCCAGGGGGAACCCAGTAATATTATGAGATCTACCTCTAGGATATTAATCAGGTCCCTACAGTAAATACAGGAGAAATATCTCCTCAGACTTCTGGTGGGCAGAAGTGGAAAGGAACCAGTTTGAAATGCATCAAAGCACTTAATTCTTCTTAACAAAGTCTTCCCTCAGGGGATGCTACTTAGCCAGTCTAAATATCTGGGGTAGATCACAGCTTGATTGATATGGGGAAAGAAAATACTGACTTTCAGCCAGCCCTGGCCGCCTTGTCCCAACTAAGATGGGGAGAGAAAATAGAAAAAAGAAATAGTTGTAAAGTTCACAGCTCAGAGACATATACTCACTAACAGACTGAGACCTAATCATAAGGCTGTAGAACATGTCCCCTCCCCACTCATCTCACCACAGAATTGCTAAAAATATTTATAGCAGTTCCTTGTACCTTGTACATCTTGTCTGGATATCAAGAAAAGAGTTAAAAGGCATATGAAAAGACACAAAGCACAATTTGAAGAGACAGAGAAAATGTCAGAACCATACATGGCATGGATGTTGTAATTATCAGAAAAGGAATTCAAAAGTCATGAGCTAAGGCTTCTAAGGAAAAAACAGACAGCATGCAAGAACAGATAGGTAATGTGAACAGGGAAACAGAAATCCTTAGAAAGAAGCAAAAGGGAATTCTAGATTCTAAAAAAAAGTAACAAAAGTGAGGAATGCCTTTGATGGCTCATTAGTAAACTGAAAGAGCTCAGGAAATAATCTCTGAGCTTAAACAATATATCAATAGAATCCTCAAACACCATAAGGCAAGAAAACTAAAAACTGTAAGAAAAGAAAAGGAACAGAATATCGAAAAACTGTGGGACACCTACAAAGGGTATAACATATGCATAATGTAAAAACCAGAAAGAGAAGAAAAGGAACAGAAGAAATATTTGAAACAATAATGACTGAAAATTTCCCCAAATCACAGATCTAGGAAGTCTAGAGAATGCCAAGAAGGATAAAAACCAAAAAGCTACACCTGGACATGTCATCTTCATACTACAGAAAATCAAAGGTGAACATTAGTTTAAAGAGAACTGACCCCTCAACAGTGTTCAGGTTCCTAATACGTGAAGATGGTATATTTCCACATTAAGTCTCATTAATGTTTTGTAGAGATCTTTCACATATTTAAATAGATGCATTACTAGGTATTTGATGTTTTTGTTCAATATGATTTGTAATTGTTCATTGCTATCATGTAGAGATACAATTAATTTTTGTATATTGACCCTCTAGACTCCAAAATTGTTAATGCATGTGTTCATTCAGTAACAAGTCATTTTTTTAAATGTACACTACTATGTCTTCTGAAATAAAAAATTTTACTTATCTTTCTAATCTCTGCTTTTTATTTATTTTACTTGCCATATTGAGTTGTCTAGCATTTCAAGTAAAATGTAGGAAATAAGTGGTAAGAGTAGACATGAGTGTCTTATTTACAATTGTAAGAAACAGGATTAAACATTTCTCTACTGAGTATGATTTTAGTGCTTTCCAGATTTTTTTTATCATGTAAGAAATTATTTTCAATCTTAGTGTGCTGACAACACTTTTTTTTAATCATGAAGGGGCACTGAATTGTAGCAATGATTTTATAAAGTGTTTCATTACTTTTTTATCTGCTTGGATTATCTTACAATTTCAGTCTGTTGTTTTAACATGGAAATTTATATTATTTTACCTTTGAACTCTAAATAACCTTTTCATTTTGGAGAGTAAGTTTGATAATACTGTTTTCATGTACACTCATAGAATATCAGACTACATATACATTGAAATTTTATTTATGTATTATATATAACATTAGAATGATATGTATATATGAATGGTTATATATATTATATTAGAATGCATATGTATTCTAATATATTCTATATTAGCTTACATGTTCTAAGATAAGCTTAAAATGGTGAAGGAAAATACCAGTATTAGGCTGGTCTTATAAAAGTACCTTGCAAATGACTCCTTATCCTCTATTTTTGAAAGAGTTTGAGTGATGATGGTATTATTTCTTCTTTATAGGTTTGACACAATTCATTTTTTTGTTTTGTTTTTTAGTTTAGCTTTATTGAAATATAATTGACATATTGTAAGATACTTAAAGTGTATATCATGGTGATTTAATATATGTATATACTATGAAACTATTCCCACCATCTTCTTAATACATCTGTCACCTCACCTATTTATTTAGAGAAATCTTAAAGCCATCTGGGCCTATAGTGTTAGATGGAAATTTTTTAACATAAAGTTTCAATTTTTAAATAACTATAGGGCTATTCCCTATTCTTTTTATTATCAGGTTTTTAAGTTATGTTGATCAGGAAATTTGTTCACCTCCTCTGTTAAATGTACTTATATAAAATATGTTATAATATCTTATTGTCTTTTAAACATTGGTAGAATTTGAATGATAACCTGTTTCATCTGATATTGATGATTTGAAGTTTCTGTCCTTTTTAAATTAGTCTAGCTTGAGGTTTAGGCATTGATTTAGTGCTTGCACTCACTCTTTAACTCTTGTTTTTTATTGCTGGCCCATGTTCTATTTCTTGTTTTAAACTTTTAGTGGGTTTTTTTTCTGTTTTCTGCTTTAAATTTAACTTACACTTTTTAAATATAAATTGTTTATAGCTCACATCATTGTTGACATAGTTTCTTTACTAATATAGTCATTTAAAAGTCTAATTTTTTTCTTTAAGCACTCCAGCTGAGTTAAATCTTCTTTGATATATATGGTATATTGTTATTTAACTCATTTAATTTCTCTTCTTATTTCTTTCAATGTTCTTTCACGTATTTTAGGTGCATACACATTTAAGACTGTGATGTATTCTTGGTAAATTGGATTATTACTGTTATTAACTACTTTTGGCTTTACAGAGACATTTATAAAATTTTACACAATTGAGTGTTGAATCAAAACCTTAAACACTCAGTTAAGAACATCTTTTTTTATTTGATGATGTAAATACCCATTTATAAAGAAAGACAAACTTAGAGCTACCCAGGAAGATGAAACATTTTATATAATGAAAATATTTTATTGTCTTATAAAAGTATTTAACTCATATGGAGCATAACAGCCTTGAACAGACTTTTCATGAATTGCTCATTTTTTTGTGATAAGTGAGTTAGAAAATGGTGCAAAGAGGTATGTGTGAGAATGATTGAAATTAAATGTTCTCCAAGTTCTTCAAATCACAAGCTCATCAACTCATTTTGGTGATATTTTAACATTTTCATATGTCAGTAAGAGAGCAACCTTAGTGGGCAATTTGAAAGAGCTGAGTAGGTTATTTGGAAAGTTTTGCCAATTTTAGAATCGCTAGAATTTTGTGTCATTAACTGTCAACTGGCACTTCTGAGGTAAGAGAATGAGAGGAATTGGAGAAGTGAAATACTAATGTTGTAATACTCTACATTCAAAAAGAGTTCACTTTTATAGTTGGAATTCCAATGTTGTACATAAGATCACTGAACAACATTAGCAAAGACATCAGGCACTCAAACTAGGATCATGTCAGTAGAAATGAGAAAAAGTAAATTGATAGTGTAAATGTGGAATAATCAGGGTTGGCAACTGGTTAAATGTACAGAGCAAAAGAAATAATTAAAATAATCCCAATTTAGAGCTGGCTGACTAGAAGAATCATAAATAAATGAGGAAAGTTTGTGGTTTTAAAGAAGAGATGAATTCGTTTTGGATATGTAGTCATCATCAGGACATCCACGCCAAAATATTCAGCTGGGTGTGAATTAGGGTTGAAATGATTACCAGTTCTGATTTTGATTATAGGTTAGTTCTGTCTCTGATCTTAATCACAGATTTTTTTATGACTTGGAGATGATGTACACAAAAGTATGTTTGAAAATTCTGTGCAATGTGGAGAAAAATAAGCTCACATATGAGCACAGTCAGGTTTCAGGAGACTGAAAAAATAAATCAAAGGTCCACCAGTTCTGAACATTATTTAAACTGAGATTTTTATCATTTTTATTTTGTTCATCAGTTTTTGAGCTTTAGTAACTCAGATTATGTGTTTTCATCTCTTGCTAGGATTCCTGGAATTTGTGGAAAACATTAGAGAAGTGAGTTTTTTGGGTAAAATGAATTGTCCTGGTGAAATCGAGATCTTTATAGACTCACCATATGTGGGTCTTACTGATGCCACCTTTTTCTAGGTCCTTTCCTTACTCTGCAGGAGGTGATAATTTAGAATTTTTCAGGTTTAAGAATATTTGAATGGAGGAATATTGATCAGTTTATGTTTGTGATGGAGAATTACTGTGTGCTTGTGTAGGTGTGTAAGGGTTTTTTTGTTATCTCTGGTTATCACTCATGGAATGGACAACAGTTAGAGACTACAACATGTTAAGTTATGTGAGATATGAGGATTTAAATATAAAGGATCAGAATAAGAAAACACAGTAGGAGTGATAATCTAAATCATCCTTTAATTGAGTGGCTTTTCTCTGTTGAGCATTGTGCTGGTTTTTGTGCCTTATTTCACTTAATTCTACCAACAACAAAGTCATACATCCAAAAATCCTGTTCTATCATAGTTTTTTTTCTTTTTAACAGCTTTATTGAGATAAAATTTATTTATCTCTATACAATTCACTGATTTAAATTGAGCGAATTGGTGATTTTTAGTATTTTCACAGAATTATACAACCATCACCTCAATAAATTTTAGAACATTTTCATTATCACAAGAAGAACCCTCATAACCATTAAGACTCAATCTCCATTTTCCTCCCAACTCCCCTCCCCCTAACCATGAGTCTACTACTGTCTCCATAGATTTGCCTGTCTGGACACATGACATAATTTATGGCTCCCATTCTTCCTTTTCTCTATACATAATCTCTTACCTTCTGGTGTCACTGGTTTCAAACTTACTCAGTTTCCACATCTGGCATGGGGAAGGGAAGAGCAACCTGTTTGTTGTGCAGCTTTTGCTCTCCATTTTTAACCATCTATTTGCAGTTTTAACCTCTACTCTAGACCTTCTACTATACCTTATCTGGGAGGACTGTAATGTGACCTCCCCATTTTTTGGTGTTTTTCTTCAAATTATTGACCTTTCTCAATTTTCTTTCTTCTAAATTTCCTTTCAGAATTTGGTTACTTTTGACCACATTTTCTTTAAACAATCTCCTTGAATTCCAAATTATCTTGGAAGCTCTCACTTCCTTCTAATCCATCATGCCATTCTATGTATGACTTCCTTTTCCTCCTCCTTTCCCTGCTAACAGCCCTGTCTATACTACTGATTTTTTTCACATACTGCATTTCAAACTCTTAATTATCAGTTTCTCTTAATTAATATATCTTATCTCATAGTGGCATTTGTATGTCTCTTTTGATGCCTTTTAAGCTATTTTGAGTACCAGGTGTTCATTTCAATTCTGGTCTCAATTTCCCAATATCTGTCAGCCAACTTAACTTGGAATTAGCCACTAATTTAATGAGTAAATATAGCCAGAGGGGATTTCTGTTGTTTTATATAAAAATAAATCTACTTAATGCATAAATATGAACTGTCACTTCTTCATATGTCACCCCAACCACCCTGTCCCCATTTACACTGTATGCACATGAAGAGAAATGCATCTTATGTTAATTGTGTGCCTTCCCAGAACATATCACAGTGATCTATGCATAGAATGAAGTTATTAGTGGATATTAATTGAATGAAGAAAGGAATGAATAAATTAACTGTGCTTATTAATTCTGGCTTATTAACAATTTTCACTTACATGCTTTCTGTGCATCAAAATATTTGGTCATTTATAAGGGAATTGTTAATTCTACTAGGACTCAGACCACACCCAGGGAATGAAGGCAAATAAGTATTACTTTATCCAAAGTGAAATAGTTATACATGGTAGGGGATAATTTATCTCTCATCATTACTTCCAGCTGTTTTTATTATACCAGTTTTTATATCATTATTTCTTCCTGAGATTATTAAATAACTGCAGTTAGCCCAGTGGCATGTTCTAACGGCTAACATGTAATTAATTCCACACTGGAAGAATGAACAATATTTTTATTTGATTTACCTGTTCAGGTAAAATTCCTTGCAGAATTTGGTTGCTTTTGACCATATTTTCCCTTAAATTATCCTTGAATTCTAAATTATCTAGTAATCTCTCACTTCTTCCTAATCCTTCATGCTATTTTATATGTGGATTTCTTGGTAGATATGCTTCACAATAGTATGCATTATATATAACACATTTCAAGGGAATGTAGCAATTTCCAATATTTAATCTATTGCTAACATTTCTTGATCCCAGAAAGGCTTACTCCATCAGTTCCTTAGTCTGATTCAATGACCCAGTTCAATGAATTTGGCTTATTTTGAAGCCTGTTAAATTTTCCTGTTAAAGTTGATATTTATTGCATGTCAAATAATAATAACTTGTACATTTGGTGGGCTTTTCCATCAAAAAGTTAAGACATTCCTGATTTATGCACTGCATTCATTAAGTTCACACTTAAGATACATTAGTGTGCAGAAACATGGCACCGTTCTTTTTTTTTTTTTTTTTTTTATTGAAGGGTAGTTGACACACAGTATTACATTACATTAGTTTCACGTGTACAACACAGTGATTCAACATTTATATACATGATCATTCTAGGTACCAGCTATCACCATACCAAGTTGCTACAATATTTTGACTATATTCCTTATGCTATACATTACATCCTGGTTACTTATTTATTTTACAATTGGAAGTGTGTTTATATATACATATATATATATATATATTTTTTTTTGTGAGGGCATCTCTCATATTTATTGATCAAATAGTTGTTATCAACAATAAATTTCTGTATAGGGGGGTCAATACTCAATGCACAATCATTAATCCACCCCAAGCCTAATTTTCATCAGTCTCCAATCTTCTGATGCATAACGAACAAATTCTTACATGGAGAACAAATTCTTACATAGTGAATAAGTTACATGGTGAACAGTGCAAGGGCAGTCATCACAGAAGCTTTCGGTTTTGTTCATGCATTATGAACTATAAACAGTCAGTTCAAATATGAATATTCATTTGATTTTTAAACTTGATTTATATGTGGATACCACATTTCTCTATTATTATTATTTTTAATAAAATGCTGAGGTGGTAGGTAGATACGAGATAAAGGTAGAAAACAGAGTTTAGTGTTATAAGAGAGCAAATGTAGATGATCAGGTGTGTTGCCTGTAGACTATGTGTTAATCCGAGCTAGACATGGGCAATAAAACATCCATGTATGCAGAAGATTTCTCTCAGAACATGAGGGGGGAGGTTCTAAGCCTCACCTCTGCTGCTCCCCATTTTCTCACCAGATGGCCCCCCTGCGACTGTGCCTGTCTTAGGTTGTTCCTCCCTTGAGGAATCTTACCCGTCTCTGGCTAACCAGTCATCTTCCGGGGCCATACAGGGAAATGTAAAGTTGGTAAGTGAGAGAGAAGCCTTATTGTTTGAAAAGGTTAGCTTTTTACTTCTTTGCATATTTATGCCCTGTGGCTTCTATGCCCAGCATTTGTCTTGAGGTGTCTTTACCACTTGGAAGAATTATGATACTCGGTAAATTCGACATGTGGCACGAGTTCTATTTAAAGGTTGTGATTAGGTAGGAAGAAGAAAAGCTATAGAAGTAGCAGGCAGAAGAAAACCTGGGAAGATTGATTATTTCTTTGACATATCTTCTTGTAGAGTAACTTCAGCATGGATAGGTTTTAAACTACTAATTAAATTGTGCACACACATTAACATAATAGGAATATAGTTACCTAACCAAAGCATACCTGTAATTACCAGCCATCTCCAGTGAAACCAAGAAAACCAGTTAGGCACCTTAGGCATTTGTGAAAACTTATCTATGATATGGTGGATATTGTCCAACTGAACTTGAACAGTCTGAGAGAATTCAGATAAATTAGAACAACCCATTCCTGGGGACTGTTCACATCCCATATGTTCTTTTAACAGTAAATAGTCTGTAGTTGTAAGATTTTGGAGCGCTACAATTTGCACTTCTCTTAATTCTTGGTTGAGTTCCAACAGTATAGATCCAGTCCAATTTGTTGTTTTACTGTATGCACAGGCCAGCTTAGATATCTCCTTCCTCATTCCCATGGCAAGTCCAGGAACTGGTGGGATGAGTGCATCTACACCTGTGGCAGTGCGTGGATCTTTGTTGGGTTTTTTTTTTTTTTTTTTTTTTGCTGATCATCTTCTGTCATGAGTCTTCCCGAGAGTACTGATGTTGGAAGTTCTTTTTCATATTGTATATTAGTTCATTTTCGGGGTAGCCCAATTAGGCTTTGATCCTCTGTATAAACACAAACAGACCCTTTGCCTACACTTTTATATGCCCTTTATATCATTGTGCAGAACTCATTGGAGGTTACCACGCAGGAACTGCTTTTTTTTTTTTTTTATCATTAATCTACACTTACATGACGAATACTTTGTTTACTAGGCTCTCCCCTATACCAGGTCCCCCCTATATACTCCTTAACAGTCACTGTCCATCAGCGTAGCAAACTGTTGTAGAATCACTACTTGTCTTCTCTGTGTTGTACAGCCCTCCCCTTTCTCCCACCCCGCTATGGATGCTAATATTAATACCCCTCTTTTTCTCCCCCCCCTTATCCCTCCCTACCCACCCATCCTCCCCAGTCCCTTTCCCTTTGGTACCTGTTAGTCCATTCTTGAGTTCTGTGATTCTGTTGCTGTTTTGTTCCTTCAGTTTTTCCTTTGTTCTTATATTCCACAGATGAGTGAAATCATTTGGTATTTCTCTTTCTCCACTTGGCTTGTTTCACTGAGCATAATACCCTCCAGCTCCATCCATGTTGGTGCAAATGGTAGGATTTGCCCTTTTCTTATGGCTGAGTAGTATTCCATTGTGTATATGTACCACATCTTCTTTATCCATTCATCTATCGATGGACATTTAGGTTGCTTCCAATTCTTGGCTACAGTAAATAGTGCTGCGATAAACATAGGGGTGCACTGATCTTTCTCATACTTGATTGCTGCATTCTTAGGGTAAATTCCTAGGAGTGCAATTCCTGGGTCAAATGGTAAGTCTGTTTTGAGCATTTTGATGTACCTCCATACTGCTTTCCACAATGGTTGAACTAACTTACATTGCCACCAGCAGTGTAGGAGGGTTCCCCTTTCTCCACAGCCTCGCCAACATTTGTTGTTGTTTGTCTTTTGGATGGCAGCCATCCTTACTGGTGTGAGGTGATACCTCATTGTGGTTTTAATTTGCATTTCTCTGATAATTAGCGATGTGGAGCATCTTTTAATGTGTCTGTTGGCCATCTGTATTTCTTTTTTGGAGAACCGTCTGTTCAGTTCCTTTGCCCATTTTTTAATTGGGTTATTTGTTTTTTGTTTGTTGAGGCGTGTGAGCTCTTTATATATTCTGGACGTCAAGCCTTTATTGGATGTGTCATTTTCAAATATATTCTCCCATACTGTAGGGTTCCTTTTTGTTCTATTGATGGTGTCTTTTGCTGTACAGAAGCTTTTCAGCTTAATATAGTCCCACTTGTTCATTTTTGCTGTTGTTTTCCTTGCCCGGGGAGATATGTTCAAGAAGAGGTCACTCATGTTTATGTCTAAGAGGTTTTTGCCTATGTTTTCTTCCAAGAGTTTAATGGTTTCGTGACTTACATTCAGGTCTTTGATCCATTTTGAGTTTACTTTTGTATATGGGGTTAGACAGTGGTCCAGTTTCATTCTCCTACATGTAGCTGTCCAGTTTTGCCAGCACCATCTGTTGAAGAGACTGTCATTTCGCCATTGTATGTCCATGGCTCCTTTATCAAATATTAATTGACCATATATGTCTGGGTTAATGTCTGGATTGTCTAGTCTGTTCCATTGGTCTGTGGCTCTGCTCTTGTGCCAGTACCAAATTGTCTTGATTACTATGGCTTTATAGTAGAGCTTGAAGTTGGGGAGTGAGATCCCCCCTACTTTATTCTTCTTTCTCAGGATTGCTTTGTCTTTTCGGGGTCTTTGGTGTTTCCATATGAATTTTTGAATTATTTGTTCCAGTTCATTGAAGAATGTTGCTGGTAGTTTCATAGGGATCGCATCAAATCTGTATATTGCTTTGGGCAGGATGGCCATTTTGACGATATTAATTCTTCCTAGCCATGAGCATGGGATGCATTTCCATCTGTTAGTGTCCCCTTTACTTTCTTTTAAGAGTGACTTGTAGTTTTCAGAAAATAAGTCTTTCACTTCTTTGGTTAGGTTTATTCCTAGGTATTTTATTTTTTTTGATGCAATTGTGAATGGAGTTGTTTTCCTGATTTCTCGTTCTGTTGGTTCATTGTTGGTGTATAGGAAAGCCACAGATTTCTGTGTGTTGATTTTGTATCCTGCAACTTTGCTGTATTCCGATATCAGTTCTAGTAGTTTTGGGGTGGAGTCTTTAGGGTTTTTTATGTACAGTATCATGTCATCTGCAAATAGTGACAGTTTAACTTCTTCTTTGCCAATCTGGATTACTTGTATTTTTTTGTTTTGTCTGATTGCCGTGGCTAGGAGCTCCAGTACTATGTTAAATAACAGTGGGGAGAGTGGGCATCCCTGTCTAGTTCCCGATCTCAGCGGAAATGCTTTCAGCTTCTCACTGTTCAATATAATGTTGGCTGTGGGTTTTTCATAGATGGCCTTTATTATGTTGAGGTACTTGCCCTCTATTCCCATTTTGCTGAGAGTTTTTATCATGAATGGATGTTGAACTTTGTCAAATGCTTTTTCAGCATCTATGGAGATGATCATGTGGTTTTTGTCTTTCTTTTTGTTGATGTGGTGGATGATGTTGATGGACTTACGAATGCTGTACCATCCTTGCATCCCTGGGATGAATCCCACTTGGTCATGGTGTACGATCATTTTGATGTATTTTTGAATTCGGTTTGCTAAAATTTTGTTGAGTATTTTTGCGTCTACGTTCATCAGGGATATTGGTCTGTAGTTTTCTTTTTTGGTGGTGTCTTTGTCTGGTTTTGGTATTAGGGTGATGTTAGCTTCATAGAATGAGTTTGGGAGTATCCCCTCCTCTCTATTTCTTGGAAAACTTTAAGGAGAATGGGTATTATGTCTTCCCTGTATGTCTGATAAAATTCCGAGGTAAATCCATCTGGCCCGGGGGTTTTGTTCTTTGGTATTTTTTTGATTACCGCTTCAATTTTGTTGCTGGTAATTGGTCTGTTTAGATTTTCTGTTTCTTCCTGGGTCAATCTTGGAAGGTTGTATTTTTCTAGGAAGTTGTCCATTTCTCCTAGGTTTCCCAGCTTGTTAGCATATAGGTTTTCATAGTAGTCTCTAATAATTCTTTGTATTTCTGCGGGATCTGTTGTGATTTTTCCTTTCTCATTTCTGATACTGTTGATTTGTGTTGACTCTCTTTTCCTCTTAATAAGTCTGGCTAGAGGCTTATCTATTTTGTTTATTTTCTCGAAGAACCAGCTCTTGGTTTCATTGATTTTTGCTATTGTTTTATTCTTCTCAATTTTATTTATTTCTTCTCTGATCTTTATTATGTCCCTCCTTCTGCTGACCTTAGGCCTCATTTGTTCTTCTTTTTCCAGTTTCGGTAATTGTGACATTAGACTGTTCATTTGGGCTTGTTCTTCCTTTTTTAAATATGCTTGGATTGCTACATACTTTCCTCTTAAGACTGCTTTTGCTGTGTCCCACAGAAGTTGAGGCTTAGTGTTGTTGTTGTCATTTGTTTCCATATATTGCTGGATCTCCGTTTTGATTTGGTCATTGATCCATTGATTATTTAGGAGCGTGTTGTTTAGCCTCCATGTGTTTGTGAGCCTTTTTGCTTTCTTTGAACAGTTTATTTCTAGTTTAATGCCTTTTTGGTCTGAAAAGTTGGTAGGGTTTCAATCTTTTGCAATTTACTGAGGCTCTTTTTGTGTCCTAGTATGTGGTCTATTCTGGAGAATGTTCCATGTGCACTTGAGAAGAATGTGTATCCTGTTGTTTTGGGTGTAGAGTTCTGTAGATGTCTATTAGGTCCATCTGTTCTAGTGTGTTGTTCAGTGCCTCTGTGTCCTTACTTATTTTCTGTCTGGTGGATCTGTCCTTTGGAGTGAGTGGTGTGTTGAAGTCTCCTAGAATGAATGCATTGCATTCTATTTCCTCCTTTAGTTCTGTTAATATTTGTTTCAGGTATGTTGGTGCTCCTGTATTGGGTGCATATATATTTATAATGGTTATATCCTCTTGATGGACTGAGCCCTTTATCATTATGTAATGTCCTTCTTTGTCTTTTGTTACTTTCTTTATTTTGAAGTCTGTTTTGTCTGATACCAGAATTGCAACACCTGCTTTCTTCTCTCTGTTGTTTGCTTGAAATATCTTTTTCCATCCCTTGACTTTAAGTCTGTGCGCATCTTTGGGTTTGAGGTGAGTCTCTTGTAAGCAGCATATGGATGGATCTTGCTTTTTTATCCATTCTATTACTCTATGTCTTTTGATTGGTGCATTCAGTCCATTTACATTTAGGGTGATTACTGAAAGGTATGAATTTATTGCCATTGCAGGCTTTAAGTTTGTGGTTACCAAAGGTTCAGGGTTAGCTTCTTTACTATCTTACTGTCTAACTTAACTCACTTATTGAGCTATTATAAATGCGGTCTGATGATTCTTTATTTCTCTCCCTTCTTATTCCTCCTCCTCCCTTCTTCGTATGTTGGGTGTTTTGTTGTGTGCTCTTTTTAGGAGTGCTCCCACCTAGAGCAGTCCCTGTAGGATGCCCTGTAGAGGTGGTTTGTGGGAGGCAAATTCCCTCAACTTTTGCTTGTCTGGGAATTGTTTAATCCCTCCTTCATATTTAGATGATATTCGTGCTGGATACAGTAGTCTTGGTTCGAGGCCCTTCTGTTTCATTGCATTAAGTATATCATGCCATTCTCTTCTGGCCTGTAGGGTTTCTGTTGAGAAGTCTGATGATAGCCTGATGGGTTTTCCTTTGTAGGTAACTTTTTTTTCTCTCTGGCTGCCTTTAATACTTTGTCCTTGTCTCTGATCTTTGCCACTTTATTTATTATGTGTCTTGGTGTTGCCCTCCTTGGATCCCTTGTCATGGTAGTTCTGTGTACCTCTGTGGTCTGAGAGGCCATTTCTTCCCCTAGTTTGGGGATGTTTTTGACACTTATTTCTTCAAAGACACTTTCTATTCCTTTTTCTCTCTCTTCTTCTTCTGGTACTCCTATAATGCGGATATTGTTGCATTTCGAAGGTCACTCAGCTCTCTTAGAATTCTTTCATTCCTGGAGATCCTTTTATCTCTCTCTGCATCAGCTTCTCTGCGTTCCTGTTCTCTGTTTTCTAGTCCATTAATGGTCTCTTGCATCTCGTCCATTCTGTTTTGAAGTCCTTCCAGAGCTTGTTTTATTTCTGAATTCTCCTTCCTTAGTTCTTGCATATTTCTCTGCAAGTCCATCAGCATGGTTATGTCTTTTGTTTTGAATTCTTTTTCAGGAAGACTGGCTAAATCTATCTCCCCAGATTCCTTCTCAGGGGAAGATGTAGCAGATGCCGAAGCTGTCTGGGTTAGTCTTGTCTGGATCATATTCTTTTGCCTTTTCATGTTGACAGGTGCTATTGACTGTCAGCTGGGAGGGCCAAAATTTTCACTTGCTACTGGCCTTTCTTTACTGGGACAACTGCGACCCCTAGTGGCTTGTGTTGGGTAATTGCATGTAGACTGGGTCTTTGTGTCTTGCGTGGCCGGAAGGGAGAAATTTCCCTTTCTGCGGGCGGAATTTGTCTCAGGCTGCTTCTCTGCTTTCGCAGCGCCCGGTGGGGTAATGGATGGGGGGGCTGCTTGACTGTTTGCCTCCGTGAGGGGTCTCAGAGCTGTTGCTCAGGGGGTTAGTGCACCCGGTTTTCCCTGTAATTTCCAGCTGCTGTACTGTGACCTGGGTTGTTTCCGTCAAGCTGTTAAGTCCCTGTCCCTTTAAGACTTTCAAAAAGCCCCTGCTTTTCTTTGTCACAGGGGCATCAACTTCGGCACCCGCTCAGAGGTCTTACTCCCTGTTCCCCCAGTATCCAGGGCCCCCTGGGCACGTACTGTGTCTACCCTCTGGCCCGGATGGCTGGGGCTGGGTGTTCGGCAGTCCTGGGCTCCGTCTCCCTCCTGCTCTGCCTGCTCTTCTCCCGCCGGGAGCTGGGGGGAGGGGCGCTCGGGTCCCGCAGGGCCGGGGCTTGTATCTTACCCCTTTCACCAGTCGCTGGGTTCTCGCTGGTGTAGCTGCAGTCTGGCCACTGTCCTGCGTCTTCTGGTCTCTCTTTTAGGGCTAGTTGTGTTTGTTGTATTTTCAAAAGTATATATGTTTTTGGGAGGAGATTCCCACTGTCCTACTCACACCGCCATGTTGGCTCTGCCCCAATCTTGGCACTGTTCTTTTTTGAAGTACCAACCCAACGACCAAAGTGAGAAATAAAAACAGAATGTGTATCCTGTAAAGAAAATCTATCCCAGAACATGCCTTATGGTAAAATTTTAATGGATAAACATTTTAATGTAAAAAAAACACTTTCCTCATCTCTTTTTGACAGAAAAGTCTCCTGGAATGTCAATGTAAAATTCCTTGATAATTAGCAATTAATTGTTAATTTTATTGTGCAACAAATTGCCAAAAAAGCATAGTGGCGAAAAACTACCAATTTATTATCTTATAGCTTCTACAGATCAGAGTCTGGGCCTGGCACAATGGGTTTTCTACTCAGGACCTCCAAGGCCAAATCTAGGGATTGAGCAGGGATGCAATCTCAGCTGAGGCCTCTTCCAGACTCACTGAATATTGGTAGAAGTGAATTTATTTTATCTATAGGACTTGGTCAGTACTTTCTTGCTGACTGTCCACCAGTGGCCATTAGCAGCTCCTCAAGATCACCTACAATTCTCAAACCTTTGGTTCTATACAACCAGTGTGTGACTTCTGCTATCTTTGACTTCTAGACCTCTTTCAGAAGGGCTTACCTGATTAGGCTGGGCCTACCCACTCTCAGGGGAAGAGGATTTTAGGAAGTGTACACATCAGGAGTGAAAATCCTGAGGTCATCTTCAGTTCTGCATACTAAACTGAGTCTAGGATGGGGTTTATCACTCCCTGTCTCAGGGTCTTCATCTTTATCAGGAATGACACATACACCTAATTTGTTACCTTTATCATCCTGGCTTCATTCAGAAGAAAAGCCAAAATTTGAGAGATGAGCAGAGTCATTTGGAGGCATTCAATTTCACTTGAAGGTAAGCAACTCTATCATTTCATTTGTCAGTATGCAATTTTTTTAATTCTAGCTCTTTAAAACATAATTACAATTCCTAGAGTTGTCATAAAATTCTTATGAACCTCATCACCTAGGATTAGTAAATCTAAAAGGGATATCCAAGTTGGTTACAACTGACTGTCATTGTTATTCAGGTCAGGCATCCCCTACTCTTTCTTCAAATGCTGCTTTGATCAGACTGCAATTCAGGACTTCAGTAGCTACTGATGAGATGAGAGAGCGGTAGACTTGAATAGAAGTTGTGGCAGTAAAAGATGGGGTCTCAAAACTACAGGCACAGTGAACTGTAGAGACTCTCAAGTATTTCCAGGAGTGTTACAAATAGGCCACGAAATTCAGCTCTCTGTAGGCTTTGAACAAAATAAAAAACCTCTTCACTGGAGGTTAGCAATCTGGTGTCAAAGATCATTTATGGAGTCGTAAGCTCTATCAACATCTGAGCTTCTGCCAAAACTCTTTAAGGGAAAAGTGATTATTTTTTTCCATTTTTAGGAAGAACGGAAACTGGTACTCCATCTAATAGTTTTTAGTTAATTATGTAATATTTGGCTAATCACCAGGTCATCTGTGTCTCAAACTCTCTAACTAAAAGTGAGGAAGCACATCTTATAATATCTACATCTATGCTGAATTGCCAATTGGAAATTTAGCATTTGTCAATTCCACATTATATATCACCCTCCACTAATAAAAAGCTGCTCTCTAACCCTGCATCACTTTGTTATAAACTTACTCATTTAGGGGAACGCTTCTCCTTTCAGCTGTTTCCCCCATTGTTCTCAATCTTTATACTGAATATCATGCATCACTAGTGCTTCATAGACTACTCAGCTGGTCTGATGTCAAGTGGGAACTCCTATTTGATGACTTATTCCTATGGGTTCCTAACATTTTCTGTGACTATTTCTGTGACTCCGAATAATTGAAATCTGTCTTCTAACAGATATCACTTGCCCAAAACACATTTCAGGGGAACCACCACCTCCCAACTCAGCAAAAAAGATAGATTTGTGTGTGTGTTGTGGTAATGGTGACAGGCTTCTAAAATAACAGCCCCAGATTGAGTTGTGCCATTATTTCATAACATAATTTACTTAAAGTGCCCAATGATTTCTTGGAATATATCGAAAAACAGAACAAAAATTAGATGTACTTCCAGATTCTAGGTTTCAAAAATCCTAAATATTACCTTTTCATTGAGAAAGTAGTAAAAATCAATTAATTAATGATAAGTACAAGATAGTCCCTGAGCTTTAGTTACTTTCTCTGAAAATAGTTTGTAAGTAGAATACAGTCTTTCCTAAATCTCTAAGTCAAGGCCAGGGTGTCTCTAATCCATCTAATATTAATGAAGTGGGGCAGGTTTTACTTCACAAGGGCATAAGCAAGGTGTAACTAGGATGGTTTCAATGACTGCAATGTTATTGTAATGTGTTTTATGTAATTGTTGTATTATAACCAGAGGTCATAGCATGCATGAGAAAAAAAGAACCAGTATATAATGATCTGCTTATATATTTCCATTGTTTTCAATTAAGAATGCCACTTAAAATGACTGGTATACCTAACATATCAGTTGACATTGTGTTTGGCATCGTATCTCAGAAAACTCCAAATGACTGTGGATTAAACAAAATAGGTGGTCAAGTGCTGCTAAGATGCTATGTGGTGTCAGAGATGCATGAGCACTCTTTCCTGTTTCTCAGCCTTGTTCTACGAATATTTGTCTCTGCGTGGTCCCAGATAGCTTTCCTAGTACTAGGGTTTTTTTTTGTTGTTCTTTTTTTTTTAATTGAAGTATCTTATGTTGGTTTAAATATATAGTGCAGTGATTCAGCAGTTACCCATATTATTAAATACTCATCCCCTCTAGAGTGGTTACTATCTGTCAACATGGAAAGTTGTTACAGAATCATTGGCTACATTCTCCATGCTGTCCTACTACCCCTGTGACGAATTCATGATTGAGGATTTTGTGCCCCTTTATCCCCCTCACCCTCCCCACCTACCCACCCAAGTCTTTCCCCCATTGTAACCACTAGACACTTCTCAGTGTCTGTGAGTCTACTGCGGTTTCTGTCTGTATTTCATACCACAAAAACAACATGGATAGAGAAGGATGCACGCTTCTGTATAAGACCATTTTACAGTAGCTAGACACAAATATCTGTTTCCATCCTGATATCCTGAGATTAATCACATGCTCACATCTATCTGCAAGGACATCTGGGAAATAAAGTCTTCTTTCTAAATATGGATTCATTCAGGTAATATATTCTAACATCAAAGGGAAGAAAAGGACATTGAATACTGGGGATGACGAGGTTTCTGCCACATTTGAACTGTAGCAAGAACTACCTAATATATTTCTTATCTCTAGCTCTCACTCTCAGGTTCATATACCACAGCACTGCCTGGTGAGTCTTCTTGGGTAGCGTCAAAGCCAGTCCCTGGAACATACAAGTTCTACCTACTCTGCAAATATGAAAAACAAAAACATAATGAAACATTTTATCCAACATAGGCCGTTCTGTAAGTAGCCTCCATAGTTTTACACAAACTGTTAAATTCTGTAATTCCAGAACTTCCCTTTGGTGTGCTGAAATTTTATATATTTTTCTGGGTGTATTGCCCTCCATGCAGCCTTTTCTGATTAATTTATAGCATTCTATCTCTATGTGAAATACTGTGGTACTCTGTTTCCCTCTCATAGAACTTTCAAGAATTGTTTTTATTGGGATCATTTACTCATGTATTCTGTTTCCCTACTTGATTATAAGATTTTGGGAAGCATGGTTAGGTCTTACTCATTTTATAACTTCTGCAGTACTGATCATATTGTAAAATGGCATTCTTTACACATCACAGATGTTCTCTTACCAACTGAGTAAGTAAACTCATTTATAAATGAATTGAATAGGTCTACATGTAGGTATCCCATCTAATTCTAATTTCTGTGCACATGGTAGCTGGTTGTTTTGAAGTATGAGGACAAACGGACTATTTTTCAACATATATACTAATTTAAGGCTTATTTCTGTAGATCATAGGGAAAAAAAGGTATTTTCAACATGAAGTTTCCTTTCATCAGAAATTTCTCTTTAGTAAAATTTATATATTACTATAACTGCCATATTTCCATCTATCATCTGTCTTTATTATTCAAAGTCCCATAGCCTTGATTTCCCAAACTCTCTAAAGTTAATATCTAGAGTACACTATCTTTCATAAATTAGAATTATATTTCATAGACTGAAGCAGGGTATGCTTTTAATCCACTTTTTTTACATTTTCATTCTGCTGGGGTGTCATCTGTGTTTCCACTAGAGGGAATGGTTATTGGTAGAAAACTGCTAGTACTTCTCTCCACGAAAGAGAAATGCTTAATCTGATGAGGAAAGTGGTCACCAAATACCAACATCAAAGGCATGTGTGTTCTTCCCTTTCCGGCGAGGTCATCAAACTGCATATTTCACAGGTTCACCTCTCTACCTTCTCATCTCCTCCCCTCCAAAGTGGACCTTACCATGTGGTGGTGGCCTTGAGCTTTTAGCTGCTTTATCTACCCCTCTGGAATTTCAGTTGTGGAGGTAGGAGATCTGGGGGAGGAGTGACATTTTAACGATTTCCAGGAAATATTCTCTATTCCACCTTTAATATGAATAAACCTGACCTTTAGAGTTTTGTGACTTTTGTATATACCTTCAACTGGTTCAGAGCTTGAAGGGCACAGAAGAATGATTAATTTCCCTTAAACTTCAGTAAATGTAGGTAGAAGGGAATTCTGAATATTCCCTAAGCAATTAAAGATTCCTGCCATACCAGCACTTTTAAAACCTTGTAGACAAAATGTTACATTTCTGGTGAAAAAAGGTAACTTTTTACAGCTTTTTTGATATATAATCCACAAATGAAATAGTATGTTATTTAAAATATGAAGTATTATTTGTTATACATATAATTATTAAAAGATTGCCCCCCATTAAGTAAGTTAATTAACATATACATCATCCGACATATTTACCTTTTTCTTTTTCTCTTTGGGGGAGAACATTTAAATTCTACTCTCTTAACAAAGTTCAACTTCTAAAGTGTTTTGTGCAGTTCAAGATGAAAAGTATATGAGAAAAGCAGTTACATTTGGCTGGTTATAAAGGCACAGACTATAAATAAATATTTGAAGTAGATAGAATTGCCAATATTAGACTATTTTATTTACAAAAATAGCAATTTCATATACTCAGTTGAATAAAACTAATGGAAACAAACTATCATTAAAGGGGATAACTCAAGAAACAGATCACATATGTTGGTCCTTTTTATGCTTCCTTTTCAACTGGCACTAAAATAGTTTTATATTTGTAGTAGCAAAAGTACAATTTAAACTTTTTTACATTCAGTATTATTTAAATGCTTAATCTCTCCATTTATACTCTGAAATTGTTGCTCTTTGGCATGTGAAGTTAGGACAACTATAAATGCATAACTTCATCTAAGTTTTTTTTTAAGAGAACTACAGGCATTCATTAGTCAATCAGTTTATTTATAACCTCTTCTCTCTCTGCAGGTACATCATGAATATTTTCTCTTCATTTCCTTTAATAGGCTAAACGTATTATAGCAAATCACCAATATATTTTAGGCTGAACTGACGTGAAATTAATTGAAATGTTTCATCCCAATTTTGGCCCTCATTTATATAACAACATGACAATATTTTAAAGGCAGTAAAATATTTTTATTGGGTATAAACTTCTACATATTGAGTGATTTATGTTTGCTGAACTCAGAAAACAATGAATATTAAGGAATAATAAAAGGGGATGTGTATCAAATTCTGGCTATTTATGAGTGTTAAGTTTAGGAAGCTGTAAGCTACCTTTAAAAAAAAACTCAGTGCAATTTACTGTGTTCAGTTAGTTTTAGTTCTAATGTCAGTACATGTGCCATAGACTAGATCACCTCAGAGAAACAAAGCTAAAAATAAACAAAAACAACAAAGGAGAGAATAAAGTGAATAAAACCAGCCTTTTTCTCTGTGTCAGGCAACATACCAGCTGTTAAGTATTCAAGGAATAAAGGGCATGACTTTGACTTCATACCAAGAAACTAATGTCTAGATATTCTGAAGAAAAGTCGACTACCTCAAATGCAAAATGGGGAGTGGGTGCATGTTGGGTTTATTCTCCCTAGTGGAGTAGCAGAGCTCGATCATGACCCTGCAGCTTTGGCATCCAGCAGACCCCATTACGTACTGGAATGGAGACCAGGCCAAAAGATACGGTCAATATGAAATACTGGCTACAGGATCACACTTACCAAACCTAAAGAAGAAAACACATAGACTCAAAAATATCCCTAGTCCTCTTGGTACCAGGTCCCTTGTAAAACTTTCAGGATATTGAATCAGTACACTATTTAAGTAAACTTACAACAATCAACAAACATGTTTAATTTCTAAGACAATAATTCTATATATATTTAAGTAGATATTAAGGGAATCCAAAGAAATTGAAAGGGCAAATACCAAGCCTGAGGATTTGTAACCTCAAAGATTAAAAAAACAAAATAACACATAGAATAAAAGAATATTGGAGTCTTGGAAAGGTTCTGCCACATAAGATAATGAAAAGAAAACATTTATAGAAAAGAAACATTTTTAAAATATCAATACTAGGAAACACAGATTGAAGCTTTAACTGATTTAAATTTATTTCATGTTAACTCTGTATAATTCTGTATAATTAAAGAAATTGTGTAATTATGAAATTAAAACACAGCTTAAATAAAAAACTTGAGTGAGAAATAAAAGTGAAAAGAAATTTGGAAGATAAATATGAAGAACCTGAGTCACCTAATAACCCAACTGGAGAATTAAAAATAAGTAATATAGGAAATGAAGAGCAAAATGCTACTATAAAGGAGCATGGCAATCAGGTATGCAGAGCATATGCAAGGGAGCCTTTACTTGAAAGCAGAGGAATTGGAAAACTTGTTTAAAGGATTAGATAGTGATGAAAGCTATGAAGAATAGAGAATAGCAGCTCAAGATACAGATCACATTTCTACCCCAAATCGAGAACTGAATGAATGGGACATCTGAAATAATCAGCGATATATTAGCTGAAACTATTCCTGTTCTGGAAAGAATGTATGCATGTAGTTAAATGTTTTCATTATGTGGCAGTTACCATAAATAAGGAGTTTAACTCACCCTTGTGAAGTTTTCAAAATCACTAGTTCAAAGAAATAATCTTAGACCAATCTAGACAAATAAACTAAGTATATCTAAAGAAATAGACATCAGATTGACCTTAGTTTCCACTTCCATATTAAATATTATAAGATCATGAAACAATCTCCACAAGCCTTTAAAAGGAACATTTTTGGCACATAATAATAAAATATGCTACAAAGTTGGTTGAAAGAGAAGCAGCAGAAGTTGCTTGAAGCAATATTTATTCTCTCTCCCATTTGAGAGCCAAAAGTCTAAAAGGTAGTTTTCAGCAGATCTGTACTCCCTCTGGAGGCTCCAGGGGAGAACCCTCCGCTGTGTTTTTGTGGAATCTCAGGAGTTCCTTCTGGCTATATCACTCCAATCTCCTGCCTCTGCCTTCATTCTCTCTTGGTCGTCTTCTCCTCTGTTTCTTATAAGAACACTTGGAATCAGATTTGGAGTCCAGCCAAATAATCCCAGGTGATCTTATCTCAATATCCTTAATGCAATTACGTCTGCAAAAACCCTTTTCCCAAATAAGTTTATAGTCATAGGTATCAGCACACATCTTTTTGAGGTCCATTCAACCCTCTACATAAACCAGAAAATGACACGAACTATGTAACTAAAGAAAATTATGATTTATAGCTAACGAAAAAAATATATATTCACAAACTTGGGGGAAAAAAACTTATTGTTATATAGCCATGATAATAAGTAGCATTCAGAATGAGTTATAAATGTATTTAATCCGTAACAACTAGTCTCAGTAAATGAACTTTTTGTAAACTAGCCATTATGGTAGCTCCTGACTCCTGAAAGTCAGCCTGTCAGGAACACTGTTATTAACAAACATGCCTCTGAGTGCTAGCACTGAACAATATTCTCACCTGAGTAACCACACTTCTAAAGGTGATGTCAGCCTCCATAGGTCTCTGGAAGTTCATGAATTCTTGAACTCCAAGCTTTCCAAAGGGCCTGTATATGATGAACAGTCTGCTGCCTGGGAAGTCCATGCCTGATTAGCACAGATTCTCCACACTATAGTTAGCAAGAAATTCAATTTGTCTTTTTATTTTTGATATTCAGTGGTAGGATTATCACGTTTGACACCACCCTTCTAATATCTTCACATTTTCTTCATATCCCAACTTGGTGATAATCTCTCTTTATAAAACTGTTGATTTTATAGCATTGTTTAATATTTTTAACTCCCTCTTCCTCTGTTAATTTTAAATTACCCTGCTTTGGGTCTGTCTCTTATAAATAGCGTTAAGGGTTACTTTTCTCATTCTTGTGTTCCATGAAATGAAATATTCTTTTTCTAAGAATGAGAACATTCTTACTCCTCTGTTTCATAAGTGAAAGGTTTGAAATTTTGCCGTGTTGCTTAATATGTTTTTAAAACTTTATATTTTTGGGTGTATAAGCCAGGGAGAATCTATACTTTACTGTCACTTTTCCATGACAAAGATTTTACTTCTAAGATAGAGGAGTTTTGGAGTACAATTGGAGATCAGAAAAAGGTCTAAACATGTGTAGCTCCTCTAACTTTTCCTTAGAACAGGCAGTCATTAGGGCTGCGTTTCCCTTCTTCCTCCTGCAGATAGAATTCAGTCTAACCCTGCAAAAGGCCGGGGGAGGGGAGGCCTGAAGACAATTGTTCTGTTGCCTGAAGTCATAAAGATGTTGTGAGATCCAGCTTGCTCTGTGATAGGATCCAAATAATCAAAATGATGATGATGAAGACAAAGAACAATGACAGCAGTGCTAAAAATAATTTTATTATCTTTTTTTGTGTGTAGGAAAGGTAAACCTTGACTTGCTTTTGGAAAAGTATATGTTAAGTCTTCAGAAAAAAGCCTGTATACCTGGGTGTTTCTCCACATTACAATAAATTAATTTTGTTCTACTTTAACAAATTTAGTATATGTATGTTTTTCAAGATATCTTATTCTATATAATTGCCTATCATGGTGAAAGATGATCTTAGTTTTCAAAACTAAAAACTGTCAAGGAAAAACATAGTAGTTCAAAGCAAAATATTATGTTACTCCATTTTAAGTTACACCTTTTATTTTCTCTAATCTAGCTGTAGGCATTTCCTCAAAGGAATTTCCAGATTCCTTGAAAATACATTTATTAAGATGCTCAGAATGCAGGCCCATAGGCATAGTATACCATCTCAGGGAGCACTATTCTGATGACTAATACACCTAGGTGTTCCTGAAGTCCCTTTTGTGTATAGGATCCACTGACAATAAAACTAAAAGCTGAAAATGGAATAACATTTGTTCTAGAACATAACCTAAACTGTGAGGTTAATACCAAGATCAAGTCAGTAAACCATACTTAACCCACAATGACACATGCTAATTTTATTAATTTTCCATGGCCTGCTCTTTCCCTCTGCATCCTAACCTTTTAATTACATTGGCCTTCTTTATAATATGTAATAATATAGTTTCATTTATAAGACAAGGGCATAAAACACGAGAAAAGTTCTTTTTCTTACCCAGAATACATCATTCAAATTCTCCTACATGTTTAAAAAAAACACGTAGGAGTGGGAAGATGTAGATTTCATTAATCTGTATTCCTTTTTGTCTCTGAGCACATACATAGGTGGTAATTTGGATAATGATCATGATGTCATCATATTGCAGAACTTCTTACTTGCCGTAAGCTGATGTTTTAGAAGATTACTTCAGAAATGACAAATAAGCATTGCCAGTCGATATAGGCAAGAAGACGTATTTGTTATTCTATTCTCTTCGTGGGTAGAAGATCCAGCTTTGTTCTTGAGTGAGGGCGGAAGAGTGAGGGCGATGGCTAGTTCTCAGGGCCAGCTTTTGCGTTATTTATTTTTTGCTTTTATTTAAAAAAATTTTTTGAAGTACAGTTGACATGCATACATTAAGTATTTTAATTGCCTCAGTAAAAGGCCTTGAGAAATAGGAAATATTGTGAACTATTTCACAAAGGCCTGAGAGTGTGGTCAGTTCTTTTCAGAGTGTGAAAAAAGGAATGGAGATCAATTAGTGCCAATTTTTAATCAGAGGGAAAAAAGAGAACATCTAAAATGAGAATATTAGAAAGATATGAGCAAGATGGGCTTCTTTGCCCTTAGAAGCCATTTTTTGTTTTGTTCTAAGTGTTAAGTTAAACATTTTCAACTTATGCTAAAATTCTTTCTAAAAATCGTTCTGTTTCTCATTCCTTTTCTGTAAAACAGGGGTAATATTCAATAATTGCTCTGAGGTTTAAATGGCATAATACATGTCAGGGGCTTAGAAGACTACAAGCATCACATCATGTTTATATTTATGTATTATCGTATTTATAACTATTGTTATTTCTACTACTACTACTATTATTACTACTTGGTTTCAGTGCTTGTGCTAGTCCTTGAAATTATGTAGAAACACCACCTTGTACCTTGAGGATCCCATTGTATATGAGAAAGAGGTCTCATGCATCTTTAATACATTGATAAGGGTCATTTAGAAACACTGCCATGAAAAGCTGGTGAAGGAAATCACTGTAAATTCTCTAGAAGAAATAAAAATGCCGACAAGGAGACATCAATTGCACAAGGTCTTGCAGGATGACTGAAAGGTCTTCAGTGATGGAATGGTATATGCTAATGCACAAAAGAAGGAGAAAGTATGACCTGTTCCAAGTGCCAGAGGCGGCTGATACAGCTTCAGCATAAAGTTACTGACAGGAGATGATGTGCATATATATGTGACTAATTTCTTGGTGTCAGACAGAAATTTTATTTCACCTATTTAAGCAAGAAAGAATTGTATTTGTGAAAATTATTTTTAATAACTCTAAGAGGGCCAGGAATAAGGTTTGCATGTACACAACCAACAGCATAGAAGCTGGAAGTTACTTGTGGGTGAGTTTGATCCATCTGAGACCGGTTCTTAAAATCTGTTTAGATGGGTGAAGATTATCTTTCACTCAGGACAGTTCAGTTCCACTACTAGGGTACAGCTCCTCCTCCTGACTGCCACTGAATGCCTCAGAAGATCACTAACCAGTTTCCACTCTGGCTGGATGGAGAGGAAGCACCTTCACTTTCTGTGCTGTGGGAATGTTTGGCTTCTATATATATATTCACCAGTTAGTCTTTACCTCGCTTTGCAAGGTTTAATGCTACAGATATGGGGCCTTTCCCTCTGTGAATTTCAAAAGGGATCCTTGACAGACTTCTGGGGATATTTTTTTCTGAATAGGCCCTTTGCTTCTGTTTGTTTCTGGAACTCTGCTCCCAACACTTCAGCACCACAATATCCAGTCTCCTCAAACATCTACCAAGATCCCGGAAGCTCAGGATCTGGGTGTTTCCCTCCTCCCTGGGTCTACCATCCAAAACCACTTACAGGGAGAAAGTAAGAATGCTGTAGGGCTCATTTCATTTCTATCTGCTCCATGTTCACAGTCCTACTTTTCCTGTTGTCAAATCTCTGAAAAAAAAATGTATATATTTGGTACGCTTTCTCAATTTTTACAGCTGTTCAGAGGGAAGGGTAAGTATGCTTTTTCTTATCACATCATGGCATAAAATAAAACTCTTCAGGAGTTTCTTTTACCTCAGGTCTGACTAAATCATCAGAGAAGAAGGAGGTATTTCCAAAAGCCCATTCCATTGGTCATCTGCTATATAATTTCCTGCTTATTGAAATTTAGATTCCTCCACTCTAATCAGAATCCCCAGAGATGGATCTGAAAAAGTATCTTTATTCTTAGTAAGCTTCTCCAGCTGATTATTAGTCAGAATAATGATTACAAACCCCTAGAATAGGATATGGATAAGCAAAAATAAAGTTTATATCTTTCCTATGTGTGCAATATGAGATGTATATAATCTATAAAAATTCCAGAGCAATTAATGAACCTGGATTTTGAGCACTCTGATTTGGAATGTTGAAAATCAAACTGCCAGGAGTTTAGATTGTTGTAAAATATCACTTTTGTAAATGTTATAATGTGAAAAATTACATCTGCTTCATGAAATTTTCGGTTCCTTGGGTGAGACTTGAACTGTGGTCTAACATACTCCCCTCATTGAAAGGCATTATGAGGGAAAAAATTCATCATGAACCATTATGTGGTTTATATAAATTTTCCTGAAAGTAAAGGTACCATGCATGGCAAGAAAGAGAAAAATGTTAGGTGTTGCTGACAGGTAAATTTGGGGAGGTAGAGTGATGAAGAATGATAATATTTAAACAAAAGGAAAAGAAAACAACAGAATTTGAGGCTCTGGAAGACAGACTAAATTATGCTTCAGCTGTCTGGGGTCAGAGGCATCAGAAATAACTTGGCCTGTGTTATGTCATATTCTGAGTAACACAAATAATATGAAGTCATTCCAAAATAAGTGAAATAGATTAATATTGACTAATTTCTTCTTTTTAAGAAGAAATCAATGAAGAATAATCTTGAATAGAAGATGAGAATCTGGCTTTGCTTTTTCCCCATATTCTCTTATTCAGAATAATAGTAATTGTTTGCCAAATTATATTTGAGAAATATTTCAGGTGATTGCCATCGGAATCAATGCTTGCCCAAACACCCAGCTTTTCTGTATTAAAAATAAATAAAAAGGGTTCAATTAGCCATGTAAAAAGCATGCCATTATTCAAGTCAAAGTGTTGATTGGAGGTGGAAGGCTGAAGAATTAAAAGAAATCAAGGTGCTACCCACTTTTTCTTTCAACCTATTAAGGTTGAAATGGGGTGTTTTTTACCTGTTAATTGTAAGAGAGGGAAGATGGAATGGACTCTTTGTGAGCTCAGCCTTTTAGAGCTGTCCACTGTACAGTTACTGTGCAGAGTGCTTGAAAATGACTTCCACATAGCCCTTGATTTCCAGTCTTTTGACACGCCTGACCCCACCCTCCCCCATATCCATCTGAAGAACCTTGAACATTTAAACCATCTATCATGAAGCAATTTGAGTGGGAAAATGATTTTGTCATGATCAAATCATTTGTGTGGTTAGAGGGAATAATTTTTCCGCTAACCATATTTTCCTTGAGTAAGCAGCATAATTTGAAGGAATGCAGAGAAGGAACAGGATGATTTATTGGTTCTCTTTTAGTTTTCTCAGGAGGATAATTTAATTGCTATTGTAACTCTGGGGGGGAAATCCTGGGGCAAAATACCTTTGAAACCAAAATCAGTCAAAGGCTAGAAATAAAGTGGGAGAAACCTGTTTATTTCTTACAAGCAGTCCACTCTGCCCTCCCATTTCTCTCACCACCCAGATGCAGGAAGAAAGACCCACTCAACCTCTCCAGTCCAGATAATGTCCTTCCTGGCCCTGTAATCACATATTGGTAGGGAGATGGACGACTCTCTCCACCCCTTGGGAACACCTGTTGATATGGAGATGCACTAAGGCCAGGCGGGAGATTCTGGAAATAGTGCAGTTTTACCCACAGTTACATATTTCCATTTTGCTTTACCTAGACAATTCTTTCTCTTACTACATCTCCCTACTTGGACTAGTCATTCTTTATTTTTATAGTAAAATTTTAATTTTAAAATAGTATAAGATCTATAGAAAAATTGTAAAGAGAACATGAAGAGTTCTTACCCTGCACTCAGTTTTCCTCATTGTTAACATCTTACGTGACTATGGTTCACTTGTCATAACCAGTGAGCTGATACTGGCGGTTGAAGAGTCCTGACTAAGGCTGCTCCATTTTGTAGGTGACTTTATTTTGTGAGAGATGGGTCACATTGGGGGGGAGGTTGCAGGAGTTGCAGGGATTTGGCCAACACAGTTGCCAGGGCTGGCCAGATGCTCCCGGCCAGTGGAAGGTGGACGGCTCGCCCACCCGGCGGTCGGAAGTGTCGCTCCACCTGGAGGGAACCAGTCCAGGTGGTTGGTGAGCGGGTTGGTTGTGGTGAGGGTCAGGTCATATCTGGGCCCAGTCTGCACACAGCCCGCTCTGTGCAGGGTCCGTTCTACACACGGCCCCATCTGCGCACTGCCCGTTCTGCTCTGCACACGGCCCGGTCTGCGCACGGCCTGTTCTGCTCTGCGCATGGCCTGCCCTGCGCATGGCCCATTCTACACACAACCCCATTCCTTTGTATAAAAGAAGAATGAACTTGTACTTTGGGGTCTCCACCTACAAGTGTGAGACCCCAGCATGCTGGCTACCCAATAAACACTCTTGCTTTTGCATCCACGCATCTCCCGGGTATCTGGAGGTCGATTGCACGGACCCAACAGAGATTATTATTAAGTTCCATACTTTATTTGCATTTTCTTAGTTTTTACCTCATATCCGTTTTCTGTCCCAGGATTCCATCCAAGGTACCACATTATATCTGTTCTTCATACCTCCTTAGGCTTCTTCAGACTGTTACTCAGGCCTTTTAGTCTTTGACAGCTTTGTCATTCTTTTTTGACTGGGTGATGAATTGGTCAAGAGGAGAAGCCAGTAAAATATAGAATAATATAACAGGAAAAATTAATTGATTAAAAAAAAATTTGAAGTATTTTTGGTTTACCTCTAGGATATCAAAACTTGGATTTTGAAGACAATAGAGATAACGCTTAGTAATCTCATTTATTTATGTTGGTTCTGAATTGTCACTTAAAATGAACTTTTTGGCTAATCCATATGTACCCTTCCCACAGTGGATAAAAGTCTGTGAACACCAACTTTCCCCGGAACTAGCCTTCAGAACATGTGAGTTTTCTGGATCACCACCATTTGTAATGGATGATTTTTGCTGTAAAAATTGACCTTGAGGGGTAGGGTGCTACTCATTTCTGACGCTAAGTTTTTTATGGAAACAATCTAGTATGATATTCATATTCTTGCTAAATGCATATCTTTCACCTGCTCTGTTCAAGCCACTCCTCGAATCAGGAAAAATATCAAAACATTATAATCAGTTCACCATGCACATTTATTTGTATTCAAGGATCTAATATGATGTAAATGCCTTAGTAAGAAATGTTTAAATTGATGTCTATGTGATCACAGTTGGTTCTGTTTTAACTTCATTTGCAAATGTAATTAAGGGGTATGCTCAAAGGATTCAGAGGGTATAATCCAGTGAGGAAAAGAGCTTGGGAGAAAGGGAGCCTACACAATTATAATCTTTGCTGGTTTCATGGTTTTTTTTGCAAGCCTGTCACAGGAAAAAATATTCTGGATACAGATGTAGGACCCTATAATTCTCTCTGATTTTGAGATTCTCTTTCAAATTGAAAACTGATATTGTCTTCTTTTTGTGTTTGATCCTTGGGCCAAAACATTTCTGTGAATCCACTTTATTATAAACACAAAACAGGGTTTCACAGATCAACCTCAGTGCCACCTTGTGGTATTATAGACAGGGTTAAAGACTTAGGCACCAAGCCAACCTAGGTTTAATTTCTACTCCTACTATGTAGGATCTATTGATTCATTGGCAACCTCTTTGATCCTGTTTAATGTCTTGATCCCTAAATTGAAGGTCTATAATGACTAGTATAAAAGGAAATACATTGAAGAATGCATCACACAATAACTACTCAAAAATATTTTCCCTTTCTGTAGGAAAAATAAATCTAGCTTATCCACATATATCCAAAATAAAGTTACATATATAGTTCCAACTGAAAATTAGTAATATTTTATTTTCTTACTTTGTCCACTGAAGATCTGAAGTATATTAATTAGTATATTAGGCATACTATTTATTTAACTTGTTTCTAAGATGTGCATTGTATGCACATGGAAATCCAGAATAGGACTTTAAAACTAATTTTTGTATACATGTTTGAACAGATTTTCTTTGTCATCAGAAACATTATCACAAACACAAATGAGAAATCCTAAGAAATCATACATGTCCCTCTGCTTGTGTTCACAAAACTCTAGTTTCCATGTTATCTCTGGTACATGAATTACACACAAAATTTATCAGTATCTTTGAAGAGTATCTTCAAGTGTCCTTTATTAGCTACCAACTTAACTTTTTTCCTATTCTCCATCCACTTTCCAACTCATAGCAACAATTTTCTCTTTTCTTTGCAACAAGATGTCATTGTGGCAAAAGATGATGAATGATACTTAGAGAGCTGTTCCTGAAACTATTTTTGGAAAGGCCATGTGTTCAGCATAGTTTATGTCAAGAGGTATAGACCACAGATCCAAATTCTCTCCATATGTTTGAAGGTCAGACAATAGCAATGAACACTAAAACAAACTCATCTCTTGTCATTGCTATTTATGATCTCTCCTTACGAAAATTTCATTTTAAAGTGCTTTTCTGAGAATTTAGAATCAAAAAGTCAAAGTCATCTGTTTTAAAATGTTGTTCAGCCTAAGCACAGTATTTGTCCTTTTCATTGGAGAAAGTTGCTGTATATACTTTCACTTCTATATTTTAAGAGGAAAAGTCAACTGCAACTGTATTTAGGTTACTTAAAACCTTGTTCCCCTTAACGATTAGGAATATCAGAAGAATTCACTCTGGGGAAGGGAGAAATGACAGCATAAAACTTCCAACCTTCTCCAGATTTGAGTACAGTAGTACTTTTATCTTTTGTATACTAGATTTCACTTAGATTTCAGAAAAAGAGAGGGAGTCAGTTATTAAACAGACATAGATATACAGTGAGGACAATAGTAACAAAACAAAATTAAATCCCAAGAACTGAAGACTGTTGTGCTAAGAAAAAAGCATGGTTATGATTCAGACTTAGATCAGACTAGAAGCCTGCCATCCATGCCGAGGACAATGTCTGAAATTTCTGAAGTAACTCAAAGGAGAATTCACCCAGGTACTGATGTCAGAGTCAGGTCACACAGAAGGGATGATGTTCAAAGCTACGCAACAGTCGTTCAAAACCATTAGTGACCAGCCTGTCTTTAGACACCAGAATGCAGAATGTTTTGCAAGAAGGGGGCAAACAGGAGCCAGGCAAAGAGCAGAAAGTAGACGAGCAGGGCAAATGCAGCAGAGAAACAGACATGTCACTGGCAACAAGGACGAACACTGACAGGGGAGGCAGAGCTTTGCCCTGGGCACTGGACTTTCGTGCGGTTTCTGTCGTGGGAGGAATCAATTTCAGCCTGACTAGTCGTGGGTGAGAAAATGATTGGGAAGAAGTTTGGGTTTGTGTGAGTGTGGGAAGAAGCAGGGGCGGGGGTTAGATCACACTATACTGACAGAAAGAGCAATTTGAGGCTTTCTCAGATTTGGATTTTTCTAAACCTCTTACTTGATCCAGGGCTGAACAGCTGCACAGCTTGAATGCAGATATCCTTAAGCTAGTGTCAGAAATTCTTTGAGCACATGTAGGTGTTGATTCTTTTTGAGAACTTTTTGTGTATTAATTAATGTAATGCCAATAATTCTCTAAGGTAGGTTATATATGTATGTATAGCATCTTTACTTCACAAATTTGGAAAATGAGGCATAGGAACACTAACTTCCCTAAATTCACACAGGTAGAAAGTAAGGGAGCTGGGATTAAAACAGAGAATTCAGGCAGGAACAGCAAGTGCAGAAGCAAATGCACAAGTTCAGACTTTCAGGTATAAAAGACAGCCACTGAGGCGGGAGCAGAGCAGAGCATAGGATGGGCGGAGTACTAGGTGCCCATCCAGTGCTCTTTCTTTTAAAAACTGCATGTAATTTGACATTTACTTATTTTTGCTTTTAGATACCTACATTTAAGGAAATTAAACTGCAAGATTTTGAACTCTGAGCAGTGGTGGGGGTACAGTACATAACAGCTCAAAGGTGTTTTTGAACATGTGTGTCCTCTGTCATGTTAATATCATGCTTACACTGTCTTAGCTGGCATCCCTCCAAAAATAACTGTTTTATAAAAAAAAACTCCCAAAGAACTTTGCTCTTGATTTCACTTCTGCATGATTTCCATTGAATGTTTGTAACTGAACATTCATTCATCTGCTATTACCTTATATCAAACTTGACATTATTTGATCTTCCAAATGAATTTATTCCAACAGCCCCATTTTTTATGATGTCATTACTGTTTTATTACAGAATAGGAGATCCTGGTGTCTGCTTTTTTAATGTTTTCCCTTTCTTCGATCACTTCCGTCTAAATGTCATCTAATCTTGGCTTTTGTTCCTTCTGATGTCTGCATCACCAGTTCCTCCTCTTTTAGTTACCACTGGCTCTTTTATTGCCGTATCACTGCTCTCACGGCAGGGATCATCGAAAAGTGGCTTCACTCTCAGCCTTGTAGTTACCCTTCCTGCTTCAGTTCTTCCCTTCCCTTCTGAACTCATCCTGTATCTTCTGCAGGAATCACCTTCCTTAGCAATCGGTTGCTCCAGTACCGTATGTATTTATATCAGCACACTGAACGTGATGTCCTAAGCTATATCTCTTGACCCTGGGTGGCTACGTTCTAGTACTCCTACATGTAAGAGAGCATAAACTGTGCTATACGGCTCACTGTTATCTATTGTGATACTGAGCTATCTCATATATAAAAAAGGAGGTAAATACAATATTTATAAGGATATTTATTTTAAGAATTGAGATAATTTACTTGAAAATACATCAAAAAGAATAAAGCAGCAAAAAACATTGTTATTTTTGATGGTTTTACAAAGTTAATCTTTTGAGGCAGATAGTCTGCTTACTAGCTTGGTACTTACCCTTCCCTCCCCACCAACCTGCACAATTTTTCCCAGATGGCTAAGTCTCAGCCTCCCTCCTCTCTCTCTCTCTCTCTCTCTCTCTCTCTCTCTCTCTCTCTCTCTCTCTCTCTCATCTGAAAAAATCCCTGGTCCATTCTTTCCCAGCTTCCTTTACAGCCAGGACATTTGCTTGTGATACAATCCTGACAAGTGGAACAAATAAGAAAGGCAATCTTGGAAAGGCAGAGATTTCTGGAAAGGTTTTCTTTCTCTATTATTTGCACAAAAAATAAATGTGCAAAGGTGTGTGTGTGTGTGTGTGTCTGTGTCTTAAGGTGGTGTTGTGTAAGGATGTGATATCTAAAGCCGTGAGACCCATCTTGCAAATGAGAGTGAGGGTGGTAGAATGGAATCAAAATTGAAACCTGGTCTTTGAGGATGTTTATGAGCTACTATCCACCCTACTACTGCCCTGCCGGGAGACTTTTTTACCTAAGAAAATGCATGTCCTTAAGATTTAACATTTAATAAATATTCTGTTACTTGCAGTTGAAAACTTCCTATCTGATCCATTATTTTGCATTCTTCATGGTACCTACTGCTATCATACATATTTAACATAGTTGCTTGATTAGTAATTATGTTATTCTTAAAATTTTTTATTTATGGAGTAACAGAGCAATGGGCATTCTCCTTGAACAGGCCAACAAGAAAGTCACATAAGATGAGAAAGCATTAACAAATTAACATAACCATGTATATTAGCAAAACTTCACAGGAGTAAGGCTTGAATAAACAAGACTTAAAACTACAGCATTCATGCTATAGGCAATAGAGAACTTCAGTAAAATCTAAAATTATGATCTAGTTTCATGCTTCCTGAGTTATGCCACAATGACAAAATAAAATTCCATAACTTCATGACTAATATCTGTTCAATCCCTTATTATTAATAGTGTTCAGAATTTTTCTATTTGCTTTCTCTCCTGCTGGAGTGTCACTGTATTAAAAATTAAATTCAGAAACTACAAGCTAGAATGTTTTAGAAATGCCAAAACACGTGAGTGAATAGTCTATGATGTTCTTGAAGAATTGCCCCTGGTAAATTTAGTGCCTATTATTGTAAACTTATATCGTCAGAAGAAAACTATTCTGTCATCCCTCTGAAAGTGCTCAAGTCTATGACCCTAGCTGAAATAGCATCAAATATGTTTTATCAGGTAGGAAATCATTTCTAAAGCACTGCTTTTCAATATTTTACAGGCCTACTTCTTAGCTCTCAGCAAAGTACAAAGTAGTTATTGTTGTTGTTTTTGACTGTTCAGTACAAGACCTCCTATGATTGCACTAAATTTAGTTAAGTTACTGGCAAAAAAGCTGATTCTGTGGTTATATAATTTTATTCAGCACAAACCTGTTTCAGAGCATAGCAGTTGTCTACATTATATGACTACACTGAAATTTCAATTTGCAAACACAGCTGGAAACCTTTGAAAGCAACTTCCAGATGTCGTGACAGAGCTCCTTCCAAATTTTGAACAGCCCCTGTCAAAATAACAACTGGGAAACAGACACCATGTCTATGGGAAATTGAGTTTATTTCTTATCTCATAGCTGCCAATTTCAGTAGTTTCATAATCCAGGACAGAGATGTATAATTATCTATCTTTACTTTGTGATCATACTAGGCTTTAGAAATTCTGTGAATCTCATTAGTGGCGTGACTCTCTTACTCTAAAAATGGAATTTGAGAAACTCCTTACCATGCAGAGGTTCGGAACTCAGCTTCAGAAATTTGAATAAGTACATGGAAATAGGACCCAGAAGTCTGAATTTTATTTTATTTATGTGTTTTTTATTTTTCACAATCTTTATTTTTAGAACACTTTTGGTTTACAACAAAATTGAGAGGAAAGTACAGAGTTCCCATATAACTGCCCCTACACACCTACAACCTCCCAAACTGTCAACATCCTGCAACAGGGTGGTACATTTCTTATAGTCAGTGAACCTATAGTGACCCCTTATTATATCCAAAGTCCATAACTAACATTAAAGTTCATTCTTGGTGTAGTACATTCCATGAGTTTGAACAAATTTTTAATGGCATATATCCACAATACAGAATAGTTTCACTGCCCTAAAAATCCTCAGCCATCTACTCGTCGTCCCCTTTCACCTAACCCCTGGCAGCTACTGATCTTTCTACCATCTCTGCAGTTTTGCTTTTTCCAGAGTTGGAATCATATAATGTGCAGTCTTTCCAGATTGGCTTCTTTCACTTTGTAATGTGCATTTAAGGTTCCTTTGTGTCTTTTCATGGCTTGATAGTTCTTTTTAATATTGAATAATATTCCACTGTCTGGACATACTGCAATTTGTTTATCTGTTCATCTACTGAATGACATATTGGTTGCTTCCAAGTTTTGGTAATTATGAACAGAGCTGCTGTAAACATCTGTGTACAGATTTTTGTGTGGACATAAATTTTTAACTCCTTTATGTTAATACCAAAGAGCTAAGTCATATGGTAAGAATGTGTTTAGTTTTGTAAGAAACCAGCAAACTATCATCCAAAATGGTTATACCATTTTGCATCCCCACCAGGAAAGAATGACAGTTCCTGTTGTTCTAAGCTCTTGTCAGCATTTGTGTCAGTGTTTTAGATTTTGGTCACTTTTAATAGGGGTATCTAATTGTTTTAATTTTCAAATCGCTAATAACATGACTTTAAACATCTTTTCATATGCTTATTTGCCATCTATATATCTTTGTTGAGGAGTCTTCTCAGGTCTTTGCCGCCTTTTAATTGTTATTTGTTTTTTTACTATTGAGTTTTAAGAGTTCTTTGTATATTTGGGGGAAAAGTCCTGTATCAGAAGTGTCTTTGGCAAATACTTTCTCCCATTTTGTGACTTGCCTTCACATCCTCTTGACATTGCTTTTCACAGAGTCGAAGTTTTACATTTTAATGAGGCCCACCCAGATTATCATTATTTATTTCATGGGTCATAACTTTGGTGTTGTATCTAAAAAGCACACATCACCACCATTACCAAGGTCATCTAGGCTTCCTCCCATATTATCTTTCAGTAGTTTCACAGTTTTGCATTTTGCATTTAGGTCTGTAGTCCATTTTGATTAAAATTTTGTGAAGGGTGTAATGTCTGTGTCTAGAATTATTTTTTGCATGTGCACATTCAGTTGTTCCAGCACCATTTGATGAAAAGATGATCTTTATATGTTGCCTTTTCTCCTTTGTCAAATATAAGTTGGCTATATTTATGTGGATCTGTTTCTGGACTCTGTCTTCTGTTCCATTATCTATTTATCTGTTTTTCCATGCATTTCACATTGTCTTCATTACTGTAGCTTTATTGTAAATCTTAAAGTTGGATAGTGTCAGTCTTCCACCTTTGCTCTCTTTCAATATTGAGTTGGCTATCTTAGTTCTTTGCCTCTCCATATAAACTTAAGATTCAATTTATCAATATCCACAAAATAACTTGCTGGGATTTTCATTTGGATTCATTGATAATGTAAATAAAGACATGTTTTTAATTTCAAATTCCGTCTGCCTTTGCTGGTATGTAGAAATACAATTGACTAATGTATATCAACATTGTATTCTGCAGATTTACTGTAATTGCTAATTAGTTGTAGTTTTATTGTCAACTTTCTGATTTTATACATGGACAATCATGTCATCTGAAAACAAAATGGTTTTATTTCATCATTCCCAATAAGTGAGCCAAAAAGCTTAGAGAGATTTGGTTTACCAATTTTCAGAATTTACTCTGTGCTTACACTTTAATTTTTATTTTATGCATCAAGTGGTCTAGAAAGGCTGGGATGATTTCAGTTTTGATAATCAGGGAGAAACATGTATTGAACTAAATCTTCCCACAGGCAATAATTTTAACTCTGAACGAGTTGCTATAACATGCAACTATTTTGACACCCTACACAGTGAATAACAGCAGATAGGACCTAGAAGGCATTCAACCTTTGAAAAAAAGGAACTATACAGAATGAGAATGGCATTTAATGTCTTGCTAACTGAATACATTCCTCGGTCTCCAGACAATGGGCTGTTAGAATTCTAGCAGAAAGCCCTGTCTTTCTGGCTTGAAGAATATAGAGTTCAAAACTGTTAGAACAGCTAGAAATCTAGTGAAGAAATACCAGAAAACAAAAAGCCACAGAAGGCTAACTTCAAATTTTGCATATAAATGCTGCTTGAAATCTCTGGGTGACTCCAGTACATGCCTGGAGAAGAATCTGAGGAATAGAATAGGAAGCAATAGCTGTAATACAAAAAACAAGGGGAAATTTAAGCAGCGTATAGAGTTTCAATCCAGTTAAAAAGACTGTTAAAACAAAAATCAATACTCTTCACAGAAGGATAACAGAATCCAGAGTCTCTGCAGTATAGCTTTCAAAATATCCAGTATAAAATTTAAAAAGAAAATAACAGATATGTGAAGAAACAGTAAAAAGTGTCCCAAGGTCAAAGGAAAACAATCAATAGACTGGACCAAACTGAGCAAAAAAATAAATGATAATAATAACATTATGACCCATACTAAAAATAAAAATCCAAAAAGTCCTCTGTAATATAAATTATAATATAAATAAATGAAGAAACACATGAATGGATGGAAACCCAAATCTTTTCTGAACAAGAACATCAAGTCATAAATGTAGAAAGAATGACAAAGTTAGAAAATAATCAGTGGATGCTAAAACTAGAGGTGAAATTTTAATGAGAAAAATGGTACTACATAATCTCAATATATTTCCACAGATTTTTTTTCCAATTATAAAGGGAAAGATGGTAACTATAGTGGGGAGACCTGATGGACATCAGTTTAACCAAGTAACAAAGCTAACATTATCATTAAGATAATCTACCCCTATGTGCTTTCTCATATAATGCAATGAGAAGTATATATAATTTCCACAGTAATCCCACCAAAAATGCATAATTGGAATATAATCATGAAGAAATATCAGACAAATCTAAGTTTAGGGGTATTCTAAAAAATACTGGGTTTGTATTCTTACAACATATCAAGAAGCAGCAAGAAAGCCTGTTGAAATTTCAGACAAAAAATACTATTAAGGATATATGAACAGAGACATACAATGAGTAAATCTTGGTTAGATTTTGGACTGGGAAAAACACTTAGAAAGGATACTACTGGGACAATTGATGAAATGTAAATATGGAATAAAGAAGATAATAGTAGTATATGTCAATATAATTTTCCTTATATTGATAATTTATCAGTGTTAGAATATCCTTCTTCTTCCAAAATACCAGTAATATACTCAGGATTAGAGAGACAATATATCTACAACTTGTTCTCAAATGGGAAAGAGAAAGAGAGAAAAAGGGAAATAGAGCCCAAAATGGGGCAAAATGGAAACAAATTGTGAGGCTTAGAAGAGGGCATAAATTAGTTCCATGTATTTATAATTCTCACAGATTTCTGTAAAGTTGAAATTATATTATAATTATTTTAAATATTCTGGGAGAATATTTTAGCAGTAATAGGACCACCAACCCACCATGATAGTGAAAGCCTAATTGGGGGCTAGAGCTATGATCTTGCCCAACAGGTGTCAAAGGAAGCCACCTAGGGAACCTGAACTTGACTTCCAAATGCAATGAAGTGGTACCCACCCTCCCCTACTGAGGTAGTGTCAGAGAAAGCCATCTAAAACAAGATTTAAGTAATATCTAGAGTCTCATAACATAATTATCAAAATGTCCAGGTTTCAATAGAAAATCATTCTTCACACCAAGAACCAGAAAGATCATAAACTGAGTGAAAAAAATCAGTGGACACCAGGACAAATGTATAAGATTTAAAGTATCTTTTAAAAATTACTCTAAATTTTTCTTTTTTTAATTATAAAAATAAACACATTTCATGCAAATTGGCAAATGTTTTTAAAATATAAAAAACTGAACACTGAAAGTTAAAATAACTAGTTAATTTAAAAAGCAAAGAAAACATTCCACAGAATTCCGACTTTTAGGTTAAGTCCCTGTTTTACTTTGGCTAGACAAAATATGCTATATTTCTTTCTGAACAGAAACATTAACTGTTCAGGAGATACCATTAGAATCCTCCTCACATAAATGAGTGCTGTCCTTTAAAAGGCTAGGAGGTAGAACTGGGCTCATTAATTTCCAACCTCAAATCCTTTGCATACATATTCTTATTTGAACTCTCATCTAATCCAAGAGAATCAGAGAATAGTCTAAAGCCACAATTAGGAAAAAATATGAGTTTCAAACAAATTTTATCCTCCTGCATATAGACTAATTTAGCTATGAAGCATTTCTCCCATTAGGAGAGTGGAAAAATTAGGCGATTATTCTGGCAATCTTCAACCACCACTTGGGCTCAGTGTCTTCAGGGACAGGCCACATCTAGTGGTGAATTTTTAACCCAGGCTGCTCTTCTAGTTCCTTTAGCAAGTTTCAGTCCATTTGAGTGACTTTTTAAAAATTCATGGGTAAATGGCTGTAATGAGCCATCACTTTGACACTGCAAATATTGTTCTACTAGGTCAGTGCAGACACTGAACTAAATGGAGCCTATGTATTACTCAAAGGCTCAGGGCATTTATATCACTTATTTTTGGCACTATTTAATATTCTTTAAATCAAATTATAGTAGCTTATTTGATTATTTCTAAAACATTATATGTTTGGATTAATATGTACTTCCTGAATTCTACCTTATATCCTAAAATAGCCAGTCATGTAAAGTGTATCAAATATACTTTTGAACTTTCACAGAGAAAAATAAAAACCTCATTTGTTTAACTAAAAACTTTATTTTATTGTTAGTGTGGTAAAAACTTGTAACATGAAATTACCCTTCACAAATTTTTTAACTGTATAATATATATTGTTAAGTATAGAATCTATGTTTATATCAGATCTCAAGAATTTATTCATCCTGCTTAACTGAAACTTTGTAACTGTTAAATAGCAACTCTGCATTTTCCCCTTCTCACCCAGCTCCTAGTAACCCCAGAATTCCACTCTCTGTTTGTAGGAGTTTTACCATTTTATATACCTCATGCACGTAGAATCATGCAGTATTTGTCCTTCTGTGATTGAGTTATTTCACTTATCATAATACCCTCAGGATTTATCCATGTTGTTACATGTGGCTGAATATCCTTATTTTTTACATCTGAATATTATATCATTGCATGTATATACCACAGTTTCTTATCCCTTCATCCACTGATGAACATTTGTTTCCACATCTTGGCTATTGTGAATAATGCTGCAATGAACAAAGGAATACAAATATTTCTCTGGGAGTGTAATTTTAATTCTTTTGGATAAATATCCAGAAGTGAGATTGCTAGATTGTATTATAGTTCTATTTTTAATTTTTTGAGGCTCTTGAATACTGTTTTCCATAGTGGCTGCGCTATTTTACATTTCCTCCAACAATGCACAAGGGTTCCAGTTTCTCCATATAATCAACACTTACCTTTTCTTTTTAAATAATAACCATATTTTGGAAACTGATTTTGAGGTGTAGAAGTTCTTTATATATTTTAGAAATTAACCCATTATCAGTATTATGGGTTGAAAATATTTTCTCACATTCTGAAGATTGCCTTTTCATTTTGTTGATTGTTTTTGTGGCTGTGCAGAAAGTTTTTAGTTGGATGTAGTCTTGAGACAGGGACTGTGGGTATAGTCAGAGTAGGGTAAAGGCCTCTGGAAAAAGCAAGGCAGGAATGATTCCACCTTAAAGATAAGATTGCATTTTAATACCCAGGAAGTTAAGAAGTTAGAAATTCTTAACTTACTCTTTAGCAAACAATACCTCAGCCCACCTTGTTTGATATGCTCCTAAACCAAGACACCAGTATCTCCGGGAGAAATCAAGTAGGAAGTTCCTTGTGTTAAGTTAATTCTAAATATTCAAGGACCACTTAACAAGTCCACACCCCTAAGCCCTTTTTTCACATTCTCCCAAATCCTCAACTGCTTATAAAACCCCTAGACAATGTACCATCATGGGCTCTCTTGTCCACTCCTGGAATGAGCTCTGTCCTCTCACTTTCTCTCTAATTAAAAGCCTCTGCCTGGCTCTCCTACTCTGAGTGTTTGCTAATTTAATTCTTTGACTCCACAAACAAGAATCCTGGCATCAGTCTCAGTTGTCTATTTTTCCTTTTGTCAACCATGACTTGCAGCATATCCCAAAACTCATTGCCAAGATCAGTGTCATGAAGGATCTCCCTTATGTTTTCTTCTAGGACTTTCACAGTTAAAGGTTTTACATCTAACTGCTGAATCCATTTTGAGTTGATTTCTGTGTATGATATAAAATAAGTATCCATTTCAATTTTTGCATGTGGATATCCAGTTTTCCCAACATCATTTACTGAAGAGACTCCTTTTCCCATTGAGTATTCTAGGAACCCTGGTAGAAGGAGATCAGTAACTGTACCTCTGTGGGCTTAATTCTGAGCTCTCTATTCTGTTCCTTTGGTCTCTATATCTATCTTTATGCTAATACCAGTGTTTTAATTCTAGTTTTATGTTTTGAAGTCAGGAAATGTGATATTTTTGCTTTTCTTTCTCAATATTGTTTTGGCTACTTAGGGTTCTTTGCCATTCCATATGAATTTAGGATGTTTTCTATTCCTGTAAAAAACATCATTGGAATTTTGAAATTGATTGCATTGAATATGAGATCACTTTGGGTAATGAATATTTTAACAATACTCTCTTCCATGAATATAGGATCTTACCATATATTTCATCCTCTATAATTCCTTTCATTAATATTTTATAGGTTTCTGCCTACAAGTTTTTCATGTCCTTACTTCAATTTATTCATTAAGTATTTTATTCTTTCTGATATATTTATAAATGGGTTGTTCATTTCTATTTCTGATATTATTAGTGCATAGAAATGTAGTTGATTGCCATATGTTGATATTGTATCCTGTAACTTTACTGAATACATTTATTCATTTAATTTTGATTTTGTTTTGTTTTGTTTGTTTTTGTGGCTTCCTTATGTTTTCCTTCTTTGTTTTTAAATTTTGAGGTTGTTAATGTACAATTACTTGAACAACACCATGGCCACTAGACTCCCCCCATCATCAAGTCCCCCCCACATACACCACCACAGTCACTGACCATTGAAGTAACAAGATGCCATAGAATCACCACTTGTCTTCTCTGTATACACTACCCTCCCCATGTCCCCAATCCCCTACATTATGTGTGCTTATCATAATGCCCCATTTTCCCCCTTATCCCTCCCTTCCCACCCATCCTCCCCAGTCCCTTTCCCTTTGGAAACTGTTAGTCCATTCTTGGGTTCTGTGAGTCTGCTGCTGTTTTTTTTCCTTCAGTTTTTCTTTATTGTTATACTCCACAGATGAGTGAAATTATTTGATACTTGTCTTTTTCTGCCTGGCTTATTTCACTGAGCATAATACCCTTTAGCCCCATCCATGTTGTTGCAAATGGTAGGATTTGTTTTCTTCTTATGGCTGAATAATATTCTATTGTGTATATGTACCACATCTTTATCCATTCACCTACTGATGGACACTTAGGTTGTTTCCATTTCTTGGCTATTGTAAATAGTGCTGCGATAAACATAGGAGTGCATATGTCTTTTTCTAACTGGGCTGCTGCATTCTTAGGGCAAATTCTTAAGAGTGGAATTCCTGGGTCAAATGGTATTTCTATTTTGAGTTTTTTGAGGAACCTCCATACTGCTTTCCACAATGGTTGAACAAGTTTACATTCCCACCAGCAGTGTAAGATGGTTCCCCTTTCTTCACATCCTCACCAACATTTGTTGTTGTTTGTCTTTTGGATGTTGGTCATCCTAACTGATATGAGGTGATATCTCATTGTGGTTTTAATTTCCATTTCCCTGATGATTAGCAATATGGAGCATCATTTCATGTGTCTGTTGGCCATCTGAATTTCTTATTTGGGGAAGTGTTTATTCAGATCCTGTGCCCATTTTTTATTGGATTATTTGCTTTTTGTTTGTTGAGTTGTGTGAGCTCTTTATATGTATTTTTTGGATATCAACCCTTTATTGGATCTGTCATTTATTAATATATTCTCCCATACTGTAGGATGTCTTTTTGTTTTACTGATGGTATCCTTTCCTGTACAGAAGATTTTCAGCTTGATATAGTCCCACTTGTTCACTTTTGCTTTCGTTTCCCTTGACCAGGGAGATGTTCATGAAAAAGTTGCTCATGTTTATGTCCAAGAGATTTTTGCCTATATTTTTTTCAAAGAGTTTTATGGTTTCATAACTTACATTCAGGTCTTTAATCCATTTTGAGTTTACTTTTGTGTATGGGGTTAGACAATGATCCAGTTTCATTCTCTTACATGTAGCTGTCCAGTTTTGCCAACACCAGATGTTGAAGAGGCTGTCATTTCCCCATTGTATATCCATGGCTCCTTTATCATATATTAATTGACCATATAGGCTTGGGTTTATATATGGACTCTCTATTCTAGTCCACTGGTCTGTGGGTCTGTTCTTGTGCTAGTACCAAATTATCTAAATTACTGTGCTTTGTAGTAGAGCTTGAAGTCAGGGAGCGTAAGTCCTCCTGCTTTATTCTTCTTTCTTAGGATTGCTTTGGCTATTTGGGATCTTTTATGGTTCCATATGAATTTTAGAATGATTTGCTCTAGTTCATTGAAGAATGCTGTAGGTATTTTGATAGGGATTGCATTGAGTCTGTAGATTGCTTTAGGCAAGATGGCCATTTTGACAATATTAATTCTTCCCAGCCAAGAACATGGGATGAATTTCCATATATTAGTGTCCTCTTTAATTTCTTTTAAAAGTGTCCCATAGTTTTCAGGTTATAGGTCTTTCACTTCCTTGGTTAGGTTTATTCCTAGGTATTTTTTTCTTTTTGATGCAATTGTGAATGAAATTGTTTTCCTGATTTCTCTTTCTGCTAGTTTATCATTAGTGTATAGGAAAGCCACAGATTTCTATGTATTAATTTTGTATCCCGCAACTTTGCTGAATTCAGATATTAGATCTAGTAGTTTTGGAGTGGATTCCTTAGGGTTTTTTATGTGCAATATCATGTCTGCAAACAGGGACAGTTGGACCTCTTCCTTGCCAATCTGGATGCCTTTTATTTCTTTGTGTTGTCTGATTGTCGTGGCTAGAACCTCCAGAACTATGTTAAATAAAAGTGGGGAGGGTGGGCATCCTTGCCTTGGGCATCCCGGTTTTAAAGGAAAAGCTTTCAGCTTATCACTGTTAAGTGTAATGTTGGCTGTGGGTTTGTCATATATGGCCTTTAGTATGTTGAGGTACTTGCCTTCTATACCCATTTTGTTGAGAGCTTTTATCATGAATGGATGTTGAATTTTGTCAAATGTTTTTTCAGCATCTATGGAGATGATCATGTGGCTTTTGTCCTTCTTTTTGTTGATGTAGTGGATGATGTTGATGGATTTTTTAATATTGTACCATCCTTGCATCCCTGGGATGAATCTCACTTGATCATGATGGATTATCTTTTTGATGTATTTTTTAATTCGGTTTGTTAATATTTTGTTGAGTATTTTTGCATCTATGTTCATCAGAGATATTGGTCTGTAATTTCCTTTTTTTGTGGTTTCTTTGCCTGGTTTTGGTATTAGAGTGATGTTCGCCTTGTAGAATGAGTTGGAGGTATTCCCTCCTCTTCTACTTTTTGGAAAACTTTAAGGTGGGTGGGTATTAGGTCTTCACTAAATGTTTGATAAATTCAGCAGTGAAACCATCTGGTCCAGGAATTTTGTTCTTAGATAGTTTTTTGATTACCAGTTCAGATTCTTTGCTGTTAATTGGTCTATTCAGATTTTCTGTTTCTTCCTGGGTCAGCTTTAAAGGTTGTATTTTTCTAAAAAGTTGTCCATTTCTCCTAGGTTATCCAGTTTGTCAGCATATAATTTTTCATAATATTCTCTCATAAGTCTTTGTATTTCTGTGGTGTCCATGGTGATTTTTCCTTTCTCATTTCTGATTCTGCTTATGTATGTAGACTCTCTTTTTTTCTTGATTAGTCTGGCAAGGGGTTTATCTCTTTTGTTTATTTTCTCAAAGAACCAGTTCCTGCTTTCATTGATTCTTTCTATTGTTTTATTCTTCTCAATTTTATTTATTTCTGCTTCAATCTTTATTATGTCCCTCCTTCTACTCACTTTGGGCCTCATTTGTTCTTCCTTTTCTAGTTTCATTATTTGTGAGTTTGGACTGTTCATTTGGGACTGCTCTTCTTTCCTGAGGTACCCCTGTATTGCAATATATTTCCCTCTTAGCATGGCTTTTGCTGCATCCCACAGATTTTGTGTTGTTGAATTATTGTTGTCATTTGTCTCCCCATATTGCTTAATCTCTGTTTTTATATGGTCATTGCTCCATTGATTATTAAGGAGCATGTTATTAAGCCTCCATGTGTTTGTGGGCTTTCTCATTTTCTTTGTGTAGTTTATTACTAGTTTCATACCTTTGTGACCTGAGAAGCTGGTTGGTACAATTTCAGTCTTTTTGAATTTACTGAGGCTCTTTTTGTGGCCTAGTATATAATCTATTTTTGAAAATATTCCATGTGCACTTGAGAAGAATGTGTATCCTGCTGCTTTGGGATGGAGTGTTCTCTAGATGTCCGCTAGGTTCACCTGTTCTAATACGTTGTTCAGTGCTTCTGTCTCTTTACTTATTTTCTGTCTGGTGGATCTGTCCTTTGGAGTGAGTGGTGTGTTGAAGTCTCCTTAAATGAATGCATTGCATTCTATTTCCCCCTTTAATTGTGTTAGTATTTGTGTCACATATGTAGGTGATCCAGTGTTGGGTACATAGATATTTATAATAGTTATATCCTCTTGTTGGACTGACCCCTTTATCATTATGTAATGTCCTTCTTTGTCTCTTGTGACTTTCTTTGTTTTGAAGTCTATTTTATCTGATGCAAGTACTGCAACTCCTACATTTTTTTCCCCTGTTAGTTGCATGAAATATCTCTTTCCATCACTTTACTTTCAGTCTGTGTATGTCTTTGGGTTTGAAGTGAGTCTCTTGTAGGTAGCATATAGATGGGTCTTGTTTTTTATCCCATTCTGTGACTCTATGTCTTTTGATTGGTGCATTCAGACCATTTACATTTAGGGTGATAATTGATAGGTGTGTACTTATTGCCATTGCAGGCTTTAGATTCGTGGTTACCAAAGGTTCAAGGGTAATTCCCTTACTATCTAACAGTCTAATTTAACTCAGTTCGTGTGTTATTATAAACACAACCTAAAGGTTCTTTTTTTTTCCTCCTTTTTCTTCCTCCTCCATTATTTGTATGTTATTAATTATATTCTGTACTCCCTATCCCTTGGGTAACATCTATTTAGCCTTAGGAATACTTCCATCTATAGGAGTCCCTCCAAAATGCACTGGAGGGGTGGTTTGTGGGAGGTAAATTCTCTCAACTTTTTCTTATCTGAAAATTGTTTAATCCCTCCTTTGTATTTAAATGATAACCTTGCTGGGTGTAGTATTCTTGGTTCAAGGCCCTTCTGCTTCATTGCATTAAATATATCATGCCACTCCCTTCTGGCCTGTAAGGTTTCTGTTGAGAAGTCTGATGATAGCCTGATGGGTTTTCCTTTGTATGTGATCTTTTTCTCTTTCTAGCTGCTTTTAAAAGTCTGTCATTATCCTTGATCTTTGCCATTTTAATTATTGTATGTCTTGATGTTGTCTTCCTTGGGTCCCTTGTGTTGGGAGATCTGTGCATCTCCATGGCTTGAGAGAATATCTCCTTCCCCAGTTTGGGGAAGTTTTCAGCAATTATTTCTTCAAAGATAGTTTCTATCCCTTTGTCTCTCTCTTCTTCTTCTGGTACCCCTACAATACGAATTTTGTTCCATTTAGATTGGTCACCCAGTTCTCTCAATATTCTTTCATTCCTAGAGATTCTTTTTTCTCTCTGTGCCTCAGCTTCTTTGTATTCCTCTTCTCTAATTTCTATTCCATTTACAGTCTCTTCTACTACATCTAATCTGCTTTTAAATCCCCTCATTGAATGTTTCTTTTCAGATATGGAATTTCTTAATGATAGAATCTCTGACTTAAATTCATTCCTGAGTTCTTGAATATTTTCCTGTGCCTCCATGAGCATGTTTATGATTTTTATTTTTTAACTCTCTTTCAGGCAGATTGGTGAGTTCAGTTTCATTTGACCCTTTTTCTGGGGTTTGTGAGATTTTGGTCTGGGCCATGTTCTTTTGATGTTTTCATATTTTTGTTTGGTGCCCGCTAGTGTCCAGAAGCTCCCATCTCTGGAGCTGGTCAGTCCCTAGAGTGAGGTTGGGGTCCGTAGGGGAGTGGAGGTGCTGCCGGGGCAGGGAGGAGAGATCTGTTTCCTGGTTCCCGTCTGCGCTGTCTGTGTCAGGTGTCAGAGCCAGTGGGCGGAAAACACAGGTGTAAGCCTCTGTGCTCGGGGTCTCTAGCTGTGGTGGGCGGGGCCTCCCTCTGGCTGGCCTGACGCCAGCACAGTGACCGCCAGTTTGGGAACAGGTGCTGGTAGGCTGGGAGCAGGCTGCATGTCACCATAGTGGGGCCTCGGAGCTGAGTAGGCAGCCATGGGGATGGGGTGCCTGAAACTCTCCAAAGTTCCCAACCAGCTGGGGCCCAGACACCTCGTCCAGCTCCCCTCTCCCTCAACGCATCAAGCTCCGCCCAAACCCCGCCCCCTCAGCCGCCCTCTCGCGCTAGGAAGCCTCCCAGACCTCCCGCCTCTGCTTCATCCTAGAGCGGCTGCCGTGGCTCCCCTCCTCCACAAACGGCTGGATCTCCGTCTCTCAGGCCCTCCTCCTGTCCGAGCTCCCATCCTCCAGAGCACCACACGAGGTAGGAGACCTCCAGGGCTGGGTGTTCAGTGGTCCCAGGCTTCCACCCCCTCCCCGCTCGGTTTCTCTTCCTCCCTCCGGTGAGCTGGGGTGGGGGAAGGGCCTGGGTCCCGCGCGGGATCAAGGCTTTTCGTTCCTTACCGTGTGTTGGTGAGGTCTGTGTGCAGTCTGGTGCAGCCTTCTTTCTTGTTGCTGTTTTAGGGTCAGTTGTAGCATTTAACTAAATTTTCGTAGTATTTATGGTTTTGAGAGGAATTCTCTGCCTCACCTCTCACGCCGCCATCTTGAATCCCCTGGCTTCCTTATGTTTTCTATATACAGGACTATGTCATTTGCAAGAAAATAGTTTTACCTTCCATTCCAATTTGGTTGCCTTTTAAATTATTTTAGATTTATTGTTGCCTAATTACTCTGACTAGGATTTCAAATACTATGTTAAACAGAAATAGTGAGTGTGGACCTCTTTGCATTGTTCCTGATTCTACAGGAAAATCATTCAGTTTTTAACTATTGAGTATTACATTAGCTGTGGTCTTATCATATATGGGCTTTATTATGTAGAGGTACTTTTTTTTTTTATTCCTGGAGTAGTGAAGAGATTTTTCTCATGAAAGGGTGTTGAATTTCAGCAGTTGCTTTTTTTTCATCTATTGAGATAATCATGTGATGTTATCCTTCATTCTTTTAATGTTTTATGTCACATTAGTTGACTTTCCTATGTCAAATTCTCCTTGTCTCTCACTTGATCATAGTGCATGATGCTTTTAATGTGCTATTGAAGTTAGTTTGTTAGTGTTTTATTGAAGGTTTTGCATGTATGTCCTTCAGGAATATTGACCTGCAGTTTTTAATTTTCTTGTGGTGTCTTTGTCTGGCTTTGGTATCAGAGTAATGCTGGCCTTGTAAAATGAGTTTGAAAATGTTCCCTCCTTTCCCTTTTTTTTTGGAAAAATTTGAGAACAATTGGTGTTAAATCTTTTTTATCTCCCCAGACTTACTGACATATAATTGACATATTGTATACATTTAAGGTGTAAAACATGATAATTTGATTTTTATCTTTCTTTATATCATCTCAAAATTGTACTTCCTGTTTATATATGGCATGTATCATATGGCAAGAGAGAAGGAAATAAGAGGCTACAAAGAGGAAATGTGAGAAAAGTAAATAAATAGTAAAACTGTCAGGCTGAGCTTGGGGAGAGGTGAGTTGTCACGTATCAGAGCCAGTTAAAGCAACAAGCTAAAATTTTTGAAAGATTTCAACCTTTAATCACCTACTTTGGTGGTAAGCAAGGGTCTAAAACCTGAGAAAGCTCAGACGACTCCTGTTCGATTCTCTCCCATGAACCGGTGCACAGGTAGAGGGGCAGGTGAATCGGTGTAGAGATGTGAGTGTTGTCTCACTGTTGAGCCAGCCCAGAACAAAAGACTCCTCCTAGTTTTATTGACTCTGAGGTGGAGGGAGGTGGGGGGGCCTGTGTGTGTGTGTTGGTGGGTCTATTAGGAGTGGATAAGTACTGAGTAACAAGTCAGAGTAGAGAAGGGGAATTCTGTACAAGATAGACACATGTATACTAATGCTGTTTGTGTGCTAATCAAATCAGTGCAGATAAGTGAATGAATAACTCTCTAGACTGAGACCATAGTGAAAAAAAAAATGGCTTTGTTTTGTTTTCAAGACTTACCCCTCCTCTCCCACCCCAATCCTCCATGGAGTCCTAACAATGGCACCTGAAGAAGACCTTTGCCCAAGGGCTCAGATACAAAGAGTTCAGAATAAAGATACCAGAGCTGGCCTGTTTGCAGAGCATGAAGGACCAGAGGGACTTGATTCTCTGTAATGACCCTCAGGGACTGTAATTAGTACACTGGCTCTGCACCAAGTCTGGTGTGGGGAGGTCTGCAACTTAAAGCTTTTGTAATTGACTGTGTTCAGGCCTGAAAAGTCACACACCGGTTTTCATTCAGGGGTGGAATCCTTAAATATGCCAAGAAAGACAAAAGCAGAAGAGGAAGTAATAAATTAAGGGAGAAAAGTATGGTTGTTTCTGAAGTGCTGGAAAAGTACATGCATCATACCTTCTTTATAGAGAGCTTTGTATCTTCCTTGGTCATGTATTGAAATAAAATGCTAGCAATAGCTTGGCTTGGATCAGTTACTAGGCTGGAAATCACCAGTGTCTTCTTATCCTGTCCCTCAAAGAGTCTGATAGATTGGATCACAGTTTCCTTTATGCACAATTCTATGTAATTATTTATTTTCCTTTATTAACAGAAATGGCATCTTTATCTTGGAGATGTTATCTTTTTTAGAACAGAGTTAATAATAGTTTGGGAATAGAAATAAAAATTTAAAGACTAAATGGTAATTAATTAGGTTTTCTTAAGGAGCTGATAATGTCCATAGAAGACTTACATTACAAAACCAGCGCTCTTCCTCATATGCTACTGACTCAGATGGCCTTACTGTTCTCTGCTGGACTGAACTTCAGAGAGATTTCTTCCTGTTATCAGCACTCTTCTCAGAACATTTGCTTTAGGAAATTCTCAACTGCCAATTATCTGCCCCTTTGAAATGCAAATCTTCTCCCAGCCATTTGCCACTTTTACAGCCTAGGAAGGTCTTTCTGTGAGACCTAGTTGCCATCCCTTTGAAATGTAATTATCAAAAGAGGCAGGACCCTTTTCTCCCAGTCTCAGAAAGTAGGAGCCTACCTTCCAAACGCAGCAATTAGTAAACACAGATGGCCGAATCACGTTGCTTAACCTCCTCCCTGACATCTTGCAGTACTTTTCCATTAGTTTATCTTAATGCTTAAAAACACCCCACCTTTTGTTTCAGGGAAGTTAAATTCTCTCTCCTCTATTGCAAAAGTCTTGAGTAAAGTCTTTGCCTATTTAACAGGGTCCAGTGCAATTTTTCTTTGACAACACACTGTGCCTACTTTTGAAGTGTATCTTCCCCTGTGGTTTGAGTTCATTGTAGAGCTGCTGTTGGTTGTGTCTGAATGTTAGTTGTAATAACCAACCACTTGACCTTGTCCAAAAATAAAAATCCTTCATGGTTCCTTTCTGAGTGGCACAGGAATCATAGCTGACATCAGGAAGTGTTGGCCAGTATGACATTTCATAGTTTTTGTTGAAGGGTGGAAGGGATGCATTCATATTAGGCTTCTCTGTAACTCTTCATTCATCGGTGAAGAAAAAAATACCCAACATGGACACACAGAAGGAGGGAACTGAGGCTTGGTGAGGAGCAAATGTGCACCAGGCATTCACCCAGCTTCTTCACATAAATGTTCTTATTTAATCCTTAAAATCACCAGATAAATTATGTGTTAATCATTTCCATTTGTTCAGATAGAGAAAATGAAATGAAAAAAATGAAAAATGGCAGAATCAGGATTATCGTAAAAAATAACCTCAGGAAGCAGCTGATCTACTATTTCCACACTGACTCAAATCTTGAGAAGCAGTTTTGCTAGAGATGCTGATTTGGCAAAGGAGAAAAATATAACTAGTCAACCATACAAGATGTGATTTTTGCATAAGTCCTAATCAGCAGGTTGTGCTGGAAATTCTACTGCTCCAATGGACATTTCCTTTTTTTTTTTTTTTTAACTAAATATGTATAATTTTCCAACTGGAAAAGATAGATGCTTTCTAAAGCAGCTGCCTTTTGTATTGTAGATCCATTTATTAAATTAGATTTAGGTGCTACCCTGGCCCAGGTGGCATGTGTGCAGTTTATTAGAACATTTTTGTGGTTGTTGGAGCTCGTCACCCATTTTTTTTCTCTTTTCCACATACCAATTCTTTCCTTGTATCAATTGTCAAAGTAGTTTATAGCAAGAGCACAGTGAAAAGTTGTAAAATCATGTTTTAATGGAAAATAATTCATTATATTTGTGCAGATCAAATATTAAAACATCACAATTTTTAGTTCCTTAAAATACTTTGCTGCACAGTATTTTTCCACCAAATTTTGGATTTGCCCAAAGACTTTGTGACATTATATAATGTTCTTTATTCAATATACCACAGAAGACTATGGATAGGAAATAATAAAACCAAAAAAAAGCTAATATTTACTACCTTTTCATAATTACCCCTGGTCTCCTTCTTTCCAGAAAATGTACTGAAAATATGAGAGAATTTTTGCTCATTTTAGAATCTAGGAATACAGTTATTTTCTCTCATAGCCTTTGGTAAATGACTTCATTGTTTCTTGTCTCCATTTCTCAAACAAAAATGAGAAACTTAATGATTTCTAGATTCCTACATAATGCCAAATTCCTAATGAAACCGTCGTTTTCTTTTAGGATTGATCTAAAATCTAGAAGCTGCTAAAAGGCAGAAAGAGAATAAAAGATGATTCCCTTTATTCATGTGGGTCAGTGTTCATCAAAATATGCTTTTTCAAACACCAGTGTTGTCAAATATTCTGTGTGTGGACGGGTTCTGTTATTAGATAATTTGGGAAAACATTGCTGACTGCATTACTAAGAAGGAGATAATGTCACTCTCCGCACATGAGGGGTTCCAATATGTCCTGTAGTTAAATTCCATTTATCTTTCTTTAATCCAGTTTTTCCATTTATCTTTCTTTAATCCAGTTTTTTAAATATGTTTTAAAAAATCCACAGAAGAAACCCCACAGAATAATCTTTGTGAAATTGTCTCTTAGATAATACTTTTACTGAAGTTCTTGGATTTTACACAATTGGATTATATAAAATGTCTGTTTTTTTCTGGGTACCTATAAAGAAGTTGGTTACATCAACTGTATTTCTCACCTTTGGCTATATGTTCAGTGATAAGAAGTTTCACGGTATGGGTGTATGCTCTTGATCCCTGTTTTTATCCATAAAATCAATTCAAGGGGTATTTTTTTCTTATAGAAAAATAAACACCCTGGAAATACAAGATTGTTTGTATTCCTACAACAGAAGATTATTTGTATTTCTGCCTTACAAGGATCTAGGGTCATTCTAGACTATGGCACAGTTTTACTTCCAAGGGCAGCAGATGGGCTTAATATCACACCATATTTTATTCTGTTTATCTCAACTTTAATTGTGGCCTACACCAGCAAGTTTCTGTAGAAAAATAATACTATTTACACCATTGTATTTGGTTATAAAGTACAGTTCTTGACAAAACTTCAGTCCAGAAGTATTGCTATTTATTTACTTGACCCAAAAAAACATTATAACATCCAGAAGCAAAAAGGCTGATAATAAATTTACCAAGTTTGGTATTTCCCCTCTCTTCCCTCTGTTTGTTGAACTCTGACATTGAAATTAAAAAAGACTATTGTTTTCAGATTTAGTTTGATAATTTCTTCAAACTTATGTATCCTTTTTTAAAGTTATAAAACTCTTTAAACATTATAGTACTTCAGGTCAACATTGATCTATCATTTTAATACATTTTATTTCTCCAGGATTTTAAGTGTGTATTTTATTTTTCAAAGAAAAAGGGACCATGTCAACTTTCAAGTCATATAAACTACTGATTGATTTTCCTTTTGATGTGTTGTCAGTAGTGCCAGGTATGATGCCTACACTGTTGGAGAAGTTACAATGTTTCTCCTCATTGTTAAAATTAAGCTGTTTTTCTGTTGAAGAGGTAACAGTAATTCATACTTGAAAAACTGTTATACTATCCCGAAGGATCTTTTACATTGATTTTGTGTAACCAGCTGTAAATTTAATTCATAATTTTGTGGCTCAACTAAATGCAATAACATTATCTGAGAGATAGTTGTATACTATAAGTCTTCAAGTTCTGAGTTACAGCCACCACCATCTAAAAAAATTAGTAATAGGTTAAGGCTTTGTCTATAAAATAATAGGAAAAAGTATTTATGTGTTACTCAAAATGTACTTACATAATTTGTGGTAAGTTGAAAAGAAAAACACAACTTTGGGACATCCACACTGATGTTGAAAACATAAAGTGCTTGGGTGACTATGTCCTGTTTAACAAGAAGGGCGGGCATGTGTGCTGGAGATGCAGGTGAGCTTCTTTAGAGATACAGGAAAAAAATCACTGGGCTCTCTTCCTTCATAATATTAGGTGAAAATACCAGTTGACCAGGCCCTGAGATGCTCTGGCTGGCATGTGTGTGGTAATTATAATAAATAGTTGCATTTGAAGAAGTGGCAGATAAAAAGAAATAACAGATATAAATTAGATATAATCTGTTGATCAAATCCTCTAAAAATACAAAATAGGTGTCTGAAGGCCAGAAAAATTGCAATAGGAAATTTGCAAGTAGATTTCTGAAATAAATAGCAGAGACATACGATATTAAGAAAAATAACAAGCATAAGTGTTTTGTTGAGTAGCATACATTTTAGACTGAAATGCAACACTAAATAAAATTACTCAGTTAAACTAATATATGTATCAATGTAATATAATCCCTGGAATGTGAATGAGAAAAATCTTCTCTGAGATTATGACAAGAGGCTTTTATCTTTCTCTTTTCTTTTAGAAAAGGATGTGGATAAACTGTACTAAATAAACTATATTGAATCTCAGATTGCCTGAAAATTTTTTTTCTGTCTCTAGACTCACATCATCTGAGAAACTTTAAAATAGGTATTAGTGAATGTACAAAGAAATGATTAATTACCCCTGAATCATCCATGAATTACTTGAAGGCAGTGATTCATAATAATTTTAAATGAGGTCCAAGGGCTGTTTCATGAAAACTTCCCATGCTGGTAAAATTGTTGCTCTTCTGTTCCTTTTCCAAGTTCACACTTTGTCCTCCTTTTTTTCATATTCTTTCCAGGAGAAGTTTGTCAACGATTCCATAAAAGTGAAGTAAGGATTCCACCATTCTCTGATTCATTCATCCAACAAACACTGAAGTTCCTACCAGCTGAAATGTACTGGACCTGACTAACAGGTAAGCTCACCTGATGCCGTGAAGGCAACAACAGGTAAGCTCACCTGATGCTATGAAGGCAACAACAGACGCTATGAAGGCAACAACAGGTAAGCTCACCTGATGCTATGAAAGTAACATGCTTCACTGATTCTTCCTGCCTCCTTAATGGAACTTACCTATGTATCTACTGTGTGTGCCAACAATTTCTGCTAAATGGAATATAGTCACTCAAGGACTTTGTTTTTCTCAAGCAGATAATGGGAAAAGCATAAAGGCATGATTCCAGACCTTACTGAATGTTCAGACTAGTGTAGAAAATCATTATGGTGGCAAGTACATGATGCTCAATTTTGGGGGTTAGACGGAACTACCTGAAGAAGCTCAATGTGTTCAAGTCTGAGAGGTGAATGAAAAAAACGAACTTGTTGGAAAAACAGTGATAGGGGTGGGGGTTAAGGGGAGTATTCTAATAAAGGGATGCATTAAATTATCATAATTAGTTATGCATGTCATCCCTTTTATAGTTTAGTTTATTATTATTACTATTATGCTAAAATCAGTATAAAAGTAAATTATAAAAGTTTCAAGGAAATTGAGTAGTACTGGGACAGAAATATGGAAAATGTCTATTTATTTCACTTCCCAGTTAGTAGAGAAGACTTAAGAATTTAGTATGCATCATTCCATTTCTCCAGTTAATGTTTCATGTGTGCACAAATACATGGAAAAACACACATATACATACTGTAAATAAAGAAGCTCATGTTATACATAGTCTGAATGGATTTTTTGATGTAACTGGGTATCTTGGAGCATTTTCTAAGAAAGTTTACAAGTTTACATAGCCATAACTAATTTTTAATGGCTGCACAATTTCCCATAATATAGCTTTGTCATATTTACATAATCACTTTCTCAGAGATGGATATTTATGTCAATTTCAAATTTTCCTTTTGTAAACAAAGTTGCAGTGAAAATCCTTAAACTTAAATCTTTAAGTTCTAATGCAAGGTAAGTTCTAATTCTAAGGTATAATTAGAAGCATTGTACTAAATACATATACATTTGATTTTGGGGTATATACTGTCCATCTGTTACTGTTTGAGTTGTTCTCCTTGGTTCTTGTCCCCAAAAGACACAACAGTGAAGCAGAGTGAAAGTTTTATTTGAATACAATCCAAGGGAGGAGTGGGCCAGAGTCAAGCTAGACAAAGGCCTGGAACTTTTAGGGAAGGATCTGTTTGTCATAACCTACCTGGGAGGACCTTCTTTGATTGATAGGATGAAGTCATTTGATTGACTACTCTTATACACCCTTCCCTTTGGTGCTCATGTCTTTTCTCAAAATGAACACTGAAAAGCTCACTCAAAACCACAATTTTATTTTAATGAGCTTATGATGAGGTGTGTTTCAGGCGGTTCATAGTTTTGTTCGATTGCCCCTGTGTTGGGATCTGGTTGAGACTGGTTTGGCCTGGTTCCGATAGCCAAAGGAATTATCTCTCTGCAAAGCCTTTGTTGTTTATATGTGGGACCCCTGCCTGGGCAGTTTGGACAGGTTTTTCTTGAACCTTACCTTCCCCTTCCTGGGTGCCTCATGTTTGCCTTTCTACCTAAGACATCTAGTGACCCTCCAGACAATGTTTTTCGTTTCTGTAGTCCTACCAGCAGTTATGTCACTGGCAACTTTCTCACACCCTTACTGGTATGGGAGACATTCTCTAACTTTAACATTGTTGACAGATGATTCTATAAATCTTGAGACATTTTCTGTCCCATATTAGATACACAGAAGACCTCATCTCAGATTCAAAGACCTTTAGGAGTCATGCAAGTAAAATACATTTTTGACTCAGAGTAAAAGTAAATAGTTTGGTGGAGAACTTGGCAAACTGGAAAGGTTCTGCTCTATTACATTAAATGTTCAAATTTAGGCTTTTTTGAAAATACCCTGTTCACCATATGAAAGAAATTTGTGGCTGGAGGACTCTCAATTTGAGATCTTGCTCCAAAATGAAGAAGTCCTGGGAAAGAGTCCAGAACAGGTTTCACTCTTCCCCCAGCTGCACAGCCTCTGTTCTCCAGCTTGTGTTTTCAAGGTTGGTCCTTGTCAGTGTAAAGACGCAATAATGCAGAGATCCGTATCTGAGCATCCTATTTTGAAGGCTGAGGCATGAGAGACTCGCTGTCTATTACCTTTGCCTGAGGTGGGTTATTTCAAGTCTGTTGAAAAGTCATTCATCACAAGCAGAGTCAGGATGGTAAGAGAGAAAGCACTCATATGAAGTTTGACATGTTTTCTGCTATTTTCATGCAAAGTATGCAGTTTGCTGCAATAACTCAGGGTTTAAAAGGCATTCCTTCTCAAGGGAAACCATCAATTTTAGGCTTTCATTTCATCTCCTACCTTTTGTTCCTTTTATCTGACACATAGCTAAAATTTGTGTGACTGGAAAGTTTTATTTAAAAATATACTTATTTAGAAAAAGTTTTGTAGACAATTTAATGTATTTTAAGTAGCAATGCTTTGCTATATTTATTGGATTCTTATTAAACTGCATTGTAGGGTAGTTCTTATTTTAAAGAAAATCTTCTTAGTTCATATATACATATTTTTAAGGTGACAAAACTTCCCCTTCTCCCTGCAATGCCCAGCAGGGCTATAGGTGGTGACATATCTGATGGCTGTGAACTGAAAAGACTATTACTAATTATCTCTAACAATATTTCTGGCTTAAACCTGATGGCAAACTTTAAATGCAATACTATTTAAATGCAATACTGGGTTCAAGGCTTTAAAAACTGTCACAGTTTTAATGGACAAAGGAGAACAGTTACTTTTCAAAATTCAGGCTACATCTGCTTTAAAAGAGCTCTCTCGGCCACTCAGTGTTCTAGTTTCCCTGGGTTTGTAAGGATGTGAATGTGATAAAAACTCTTGCACAATGGATTTTATGACTCATGTCCAAGCTCATCCCTGGCCAAGTGGTGTAATAAGCCTACCCGGATGAGTATCAGTGTCAGAAATACCTAGTTTGGACCCCAAATTTGACATTTTTTATAGTGTGAATTCACGGGGCAATTACTGTAACATTAGTTTCCTGATAGGTTGTATTGGAAACACCTACAATTCTCCCCCTGTGTATCTCTTCTTTATTTTCACACAGAATACTTCCCATTTGATGCTTCCGGCCACCAAATGTGTGGGTTTTTATCCCTCACACCAAGCAATTCTCTGACATCAGCTGGTGACCTATAATTTAACTCGATTCTGACACTATCAGATACAGATAGTGTCAGACCCCACAGGTTAAGGGATCAGTCCCATGAGACTGGCCCGCACCCCGCCCAGATGCCAATCACAAGTAGTAGGTCTCCAGGTTAACCACAACTTCTGTCTGACTTGCATACAAATCAGAGGTTGCCATGACCTCCTCCCCTGCATTTGATTACTTGCTAGAGCGGCTCACAGAACTCAGGGAAACACTTACTTAGGTTCACCAGTTTATGAGAGGATATGATAAAGGATACAGATGAACTTCCAGATGAAGTGATACATTAGCCAAGGTCTGAGAGGGTGTCCAGTGCAGGAGATTCTGCCCCCTGGAGTTGGGGTGCATCACCCTGCTGGTAGGTAGATGTGTTCACTTACCTGGAAGCTTTCTGGACCCCCTACTATTGGGATTTTATGGAAGTTTTTCTCATGTAGGCCTGAGACTACATTAACTCCATTTCTAACCCTTCTCCCCTTTCTGGAGGCTGGAGGCTGGAGCTGAAAATTTCAAGCTTCTAATCCTGGTGCGGTCTTTCTGGTGACCAGCCCCCATGCAGGAGCCCATCTACAGTTGCTTCTTTAGAACAAAAGATGTCCCAAGTGCTCTTATCACTTAGGAAATTACAAAAGTTTTAGGAAATCTGTGTCAGGAACCAGGGGCAGAGACCAATAGATATATTTTCTATTATCTCAGGTAAAACGGTACTAATAATGCCTACCTCATTATGTTGTGTGTATTAGCCAAGGTGAGGTACCTAAAATACAAAGCACTATTCAGCTCTCGTCTCTCACTGAATGTCATAAATTGAGAAGAGGCATTTATTAATTATTTCCTTCATCTCACCTTCCCCACGGATAACTAGGGTTGGTTCAGTTGTTCTAGCTCACTAGTCAGGTGCCTCTCCTCTTTCTGGACTTCTGATGTTGCATGACAATCTACTCAAATGGACAGCCCATCACAATGTAGAAAACCTTTATTTATCAAAAGGGCATGAACAGCAGGAGCATGGTGTCCTTCTTCATACTCATTACCTCAACCCCCCCCCCCCCACCAAATGCTGTCATCCTCCACCTCAGCCCCTTGAGCCCCAGAATAAAATACCTTCATTTCCTATTGCTTCACATCATTCAGTAAATTAGAAGTGTGTACTCATCCATGCTGTCTTTCTTTTCTTCAGATCTCATTGTATCTCTGAGCCCAGTTCTGTCATTCTGCATCTTTCATTTTCACAAATTCATCTCCAGTCTACTCCCTTGATTATCTTAAAATCTTGCTGCTTATAATTACACCTTCTAAATTTGTTTGTTTAATTTCCACCCAACAGTGAATGCTCATGTTACACCCCTGCTCAGGAAACTTTAATGCCTCTCATCCTCTGCCTGGACCTAGAGATCTTCTTTCCCTTCTAGTCCCTTCTCTGCTTTGTGTAACTACTCTTTTCAAAGGGTACCACTTTGGTTCAGGTTTTGATCCATGTGTGTATGTGCATCATGTACATATATGTGTGTGTGTGAGAGAGATTTGCCCAGTGCTTGGTTTACATATATTAGTTAAAAGCACTTGTTCTAATAAACATTCTGTGTTTCAGGAAGCTATTGTGATGGCTTTGTAATAGATTAGTTGAAATAACCCTGTCAATCTGAGCAAATATGTAGTAGTACTTTTAAAAATCCATAATTCAGTAGAACTATAATTAAAAACTTCTGCTAGAAAAAAATTAGCATGTCTGCCTCTCTAATTATCAAAACTACATCCCTATAGAATGAATGTCTATCAAATATATGAGGTTCATTTATTATGTTAACCGGCTTGTCAATGTAACTTAATATTACCTCAGTGAAGACACTCTTCCCATATGTATTGATAATTTGGTTGACTTTGGGTGACCCTATATGTTACCCAGAATTTCTGTAAGGTTGTTGAGATGTTCCAAAGGTAGGTGGCCCTTTCAATAAATGTGAGTTATTTTTAAGTAAAATTAACTTTGAACATCAATAAGGTAGATAATTGGGAAGCACAAGATTCTTAAAAACTTTGGAGACGTCGGCTGTATAACTAAAGCTTGTTCATCTCCATCTGGCTGAGAAATAGAGTGTCAGGGCCATCTGATTATCAGTCTTTCTGGCCCTTCACCTGCCACTGCCTACCGCCAACTCTCCTGGGACCTCTAAGACATATTTGCATTTCTAATGATAGGAACGATTCCAAAGCAGCTGAAACCTGGATGGTTAGTCAGGTGGATATTGACATGGACCAAAATTTTAATTCAAGTTACTATTAATTGATAAGTATGTAAGCAGAGTTGGCCAGAACCATTAAAGAAAGTGCCTTTTCATCTCTAACTCCATAGTAAATGCACTCAGATATCTACCAGGAGGGACCTACACATTGTATGTTAGAAAACCAATGTTATTCATCTAATATTGGATTCTACACCATAATATGATTCCAAACCCAGAAAACACAGGGAAACAACAATTCAAAGGCTGGTGCTTTCTCATTACAAGGATAGTTTTCTTCCACTACCAAGCACTTAGAACGGGTGATAACCAGCCAGAGGCTTGGCTCTACATTGTTGTGAAACAAAGAATCTGCCAGATAAAATTTTAAAAATGGTAGATGATTAGTTGGTTATTGAGTTGCAATAGTAGATTATTAAAGAGGCTAGAATTATTTGTTCTCTATTGAATCAGAACACTGGTTTTTGATGAAACACATATGTACAATACTAAAATTTTAAGGTTGTATTGAAATCTCTCTAAAACAATTCATTGGTGCTAAATAATCTCTTTGAATTTCAACCTGATATTCAGAAGTGTTCAGAACCGATCAGTCCACCAGGATTTATTCAGAACATGACATCAGTGGGGCTATACAGTGACTGAATATTAGATCCCTTGGAGATCTTTTAAAAAATAGCTATTAATGGATTTTACCACAAGCCAATTAAAAAAAAAATGTAGTTTAAATCCACAAATTAGTTGTTGCTTCCAGTGCTGTCTTTTACGCTCCCAAAGTAATTTTAATGTGCAAGCAAGTTTGAAAAACACTAGTGTATACTGTTCAATGTTAGTAATTTTCTACTGACCCTTAGTTTGTAATGATTTTCAGTTATGGTATTTGTTAACCGTATTGATTTGGAATTGCACAAAGTTGCACGTAACAGAAACAAGGCAAATAACATCAGCTAACATTAACTCCAAAGGTAAGTGGTCCAGAGCTAAACGAGCCACTGCACAATTTAATCAGCACCACAGGCCCTTTAATTTTCTCTTCAGACAATAAACTGAGCCTCCCTTCCAGCTCCTGCTATTTTTCTAAGAAAGAATAAGAATTAGCAAAGAGTTAGGAGAAATTGCATGATCAGAAAAGCATTTTTTCCTGGTAATAACCCCCACATGACTTAGTGCCCAGAACTTCCTCCACAAAAGAGGCTGAGGAAGTCTGGGAGGCACATTGCAGTGATTTTTTTTCTTTATTTTTATTAATATCAGTATCATTTTACCTTGCATCCCAAACTGCGCATTCCATTTTGATATTCTTGGTTGGCTTACAACACTTTTCTTACACATTAAAAAGTCAGCAATGTTTCTATTAGAGAAGTTTCTCATTTAGTAAAAACATAGCATATATAAAATCTCTTTAGGGACCCATTTGTAAAAGAGCCATTTTCACGGAAAACTATAATAGGTAATGTGCTTAACTGCACTGTCACACATATGTGATAAAATTGTACTACCAAGAAAATTATATAAATGTGTCTCATTAGCCAATCTTTGCCATTTGCTGTTTGATCAATGCTCATGAAAGTTATTTTTCCTTAGCCAGAACACTGTCTCTATCACTTGTGACTATTTAAACATTCAGATCATGGGTATTTTGTCCTATATTCTAAATCTAAAGAGACAAGTCCTATTTTAACCTCCTATCAGGTCAATTATAAATGTGATTGCTCTAGACATTATCTATATAGTTACATGTTGATCCTTGAACTTTCATCACTTGATGAGTTGCTTTGGGATGTTATTTCAGAAGAAGAATGTATTAAGGGACAAACTTCCTAGGTTAATATATTCCACTTATGAAATTCCACTTAGTAATGCAGAAGACTTAGAAAAGATTTCAATGTTTGTTCCTTCCCCTGTCAGCCAGGATCCAATTAGGAGACACATAGTAATTTGAAAAGGAAATGTTTAATATAAAAAAATGTCGATGATAACAGGATTTTCTTTAAAGGCGTAGCCAATGCTCTGAAGAATACCTGTCCTGAGACTGAGGGAGAGTATCTAAGGCAATGATCGGTCTCAAGGCTTGGATTCAGACCTCCCTGGAGAGGTTGATTGCAGACCTATGATGGCAGAGAAGGTAGAAGGGTGACCTAGGTCAGAGTTTCTCCACAGTTGTGTAAGCAGGGAAAATTCCTTCAGGGTGTAAGAGAAGAAAAGCATAGCTAATACAGGTAAACAGGATTCTCTGGCAGGATTGCTGGCAGGATGCAGCTGGGAGCTAACCACTGTCCTCACGTGGCGGAAGAAACTGGAGAGCTCTCTGGGGCTTTTTTCATCAGGGCATGAAGCACATTCATAAGGACTGCACCCTCAAGGCCTAATCATCTCCCAGAGTCCCCACCTCCAAATGCCATCAAAGTGGAGACCAGATTTCAACGTAGGAATTTGTGGGGGATTCAGACATTGACTCTGGTATTTTACGCCTAGCCTCCAAAATTCATGCCCCTCTTACATGCAAAATATATGAATTCCATCCCAATAGTCCCAAAGCCTTAAACCATTTCAGCATCATCTTTAAAGTCTAAATCCAAAGTTTCATTTAAATATCATCTTAGTCAGATATTGGCGTGACTCAGTGTACAATTTATCCTGAGGCAAATTCCTTTCCCTGTGAACCTGTAAAATCAAACAGGTTATTTGCTTCCAAAATGTACAGGTGGGACAAAGTAGGCTGGGCAGTGCCATTCTAAAGGGAAGAAATAGAAAGAAAAAGGAGTAGCACATCCTAAGGCCACAATCTAATGGGGCAGAGTCTGTTAGACCTAAAGGATTGAGAAAGCGCCTCTTCGGCTCAGTGCTTCACCCTTCAAGTCCCCGGCTGGGGGTCCTGCTCCTGCAGATATGCCAGCTGAGTTGGACTTTCAAAGATCCAATTTCATCTCTCATAAGTCCTACCTTGGACAAAATACTAGGATACTAACAGAATTCAGCTGTGTTCTTTGCCACTTGGTCACAGGGGCATTTCCAATAATACGGTCCTCATTTCCATCTGAGACCTCGTCAGAATGCCGTTAACTGTTCATATATCAACCAACATTCTGTCCAGGTATTCTCTGAGAAGATGGAGGCCTTCTCTACAGCTCTCCTCTTTCTGAGCTCCCACCAAAATCACCTTAACTGCCCATTTATGGCAATGTAGGTTTTTTTCTAGCATATACTTCAAAACTTTTATAGCCTCTACCGATTACCCAGTGCCAAAATGACTTCCACATTTTTAGGGATTTGCTAAGACACTGATTCTCTCCAAATTCCAGTTGCACTTCCTTTGCATTTATCCATGGCCCTGGTGGGTAAGAGCAAACCTGAAAAATAGTTTGCCTTTGTTGCTCTTCCTGTTTGTCTGTTATGACCAGGCATTTTCAAATCAAGTTTCCCTCTCTCTCATTATCCTCATTATACAGATGCCTCTTCTGTACCATTTCTTAAACTGTTACTTAAGATATGTATTTGCCAGTGAGGTATTATTTATGAGGACTCAAGACAGTATTTCTAAAAATTTATTGTTCATGAGCATCACTAAAGAGGATGGTTAAGGTACAAATTCCTGGGTCCCAAATCACAGACTTTGTTTGACTAGGTAAATAGTGTGTCTCAGGAACAGAATTTGTAAGGCTGTAATTTCTGGTAACATTTACATATACAGGGAGCCCTCATATCATCTTCAAGATCTGATAGATATATGGTCTGTCTAAAGTCTCCTACTATAAAGTCTGTAAGCAGTTGCCTCTCTGCCACCTCACAACTGCAAGTCAGGCCTTTTCTCAAAACCTCTCTCACTGAGCCATAAAAGTTAGAGGATTCTTTTACAGTCATCTATTCACACGTATTCAGATAGCTATTTACTCATTCAACAGATAATGAGTTCCTACTATATGCAAGATACTCCAGTTATTTGGGCTACAACAGTAAATACAACAGAACAATTTCTGTTCTTGTGGATCTTTCCTTCAGGAAGTAGAGATGACAAATTTCAATTTTTAAATAAGCAAATTATATATTATATAAGTGGAATGAGGGAAAAAAGTTAGGTAAAGAGGCTGAGGAATGTGAGTGCTGTGACAAGATGAAATTTTAAATAGCAAAGCCTCACTGAGAAAGTGACAGTTGGACAAAGTTTTGAAACAGGTGAGGGAGGCAGGCATGTGGGTATGTGGGGAAGATTATTCCAGGGAGAGGGAGCAGTAGGTGCAGACACCTTAAGGTAAGAGTAAGCCTGCACAGTAGTTCCTCCTTATCCATGGTTTTGCTTTCCTTGTTCTGCTGTGGTCCAGAAGCAGATGATCTGCCTCCTGACGAACTGTCAGAGGTCAATAGTAGCTTAATGTTCCTTCACAATGCCTACGTTATTCATGTCACTTTATCTCATTATGGAGGCATTTTGTCATCTCACATCATTTTAAGAAGGGTGAATATAATGCAATATGGTAGGTAGAAAGAGAGACCACATTTACATAACTTTTATTACAATGCATTACAATTATTTAATTAGTTGTTAATCTTCTGCTGTGCCTAATTTATAAATTAAACTTTATCATAGCTATGCATGCATAGGAAAAAGCGTATATAGGGTTTATGCCATCCATGGTTTCTGACATCCTTGGTCTTGGAACATACCCCTGTGGATTAGGGGACTACAGAGTGTTCAAGGAATGCCAGGATGGCTGGTGATGTCTAGTGTGGACTGAGCAAGTTGTATAGTAATCTGGAAGGGCTTTAGCAAAGAACCAGGAAGCCACATTCTGTAAGGTCTTTTGATCTTTTATAAGAACTTGGCATTTACTCTCAATGATATTAGGCCCTATTAGAAGAATCACACTTTACGTCTTAAATTTTTAAAATATCACTCTGGCTGCTGTGTCAGGAAGAACCTTTAGAAGGGCAAAGGTGGAAGGAGGGAAATCATTTATGTGGCCATTTGCGGGCAAGAGGTGATGGTGACTTAAATCAGGGTGATAGCAATGGAGATGTTGATAAATTGTTATATTTTATACGTTTTGAAGAAAGAACCATAGTATTTCATAGCAAATGAATGTGAAGTAGAGAGGAAGAAAGGAGAAAAAGATGTCTACATTTTTGTATTTCACAACTGAAAGGATAAAACAACAAATTAAACAAGCTTGGTGGGGATAATAAACAATTCAGGCCTGGAATTACTGAGGTTTGAGATATCCATTAATTTAAAAATGGTGGCTTTGGGGAGGCAGTGGATGTAAGAATTTAAATTTCAGAAGAGAGTCATGGGTTAAAGGTACAAGTATAAGACTTGTCTTCATTTAGAGAGCATTAAAAGGTATAAAAATGGATGTAAGTATAAAGATAATGAGTTTACACAGAGAAGAGGAAGGGTTAAAAAAGTCACCCTGGGTACTCCACTGTTAAGAAGGCAATGGGAAAGAGAAAATACCAGCAGAGGAAAATGAAAAAGATGGCTGGAGTGGTAGGAGTAAAAGCAGGAGGGAAACCAAGTGGACACAGGAAATCATGGAGGACAGTGCCAGAAGCCTGAGTGAAATGAAGCCAGGAAGCTGACCCCTGGTCTCCATAAAGAGGTGGCACCGGAGAGCTGGACAAGAGCAGTTTTGGTGTAATGGCGTAGGCAAAGGCATGACTCGGTTGTGTTTAAGAGAGAAGGAAAGGGGAGGCATTGAGACAGGTCTTAAGAGGAGTTTTAGGGTAAAAAAAGATCTCAGGGAAATGGAAATATGAGAATGTCTTTTGCTTTGTTTTTAAGGTGAGAGTAATAAGAGCATATTTGTATGGTGATGAGAACAAATGAACAATTAAAAATTAATCATGTAGATAGATAATAGAAGGAGAACAACTGAAATAATGCCATTTAAGGTGGGAGAGGAGTTAGGATCTAGTGCAAAAGTGAATGGGTTGGTTTAAGAGAGCACAGAGAGCTCATCCACAGTGAAAGGTACAGGAATTCCCCAGACTAGGTTGGAATAGTATTACTGGGGTTGTATGGAACCATAACATAGAAAAATAAGAATTGGTGATCCATAAAATAGAGGTTTGGGGAGGTTGTTACCTATAGTATCAAGGGCCAGGAGAAGACCATGAGAGTAAGTGATGAGGCGGGGGGTGGGGACAGATTCACTGCAGAAGAGGATTTCAAAGAACTGAGAGGCCAGGTGTTAAAGGACTCATCTATGAACTAAGATAAAGGCCAGTTTTGGAGAGAATAACCATGATATAGAAATGAAAACTCTTATCAAGAATTGAATAACAGTGCCCAGGGAATCGGCAAATGGCATAACACTTAAACTCATTGGTGTTACAGAGGGCATAATGAGGATTGTCTAAGGAGAGAATGAGAAGAACTTCTGACCTTTCAGGCCTGGAGGGGGCAAAAGTTCCCACCATTGCCCACAGCTGGGTGCCTCACCTATTCTTTATTCTATCAATCCCTCCCGAGCTTCTGCAACTAGCACCTACATTAAAATCTCTTACATTTTTGAATGTGCTCTTTCCTTCTGCTATCCTAATCTATAAAGTTTCAGAGGCTAATACATGAAGTAGTGAGCTCTTTAATATTCAAATTTTTCAAATGGAAAATTAAAAATCATTAATCTATGATATAGAAAAAAAATTCCATTGGGTTGGAAGTTGGTATGAATGTACTACAAATTTCTGTCCAATTTTAAGACTGTGGCATATAAGTAGAATGCATTCTAGGAACAGCATTAAGTGAATCAGAACTACATAGAGTTGCATAATTCTTAGGTTTTAGATTCCACTTCTGAAAATTAGAAATCCCTCCTCTCTTGTACTTTTGTGGATTTCTGACACTCAGGCTGAAGCTGTATTTTTTTTTTTCCCAACTGTCATTCTATTGAATAGTTGATCTATCCTAATAGATTGCAGTGACATTCCCTAACCTTCATGGTATCAAGAGATCATCAACAATCTCTACCTACCTGCTGATTTTTGTCCTTTATTTCTTAGGATAGTTTATTGAATGCACCTGAAGAATTTCTAAATCTTGGTCTGTGTGTGTGTTTAATCTTCAACATGTTAGTCATTTTCATTCTTTGGCAATTTTTCTTTAGCATCATTTGTACATTATTAGGCACTGTGAACCTAGTAGAATACTAAATAAATATAAGAAAGAGGACCCTGTATTCATTAATGCTCTACCTTGCTGACCATTTTCATCTTGGATAAGCAAAGGATCCAAAATTTTGGCTGAAAACATTGACCATATGGTTGTACAGTAACTCTCATCAGTAGAGTGTAGAGCACCATCTGTTCTACACATTCTTATTAGCTGAAAGCTAATGATAGCCCCCTCTGACCATCAGAAGATGTACTTAGTAACATACAGTAATAAATTAAAGGGTTATTTCCTATATTTTCTAGTTTATGTGTATTGGGCTTATCAAATATAAATGCCAAATGGTCAGCATAAATAAATTAAATATACAGATAATGATTTATTACTGTATATAATTATCAAAGAGAAGGAAACTAAGAAAGGGAGAAAATAAAAGTTAGCTGAGTGTCTACTTTATGCCAGACACTATGCTCTGCATATTGTGTCTATTATTTCATTTGATCTTTGCATAACCTCCGAGTGGTGGATATGCTTATCTGCATTTTACAGGAAAGAAGCATTATGTAATATACCAAAATTATGTTAGGGACTCTTCTGAGATTCAAACACAGGCCCTTCTGAAGCCAGATCCCATGTTTTTTCTCATGAATTCATGTGAGTTGCTTTTGTGGGAAGGTTAATCATCCAGCTATCTTGAATCCTATGAAGTTCTTTATCTTTGACTTTGCAAGAAGAAAAAATTGAAGGAGGAAGAAGGGAAAAAGGATGAGGAGAACAAAGAGGATTAGAAGGAGAGAGAATGAAAGGAAGAGAGGTTTGGGTCTGTATATGAATTCTACATATGAAACACAGTAATGAGAATATCTCTTTGATTTAGATGTATCTTTGAATTTTTGGATGTAGGGTTAATGATTACTGGCAAATTGTAACTATTCATTTGAAAAATATTATATGTGAAATGAGGCTTATGGTGATTTATACACAACTGAAGGTAATGTCTTCTTGAGTCATTAGAAGACATCAGAGAGTTCTGAATTTATGGACTTCTTAGTCATAGGAAGAAGGAATAAACCCACTCAGGCTGTCAGCCAGTATCAGGAAGGACTGGCACAAAGATCTGGGAGCAAGTGCTTAAAATAGAACCCAGATATGAGCTAGTGACTGAATTTCTGACAATGAGGAATGAGGCAAGGATCCAGGTACAGGAAGCAGGTTGAAGTTCAAAGAGTGACCCACAGCAACGATGCTGATACAGGAGTTACTGGACAGCAGGACTCAAACTCCTATATTCTCCCTCACAAAGGGAATGAAGGGTTCCACGGTCTGGCATAGGGCTTGGAGTAACTTGACGGGTCTAAGTGTGCAGGTTAATGGGAGTGAGAGCAGCAAAGTGGGCTAATCCCACAGAAGTGAGCAGATTCACAAATTTCTTATGGCTCAAGCTGATTCCACAAGACAGTTCTTTGTTATAATCTACATTAACTCAAAGGAAACCTTAAAGAACTCAAATAAAATGTTTCCAAGTTTAAAAATGGGGGTTTAAACAGATTTCACCTTGAGGCTTGTTAAAGTCCATACCTTCCATACCTTTTGTAGGAGATATGTTGGAGATAAACTATTGGTGGCAGTGATCTTACTTATTTTTTCACAAGCTTTTTGATTGGTTTTCCTTCTGTTTTAACACTGTAGGCTTTATGGGCCTTTCCAAGAAGCTAGTTCTGTTCAGATGAAATTTGAGTTTTGGTTTAAAAAGAGCCCCACAATACCAGTTTTCACCTATCTTTTACCTACCTTTTTTAATTGAAAACATAAAGGCTATCAGGGTTGCTCAGATAAGAATACAAGTATTACTTTACTACTCAACAAAATAAAATAAATAGCAGCCAAGAGATAATCATTAGTTTGTGGTGTTATCTGAATTTAGAATTTCTGAAATGAATTTTTCCCAGAGGAGCTCTGGAAATCTGTATATTGGACTGTGCCACACTGAAAGACATCCATTTGACTTGGACAGATTTGATAACACTCACAAGTTCATTAAGGAGTTAGTCAAAACACAATTTGGAGCATTGTGAGATTTAAAAATAGTCCCTCTACCATAGTGTCATCAAGACTCCAGTTCTTCACTGAACCTTTGACCTGGTACCATTTCCTACCAACGGTCAAAATCAGGATAAATAACCAACTCTGAACACCTTTCTCTAGGTCCATAATCTGTCTTTGGGATGTATTGAACTCCCTACCCAAAATGCAATGGAAGGCAAAGCCTTTTATTTTTTTCAGGTATGATAAGCAAATGCATTGTGAATGCTGTCCCTATTTTGTTTTGTTTAGTTTCCTTTTTTAAAAGACCTTGCAGAAGTTTGGTCATATGCCTCTGGAAGATCCCCAGAACCCTTGTAAAAGGAAATGACAGGCATCTAGAATAATTTCTCCTTAAAGAATAGCAAAAGTTATTTCTTTAATGTCATCATGTAACATATTGATTCGTCACCAAGTTACATATTGCCAGCAAAGAGAAATTTTGCTCTCCTTCTAACCCTTCTAAAATAAACCATGTTATTTTCTCTTTTATATTAAACAGAAAATTACCTGAAAAAATTTTAAATGCATGCTGGTCATATATTGTATTTTATTATGCTAGATCTTGAAAGGTTAAGGCAATTTTAGGAAAGTAGAGTTTATTTATGCTTGAATATCAGATATGATTATAATTTCCCAGTGAAGGTTATAAGAACGGCATTAACTGAAATAACTTTTTTTCAGTATGCTTGTATATTTTTTAACACAGTCTTTTAAAAATTTTTTTGATTTATGGATGTTTTGCACTTTGCTTCAGAAATCATTCAACTATTTTTGTATATTTTTTCTTTTCTAAGTATTTGGAAATGACATTTATAATGGAATGGCCATTATGCATTACTGTGTACAGTCATCATTAAGGTGTTTTTCATACACCACATTTTTAAAAAATCACAATAACCTATGGAAAGGAGAGGAAGATTAAAGGGTTTCCTAAATTACTGTAGTTGTTAAAAGGGCATCCACTTTTCATATCCTACCTTGGAATGTAAAAGCTTACTCTTGATTGAAAAGTATCTCCAATTACACAGCTTCTACATATGTCTAGAGACTTGTTACAGAATCAAATAACTGATTTTGCAGTCTTAACTGATTGCTGAATGTTTCTTCAGTGTCTCATGCTTGTGGTATATTATTTAGCGATTGGGTCTTTTGTTTTGAACAAAAAAGCTGCCAAATCCACAAAATCACTGGAAAAAACTTATCCCAAACTATCAAATAGGTTGTTTGGAACCATATAGATTAAGCAACCAGTTGTTTTACAACTTAGGGTCCTTGTTGTTTTTCTTGTTCTTTTCTTTGAACCCGTTATTGTACTATTGGCTGTGTTAAAGCCTTTCAGAAAGATGGTTAAAATGTAGTTAGCATTTTATAAATGGACAGAATATGGTGGAAAAAAATGAAAGGATTTCCTTAACTTCATAGTGCAAAATAATCAAAAAGGAAATGGTATCTAGTTTCTTTAACTTCCAGTAAGTTCCTATGAATAGAGTCATCCTCACCTATTCTCTACAACAGAAAAATTTTGCCTTCATGATTTCTTTGCCAAGTGCTATACAGGAAGTAAAAATAACTTTATGGAAAAGTATTATGACTGCTCCTTTCAGGGAAAATCCTTGTGCTTTTGGTTCCAAGAAATGGCTCCAAATACTTTTCAAAGCATAGGCTACTAAATGCATTTTGGAACCACGAAGGCCTTCCATTTGGCAAGTAGTAGAGGAGAAAGGCAAATCTTAAAACATCTTCTTGAAAATATAATTGCAAAGCACTCAGTGGCTTGGGGGCTACCTTGTAATCTGTGATGGCTGTAGCCATCAGAATATTTTTATAGACACATCTTGAAAAGTTTTTCCAAGAAGGTTTTCTATAATCACACAAGATTTCAGTGCTTTATTATCCATCTATCTATCCACAAGAAAATTGAAACACTAGTTTTATAAAGGATAGAATGAGAAGAAAAGGATATGTAAGATGAGTTGTGGCAGAGTGACAGCAGTGGACGGCAGCAACAGCAAGGACAACAGCAAATGGGGGGCAAATATTCTCAACTCTTAGTCTGTAGCCTTAGCTTGATATCCAACATGAACTAAGGAGGCACTTTCCACACGGCCATACAGCCGCCTCATTTACTTTAGAATAAGCTGGGGAGGCGCTGAATTTTGTTTTTGTTTTTGTTTTCAGTTACTCTCTGGTGGATTGGAAATGCTATAGGTGAATTCTGCTATAGGCCTCTCTGTAAAATACTAGAAAATAAGTTTGGCAAATGTGCCAGTTTTAATATCTAAGATTAGCAATAATTTACAAAGTAGTCTTGAAAACAGCTACCAGTTTGGAATAACTTACTCTGCTTGTTGCTCAAAACCAGCATGAAAATATCCTCCTCTTTCTATGACCGAAGAGTTAGCTGTGTTTGACTTTAGGAAGCATGATTAGGAGCAGCAAAGAAAGAAGATCTCATTTCTTCTCCTGACTCTGTTCCTAACTTTGACTCAAATTGTGTTGCCTTCTTGCACCTCAGTCTTCCCATCCATGATCTGTAATGTTGAACCAGATGAATTCAGAAGCTCCCTCAAGCTCTGACACTTTGCTAGATGTCTCTGATAGTTACCAAGGTGGAGTAGTCTAGCTTCCATTTTTTCTTATCACTACTGCAATGGAAATCAGGAGCAGAAATGTCTTATCTTTATTATTAATACTGATCTTCAAGCTCATCATTTATTGTGATTCCACATTTCTCAGTAGCTGTTAGGGTTCTGAAATTTTTATCTTGAAGAGATCCCTAGATATTTCAAGAGCACTCTAATAAACTTCCTAGTTGAGTCAGCCTCTTAGGACACTTCAGCTGAGATAGTTGGTGGCAGAAATAGTTCAAGAACACAGGTGAAAGTAACATTTTGGAGGCGATCAACCACCAATTCCCTGCAGTGAGAACCCCACCACTGCTGATTGGCTCATCATGAATAGCCCATAGTGGAAGCGGTGCTGCAATTTCACATCTTTACAAGAAGTTAACTGAGATGATATGTCCAATGGAAAGAATGAACTAGCAAGTGATATATATCAGGTGTTTAAGGAATATGAGAAATTGTAATCATAAAGAGTGTGGACACATTTGGAGCATTTGGTAAATTGGAGAAATAAACAAAGGCCCAGGATATTGAACAAATTAAAGGTTGAGAGCCTTCTATGCAGCATATAAGGATATTCTTATCTCCTTCAATCAAAAGATAGAAAAAGCTTGGAATGTAGCCTAGAACTTAATTATAAAATCAGCAAAGTACTTGAGGTATTTAAATTTTCAACCTTCAGGGTTCTGCCATACCAAAGTATGGTGCATGATGAAGAAAATATGGAATGCTGAGGCATGGAAGGGTGACACCAATAGCAATATAACCCTGGCTGTGCAGCACTTAGCCCATTCATCCCTGTTAAAGCCTTGAATCCCCCATTTGTTTGAGGATAAAGCCAAGGTCTCTGTCATGCAGGACATGCTTCTTCAGACCTACCAGACCCTCCCTCCTGCCACCAGTTAGAAATAAGACCAGAAAAATCACGAGATGATATGTACCCTGGGATTTCCTAGGAGACACACATTTACCAAAGCTCTAGTGAGAGAGGAAGTGGCTTTGCTGTGAAGTTCAGTGGTGGCTGTCCTCTGTAGGACAGGACTTACGGTGAGAGGTTCCATGAAAGAGCTCCCTGATTGCAATGAACATTACACAGTACCAAAAATGAAAGAAGGCAGATGGTGGTGTTTACTCAAACAAGAGAGGTGCAGTTATTAACAAGAGAGGTGCAGTTATTATAATGGCTAGAAAGATCAAAATGGCAACTGGGCGTAGTGCACAGAGATCTGTGGAAATAGTTAATAGAGCATGACATCTGTAGAGGCAAGTTAGATGGGTAGTCAACAAGGGTGCTGCTCGATCTCTAAATCCAAAAATTTCATAAATGATTAATCAAAAGGCTGAATGCAGCCACCCAAATAAAAAGACATAATTCCTTGCCCAGTTTTGAGATTTCATTTAGTTTTCAGATCCAGGAACCACTGACTGAAATATAAGCAGTTTCCTGGGAAGACGCCCTGACAATATCACAGCAAGTGTATGAATAGGGTAGTGATTTCTGCAGCCCTGCCCAAAAGATATATCTGGCCATTTGCTTGGGTAACTAGGTAAAGACTAGGTAAAGACTAATACCCAAACATTTTGAGGACAGTTTGACACAGGGCCAGAGCTGACGTTGATAACCAGAGAACAGAAATATCAACATTACTCCACTTCTAGAGTAGAGGCATCAGAGGAGCAGCTAACAGTGCACCCCTTGACTCTGGGGTACTCAGTGGGTCAGTGGTCCCACCTGGCGATTGTGATCATATGTGTAATTAGAATGGATATACTCGGTCACTGACAGAAATTTCACATTGGTTATTCAATAGGTGGGTTAAGGCCTATTACAGTTGGGAAGGATGAGAAAATTCTAAAACGTCATCTCAGCAAGGTATTAATAAACTACACTAAATAAAAAACGGTATCACATTCTGGAGGTAATAATAGAGATTAGTGCCAACCTTTAAGACCTACATCATCTGGTGGTAGTGTTCCCCATCATATTCCCTTTGATTCATGAGTCTGGCCATTCTATAAGTTTGCACCTGAAAGTCACAGTGGACCACCACTGGGTCAACCAAGTGGTAGCCAGCATTGCGGCTGCTAGGCCAGATGCATTATCTTTGCTCAAGTAAATTAGCACAGCTTCCAATAAAATAGATGGTATTTGTCCACTGAGCTGGTATGTGTGTTCTTTTCCGTATCTGTTAGAAACTGTTTACATTTTCATTGGATGGATAACCAAATATATTAATGGTTTTTCCTCAGGGGTATGTGAACTTTTTTTGCCCTCTGTCATATTATCAGAGACCAGAAACATCTAGATATGGGCTATCCGAATTGGAGTAGTATGTTAAATAGACAGTGCTACTGGAACAAGATGAGCAGAGAGTGACAAGTCTGTTAGAGGTTTTGGTAAGACACACGTATTCCAGAGGATAGGTGGTAAAACCCGTGAAGATTCAAGGGCTTGAAATGTCAGTGAAGTTTTTAGAAGATCAGTGATCTGTGAACAGCTGAGGTATCTTCTCCAGGTAAAGAATGAGTTGTTGAATCCCACACCTCCACCACTGAGAAGGAAAGAGTTTGCCTTGTAAGCCTCCTTGGGTTCTGAAAGGCAGCATGTAACACCCTTGCTCCAACCCATTACCTGGATCCCATGAAGGCCTGCCCACTTTGAGTGAGGCCCAAATAGGAAAGGGGTTTGTAGTGAGACTAGGCCATAGTGCAAGTGGCCTGATGCTGTCCTATGGCATGCACAGTGAATTACGGTTGGCTACCATTCCTCTCAGGAATGATACTGCAAAGTACAGTGAAGAAAAATTATTCTACAGACAGAGCTTTGGGGAACCCAATCATCTACTTTTTGTGGAAAGAAATGGTGTGACTGATTGGTTAGGGGCCTGGAAAATAGTGGGAGATCAGGGGACGGCGGTGCATTAGATTTCTAGGACTTCCATAACAAATTACTACAAACCAGGTCACTTAAAACAATAGGAATTTATTCTCTTCCAATTATGGAGGCCAGATGCCCTAAATCAAAGTGTCAGTAGAACCGCACTCCCTCTGAAGGCTGTAAGGAAGAATCCGTTTTTTTTTTAAACTTTTCAGCTTCTGATGCCTATCAAAATTCTTTGAATTGTGGCTACACAAGTCCAATCTTGCCTCCCTAATCACCTTGCCTCCTCCGTGGATCTTAGCATTTTCTTCTGTTTGTCTTCTCCTCTGTGTATCTCTTAAAAGGACACTTGTCATTGGATTTAAAGCTCACCCAGATAATCCGAGATCATGTCCCCATCTCAAGACCCTTAACTTAATTACATCTGGAATGTTTCTTTCCACAAAAGGTAACATTCACAGATATTCAAGCTAAGTTCCAATATAATACTGTCTCTACAGGAGACCATCAGGTGCTTAGTGACAAGTTGACTATATCAGATCTCTTATGTCCTAGAGAGGTCAGTAACTCTTTTTGACTGTCATTAACTTTTATTCCAGTCATTGTTTTTCTTTGCCTGCATGCAGGATCTCAGCCAGCATCCTCTCCAATATAGTAAAATGTGTTGGGTCCTCTGTCATGAGACTGGTCTTACATAATATCATGCTGACTGTGGGATCCATTTTATTGCAAAGGAGATAATAGGGAAAGCCACACAACCATGGAATCCACTAGTCCTACCAGGTACTGCCCTGCCCAGAGGTGGTGGTTTTTTCAGTAGTCTATTGAAAGCACAGTGGAAGCACTGACTTGAAGAAGATATCCCCAGGATCCTTGCCTGGGGTTACACAAGCCCTGCATAATCCTCAGGCCTGAGAATATGATGATTTTTACTTCATGATGATGTTACCTGATATTGCAAAGGAAATGTGCATATGCAATTGAAATCCCAAATCACTTGGCTTTAAATTAGGGGAACTATCCAGGTGGGCCTAGAAGTCAGATACAATAGGAAGCAGAGAATCAATGCATGAGAAGGATTTGATGTTCCATTACTGGCTTTAAGATGAAGGTGGCCACATGGCAAGGAATGTGCTAAGTCCCTCAGAGCTGAGGGTCACCCGCAGCAAACAAGGAAACAGCTAAGTTCTGCAACCACAAAGAAGTGAATTCTGCCAATAGCAAGAGTCAGCTTGGAATCAGGTTTTTCCCCAGAACCTACAAAGGAGAGTTCAGCCTCTCGAATGAGTCAATACGTATTCACCAGGAGGTCCTCTTGGTCAGTTTAAAAGCTAGTGAGTATTGCCACACTTACAGCAAAATAGTGTGAGGGATCCTGAGTGACTTCTGATAGGTCCTGTAGCCCTCAGAGTCACACGATGTCTTGAAACTGACAGATAAACTTCCATCCAGGGCAGGGCCTGACACTGAGAAGACGATATACAATGGAACAGAAAAGGGACAGAAGAGATGAAGATAAGAAGGTCCAGATAAACACGGAAGAAAAGAACAGAGCCAGGACATCTCAGAAAGCAAGTTGCTCTATTTTTAAACATGTCTTCTCAATAGCATGACTGGAATTATGTGAAGTTAGAAAATCTGTCTTGAACCTCTTAAAAGTTTAGATAAAATAAATTTTTCTCAAAAATGAGCAATGGAAAAAATGGTCAAATTCCAAGAAAAAAAGAAAAAAAAAAAGAATAGGGGCAGAATAACATTACTATGGTCAATGATAGTATGCCAGGAAGATATGTCCACAAAACAGATCAACAGTATAGCCTACTGTTTCTAAATGAGATAAACTACAATAAAAAAAATGATATGACATGAAAGAAAAGACTTCAAAAAATACCTCATATATAATGTAAAATAACCCAGTGTGAGCTTAAAAAATGAAAGAGAGATAATTCGCATTTAAATTCTGAACCAGGAAAAGACAAAAGAAAATAAAATAGATAATGCCTCAAAAGAAATAGAAGGTGGAAGGGTGTGGGGGGGAATGTAGAGTTAAAAAATATTTTTTTGAAAAGTGAAAAATACAGGAAGCAGCCCATAAACAGCATATGGATTACAAGAATCCCTACAGAAAATCAAAGCAAGGTAACACAATAAAAAACTATTATTTAAAAAACTGCTGGGAAATTTTAAAAAAATTGAAACCTCAGATTGAAAGAACACATTTCATAACTGAGACTATAAACCCAGAAAGATGAACAGGCAAACATAAGCTTGTAAAATTACTGAACTTTAAACAAAAGAAAAATCACTTGGTCATCTAGGCAAAAAGAAATAACTTGTAAGGAAAAGAAAATTGGATTATCATCAGACATTTTGGCAGTAGTATTTCATGCCCTAAGAAATGAAATAAAATGTGAGCCAAGGATTTAATACCAGAAAAACTGATAGTCACATATCAAGGATACAAACTGTTTTTCATCTTCCAACAAGTCAGAGAATGTAGCTCCCATAAGCATCTCCTGAGAAATCAATTAGGGAACAAGTTTCACATAGCCAAAATAACTAGAGAAATATCACTAAAATTCTAGACATGGAGGTGGGCATTCAATAAAAATGACTTATAGAAGTGAAACCACATGAGAATTAAAAGAGAGACTATGGTTTGTAATGGCTCTGTATTCAGACAAAGTAGATAAAGTACAAATGATTAAAGTGTGGGAAAAAATGGGATGAGTGTGTGAAAAAAATTAACTTTTTCGCACTAATCATACTGGTGTTGATAATATTATTACTCTGATGCTATTGTGTGTTTAATGTGTGATAAAGTTAATGGGATAGCCTGTCATTTCTTGTGTCCTTGAAAATCCGGATTAGCTTTGTAGAACAAAGTATATGTGCCGATGTAGTACAGAAATACAAACCCTCTAGTCTTGAATTTTAATTGATAGCATGATTATTTTTTTAGTTTTATTTACTTGGTTAGTTATTTAATCTATCTAGTAGACATAATTTTAAGACAGGTTATGACCTTACATAACCCCTACTCCTAAGTAACTTGTTTTTAACACATAAGATGGCAACATGGAGAGATGTCACGATGTCACTTCTGTGATTATAGGACAAAAGGTTGTAGGCTCCATCTTGCTAGGAGACTGTGTATATGTTTTTCTCTGCTTGCTTCTTTGTTGAAACAAGCTGTTATGTTGGTGAATCAAGAAGCCGTCCAAAGCTGAGCTGAGTGCTAGAAGCCTCAGAGCAACCCTACAGAACTGCACTCTGCCAACAGTTATATGAGCTTGGAAGAGGATCCTTCCCAGCTGGGTCTTCAGATGGGCCCTCAGCCCCAGTCAGCACTTTGATTGTCCCATGGTAAGACAGCTTGGATATTGTGTCCCTAAGGCTCAGCTCATGGTTAATACTCAGTAAATATTGGTGAAGTGAGTGAGTATATTAGAGCACATGTTTAGAATACAGATAAAATAAAGAATTATTGACTTATAACTTATCTGTGATTATGCTTAATACAGTTTATAAGAAATTGAAAAATGAGTTTTTTACCAGTTAACCATACTCTGGGAATGATCAGATACTGTATTTATGTTTTCTTTTTAGAAGTCCTATTATTGTATGGGTAAAGTAATTGTCCAAAGAACAGGGTTGTCCAGAGAGAGCTTTCAACTAATTATGTCATTATGTATTCCTTTCAGATTTGTGGAGCATGTAATGTCTCTGCATATGGAGCCATGTCTAATTATAGGACACTCAAATGCAGGAATTCAGGATGTGCTGATTGATTGCTCATCAGTTAGTCTGAAAGGTGGTCGGAGGCTGAGAAGTCAAACTAAGGGATGGGTATAGTTAATAGGGAACACTATTCAGCCCATAACAAACCCCACAGGGTTTAATCTTCTAAATGAATTTAGGGAGGTATGGAGACATCATGACTTCCAAGTATTTTAGTAAGTAATTGTTCCTTATTAGTAGGGCTAGAAATCAAATTCTTTAGGTCATTGATGACTTGAATACTAGCTTTTCTTTTCTTACCCAGATTGGAAAAGCACTTTTTCCACTAAAACAAGGTGTTTGAATAGGTTTGTTTTAGAAATGAATAGTTTCTTAGAGATAATCATTAGTGATTTATAAGTAAAGTAAAAGGTATATGATAATTTTTCCAAGAAAAAGGCAGACATTTTTGTTTTCTTTTAACCCAAGTTAATAGTTTTACTATTCAGAAGTATATTTTGTGGAATCTAGATGCTATTGATTTTAAGAGGTTTCTAAGAAAAAAAATGCTGCCATTTATAATTATAAAACACAAACAATTCTAAAATGATTCCTGATTTCAGAGACAAAAAATGTGATTTATTGTATATTGCATAAGTTATTCAGTCAATAGGCTATGGATATAAATGTGGATATTCTAGGGGCACACAACAGAAGATCTTGCTTTTTTCTGTTTTTTTTTGATGCAGCCTATTCTATTATTTTCCAAGCATAATGCAAAAACCACTCATTTTTCCTGCTTCACTAAGTAGAAAATATTAAGTGAGACATTCTCTCTTTTTTCAATGAAAAATACCTGTCTTCTCAGTATTGAATGAAGTTCTAGGTCCTGAGGATGTAACCATATCGTAAATGAGAGAAAAAGCTATTACCACCTTACGTATGCCTTGTATAGACTATTATTTTCACAAAGCTATGCAAAGCTGTCTTCCTAAGGGTTCTAAATGCTCATTGGATCAAGGTTCTTGTAAATTCAATGGGGAAGATGAGTCCATCTTCTCCCATCACATATGGCCCCACACTAAGTGTAAGACTGATAAGAGAATCCAGCCATTCACAAAATTTAGTGACCCTTGTGAGCCGGACACTGGCATGAGTGAAATTTTTCTCCTAAACCCAAATGTTAAGATAGTCTTGGACAAATGAGTTTATAATAAAGTATACTAAAGGGTTCATAGGGATTGTTACGAGGAACAGGTTTTAATTAAGGAAAGTTCCAGGAGGTCTGTCCATTAAACAGGGTAGATAAATTCCAGAGGTTTCCAGACTTGAAGTCTGTATTCATTTGCTAAGGCTGCCATAACAAAGTAAAACCAGATTGGGTGGCTGAAACGACAGAAATTTTTCTCATGATTCTGAAGGCTAGAAGTCCAAGATCAAGGTGTCAGCAGGACTGATTTCTTCCCAGGGCATCTCTCTTTGGCTTGTAGATAGTGGTCATCTCTCTGTGTGTCTTCATACAGTCTTCCCCCTGCAGGGATCTGTGTCCTATTCTCTTCTATTTATAAGGACACCAGTCATCCTGGGTTAGAGCCTACCCTGTATGACCTCATTTTGCTTTAATTACCTCTTTAAAGGCCCTGTCTCCAAACATAGTCACACTGGGGGCAAGACTTCAATATATGAATTTCGGGGAGTACACAGTTCAGCCCATAACAAACCCTGAGATATTTAGACTTCTAAATGAATTTAGAATGATTGTGCTCCTAGGAATCACACAGGTGGTGATTCCATCACCATGGGCCTGACATCTGATGTTGGGAGTTCAAGTAATTGTGATGTGGTCTCTCATGTTTAATGCAACTGCAGTGCTTTTGAGCCAAGGTATTCTGGGCTCAGCGGGGGGCTGGGTGGGTCTGCAGTGGGGTTGAGTCCTCTGGAAAGCAGTTCTAGGAATTCTCAGGAATCCTCCATGTTAATCAAATGACAGCGCATAGGGTTCCAGGGTAGAGTATTCCACCCTGGCGCCTGGACTCTGGCTGCTACATTTACAACTGCACTGAGATGTTTGGTGGTAGCAGAGTGACCAGAGATGCAAAATTCATCAGTCCCATGTCAAGTAAATATATGGTTTGTTCTTTTCCACTGCATGTCTCATTCAGATGAAAGCCGCTGCCTAGTTGTTTGATTTCAAAAGGACAGCTGCTTGATAAATTCATAGAAGACAGAGGAAGATCTAAGTAAATGAATAAGTGATCTGAAGCTCTGAAAACATTTCCTTAAATGTATACTTAAAATTTCTCTTTTGGGATTTGAATGCCGAAACAGTGGCACAATACTTACTTTTTCAAAAAGATGCTTCGTAAAGGAACTAGCATTATCAGGATGGCAAAGTCCTGATTACCATTAACCAGCTTTCTAGACGTGTCTTGGAAACTGAAGTTCTAAAGCACGAATATATTAGTAGCAATTCCAGACGTTGCTAAATTTACTTGAAAACTCTGAAAGGCATTGTTGATATCCAAGATCATCTGTAAAATATAAAACCGCCCACCTTTCTGAGTTATTACTTCATGATATATTTAAGGCAGAACAGGTCTGCCATAGTTACTCTATTCCATCTGATTTTTTTTTCAATACCCCAGAAAAAAAATACAAGTTCCTTTCTAGAGCTGTCTGCTTCATTTTTGCTCTAAATCTTAATTTACTTTTCTGTTAGTATCCCTGATAAGAGATGGCTCCTGTGTTTACTATTTTAGATTCTGATACTTGAGTATTGCTATAGATGGCACATTCAGGTGACACAAAAGCTGCAGGACTAAGCAAGAACTGGCCTTTTTAAAAAAACCTAACTCCGTAGTGTTGTTTCATCATCAAGTTTTCTCCCAGTGCTTTTCTTTCTTCATAGTTTAAAATCATACAATTACCCTGTTACTCTGAAGAAAAGAAATAACATAAAATAGAGGCTTTGGGGGATTTAATTCAAAATAAATTTGAAGAAGATACAGTTCAGCTCAGTAATTATCCAATTACACCACAAGTTAATGTCAGAACCTTAAATTTAAATGCAAGTTTCCTGAATCCTAAATCACTGATCCTAATATTTTGCTATTCTTTTTTTTATAATAGGGCCTGCACCAATATTTATTCCCACTTTACTGAGATAGTATTGACAGTATAATATTGTGTAAGTTGACAGTGTACAGCTTATTGATTTGATACATTGTATATTACTGAATGGCTACTGCCCATAGGGTTAATATATCTACTTAATCCATTGTGTTTTTATAGTACTTTAAAGGCTGTGAGAATTTTCATATATATTATACACCTTGCTTTATTTCATCCTCAAAATGACCTCTGAAACAGATAGGGAAAATATATATATATATATATTTTTGAGAGGGCATCTCTCATATTTATTGATCAAATGGTTGTTAACAACAATAAAATTCTGTATAGGGGACTCAATGCACAATCATTAATCATTCACAAGCCTAATTCTCCAGTCCCCAATCTTCTGAAGCATAACGAACAAGTTCTTACATGGTGAACAGTGCAAGGGCAGTCATATCACAGAAACTTTCAGTTTTGATCACGCATCATGAACTATAAACAATCAAGTCAGATATGATTATTCGTTTGATTTTTATACTTGATTTATATGTGAATTCCACATTTCTCCCTTATTATTATTATTACTTTTTTAAATAAAATGCTGAAGTGGTAGGTAGATGCAAGATAAAGGTACAAAACTTAATTTAGTGCTGTAAGAGAGCAAACGTAGATGATCAGGTCTGTGCCTATAGAATAAGTATTAATCCAAGCTAGACAAGGGCAACAAAACATCCACAGATGCAGAAGATTTCTCTCAAAACAGGGGGGATGAGGTTCTAAGCCTCACCTCTGTTGATCCCCAGTTTCTCACCTGATGGCCCCCCCTGAGACTGTGCCTGTCTTAGGTTGTTCCTCCCTTGAGGAATCTTACCCGTCTCTGGCTAACCAGTCATCTTCCAGGGCCATACAGGGAAATGTAAAGTTGGTAAGTGAGAGAGAAGCAATATTCTTTGAAAAGGTTAGCTTTTCACTTCTTTGCAGATTTATGCCCTGTAGCTTCTATGCCCAGCATTTGTCTTGAGGTATCTTTACCACTTGGAGGAATTATGATACTCGGTAATTTTCGATATGAGGCATGAATTCTACTAAAGGGTTGTAATTAGGAAGGAAGAAGAAAAGTTATAGAAGTAGCAGACGGAAGAAAACATGGGAAGATTATTTCTTTGACATATCTTCTTGTAGAGTCACATAAGCATGTATAGGTTTTAACAAACTACTAATTAAATTACATACACACATTAACATAATAGGAATACAGCTACATAATAAAAGCAGACCTACAATTACCAGCCATATCCAGTGAAACCAAGAAAACCAGTTAGGTACCCTAGGCATTTGTGAAAACTTATCAATGATATGATGGATATTGTCCAACTGAATTTGAATAGTTTGAGAAAAATCAGACAAATTAAAACAACACATTCCTGGAAACTGTTCACATCCCATATGTTCTTTTAACAGTAGATAGTCTATAGTCGCACGATTTTGGGGCACTGCAACTTGCACTTCTCCTAATTCTTGGTTGAGTTCCGACAGTGTAGATCCAGTCAAATTTGTTGTTTTACTGTATGCACAGGCCAGCTTAGATATCTCCTTCTTCATTCCAATGGCAAGTCCAGGAACCGGTGGGATGAATGCAGCTACAACTGCAACAGCGCCAGGATCTTTGTTGAAGTTTTTTGATGATTGTCTTCTGGAATGACTCTTCCAGAGGATGTTGATGTTGGAAGTTCTTCTTCATATCGTATCTTCATTTGTTTTCTGGGTAGCCAAATTAGGCTTTGATTCTCTGTATAAACACAAACAAACCCTTTCCTTTACTTTGACATGACCTTTATACCATTGTGAAGAACCTATTGGAGATCACCACACAGGAACAGCTTTTTTTTTTTTTAAAAGAGAAGAATATTATCAGAAAAATGTACTTCCATAGCTGATCATCTGACACCCTTTAAAAGATCAAAATTAAGGATATGTAAAGCATGCATTAATCGTTGATTTACAGTTAGTTTTATCATATCAGGGAGTAATCCCCCTTTTCTTTCTCTCTTTTTTTGTTATCATTAATCTACAATTACATGAAGAAAATTATGTTTACTAGGCTCTCCCCTAACCAAGTCCCCCCCACAAACCCCATTACAGTCACTGTCTATCAGCATAGCAAAATGTTGTAGAATCACTACTTGTCTTCTCTGCGTTGCACAGCCCTCCCCTTTCTCCCACCCCCCACATTATGCATGCTAATCATAATACCCCCTTTCTTCTTTCCCCCCGTAATCCCTCCCTACCCACCCATCCTCCCTAGTCCCTTTCCCTTTGGTACCTGTTAGTCCATTCTTGGGTTCTGTGATTCTGCTGCTGTTTTGTTCCTTCAGTTTTTCCTTTGTTCTTATACTCCACAGATGAGTGAAATCCTTTGGTATTTCTCTTTCTCCGCTTGGCTTATTTCACTGAGCATAATACCCTCTAGCTCCATCCATGTTGTTGCAAATGGTAGGATTTGTTTTCTTCTTATGGCTGAATAATATTCCATTGTGTATATGTACCACATCTTCTTTATCCATGCATCTACTGATAGACACTTAGGTTGCTTCCAATTCCTGGCTATTGTAAATAGTACTGCGATAGGGGTGCATCTGTCTTTTTCAAACTGGAGTGCTGCATTCTTAGGGTAAATTCCTAGGAGTGAAATTCCTGGGTCAAATGGTAAGTCTATTTGGAGCATTTTGAGGAGCCTCCACACTGCTTTCCACAATGATTGAACTAATTTACATTCCCACCAGCAGTGTAGGAGGGTTCCCCTTTCTCCACAACCTTGCCAATATTTGTTGTTTGTCTTTTGGATGGTAGCCATCCTTACTGGTGTGAGGTGATATCTCATTGTGGTTTTAATTTGCATTTCTCTGATACCTAGTGATGTGGAGCATCTTTTCATGTGTCTGTTGGCCATCTGAATTTCCTTTTTGAAGAACTGTCTGTTCAGTTCCTCTGCCCATTTTTAATTGGATTATTTGTTTTTTGTTTATTGAGGTGGGTGAGCTCTTTATATATTTTCGATGTCAGGCCTTTATCAGATCTGTCATTTACAAATATATTCTCCCATACTGTAGGGTACCTTTTTGTTCTATTGATGGTGTCTTTTGCTGTACAGAAGCTTTTCAGCTTAATATAGTCCCACTTGTTCATTTTTGCTGTTGTTTTCCTTGCCCGGGGAGATATGTTCAAGAAGGGGTCACTCATGTTTATGTCTAAGAGATTTTTGCCTATGTTTTTTTCTAAGAGTTTTATGGTTTCATGACTTACATTCAGGTCTTTGATCCATTTCGAATTTACTTTTGTGTATGGGGTTAGACAATGGTCCAGTTTCATACGCTTACATGTAATTGTCCAGTTTTGCCAGCACCATCTGTTGAAGAGACTGTCATTTCCCCATTGTATGTCCATGGCTCCTTTATCGAATATTAATTGACCATATATGTTTGGTTTAATGTCTGGAGTCTCTAATCTGTTCCACTGGTTTGTGGCTCTGTTCTTGTGCCAGTACCAAATTGTCTTGATTACTATGGCTTTGTAGTAGAGCTTGAAGTAGGGGAGTGAGATCCCCCCCCCACTTTATTCTTTTTTCTCAGAATTGCTTTGGCTATTTGGGGTCTTCAGTGTTTCCATATGAATTTTTGAACTGTTTTCCAGTTCATTGAAGAATGTTGTTGGTAATTTGATAGGGATTGCATCAAATCTGTATATTGCTTTGGGCAGGATGGCCATTTTGACGATATTAGTTCTTCCTAGCCAAGAGCATTGAGATGAGTTTCCATTTGTTAGTGTCCCCTTTAATTTCTCTTAAGAGTGTCTCGTAGTTTTCAGGGTATAGGTCTTTCACTTCTTTGGTTAGGTTTATTCCTAGGTATTTTATTATTTTTGATGCAATTGTGAAGGAGTTGTTTTCCTGATTTCTCTTTCTGTTGGTTCATTGTTAGTGCATAGGAAAGCCACAGATTTCTGTGTGTTAATTTTGTATCCTGCAACTTTGCTGTATTCTGATATCAGTTCTAGTAGTTTTAGAGTGGAGTCTTTAGGGTTTTTTATGTACAATATCATATCATCTGCAAATAGTGACAGTTTAACTTCTTCTTTACCAATCTGGATTCCTTCTATTTCTTTGTTTTGTCTAATTGCCATGGCTAGGACCTCCAGTACTATGTTCAATAACAGTAGGGAGAGTGGGAATCCCTGTCTTGTTCCTGATCTCAGAGGAAAAGCTTTCAGCTTCTCGCTATTCAGTATGATGTTGGCTGTGGGTTTATCATATATGGCCTTTATTATGTTGAGGTACTTGCCCTCTCTACCCATTTTGCTGAGAGTTTTTATCTTGAATGGATGTTGAATTTTGTCAAATGCTTTATCAGCATCAGTGGAGATGATCATGTGGTTTTTGTCCTTCTTTTTGTTGATGTGGTGGATGATGTTGATGGATTTTCGAATGTTGTACCATCCTTGTATCCCTGGGATGAATCCCACTTGGTCATGGTGTATGATCCTTTTGATGTATTTTTTAATTCGTTTTGCTAATATTTTGTTGAGTTTTTTGCTTCTACATTCATCAGGCATATTGGTCTGTAGTTTTCTTTTTTGGTGGGGTCTTTGCCTGGTTTTGGTATTAGGGTGATGTTGGCTTCGTAGAATGAGTTTGGGAGTATTCCCTCCTCTTCTATTTTTTGGAAAACTTTAAGGAGAATGGGTATTATGTCTTCTCTGTATGTGTGATAAAATTCCGAGGTAAATCCATCTGGCCCGGGGTTTTGTTCTTAGGTAGTTTTTTGATTACCATTTCAATTTCTTTTCTCGTAATTGGTTTGTTTAACTTTTGTGTTTCTTCCTTGGTCAGTCTTGGAAGGTTGTATTTTTCTAGGAAGTTGTCCATTTCTTCTAGGTTTTCCAGCTTCTTAGCATATAGGTTTTCATAGTAGTCTTTAATAATTCTTTGTATTTCTGTGGAGTCTGTCATGATTTTTCCATTCTCATTTCTGATTCTGTTGATGTGTGTTGATTCTCTTTTTCTCTTAATAAGTTTGGCTTAAGGCTTATCTATTTTGTTTGTTTTCTCAAAGAACCAGCTCTCGGTTTCATTGATTTTTTCTATTGTTTTATTCTTCTCAATTTTGTTTATTTCTTCTCTGATCTTTATTATGTCCCTCCTTCTGCTGACTTTAGGCCTCATTTGTTCTTCTTTTTCCAGTTTCGATAATTGTGATGTTATACTATTCATTTGGGATTGTTCTTCCTTCTTCAAGTGTGCCTGGATTGCTATATACTTTCCTCTTAAGACTGCTTTCGCTACATCCCACAGAAGTTGGGACATTTTGTTGTTGTTGTCATTTATTTCCATATATTCCTTGATCTCTATTTTAATTTTTTTGTTGATCCATTGATTATTTAGGAGCATGTTGTTAAGGCGCCATGTGTTTTTTGAGCCTTTTTGTTTTCTTTGTTGAATTTATTTCTAGTTTTATACCTTTGTGGTCTGAAAAGTTGGTTGGTAGAATTTCAGTCTTTTGGAATTTACTGAGACTCTTTTTGTGAACTAGTATGTGGTCTATTCTGGAGAATGTTCCATGTGCACTTGAGAAGAATCTATATCCTGTTGCTGTTGGATGTAGAGTTCTATAGATGTCTATTAGGTCCATCTGTTCTAGTGTGTTGTTCACTGCCTCCATGTCCTTACTTATTTTCTGTCCAGTGGATCTATCCTTTGGGGTGAGTGGCATGTTGAAGTCTCTTAAAATGTATGCATTGCATTCTATTTCCCCCTTTAGTTCTGTTAGTATTTGTTTCACATATGCTGGTGCTCCTGTGTTGGGTGCATATATATTTAGAATGGTTATATCCTCCTGTTGGACTGTCCCCTTTATCATTATGTAATGTCCTTCTTTATCTCTTGTTACTTTCTTTGTTTTGAAATCTGTTTTGTCTGCTATTAGTATGGCAACCCATGCTTTCTTCTCTCTGTTGTTTGCCTGAAATATGTTTTTCCATCCCTTGACTTTTAGTCTGTGCATGTCTTTGGGTTTGAGGTGAGTTTCTTGTAAGCAGCATATAGATGGGTCTTGCTTTTTTATCCATTCCTTTACTCTGTGTCTTTTGATTGGTGCATTCAGTCCATTTACATTTAGGGTGACTATTGAAAGATATGTACTTATTGCCATTGCAGGCTTTAGATTCGTGGTTACCAAAGGTTCAAGGTTAGCTTCTTTAGTATCTTACTGCCTAACTTAGCTCGCTTATTGAGCTGTTATATACACTGTCTGGAGATTCTTTTCTTCTCTCCCTTCTTATTCCCCCTCCTCCTTTCTTTATGTGTTGGTTGTTTTATTCTGTGTTCTTTCATGTTTCCTTTAACTGCTTTTAGTGCATAGTTTATTTTATTTTTTGCCTTTAGTTAGTGTTTGATTGGTCTGCTTTCTTTGTGTGATTTTATTTTCTCTGGTGAAATCTGTTTAGTCTTAGGAGTGCTCCCGTCTAGAATAGTCCCTCTAGAATACCCTGTAGAGGTGGTTTGTGGGAGGCAAATTTCCTCAACTTTTGCTTGTCTGGGAATTGTTCAATCCCTCCTTCATATTTAAATTATAATCGTGCTGGATACAGTATCCTTGGTTCAAGGCCCTTCTGTTTCATTGCATTAAATATATCATGCCATTCTCTTCTTGCCTGTAGGGTTTCTGTCAAGAAGTCTGATGTTAGCCTGATGGGTTTTCCTTTATAGGTGACCTTTTTCTGTCTAGCTGCCTTTAAAACTCTGTCCTTGTCCTTGATCTTTGCCATTTTAATTATTATGTGTCTTGGTGTTGCCTCCTTGGGTCCTTTCTGTTGGCAGTTCTGTGTATTTCCGTGGTCTGTTCGATTATTTTCTCCCCCAGTTTGGGGAAGTTTTCAGCAATTATTTCTTCAAAGACACTTTCTATCCCCTTTTCTCCCTCTTCTTCTTCTGGTACCCCTGCAATATGGATATTGTTCATTTTGGATTGGTCACACAGTTCTCTTAATATTGTTTCATTCCTGGAGATCCTTTTATCTCTCTCTATGTCAGCCTCTATGCTTTCCTGTTCTCTCGTTTCTATTCCATCAATGGTCTCTTGCATCTTATCTATTCTGCTTATAAATTCTTCCAGAGTTTGTTTCACTTCTGTAATCTCCTTCCGGACGTCTGTAATCTCTCTCCGGACATCATGACTTAGCTCTTGCATATTTCTCTGCATCTCCGTTAGCATGTTTATGATTTTTATTTTGAATTCTTTTTAAGGAAGACTGGTTAGGTCTGTCTCCTTCTCATATGTTGTCTCTGTGATCTTTGTCTGCCTCAAATTTTGCCTTTTCATGGCGATAGAGATAGTTTGCAGAGCTGGCATAAGTGACGGCTGGAAGAATATTCCCTTCTTTTTGGTTTTGGCCTTCCTCTCCTGGGAGAACAGCGACCTCTAGTGGCTTGTGCTGAGCAACTGTGCATGGACGGGGCTTCTGATTCTTGCCTGGCCGCTATGGAGTTTATTTCTGCTGTTGCTGTGGGCATGGACTGCCTTGGGCTGCTGCTCTGATATGGTGGAGCCGCGTTGGAGGGGGAATGGCTGGGAGGCTGTTTATCTTCATGAGGGGCCTCTGAGCTGCCCTGCTATCCAGGGGTTTAGGGTGCCCGGAGTTCCCTGCTGCTGGACTATGTGTCCCAGGACGCTTCCTTCCGACTTTGGGGTCCCTGTCCCTTTAAGACTTCCAAAAAGCACTCGCTTTTCTTTGTCCCTGGGCTGCCAGCTGCAGGGACCTACTCACAGTTCTTACTGTCCTGTTTCCCTAGTATCCAGGACCCCACACATGCACTTTGTCTGCGCTCTGGTGCGGATGACTAGAGCTGTCTATTTAGCATTCCTGGGCTCCGTCTCCCTCCCCGCTCTGACTTCTCTCCTCCCACCCAGAGCTGGGGTGAGGGGCGCTCAGGTCCCACTGGGCCAGGGCTTGTATCTTACCCCCTTCGCGAGGTGCTGGGTTCTCGCAGGTGTGGATGTGGTCTGGATGTTTTCCTATGTCTTCTGGTCTCTCTTTTAGGAAGAGTTGTCCTTGTTGTATTTTCAAAAATATATGTGGTTTTGGGAGGAGATTTCCACTGCTCTACTCATGCCGCCATCTTGGCTCCGCCTCTGGAAAATATTTTAACGATTGAATTTCACTTACATATTAACAAAACTGAGCTTCAAAGACATGAAGTGACTTGGAGATTACATAGTTAAAAAGAAGTATGTTCAAGATCAGACCTATGCCTACTTGCTATAGAGCTTTGAACTTTCCACTACCTTCAATTCAATGTCTGAAATGATTTCCTCGTTAAGTACTTGGTACTTCCTCAAACCAAGTACAGGTGGAATCATCTACAACTCCATAACAGTTTGCCAAACCCACAATGCTGAGTCAGTGGTGATGCTGTTATTGTATTACAGGTGTGCTAAAAAATAGGTCCCACAATCACTGAGGCATAGACAATTTTGTATTCTGAGTAACTGAGATTTGATTTAAACCAATTCAGATTCTTATCTCCCCACCCCACTAGTAAGTCATGTTGTGGAGGTGTCAGAATTATTATTTTGTCTTCTCTAGGCCAATCAATAAGGTTAAATAGAAATAGAATTCAATTCCTGCAAAAAAATTTAAACTAAAGTACAGTTGGTTCTCTTTTTAAGATTTTCATGTCATTTTCTCAAGGAAAACCTTGAGTCCATAAATATTTGTTGAGCTTCCTGTATTTGTAAGGCACTGTGCTATATGCTGGGGATTCTGTGGTGAGTGTGGCAGAGTCCTTGTCTATAATGACATGTCCTCTTTTTGCAATGCCTATAGAATCAGAAAGACAGGGAGTATTTGACTAAGACAGAGTCTATTTCTGGAAGAAAATTCACAGTGCACCAGGTTTGCTAGCCTCCAATGGTAGAGCAGCACAAGGAACTTGGCCTCAGTGGGAGCAGCAGTACTTTGTCCCAGCCCTGATGTGACCATGACCTCCTTTGGGGCCACAGAGCTGTCCTTCCTCGGGCTCCTTCGGCATTTTGACTTCTTAAATTCTAGAATAAGACAGTCTGGGAAATCCTTTCTGCTTCTAAAGCATAATGATTTAAATTTTCCTTGCTGGCTTTGGTGCTGGATGCCTCTAAATGTTTTGCTTTTCTTCCTTCTCCCCTTTCCTCTCCTTCTGTTCCTTTCCTTTCATCTCTTGTCAGTTAACTGCATCTTTTTAAAAAATGTTTATTAAAAATCATTCCTTAATTTGCATTTCTGCTAGTTATTCATTGAAACACATGCTGGCCTTAGCTAATGTGGTACCTTTTAGTGTATATGTTTTCTGAGTGAGGCTGTACAAAATGAGGAGGAAAAGAGACTCCTTCAAGTTGAGTAATGACTGCTGTTTCCTCCACTTGGAAGAGTCCCTGAGTAACAATTTATTTATAATAATTATGTTTTATTTAACATTACAGTGGTTCATCAAAGTATAATTCTAGTCTTGCACCACTTGTTCAAAGGAAGCAGAGATACTGTCACCATTTCTCAAACTCATCAGCCTTGGAAATGGAGAGGATTGAGTTGCAAATGACAGGATGAATTGAAGATATAAAACACACATCAACACATGAATAAACTCATTTGCACGGAATCTAAACTCATTCATTCACTTACTCATTAATTCATTCATTTGTATAGTAAAATTTATTGATTCTCTACTAGGTATTGGGTTTAGAACTACACAGAATATATAGAATTAGTAAACTGGGTCATGCCTTTAGGGAAGGAGAAGAGAAACACGATTTGATTCTATCTGTGATTTATCTTGATTTATAATCTTTCTAATTCTAAATTTCTTCAACTACAAAATGATGGATAGTGTTTCTTTAATTTGTAGCGTTTCTGTTAGTATTCAGTGAGATAATTTGGATATAGCTTGTCCCTGGGGCCCCACATTTAAAGGGTATTGGAAATAGAGTTTTTAATTACCAAGAATTACATATAGACATACACGTGCATAAATACATATTCATTAATGCACACACAAGCACATATGAACATATTTGGTATTAGATATTTGACACTCTCATCCCTAAACTGTATAGTGAATGAATCCTAATTTAAACATCGTAAGGATATCTATTAAACATGGAGTCAATGGAAGAAAATAAAACTTTATAAACATTTCATGCTTACCATGGAAGCTGTGTTGAATCAGTGTCCTTTGTTCTGTAGATATTGTCCTGTTCATCTCTTGTTGACTAGAGTATGTAGAAAAAAGCAAGGGACTTGCTGATCAAACTGTATTTGATACAATTCTAGTGCCTTATGCAATGTGCAACTGTAAACTTCTAATTTAAGCTTCCAGAGCCTCAATTTTCCTATTGTTGGTATGGGAATAATAATTCTTTAAAGCCGTTTTCTTTTATAATTTGTGGAGACCGTGATGATGATGATGCAACCTGGTGATTTTCAGACTTTTACTGTAGGAAAATGCAAAGTGAGAAAACATATACACAAAAAGTAAAGGTAATCTATTTTTTCACTTCAAAAATGTCTCTAGCTAATAGAAAAGCTACTTTATTTCATTGGGATTAAAAATATCATAGTATTATTTTGAGCCTGTGAAGATGTAGTGTGATGTAGTCTGCCTGTTGAGAGAGGTGGGATCCTTCCTTTTCTCTCTTAAAAGCCCGAGATAAAATTTCTTCAAGATAATTCTTATCGTCCTTCTTTCTGCTGGTTATGCAGGCTGCAAGGAGTGGTACATGTGTTTGAGGTCTCCCCTTTCTGGGCTTCCAGGAACTCCATTTTAAATGCAGTTTCCTTTATTTTCACAAAACAATGGCCTATATTAATGATAAAGCTCATATGTATTAAATTAGCAATTATACCTTAAGCATGTGGTCAGAATATGTCTCTTGCTACTAAAACCCCAGAAGTTTTCAGAGTAATGAAGCAGATGCAGGTTACAGTAGAAAGCCCCAGGCCTGACCACGTTGGGTACTTACACCGAACTTAGGGCCTGAGGGGGCAGACCTGATCAGATGAGAACTCCTGGCTCTGTCAGGGCAGGGGCAGCTAGCTTCTCCAAGACACCTTGGGAATTTCCCTGAAAGTGAGTGAGCACAGGGATGATACAAAATCACAACTGATTGAGATCTTTTGACACAGAAATAAAAGGGAGTATGGAATTTCCTTCTCAGAGAGAGAGAGAGAGGGAGGGAGAGAAAGAGAGAGAGAGAGAGAGAGAGAGAGAGAGAGAGAGAGAGAGAGAGAGAGAGACAGGTCTACAAGTCCCACTTAAACATATTCTGGGTTCCTACAGGAACCCAGTTCCTCTGCAACTGGCTGATCCATTGAAAGACTAGCTTAGGACAAGTTTTTATGACTATCTTCAGTGTTATTCCCATAATTATTTTTTGTATTTTAGGAGAGGAGACTAGGCAAAATCCAAATACGAAAAGCTAATGTAATAAAAGTACAGAACAATTATCTCCTTTTGGCAAACATTTAGTAAATCTACTTGGTTAGAAAAGGGAAGGAAGAGAGAAAGAGAGAGTGTGTAATAAGGAATAACATGTTACATCCATCCATCTACCAACTTTCGAGCTAGGGTAGGGGGCAGAGCCAGATCTGCACTAGGGCTGCTGTACATTCAAACTTAGGCTTTTTTTGTAATTATAAGGGAAGTATAATTTCAATACATTTCAATATGTTTGTAAGAATTGAGTTCCCTTGAGTTGGTATATGTGTAGGTGTTTGTGTATGTGTACAAAAGGCATAAAGGTCATTTAGCCGTTAATAGCATCCATGTCCAAAAACTAATGAATTCTCCTCTTCAGCACTGTATTTGCTCTCTAGTTTGTGCAAGGTTTCTAAGCCATTAATTAGTCCTCTGAAATCCTGCTCACCAAGGGTGTCAGGAAGGTGGGAAGAACAAGTGAGTGAGCGCATGAACAAGCTTCACCATAGTGGCACCAGCTCCCAGGACACATCAAGCTGGGAGCAGATTGGGTGAACTAGATGAAAACTGTATACATGTCCAAATTTTCAGAGTATCACTCGGTTATAGAGAATCCTTTAAAAGGTCATATAAATATGATGAACCCCTATAGACTTCTGTTAAATTACATAAAGAGTGAGTAACTGTATAATTAGGCTATGTGTAAAAGTCCGGTATATGGTAGTTAAAAGTTTATTAATTTTGATAAAAGTCTCATCTTTGTATATAAAACAATATGTATATTTTTTGCTGAATGTACATGGTGATTGAGATGTGTGTATGGATAGATTGTGGGAAGAAGGTGAAAGGCAAGTGAATACAGGCTTATTCATATATCACGGATTAATAAATAAGAACAAGAAACACCTGTTTTATGATTTAAACCATTAATGTGACTTAACAGCACAGAGAATAGTACATAGGTTCTCTGTTTTAGATTTCTAAAATGTTCTATTTCTGCTCTGACGGGTTGAAACCCTTCCTATTCCACTCTCACAAAAAACAATTATAATACCTTCAATTAAATGCCCATTTAGAAAGTTTTAAATGGGGAACCAAGGTAATGTTGAAGAAAAGATCAAATCTTCCATCTCCTAAGTACCCCAAAAATAAAAGAAGATGGTGTACCACCAGGATCTTGTTTTTATTTCTTATATGGGCAGATCCCCTGTACCCAGATGGCTTCATTTGCCTCTGCTGCATATTAAAAAAATAATTAGAATCCTCATGTGTATCTCTAATTTATAGTTTGTATACATCAGATTTAGTGATGTGGGATGATCAGCCATGTGCTGTTATCAAGTTACATATTTTGAGAATGGCTTCTGAGTGTTGTAGAAAAGATAATTAATTTCAGAACTGCTGAATAACAGTATGAACATGATCAAAGAGAGCGAAGATGAAATGCATCTCATCATTGGTGACTTTCAGGTGCAATCCATAGTTAAACAAATTCACATTGATCCAAAGGAGTTTTACCAGTACACAGCAATGCTAGCAATCTAATTTAGCTCAAGATTCAATAAAATGCAGACTTTATATATCAAAAGGCTGTTTTTTTGCCTTCTTTTATGGTTTAGCAGATTGGAGCCTTCAGGATTTTCCAAAAGAGTTCACTACATTCACTTACCAGTGAGTTGATATCCATTGATAAAAATAATCTTAAGAAATAAGTAACAATATATAAAAACTCTGAAATAATAAATTAACTGCTAGATTTTTTTTTCAAATAAGTCTACAGTATTAGATAAAAACTAAATGAAACAACAAATGCTTGGTAGATTTCAAGTAACAGACTCTAATTATTAGAGGCAACTTAACTGTCCCAACTTATATTTGACAGAAGAAATGGTACTATTGTTTCTGGTCTTCTTGGAAAATTCACTTTTATATTTTTAAGCCATTCTTTAATATTTTACTGGAAGAACAGCAAAAATCAAAGTTGTTTCTTTTTCAGGTAGTTTGAAACAATATGGAACAAGGATACAATAGAGTCAGGTCTTAAGACATTTTGGGGGATTTTACTTATTAGTCTTGCACTGATGGACTAAACTTAAGAACTAACTTGAGCATCAAGTAATATTTTTGAGATATATTTGAATCTAAGTTTTCTCCTCTGGATCTTAAGATAATCTGTTATCTCATACTTCCTTATATAGTGTCTACAAGGTTCAAATTTATACTACAAGTTGGTGTGAAATCACAGTGTTTTGTTTGTTGTCTTCTTGTCTAGTTTTGTTTTTAAGGTGCTCCCACTTCCTTGCTCACGTTTCCTGTCATTTTAAATAATCTGTATTTCCTCCTTGGTTTGATATTCTTACCTTGGCTTTCCTAACGCCAGGGTGGTTCTAGTTTCCTACTGACTTCCATTTGGCAAGAACAAGAAAGATTCTGTTCTTTCTTCCTTTTATCCCTTCCCTCTTTTTTCCCTTCCTCCTTTTTTTCTTCCTCCCTTCCTCCCTCCCTACCTCTTTGCCTTTCTTCCTTAAAATAAATTTAACATACAACATTGTGTAAATTTAAGGTGTACCACATGTTAATTTGATATATTTGTATGTTGTAATATGATTGCCATTGTACCCAAAATTAGCATCTTTATCACATTACATAATTATTCTACTAATAATTAAGTTATAGCCTCTAGCAGGTTTATTAATAATAAAATATTGTTGTCTACATCTACTATACTGTGCATTAGCTCTCTAGGGCTTATTTACTACCTATTGTGAGTGTGTACCATTAGACATCTGTTCTGTCTTACCACCATCCCCTGCTATCCACCGTTTCATTCTGTTTTTACAAATTTGACCTTTTTAGATTCCACGGATGAGTGATATATGACACAGTACTTGTCCTTCTTTGACCCATCTCAAGACTGTGTTTTCTTTAGATCAATGCTTTGAGAAAGACTGAAATGCTTTCATATCACAGTGGGACATGTCAAAAGCATTTCCCCATTTCTTAATAGATATTAATGGGAAATTCAATGATTTTTTTTCTTCTTGAAAGAAAATTATCTTCTGCTCCTGAAAATCACTTATTTACCCTCTGTAAGAGGTTTATGTTGTTTTTCCCAGAGCCTTTTTGATGTGGTGGTCGGGGGAAGGGTGTGTGTGTTAATATTTCATTCTATAAATGTCTGCTTTGGCAGAAACTTTTCTGTCCCTTGTTAAAATGATTCTTGGTGTAACCTCTTCAGACAAGGCTTTTTAGTGAGTAGAGAGCAGCTTTTAACAAGGAGATGCCAAACAATGATGGGACATAAATGCACAAGCACCACGTTAAAGTTCTTTTCAGAAAAAATTGCATTCGTAGGGAAAAAATGTATTTCTCTTTCCATTTATTAAGTACCTTAATTATCCTGAGTGCTTTTGTATACAAGACTTAGGGAATCTCTGTTTGTTGTACTTCTATTCTGTCAGGGAAAGAAATAATTGCGAACAACTTCATTCACAACAGGGAAGTCTAATAAGTAAATTTCCAAGTGTCTGTCAAAATCAAGAGCAATTCCAGATTTTTATAGTGTTATTAACACTATAAAAATGGTAATTAAAACCTTAAATACACTGGGGTTAAATTCCTAATAGTCCATGTAATTGCTTTGTGATCATGAGCAAGATAGTTAACTGTAGTTTTCCTGTTCCCTCAATTAAAAATGAAGATAATAGCACACTTGTCCTAGGATTGTGATGAGGATTCAAGAAGAAGATAGGGGACAACACATGTATTAGTTGTCATTATCTATTATTGCTATTAATTCAGGTCTTTGCTTTCATAATAGAATAAAATAATTGTTTCTACTTTTACATTCCTTAAAACATTCTCAAGTCTCTGCTTTCTATCTACTGTTCTTTCCATTTCATGAAAACTGCTTTATTCCAGTTCAATAATGACTTTTCATTTAAATGAACATTTCTCAGACCTTATCCTCAATTTGCTGCAGCTTTGGCACAGTTCACCAGTGCTTTTGTCTTTCATATCTTTCCTATTTTGCCTTCTCAGTTACTCAGTGAACACAGAGGAGTCTCAGGGTGTGAGCTTTCTCTCTTAACTTTCTGCCCAGCTACTTAGGAATATTGTTGTTTCAAGTAGATGCCCTGTATGCCCTTCTCTCCAGATTATAAAAGGTTGACTTTTCCAGTTTAGGTTTTCAAAAAATAAAGGTACTAAATGCATATACTTGCTACTTAAACAGATGAGATTAGATTATTTGTCAAAACCAGGACACATTATTTGAATAGAAAACTGTGCTTGTACCAGTAGGTGTATGACTGTAGGCCCCAACTGCAGCTCCGTAGACAAGCTATGCTCCTGTAGTGCGTGCTTGATCATCTTCTTTGGGTACAGAGACTCTGGATCTGAACTTTGGCCTCCAGAAATAAGTGAAAACAGAAGTCATGGCTGGAGGTCTGTAGGTGAGGTCAAGATATTTAACATGACCCCTGGTGACTTTCTTATTGGAAGAAAGATATAACTGTTTCTCCAGTCAGAAACAAATGATTAAGAGAAAAACTTTGGAACGTGAAACAGGAAGAAGAGTCTGGGTACTATGGCTGCTATTTGAACATAAACAGGCAAGAGAGGTAGAAGGAAAAGAGTAAATATTTCAACAGCAAGAAAAGATCTAGGGTAGTGGCCCTCAAATCTTAATGCACACAAGAATCATCTGGGATGCTAAAAATACAGAGCCTCGATCTCTACAGAGTTTGGGCTGTCTCTGGAGGGTATCTTGAGTGTGCTCTCGAAGGAATCCCCCCTGCTTCCTGCTGTTGCTCTCCTGTCCTGCCAGCAGGCACCTGACGTTCCCACTGGGGGTCCACCATGTCCCTGGGCCTCAGGAGCTTCACCCGCACTCTGCCGCTTCTCCTCTCAGAAAACGCCACTCTGCCGAAGTGTTGTTTCCCAAGTACCGAGTAAAACCCAAACACCGACACCCCTGAGATTCAAAACCACTATCCTCCTGCCCTCCCCATGGTTCTCTCTGCAATGGAGCCTCGCATCACAATGCTCTGTACAGAAACAGGGAGGAAAATTGCCCTGTCAATTCTCTGCCTCTTTGACTCATCACCCATAGACTTGCAGGAAATCGAACTTTTTCATCCCTTCTTCCCTACACATATCATGCAGCAAATACATGTCTTGGAGGTTGTGGGCTGTATGTGTGCAGCCCTATTGGAGGCCCGCTGCAGAACACCGCACTGACGTTTTTGCCTGAATTTTTACACAGCTCTTGTTGCTGACATCTCCACCCTTTGCCTCACTCCTCTGCTCCTTTTATCCCTCAAACACAGTCGTCCTTCTCTAATGCAGATCTCACCAATTGCTCTTTGGCTTAGATCAGATATCATCTCTCAGTCTGTGTCTTTGTAGAAGCAAGCATGAGCAGCAGCTTTTCTCCATTCACTGGTTGCAAGCCTTTTAACCCAGGATCAATGTAAAGTCATTTGGTCAGGGACCACCTCTTCCCCTTTTGTATTTCCATGTTTCCTAGCATTGGACTTTAGACATAGTTGCTAAAGTAAATCAGGAGGACAGAAAAGGAGAAAAATAGGAGGGAAGGAAAGAACATAGGGAGGCAGGCATTTATTTGCCTTGAGACTAATATCTGGCTCTAACGGTTTGCTTAACACCCTCACATATTGATGCTTTGTTTTAATAATGTGTTCCTACCAAAGGAACAAAACTAACAAAGAGTAATAAGCTGCATCTTCTTGGCTACAATTGCCTAGTGCTACTATTTCTACTCCTTTCCTCTCAGGCATATACCACTGCTGTGGCCATCAATCCAGGCTGCTGGTTATTAAATGGGAATCAGTAGAATGCCTTCAGTCATTCACATTGCCAGGCAGGGAGGGAAGTCAGAGAGATAAAGAAATATCCTGCAACCAAGGAAGGTAGGAAGAAGAGAAAGTCCATAGGAGAAGCAAGTGAAAATCCATAATTTAGGGATTCTTTTTTGAATAATTGGTTTCCTTCACAGTTGTTTTGTTGTTCTGAGGTAAACCTTGAAAACACATTGGACGCTTCAGCCAGGCCAGGAAGTAACAGACCATTTCTTTGGAGTCTTGCTGGTATAATGAGTATCAATTGATGATAATGCATTTTATTTCCAATGCTTTCCACAGTTCATCACTCGACAGCGAAACATTAAAGAAATTTTAAAGAGAAGTTGGGCATGACTGTTATTTATCATCTCTAGTTTGTCAGCCAAGGCCAGCATTTTACACTCTGTTGTCTGAAGCTGGGGCTACATCTCACAGATTTTTTTGTCAGCTAATGTTTTGTTAGGTTCTAAGAATAGGGCTTTAGTGGGAGAATGGAAAGCACGAGAAGAAACTAGCTTCCTGCTTTCTTGCTGTTCCTAACATCATCACACAAACTGTGTCTCTTCTTCCCAACACCAGCAGTTGGTCTTAGACTGTAGCTCCTTTGACACTGCTAGAACCATGTCTGTCATAGCTCCCCACAGGGTCCCGCAGGAATGGCCAATGCTCTCTCCTTTGTGGCTTAAGATCAATTTATATGAGCTCTCCAAGTGTCTGGAAGCCAGTCCTTGCCAGTTTGTTTTCCTAGCTGCAGTGTATTAAATGCTTTCTATCCAAAAGTGATTTCCTTTGGGTGCCCCAGCATTTGCTTTTTTTTTTTCTACAAACAATATAACTTTTGGAAAATCACAGAATCTCTGCTAATTCATCAGCAAAGTAGGAATAATATCTGTCTTGCCTAGGAGGTGGTGTGACTCAGATGAGAAAATGTGTATAAAGCAACTTGTCAAGTGGGAAGTGATATATGGATGCAAGAAATGGTGATCACTTTATTTCTCTTACTAAAATATCCTAAAACCTTTTAAAAGTTTTTGTAAACTGGATAAAACACTACTCTTTAAAAAAAAATTGTCTTTTTATTTAAAATCATGAGTGAGTGTTCAGTTACTCCATGCCATTCTGTAATGATTGCATTGGTTTAAATCCTGTATCACCTCCCTGAATGGGTATTGATTTGAAGAAGAATGCCAAGCCTTCATCCTGATAAGTGACATTGTGGGACAGGAGGCTAGATCTACAAATGGACTGTACTTTAAAAAATTTTAGTAATGACTTGTTCATAATACTGCATAATGACTTTTAATTCTAATCTGTGTCCTATAAACACTGTGATCACTTGAATTGAAAGAACTATTCATTCCTCATTTGACAAGTATTTATTGAGCATTTACTGTGTTTTAGGCTCTGTTTTAAGCACTGGGGATGATATAAATTGTTAGCATTATATTTTTAAATTTTGATAGTGTTGTCCTTTATCATGTACCTAAATTAAAGAGATCAGCTTTTTTATTTTAAATACTGACAATTTGTCTATAGCTGAGTGTCCCATGGTAAAACTATAGTGCTAGTTCAGATATAGTTTTCAATGGGATTTCCTTGAACAATCTTAGTAATCATAAAGTATATACCTAACATAAATCATTCCATTATATTTATTTTATTATTTTTTATGAAGAATTTACTTTTTAGAGCAGTTTTAGGTTCACAACAAAATTGAGAAGGGACAGAGATTTCCTATATGTCCCATGCCACCATAAATTCATAGCTTCTCCATTATCAACACCCCCCATCTGAATGGCACTTTTTTGAAACTGATAAATCTACACTGATACATTATAATCATCCAAATTACATGGTTTACATTTTGATTTGCTCTTAGTGTTGTATATTCTATGAGCTTAGACAAGGGTATAATGACATGTACCTGCCATGTCAGCATCATAAAGAAGAGTTTCACTCTCCTAAAAGTCCTGTGTTCCACCTCTTCATTCCTTCTTCTCACCCCCACACCTTCCCCACTCCAATCCCTGGCAATCACTTATCTTTTAACCATCTCCATAATTTTTTCCAAAATGTTACATATTTGGAATCATAAAGAATTTAGCTCTCAAGATTGGCTTCATTTAATTTAGTGGTATGCATTTAAGTTTCCCTGTGTCTTTTCATGGCTTGATAGCTCATTTCTTTTGAACACTAAAAGACAAAAATCTTGACAATATTGAATCTTCCACCCGTAAATATGAATTATCTCTCCATTTCTTTAGTTCTATGATTTCATTCATCACAGTTTTGAAGTTTTCCTCATATGAATCTTGTGCATATATGATAGACTTACACTTAAGGTTTTCATTTCGGGGGGTTTGTAAATAGTATTGTGTTGTAATTTACAATTATGCTTTTTCATTTTCAGTATATAAGAAAGTGATTGATTTTTATATATTAACCTTGTATCCTGCAATCTTGCTATAATCTAGTTCCAGTAAGTTTTTTTTGGTGTTGTTGATTCTTTCAGATTTTATACATCAATGATTGTTATCTGCAAAGTTTATGTCTTCCTTCCCATGTATACATTTTGTGTCATTTTCTTATCTCATTGCATGAGCTAGAACTTCCAGTATGATGCTGAAAAGTTGAGAGATGACATCCTTGCCTTGCACCTGAGCTAGTGGGAAAGCTTTGAGTTTCTCACCATTTGACTAGCTGTACATTTCTTGCTGAGGAAATTCCTCTGAATTCCTAGTTTGCTGAGAGTTTTTATCATAAGTGGGTGTTGGATTTTGTCAAATGCTATTTTTGTATCTGTATGATCATGTGATTTTTCTTTTGTAGACTATTGATATGATGGATTATATTAACTGATTTTCAGATTGTATTTGCCCTTTCATATAACTCAAAATATTTTTAAAAATTTCTCTTGAGATTTATTCTTTGACCCATGTATTATTTAGAAGCGTTTACTATCCATGTATTTTGGGATTTCCCTGTTATCATTATGTTACTGATATCTGGTTTAGTTGCATTGTGATTTAGACCAGATATTGTATAATTTCCATTCTTTAAATTTGTTAAGGTATGTTTCATGGTCCATGGTGTGATCTAGGTAAATATTCCATGTGGGATTGAGAAGAATATTTATTCTGCTGTTACTGGATGAGTATTCTACAACTGTCAGTTATATCCAGTTGATCGATGGTTTTGCTGAGTTCAACAGAGTGTTTACTGATTTTCTACCTGCTAGATCTGTCCATTTCTGATAGAGGATTTTTGAAGTTTCCTACTATGATAATAGATTCATCTTTTTCTCTTTGTAGTTTTTGCCTCACATAATTTGATGCTCTGTTAGGCAGATATTTCTACTCTATAATGTGAGGTACTCAGTTTACATGTTTGGAACATGTAGAACTATCCATATAAACAGATCCATTCTTAAAGTGGGAATTCTGTGAATGTCTACGGAGTATAGATTGTTAATCTCAAATCAGTAGATTATATTTGTGTAAATGGGTTCTTGAAAGGATTAAAATCCATGGATTTTAGCAACTCTTTATTTTACTGCTTACAAATGAACTGTGGAAATCCCTTTCCATTGGAAAATATCATAAGAATATTTTCTAGTTAGATTACTTGTCATAGTAATCTCAGATTTATATCAAAACTCCAATTTTATATCCAATTTGATACTCTCTAAACTCACCAATCTATGTCTGGGAATATGCAATAGACAGAAGTGGAGTTTTAGGTGGTCTTTTTATTTTGTATTTCCTTTCTCTTTCACTTCTGCACAACTCTCCTCCTTCTGGCTATTTTTAAATCAGGGAAGAACTGGGAAATTATAATTCCATAGGTGGGTGGGGTGAGTAGATAAAGAACAGGGAATTAGAAGAAGTGTATGGAAGTTTGCCATTGTTTCCCGAAGTTCTTTTTGTATGCTTCTCTATGCCGGCTGTCTTTTGGGAGATTCACTTCTTGGTTTCGATTTCGTAGCTCATCATGAACACATGCACTATGTGGTTCCCTTGTGATGCATTCTTTGGTTAACCCTCTATGACTTCTAATAACCTTCTATTATTCCTGGGGTTTATTGCCCAGCCAGGATGTCATCCTGGGCAGGGTCTCCCCACAGCCAGTCCAGTTGCCTTCTGTCGCATAAAATTAGCCCACAGGAAGATCACACATCTTTCTACTAATTAGTAATCTTAAACTGCCTAATTCTTAATCCCTTTCTCCTTACCCTACTCTCATTTGCTCTTATAACTTCTGACATCAGACTTCTCTCAGCTGTATACCTCTGTTATTCGTGTAGGCTCCAGAGTCCCCAGACAGCGTGGAGCAGGACTGAGTTTCTGCAGCTCAGCAATCATTTAGAAAGGAAGGGAAATGTAAGTTTCTATACATTTAGAAACTTAGAATTCTCTTGGATCCCTTTTCCTTTAGCGCAGATGGGGAACCATTCTGCTATGTCCTGCACATCGCTTCCTTAGAGCCTGAGAGCCCTTCACCTCAACGACTCTGTTCAGTCCCTTTCAAACGTGCTCCTTTCACATTTCTGACTTCCTTTAAATAGCCTTGATCAGAGGGTAGCAGCTAATATAGTCTCGCTTTCTGTCTTGCATGGATGTGTCTACTGGATTACAAATAAAGTATGCTTTTTTGAAGAATCCAGGCAAGAGAGAGAGACACACACACACAGAGGGAGAGATGAGTGGTGGGGGGAGGAGCAGGAAAGAATGATTTATGGGGTATAAATTTGCAGTGGTAAGATTTTAAAAGAGACTGTTCATACAAACTGGGCTTATCTAAAACAAATGCGAAAGATCCCCTTGGGCAGTTAGGATTGAGGTCTATGGAGAAATCATTTGGTTTTCATTCTGTGGTCACTAATTCAAAGGGCACTACATAGAAAGTGCCAGTACCTGAGCGTGCACATTTCTTTCCCGTGCTCCTAAAGCCGTTTTCTACATCTCACATGTTATAAGAGGAGGAACCTGGATAAACAGATTTTCCTGGAAGATTCTCTTAAGTTCCCTTACTACATGGAAGTGCTTCTAGCTGGGAGTATGCATTTTTTCCAAGGGATGAGATGGTGGGGGGAGAAAAGTAGGGCATACTATATATATATATATATATATATATATATATATATATATGTATATATATATATGTTCATTTATTTATTTATAAACTTTTCAGAAAGAAATCAGATGAAATTTAATGACCAATATGTCTGGATTGTTCCTTTACATTTCACTTTAGAAAAGCATCTTATCTACAGTAACTTCCAGGGTACTTATAAATCTTCTTATACTCAAATGGAAGAAAACCAGTGAAACATTTCAGAGTTTCATTTTTGTGTCTTTCATATTTAGATCTGAAATCATTTTGTTATAATGTCTGGAAGAGTCCAGATACATATTTTTTCCAAATGATTAGCCAATTGTCCCAACAATGGTTATTTTAAAAAACCCTCCTTTTGACTAATTAATTCTCCATTTGAGATTATTTTGGGTATCATGAGTAATGTTAATATACACTAGAAATTCCCATGCCAGCTCGTGATGACAGATTCTCAAGGAAGATTTTTTTCCCTTCTCTCCAACCAAGTTACACACAAGAAAAATTCCTTTCTGGCCTGTTCTGTATGATTTTTACTCTTTTGGGTTTTTTCTTGTTTATTAGTTTTGGGTATTTATCCTGACCTTTGGATAGGAGGTATACTCCTTTGGTAACTCAAAATTATGGTTGACTCTCCTCAAATGGTCAAGCTATAGAAGAGTCTTTGATTTTATTTTCTGTCCTAAGCACCCCAAGCAGTTATCAAAGTTACAACTCTGAAGTTCAGCAGAAAGCCTCAGAAAAAATAAATCTGATATTGTTATCTCCTAAAATAGTAGCTTTCATTTTATTTTACCTCTGTAGATTTATTGCTTTCAGTGATGTGGTAGTAGGTAGTATTGTTTTAAATCATGTATTATCTCTTGTGTATTACTCAACATAGTGTTTTCCTTTAAAAGTTACTTTACTTTAAAAAGATAACTTTACTTTTTTAAAATTTTCTCCCCTAAAAGGGAGAGGTACTTTCCTACTGAAACACCACTTCATAAAGAGGTTAATGACTTATAGAACAGATTAAAATCCCTAAGAGGCTGACTAGATACAGAGTAGAGGAACCTCAGGACAAAGACAGAATCTCTGGTACCTAAACCAGACCACATTTTCCAGGCTTAAAAAAAGTTATTTACCACTTAATGATTGATTCTGCAGAGTAAAAGTATTGTGTTAATTTAACTGAGCAAACCAATTATGACTAAATCCACAATAATCCATTTATGAGATAATCTTTGTGTAACTAGTAATATTACACAGGTAAAATTTTTAATAGAGTACAGGTCTGTAATAATAATTTGGATTATAGAAATCATTATTCATCTAACAGATGTTATCAATGCTCTGAGGGGTTGGGAAATAATAGTGGACTTGCTTTCAGCACAGGTGAATCACTTCCAAACTTAGTATTTTATATTGTATCTCCCCAAATCACTTCTCAGCCATAAGAGTAAGTACTTAAAAAGTACATTTCTATTTTTTGCTTGCCTTAGTTTTTGAGAATGGAGAACATGGAGGTGGAGCAACGTGACATTCCCTCTCATAGACGCCTTACTAAATCCTTGGAGGCTGACTCTGGGTATAACCATCAGTATTGCCATATTTCCAATTTCTCTCAATCCTTTAAGGAACGACAGCTCTGTGCTGGGGCAGCAAATGGGTTCACAGCAATAAGCCACTCAAAAAGGACAATTCATGAGCATTCAGATGTGAATGTAGACTTAAGCTTATATTTCACTGCAGAACTGTAAACTATTAGGTCTCATTATGCTTTCTGTGCTTTTTGTGTTGATGACAGTCATTTGCCTCCACGGCCATGACTTGGAGATATTAATGTTCCTACTACTGCTGATGAGCCATTCCAGTTATCTTCTACTTTTTATTGATAACAAATAATGGTAAGACCCGTCCCAGGTATATTTGCATTTTAATTGGGGATGCTTCAAAGGACTTCGACATTCAAAATCAAGCAATCATAGTAGTAGAGAATGAGCAGATGCTAGTTTGGCAGGATTTCTCTGACACTCAACTCACCTCCGTGTCACATGGGAAATCACTCTTTTTAATTTGTATTGATGCATAGTTAACACAGTATTATGTTGGTTTCAGTGTACAACATAGTGATTCAACATTTGCATACATGACGAAATGCTCAGTAGGATAAGTGCAGTCACCATCTGTCACCACACACAGTTATTACATTATTAATGACTGTATTCCCTGTGCTGCGCTTCTCATCCCCGGGGGATGTCACTTTAAGAACTGACGCACTTGATGGGCCGCATATTTGCTGTACAATCCTTTGACCTGGATGGAAAGTTTGTTTTCCTTTTCTTTTTTTTTTCTGCCTGCTGACATAACAGAGCAATCAAAGGAGTAGAATCCAACAGCAGGGACTCAGGTCCAGGACAAGCTGATGGCCAATAATTAACCAATCTGCCTTGAGTCAGCATTGCATGAAACAGCCCTCTAACCCCTATAAACAGGAACTCGTAGACGCTTACAAGTCATAAAATTCTATAAATTTGACTCTAAGAAAGTGTAACTAAAATGTCAATATCACTTAAGATATCTGTGTTAGGGGAAAAGACACGACACATTAGGTGTCTTTTCACTTTGTCTGTAACTATTTGACTTACAAGATCATAGTTGTAGTATTACATATTCTGGAAACATGATCTGTTTGCCAGTCCCCATTAAAACAAATGCCAGCTTCACTCCCTTCCCAGGATGCCATGTTGAGATTTATCTCTGTGTGGGTGGCTTGCATTCTTTATCTACTGCTACATAAAAATTACTCTAAAATTCAGTGGTTTAAAACAAAACACTTATTATCTCACAGTTTCTGCTGGTCAGTAATCTGGGTATGGCTCACTGGGCCTTCTGTTGCAGCCTGTGGAAGGTCCTGAAGTAAGGGGTCAGCTGGGTGGTAGCCATCCTAAAACTCAGTTGAGGAAAGATCTGCTTCCAAATTTTTTTCTTTTGGTGGGATTCAGTTCCTCAGGGGTAGTTGCACCCAGGGTTTCCATCCTTACTGTATGTCGCACACACTGGGGGAAGCAATCTGACACTTTCCCAGGTACAGTGTTTAAAAATATTCTTAATAGAGTATTGATAATTCTCCAGGAGAAAAAAATAAAGCTATGATTCATTTTAATTTTGACAAATAGGAGCCTGATTTTCTCTCCTTAAGAGAATTGGCCACTGGGAAGAATAGAGGAGCTGAGGTATAATTGATTTGTAAAGTGGTTAACAGATAACAGACCGGAAATGCTAGCATTTATTCACTGTGGCCTTTTCTTCCAGAACTCAGACATCCTTGCCCTCCTAGGTATACGCAGCGTGTGCAAACAAATGCAGGGCTTCCACTGAAGTAGCTGAGAATCAAATATTAGCATTTCATGTCTGTGACCAAAATGGAACCTAAAATTGTCAGAACAGCTTTTTGGTTCTAATTGGGCCTTACAAATATTTACTCAGTGAAACAGTGAATTAATAATAAGTTTCATATACTCTACCTTATGCAATTTAGTTCTGTAGAACTGGTCAGCAGCAATGACCTTATTAAAAAGATATACAGCAGGGTGACAGTTGAAGAGTCCTGGGAAAATAGAAGGTGAAATCAGTGCTAAACATGGAATTCATTTCTCCTTCCTTGGTTCTCTGTTAGCATTTTTAATATTCCACCTAGTAGGCATTTCATATACAAAACTTCTTTCTGCCTTTATCAGGCTCATTCAAGTCAACATCCTCTCTTGACAGGACAAGAGAAATCGTCTCCTAACTTGCCTCTGCTTTCAGCCTTGTTCCCCTAATAACTCTGTTCCATGAAAAAGCCACAAGGACAAATACATCTGTGTCATGGGATGTCAACAGGGGGGAAGGTGTGTTTTGGGAGCAGGCCAGGGGTATATGGGAACTCTTCATTTCCCATTCAACTTTGCTGTGAACCTAACGTGCTGAAAAATTAATTTTTAAAAAGGCCACAAGGATCTGTCCAACATTTCCCATACTATTAAAATAAACATTCTTACCATAACTTGTAAGACCCGGCCCGCATGTCATTTCTAACATCACTCCAAGTTTAAAGCAGGGCTAGAAAAACAGTTTTCACCTTGTCTTCATTTTTGGCAAACTGGCCTCCTTGTTATCCCTCAAATGCAACAGTCATGTTCCTGCTTCTGAGTTGCTGCATATCCTACTCTGTCTCATGGAACTCTTCACTCCCAGATACCTGTATGCATCGTCTTCTCTTCGGTCTGGGTCACAGGGGTGCCACGTCACCTTGTCAAAGAGTTCTTTCCTCACCGTTGCATCTAATAGAGTAAGCCATTCTTCACCTCACCTCCATCAGTCTCTGCATGCCACAGTATAAACCTCTCATTCTGACCATACATATCGAACGGGAACTTCCAAGAGCATTTCTCTCCATCATAATTTATCACATTCAAGTAATCAGTGGTGAGATATATCAGCTGTAAGTTTCCTTGTCTTACAAGACTGAATAATGGAAAGGATGTGAAGCTGCTTAACTTCGGGATAAAATGGCATCATTGGTATTTTTAATTGAATATAAGTTGTTAGATGCATTAAATCAAGGCTTCAAGTGATTATTGATAGCACATATAAAAATCAGACTGATCTTTAAATAGTACCTCTTATACATAGCATGAGAAAGCCTGTTTAAAGCAGGGCTAGAAAAATAGTTTTCAACTTGAATGTACATTGTCGTCATCTAGGAAGCTTTAAAATTATTGCTGTTTGTGTCTCTTTTCAGGGATTCTAATTTATCTGGCATAGGGTTTAGCTATGAAACATAAGTTGAGAAGCACTGGACTAGAAAGCTTGGTTTCTTTAACACCTTGCCTAGCACTCTATCTGCAATTAATGAAGAGGCTCCTGGATTAGGGATTTCACAGGCCAGCACTGGTGTGAGGACTTGCATATTAGAACTATTGCCAGAAACCAGTAAACGGAGCTCCAGGTCAGAAAAGAACATCACATTTAAATTTACTTGCTAAGGTTTTTGATGATAACATATGTCAAAACTCTTCTTCCTTCATCCCACATGTATTATCTGAGTTCATACCATTAACCTCACATTTTTACCCCTACTATTATCAAAACTTACAAACTCAAATACAAAGTTTGGATCTTACTCATTTTAAAAAACAATTTCTTCAAACAAATTTATTTCTGATATATTTTGTTTCATTTTACTCCTTTTACTTACCACATGAGCTCTTAAGGACAGAGGCGAATTTGCTTTTATCTTTATTAGTTCTTTTCTTGATACCTTTGTAGTTCCAGCCCAAGTGAAGGGTTTAGCAAGCAATTAAAAATCAGCTTCTCTAATAGATGACTACTGAATAAATCAGCCTTATGATCAGAACTCTTAAGGTATTATAGTCCAGGGGGAAAAGACTGGGCTAGGGACAATAATGCATCAGGGTCTGAAGTCCATTTCTGCTGATGACTAGATTTGGGCAAGGAAATTAACCTTCCTGTGCCCTGATTCCTTCATCTGTAATAGCTGCTTTTTAGAACTGTTGACTCAATGAGGTCAAATGAAGGATGCGTCTAGCCCAGAGCTTGGAATGTGGTCACCTCCTTATCAATAGTAGCTTATAAATACATTATTATCAGATATTTCAGGAGATTGTTTTTATTTCTCCAAATCCACTCACCTCTAAATAAATGTTCTAAACCTGCTAAGTGTTTATTTCAAAATCATTCACTATTCTTGAATTACATAGACTATCCAAACTGAGTAAGTATATTTAAGCATTGCAGAAAGATGTGAAGACACTCAAATGAGAATGAGCAAAGGGTGCTTCTTTAGAGCTCGCTATATAGTAAGGGGGTCAGCCAGAATCACTTGGGTCTAGAAGAGTCTCACAGGCAGGCAGAGGAGTACAAAAGCCATGGTGGACAAAGAGTAAGTTTCAGGCATTCTTAACATGGAGAAGCTGGAGGCCAGCTAACGGGAAGTGGGGCATTCTGTGTGATTCATTAGCAGAGTATGTTTGGCTTTCACAGGTTGGTCATAAATTGGAAATAGGGGGAAAATTAGGAAATTTGCCAGTTATTGATTAAGTCCCGACTATTTGGGGTTCGTTGCTACCAAGGTTGTAGCTTGGCTACCCATCCTGGTTGTGCAAGCTGTAGATCAGAGTTCTTGTTTTAGTGCATGGTCTGGCCAGTATCTGGTTTTATATTCAGTGTTTCAGCATAAGAAATGGGAATGGTTGTAGTAAATAAGGCCAGTCTAAAGTAGAAGTGGTTGCATATCTGGTTAGTCAGTGTTAAAGCTGTTGTTACAAATCAGTTTGCTAAAGCCTAAAATTATTTTTATGTTGAGCTCTGTGCTAAGATTCAAGCTCATTAACTTTGAGACCAGTTATTTGGTTTGAACCCTAAACCTTATGCTTATTTAATCTTCACATCCTGTTGTTCAAATTAAAGAACTCTGTCACCACCTGCTTACAAGAACACACATTTACATGCTCTACTCATGCTTACCCAACTATGCTTTTCATTTTTATCTACTCATTAATTATAATTTTACATAGAAAATGTAAACATTGAATAAACATGTCTACTTAAGCTTTAAAGTGTCACTTTAACGTCTTAAATTCTAATATATTCTTTTAGACAAAGAAGAGCATGAATAATTCCTAAAGCACACTAGTATGAGGAATCATAAGCCACAAAACAACAGCAATAAAAAGGGTATTATTCTCCTTCTTATACTGAGCATCACAATCAACGGAGGCTTTAGCAGTGCTAACATCCCTCCAAAATTAGTTCCGGAAGTCTCCAGGGGCTAACTTTAAAATTGAATACCTTCTCTCTGGCCGCCTGTACCACTCACCATGTTTTCTCTCCACTCTTGATGCCAGCTTTATGGAATATCATCCACCTTTATCAAATCTTCACAAAGTAGGTTCCCCTTTTATTCTCATTTTTTCTAGAGATTTCAGAGGTAACAGCACTCTGAACTCTCACTGCTGATCCCTCTCCTCAGGACCCAGGCAGGAATCCCAGAGGACATGGAACAGTCTGAGTATTATACTGTTAGTTCTGAAGAGTTAAGGAAAAGCTTGAACTGTAGCTTATCTGAGTCTTGGCAGAATATTTTGTGATCCTCCCAGGACACGAAAGGGCAGGAGGCCTGCAAGGAGCAATCCTGATTCTGCCTCCCTGACCCCACTGGGAGGCTGTCAGGAGACAGTTTCTCATGACCTTGCAAGTTCTGATGAGAGATGGTACTTTCTACCCTAACCCCTCAGAACAGACCTGCAGAGGAAAACCTCTCAGCTAAGGTGTAAAATTGGTTCCTTATAAATGATCTGTCCCACACCTTGTATTGCAGTCATCTGGCTCCTTTCGTTTCTGTTGTTGAGAGTGGGGAAAGGAAGCTGGTACTTTTGGCTAAGTCATAAACCGTATATCTACTGGCCAAGTCAGGCTTGGCCGTGCCTCACGTTGGCAACAGACCCATAGAAGCAATAGCTACACAGAGGTAACAGCTTCCTGTGGATCTCTCTGAAGTTTCCTTGTCATAGGCCCACATTGGAGGTGGAAACTCTCTGGCTTCTCAACATTTCCTTGCAAGCTCTAAATTGTTCACTAAAGCCAGTGTTTCAGGAAGGCTGGTTAGCATGACCTTTTCTTTCATCTTTCAATTCTATTGGAATTATGGGAACTTTCACATCATCATCTCTTCCTAGAATCGTATAATGTCTACTTACTGTAAGAAATCCGTTAATCCCATAACTTTCATTGTAAATCTGCTCCCCTGACTTATCTTGACTGATAAAATCAGATTTTTTAAAGCTTACCTTGAAATTGAAAACCTCAGAAAAAGAGGATTTGGAATATATTAGTCTAAAAGAGGTATTCATGAGAGTTTGCGATTAGGTCAGCTCTTGGTAACCTTCTTCCCCAAATAACATAATAAATCTAATCAAAATCTCTGGATTGTAAGGTAGTAATTTTGTTGGCCAGTTTTTGTCTCTCTAACTTTTATTCCTAATGTCACCTGGCAATCATTGTCTTCACCCTTCTTTGTAGCTCTAAAATATAGAGAATGCAACAGATTTACTGCTCAAAACAATTATGTGATGAAAATTTGTGGAATGCTGCAAACTCTTCCTCTAAGGTCAGTGACAAGACAAGGATGCCCAGTCCTGCACACCTTTATTCAACATAGTACTAGAAATCCTAGCCACAGAAATCAGACAAGAAAAATCAATAAAAGGCATCCAGATTGGCAAGGCACAATTAAAATTGTCGCTGTTTGCAGATAACATAATATTATACATAGAAGACTGTAAAGACTCCACCAAAACATTATTAGGACTAATAAATTCAGTACATTTGTAGGATACAAAATCAATATACAGAAATATGTTGCATTTCTATAAGAGCAAAACAGAAGAAAATTAAGAAAACAATCCAATTTATGGTTGAAGATGACACAAATAAATAGAAATATATCCATGCTCATAGATTGGAGGTATTACTATTGTTAAGATGTCCATACTACCCAAAGCAATTTACAGATTCAATATAATCTCTATCAAAATACCAGTGGCATTTTTCACAGAACTACAATAAATAATCCTTAATTTGTATGGAACCACAAAAGACCCTGAACATTCACAGTAATCTTGAGAAGGAAAAAAGATGGAGATATGCATCCTGATTTAAAATGACACTACCAAGCTAAAGTAATCAAAATGGTATATGATTGGCAAAAAAACACACATATAAAACAGTGGAACAGAACGGCCCAGAAATTAACCCATTCTTATGTGATCAATTAGTATATGAAAAAGGAGTTAAGAATATACAATGCCTGATATCATACATTTCGTAGAAGTAAACATAGACAGTAAATTCTCAAATACCAGCATTAGTTAATGTTTTCTCCATATGTCTACCTAGGAAAAGAAAACAAAAGCGAAAACAAGTGGCACTATATGAAATTAAAAAGCTTTTGCTAGCAAAACTAAACCAAAAACAAACCCATAAACAAAACAGAAAGGCAACCTACTGAATGAGAGAATATATTTCCAAATGATGTATGTGACAAGGGGTTAATATCCAAGATATATAAAGAATTCTTACAGATGGCAACAGACACATGAAAAGATGCTCAACATCACTAATCATCAGGCAAATACAAAGCAAAACCATGCTGAGATATCACCCCACACCAATAAGAAAGACTGACATCAAGACAAAAAGTAACAAGTGTTGGCAAGGATGTGGAAAAGGGAATTGTCATGCACTATTATGGGAATGTAAATTGGCAGTCCACTATTAAAAATAGTATGGAGGTCCTTCAGATAACTAGAAATACCATATGACCCAGTCATTCTATGTTGGGTATCTACCCAAAGAAAGCAATATCACTCCTTTGAAAAGGTATATGCACCTCTGTTCATTTCAGCTTTATTTACAATAGTCAAGGTATGGAAGCCACCTAAATGTTCACAGTAGATGACTAGGTAAAGAAGTGTACATATAGTCAGTGAATTATTACTCAGCCATAAAAAGGCCATGAACTCTTGCCATTTGCAACAACATGGCTGGACCTAGAGGGGTTTTTATGTGACATAAGTAAAAGACATATGCCATATGATTTCACTTATATGTAGAATACAAATAAAACCAACAAGTAGGCATATAAATAAAACAAATTGGTGTCTGTCTTAAGGAAGAGGGAAAAGGGAGCTGGTGAAATGGGTGAGGATGATAAAGAGGTACAGATTTCCTATTTTAAAATAAACAAGTCATTGAGATGAAAAGTACAGCATAGGGAATACCATCAACTGGATTTCTTTTTTGATATTGTTAATGTACAATTACTTGAACAACATTATGGTTACTAGACCCCCCCTATTATCAAGTCCCTCCCACATATCCCATTACAGTCACTGTCCATCAGCTATAGAATCATTACTTGTCTTCTCTGTATATACTGCCTTCCCCATGTCCCCAGCCCCTTACATTATGTGTGCTAACAGTAATGCCCCATTTTCCCCCTTATCCCTCCCTTCCCACCCATCCTCCCCAGTCCCTTTCCCTTTGGTAACTGTTAGTCCATTCTTGGGTTCTGCGATTCTGCTGCTGTTTTGTTCCTTCAGTTTACTTGACCTGTAGTTTGAAAACCCAGATTGAAAAATTTTAATCCACTTTTCAAAAACCTTCCCTGGCTATTCAGTGTATAAATAAAGTTGAAACCTCTAAAGCTATCTGACTTTACTTTATCATTGTTCCATTCACTTCACAAATAAATGCCAGTTACTCCCACATGGCAGTCATGATGGTGAGTCTTCTTAATGTCCCTGTTCATTGTCTGTCCAAGATCTGGTGCTTTCATAATGTCCCTGCTCAGAATCAATACCTCTTCCTTAAATCTGTCACACTCTTTCTTTTCCTTGTGGGGTGTTTTGGCTTATTTAAACAAACACTTCACATAATAAACACTCGTGTATACTCATTTCATGGATTCCACTTAATGACAGCCAAATTTGCTTTATTTATGTCTCCCTTCCCCACATCCCCACCTTTACGTTGAGTTATTTCATTTTATTTATTTATTTATTTATTTATTTTACTTTGAGTTATTTTAAAAGAAATTTGAGTTCTTTAGTGGAAATTATTTTCTAAAAGCAACTGTCCATCAGCTATTTGGTTACTTCGAAGAGCAGTTGGTTTGGAGAGGTAGGATATGTTCTTGATTCTTTGCCCCTATTTACCAGTTTTCAGAATAATAAGAAATTGATATGCTAGAAAAACTTCAAGATAAACAAACTGGCTGTTTTATTTTCACTGTGAAATCACGGATTTTTAATGTAGTTGATGGATTTCAATCCATTGCAGTTTTTCATGATACTCAAATTGTCCCGTGTTAACCAGAGATACCCTTTCAAATTGGATCTTGTTTCCTTTTTAGTGCAACACCAGTAGTAGTATTTGATGAATTATTTGCTTTTGGTAGAAAATATAATTTAAAAATATATAAATATAAATACATTTATTTCTATATATTTTCTACCCAGCCAGATCTAAAGCCAGCCATTTCTATGGAAAATAGTCCACATCTCAGTGAGGAGTAATTATTGCTACTGGGTAGGGATACTGACCTGGTTCAGTGATCAAGACCAATAAAGATTTTTCTACAGATAAAGAGTTTGCACTAACATTTTCAGCTTAAATTTTAGGATACAAAGATTTTGATTAGCTTTTTAAAATAGTTTATGTTTGCATCTATTTCTTGTATGTTAAAACTTGGGTCCACATACCAGTCATGTAATTTCATACTTGCCTCATCCTATAATGAATTTATAAGAGTGTCATCATGTCAAAGCCAAGGCTATTTTTTTTTAAATAGTGAAAATATTATTGAAAATGTCATTATTGAACACTGTTTTAGACTTCATTGCCATCTTCTTGTTCTTAAGTAGAACGGACTAGGGACAAATTACATATTTTAAAGTTTATTGAAATCATTCTTCTCTGTGTGGTAAAGCTATTTTAAAAGAAATTTGAGTTCTTTAGTGTGTGTGTATAAATGGCATATGTATCATATATATAGAGTCATAACACAATAACATAAGTGTGCACACATGTACTTATGGTGACCCATGGGCTTGCCTGAATTCCTTCCGCACCATGCCCAATCAATTGGTTGACACAAACACCCAGTGTAGTTTTTGAATATTGACCAAAAATAATTTGGGAACCAAAAATAGATTGTTTGGTCAAATTTGAGGTAAAGGGTCTCAATATCTACAGATGAGCAAGGCAGAGAAAGTAGGTACCGATAAAGCCTGATCATAAATAAGAATGTCAGTTTATGAAAGAGTGAGTGGTTGACTAAGGTTGGGAAATGTTAATGTGAATTTATTTGGGGCACATCCTTCAAATCACACTGTGATGGAGAAAGCTTATTTTGCTTTCATTTATCTTCCAGTGTTGATATTTTCCTACAGTGAAAATAGGCACTATAATCTATAATTACAGTTTATTATTTGATGATCTTTAGTGGCTTCTTTGTATAACCAGTTAGCTTAATTTTGTGAAATTTACCTATATCTTACAAGTCCAAATACATAGCCTAGTAACTTTTATCTGACAGGAAAGGGGGGTATTATGAATGTGATTCTTATAATTATGATGAGATCCTGAAACCCAAAGTAAATGGCTGAATTCCTTCTCATTCCAAAGGCCTGTTTAATGTATTTTAGTTATTCCCTTAGGAATAAGGCAATTTATAGAAAAAAAATAAAATATTTCTAATGGTTCCCACCACATCTGGTTTTAGGCCTCCCACAATGCAATGCTCAATTCCCTTAGAGGAGATGTCAATATTAATGAGGCCTGCTGTACAAATTAGTGTTCTCATCCAAGGCAAATAGCATAGGATGGACATGGGGGTGAAGATGCACATATTTTAACAAGATAAATAGGTGATTTTGTCACAATATAGCTACAATGGACTGTAAATCTAATTCCACAAATAAAAAATCTTACTGGTAAAAATATCTCCTGAGAATTGGATAAGTTCCAAGTAATTTTAGTCTTTGGTTGTTGTTAGAATGTCCTCTAACAGGGAAAGAGCAAAGTGCTATTTCCAGTGAAAATAAATAAAAGAGAGAACTGGCTTCATGAAATACCTTGGGACAGTCTGAGACCAGAACTTTTTCTGTATCCCTTCATAAATTAAAATGACATCAGGGACAGTTTTTAAACTGGAGAAGTTTTAGTTTTGCACCAAAAAAGATCCCTGTTTCATTCCAGCACACAGCTGTGTAATTAACTACAGTTCATAAGTGCAAAATCAGCTCCACCCTTCCACTTTAATGCTGCAAAAGTAAATTGCTAATTGGGCCAGAAATGTTGTGAAGGGATAAAAGGAACAGAAATGGGAGGGTAGGGATGCACATACAAAGGAATGGTGAAAGAAGACTTTAAATGTGAAGGTGACATGGAGGTCATCACGGCAGCCACAAAGTTTGTTTTTTTAACCTTAAAACCCTCCAAAAACCAAGCCCAGCCAGGGTTAGACAGAAAAAGAAAAACACAGAACAAAACAGTAGAGAGAGAAACACCACTACACGGATAATCTCTTCACCACAGCTAGATAACGCTTAAGGCCTGCAAACCCCACAATACAGACAAGCGAGGCCAAATGACCAAGAGCCAAACCAGACTCTCAGCTAACAAGTGGGCAGGTTACAGTGGAATTAGCAAACTCTCCATTTTTGAGAACCTAAGAAGTAATCGATCTGATAACAATCACTAATAATCAAACCATTAATGAAAAGTTTGATGGGGAAATCTAAATGGCACAGTCAGACTGCAAACACATGAATCCCACATCCATGTTAGCCTCAGTCAGGATTACTCATTTTGTGCCTTTTCACATGAAGCAATTTGAAGCACACTGTACCTTCCATGAGAAATCTCGGCAAGATTAGAACGTGAATTTAAGCCAAGTTTGTAGAGATAACATCCAATCATGAGATATATGAGGGGTAGGAAAACAAATCAAATGCTGCCACAAGAAAGAAAACAACTACAGAATATGGGACATTATGTAAGACGCTGTTGCTCTAATAAGTTGGTGGCAGGGAGAAAAAAGTGGGGAGGGGGCAAGTGTTGATTTAAATTTGAAGAGATTTTAGATTTAGATACAGATTTAAAACTAATGCAGACATCGAACTTTTGTTTTAATATGTATATGGACAAATATACTAAAAAGATATGAGACAATCAAGGAAATCTGGTTTGGACTGGGTATTAGATGTTGCCAAAAGAATATTGTTACTTGCATTAGTTATGATCATGGCATTGTGACTGTGTGAGAAAACAGACATTTTTTTAAAAGATGGTTCCTGATACAGAAACAATACAGTCAAATCACAATCAGGTCCAATTCAACTATAAATCTAAATCCATAAGGAAAAATAATCCTATTGGTAAAAGCATTTTCTGAGATAATCACAGGTATGTGAGGAATATATGTGGAACTGATAGTGTGTAAACTTTAATCCTATCTAAAGGGAAAAAAATGTAATAGACTGTAAGTGAAGCAAAGTTGGCAAAAATTTGATAGATTTTAAATCTGGGTGACATGTATTGCACTATAGTCTTCCTAAATTTGTGCTGTTTGAAGATTATATAACTTAAAAAGATTAAAAACATAAAGCCAGATTATAGTTATTTTATTCAACAGATATTTATTAGGCATCTTCTTTGTGCCAGACTTAGCGATTCAGTGCTGACCATTCGGTCATGGGCTCTGCAGAGCTCACTTTTTACTTTATGAGAAAGACCAAAACCAAGTCAATAAAATATTGTAAAGAGTTATATGTGCCATAAAGGAAATAAGCGGTGCTGAATAGGGACTAATGGGGGGACTAGCTGAAGCATGGTAGGCATGTGGGGCAGGAGCACACTCTTAAGAGGATATTGAGCTGAGACCTGAAGTGTTTATTTATTTATTTTATCAGAAAAAAATTTTTCTAGACAGAGAGAATGACATTTACAAAATCTCTGTGCTGGGAAAGAGTTTGCTTGGGTGAATAATTGAAAGGCCACCCCTGGTTTTAGAGCTAAGTCATGACCCAGATGACATAGAGGAAGGAAACGGAATCAGTTCAAGTAGATCTCATGAGCCTTGGAAAAGGACAAATTTATATTTTAGTGTGTGTGTGATAGGAAGCTACAGAAAGGTTTTAAGAAAATGTCACTTTTCCCCCCACATTTTCAGATCATAACTGCTGCATATAAAATAGTTTGGAAAGTGCATTTACTTATTCTTTTAATCAGCTACACAATAGTAAGACTCTGTCATGCAGTAAGTGTTGGGTTAAGGTTCTGCAGAAATACAAAAATCTTACATGCTTTGTTTTCCTTCCTAGTAATTTGAGAAGAGAAAAGAGAATAAGAGAAAACCAGAAAAATCATTGAAAACGAATTGCTTTCCAAACTCAAATTACTGTTTAAGTCTTTAAACAAGTATATTTTTAATACAAGGGTATCTCTCACTGGAATGAAAAAATAAATATTTTGATTTCTACTGTATTTGTCCCCTGAGAAAGAGGTACAGCTAATCAGAGCAAGATTCTCCTAAACTGTAAATGATACGACTTTAGACAGTGGGTTATAAGACACATAAAAACCTGAGGGTCAGGGTACAAAATGACAACAAGAACCAAAATGTAACACAAAAACCTCTTCTGATCTTTTCTTATTCAGAAGTAAACATGGGTGATTCCTTTTGTTAGAGTCTGTGCTAAAATAATAGGTCTACCTGTGCCTTATTTCTAATCAAAATTTTTTATTTGCATTGTTTTTAGTTCTTCACTTTCTATTTTTAAAGCACTTTGAGACTCACATTCAGAATAAAGCCAAGAGAGCTGTATTTGCTGGTGAAGTACCTGTTTTAGACAGGTGTGACTTATTTCTGACATATTCTATACAAGCAACTGTGTTAGGATGACGTCCATCAGAGATAATAGCAAGCTAAAAATGGCACTATCATATTTCATTCTATAATCATAAAAGCTTACACAGAAAGCCCTAATATTTCAGCCACAGGAGCAAAACCCTCCAAATGGTTTTCAGCATAGATGTATTTAAACAAAAATAACAGAAAAGGGGCATTGCTCAAAACTAATCTAGTCACGTTGTTCATAATTACACTTCAGTGTGTTGAAATTAATTTCTAATAAATCTCTGTTTCTCGTTTCTGGATCAACATAACTATCATTTACAAAATGTCTTTTCTAAAGACCTAACCTTTCTCTGCCTGGTACAATGCCAATTATTGACTCAGTTTTGTAAGTTTTGACAGTTCTACTGAGAAACTTCATCTTACAGTTTTACTCTCTACTTAAGCTTTCTGGCTCCTTTCTCCTGTGAAAGAGCAGAAACCAACACAACCTGGAAAATGTCCTTGATAGAATCAGGGGGAGATTTTCCAATTTATAAAAAGAAGGCAGAAAGTTTATGATGTGTCTGTCTGCCATAGGGACTGCCTATTACTTTATACACTTTTTTCTCATCACAGAAAAAAATCATGACAAGAAGGTATAGTCTCACTTTAAAAACATGCTACATCAGTCTAACAATCACTGGTCAGTTTTACTGAAATGGGGAGATTTGAACAGAACATGGAGAATGATGGAGTGAGACCTAGAGATGCTGGGGAAAGTGTTCCAGGCAGAGGGGAGAGCCATTGCATGCTGACATGGTGAAGGTCCAAATTCAGGGACAGTGAGTAGCACAGGCGGAGGGGCAGCAAAGAGACTACAGTAAACAGCAGAGGGGAGAATAGAAGATGGGATTGGAGGATCACAGCGAGTCAGATCAGGAAGGACCGTATACGTAATGGTAAGCATCCTGGCTTTCTCTGAGAGAAATAGAGAGCCACAAAATGTTTATGAGCAGAAGTGTGACATGATCAGACTTAGGTTTGAAACACTCTGTCTTTTGTATTGAGAATAGATTACAGGGGTCAGGGTAGAAACAGGGAGATCAGTCAACAGGACCAGCAACGACAGGTGAGAGGTGTAAAGGGAATATAGCTAGGAAGTAGAAGAGTGATCGGATTGTGAGAGGATTTAGCAGCACCACTTGTGGTATTCTTGTGACAAACCAAGTGAACATGGCTGAATGGTGGTTAGAATTAGGTGACTTACACTGTTACTAAATGAATAAATTGTCACCCTGATTGAGTGGCTCTTGCTCCAGGGTTCTGACTTTGAGCGTAACCTAGTATTCAGCTGTTTTATTAATGATACAACATTGAAAATATGTTGTAAAATTCACAGATAAAAACTCCGAGACAAATACACGAATCATTGGATGAATACCTAATGTATTTTTACAGGCATAAAATCATAGCCGTAGAGTTAGTTAAAGAACTGGAAAGCAAGAAAGCAATCCTCTCCAAATACAAGAACAAGTTGACTAAAAATATCCAGGTGTGATATTTAACTTTAAATGTGCTATTAGTTAAAGTCTAGCACCTTCTTAAAAAATGACTATAAACTTAGACCACATCAATCTGTAAAAGGTATGCTTATAGTAAATGGAAGTAAAAACAAAGGATTGTCTCAAGTGAAGGTAAACATAATCCTACCACATTTAAGGCATTTCCTATGTACCGGAATTAATTTGAGTGCTTTGTATAAATCACCTTAATCCTAGCCCTTTTATCTTCACCATCATTTTATAGATGAGGAAATTGTGGCCCAGAAAAGACATGTAATGTTTGGAAATTGCTTTATAACTAGTCAGTGATTGAGCTGGGACTCATTTCCAAACAGTCTGGCTCAAATGCAGTCATAACTAAGATGCTACAAAGCATTTGGAAATCCTTATTTCATGATAATGTGATCTTGTTAAATATATGTTTTTATTTTTTTTAAGTGAACCAAAGTGATAGAAAATGAAGAGACTTCATCATATGTACTTATAAGGTCACATTTGACAGATTATGTTCTGCTGTGATTGTTGTATTTTATTTATTTATTTATTTATTTATTTATTTATATTTTTTTTAGATAATTATTTTTTATTGAAGGGTAGTTGACACACAGTATTACATTACATTAGTGTACAACACAGTGATTCAACATTTATATACATGACAATTCTAGGTACCAGCTATCACCATACCAAGCTGTTGCAATATCTCAACTATATTCATTACATCCCAGTTACTTATTATTTTACCATTGGAAGTGTGTACTTTTTTTTTTTTTTTGTGAGGGCATCTCTCATATTTATTGATCAAATGGTTGTTAACAACAATAAAATTCTGTATAGGGGAGTCAGTGCTCAATGCACAATCATTAATCCACCCCAAGCCTAATTTTCGTCAGTCTCCAATCTTCTGAGGCATAACAAACAAGTTCTTACATGGAGAACAATTTCTTACATAGTGAATAAGTTCTTACATGGTGAACAGTACAGGGGCAGCCATCACAGAAACCTTCGGTTTTGCTCATGCATTATGAACTATAAACAGTCAGTTCAAATATGAATACTCATTTGATTTTTATACTTGATTTATATGTGGACACCACATTTCTCTCTTTATTATTATTATTTTTAATAAAATGCTGAAGTGGTAGGTAGATACAAGATAAAGGTAGAAAACATAGTTTAGTGTTGTAAGAGAGCAAATGTAGATGATCAGGTGTGTGCCTGTAGCCTATGTGTTAATCCAAGCTAGACAAGGGCAATAAAACATCCACGTATGCAGAAGATTTCTCTCAGAACAGGGGTGGTGAGGTTCTAAGCCTCACTCTGTTGATCCCCAATTTCTCACCTGATGACCCCCCTGTGACTGTGCCTGTCTTAGGTTGTTCCTCCCTTGAGGAATCTTACCCGTCTCTGGCTAACCAGTCATCTTCCGGGGCCATACAGGGAAATGTAAAGTTGGTAAGTGAGAGAGAAACCTTATTGTTTGAAATGGTTAGCTTTTTATTTCTTTGCATTTTTCTGCCCTGTAGCTTCTATGCCCAGCATTTGTCTTGAAGTATCTTTACCACTTGGAAGAATTATGATACTCGGTAAATTTGATATGAGGCACGAATTCTATTTAAGGGTTGTAATTAGGAAGGAAGAAGAAAAGCTATAGAAGTAGCAGGCGGCAGAAAACATGCGAAGATTGATTCTTTCTTTGACATATCTTCTTGTAGAGTAACTTCAGCATGGATAGGTTTTAAACTCTAACTAAATTGCGCACACACATTAACATAATAGGAATACAGTTACATAACCAAAGCATACCTGTAATTACCAGCCATCTCTAGTGAAACCAAGAAAACCAGTTAGGCACCTTAGGCATTTGTGAAAACTTATCTATGATACGGTGGATATTGTCCAACTGAACTTGAACAGTCTGAGAGAAATCAGACAAATTAAAACAACCCATTCCTGGGGACTGTTCACATCCCATATGTTCTTTTAACAGTAAATAGTCTGTAGTTGTAAGATTTTGGAGCGCTACAATTTGCACTTCTCCTAATTCTTGGTTGAGTTCCAACAGTATAGATCCAGTCAAATTTGTTGTTTTACTGTATGCACAGGCCAGCTTAGATATCTCCTTCCTCATTCCCATGGCAAGTCCAGGAACTGGTGGGATGAGTGCATCTACAGCTGTAGCAGTGTGTGGATCTTTGTTGGGGTTTTTTGGTGATCATCTTCTGGCAAGAGTCTTCCCGAGAGTGCTGATGTTGGAGGTTCTTTTTCATATCGTATCTTAGTTCATTTTCGGGGTAGCCCAATTAGGCTTTGATTCTCTGTATAAACACAAACAGACCCTTTGCCTACACTTTTATATGCCCTTTAGACCCTTGTGTAGAACTCATTGGAGGTTACCACACAGGAACTGCCCCTTTTTTTTGTTGTTTTTTGTGTTGTTTTGTTTTTGGTGTCACTAATCTACACTTACATGACGAATATTATGTTTACTAGGCTCTCTCCTATACCAGGTCTCCCCTATAAACCCCTTTACAGTCACTGTCCATCAGCATAGCAAAATGTGGTACAATCACTACTTGCCTTCTCTGTGTTGTACAGCCCTCCCTTTTCTCCCACCCCCCCATGCATGCTAATCTTAATACCCCCCTACTTCTCCCCCCCTTATCCCTCCCTACCCACCCATCCTCCCCAGTCCCTTTCCCTTTGGTGTTCTTGAGTTCTGTGATTCTGCTGCTGTTTTGTTCCTTCAGTTTTTCCTTTGTTCTTATATTCCACAGAGAAGTGAAATCATTTGGTATTTCTCTTTCTCCTCTTGGCTTGTTTCACTGAGCATAATACCCTCCAGCTCCATCCATGTTGCTGCAAATGGTTGGATTTGCCCTTTTCTTATGGCTGAGTAGTATTCCATTGTGTATATGTACCACCTCTTCTTTATCCATTCATCTATCGATGGACATTTAGGTTGCTTCCAATTCTTGGCTATTGTAAATAGTGCTGCGATAAACATAGGGGTGCACTGATCTTTCTCATACTTGATGCTGCATTCTTAGGGTAAATTCCTAGGAGTGCAATTCCTGGGTCAAATGGTAAGTCTGTTTTGAGCATTTTGATGTACCTCCATACTGCTTTCCACAATGCTTGAACTAACTTACATTCCCACCAGCAGTGTAGGAGGGTTCCCCTTTCTCCACAGCCTCGCCAACATTTGTTGTTGTTTGTCTTTTGGATGGCAGCCATCCTTACTGGTGTGAGGTGATACCTCATTGTAGTTTTAATTTGCATTTCTCTGTTAATTAGCGATGTGGAGCATCTTTTCATGTGTCTGTTGGCCATCTGTATTTCTTTTTTGGAGAACTGTCTGTTCAGTTCCTCTGCCCATTTTTTAATTGGGTTATTTGTTTTTTGTTTGTTGAGGCGTGTGGGCTCTTTATATATTCTGGACGTCAAGCCTTTATCGGATGTGTCATTTTCAAAGATATTCTCCCATACTGTAGGGTTCCTTTTTGTTCTATTGATGGTGTCTTTTGCTGTACAGAAGCTTTTCAGCTTAATATAGTCCCACTTATTCATTTTTGCTGTTGTTTTCCTTGCCCGGGGAGATATGTTCAAGAAGAGGTCACTCATGTTTATGTCTAAGAGGCTTTTGCCTATGTTTTCTTCCAAGAGTTTAATGGTTTCATTACTTACATTCAGGTCTTTGATCCATTTTGAGTTTACTTTTGTATATGGGGTTAGACAATGGTACAGTTTCATTCTCCTACATGTAGCTGTCCAGTTTTGCCAGCACCATCTGTTGAAGAGACTGTCATTTCGCCATTATATGTCCATGGCTCCTTTATCGTATATTAATTGACCATATATGTCTGGGTTAATGTCTGGATTGTCTAGTCTGTTCCATTGGTCTGTGGCTCTGCTCTTGTGCCAGTACCAAATTGTCTTGATTACTATGGCATTATAGTAGAGCTTGAAGTTGGGGAGTGAGATCCCCCCTACTTTATTCTTCTTTCTCAGGATTGCTTTGTCTATTCAGGGTCTTTGGTGTTTCCATATGAATTTTTGAATTCTTTGTTCCAGTTCATTGAAGAAAGCTGTTGGTAATTTGATAGGGATTGCATCGAATCTGTATATTGCTTTGGGCAGGATGGCCATTTTGACGATATTAATTCTTCCTAGCCATGAGCATGGGATGAGTTTCCATCTGTTAGTGTCCCCTTTAATTTCTCTTAAGAGTGACTTGTAGTTTTCAGAGTATAAGTCTTTCACTTCCTTGGTTAGGTTTATTCCTAGGTATTTTATTTTTTTTGATGCAATTGTGAATGGAGTTGTTTTCCTGATTTCTCTTTCTGTTGGTTCCTTGTTAGTGTATAGGAAAGCCACAGATTTCTGTATGTTAATTTTGTATCCTGCAACTTTGCTGTATTTCGATATCAGTTCTAGTAGTTTTGGGGTGGAGTCTTTAGGGTTTTTTATGTACAGTATCATGTCATCTGCAAATAGTGACAGTTTAACTTCTTCTTTACCAATCTGGATTCCTTGTATTTCTTTGTTTTGTCTGATTGCCGTGGCTAGGACCTCCAGTACTATGTTAAATAACAGTGCAGAGAGTGGGCATCCCTGTCTAGTTCCCGATCTCAGAGGAAATGCTTTCAGCTTCTCGCTGTTCAATATAATGTTGGCTGTGGGTTTATCAAAGATGGCCTTTATTAGGTTGAGGTACTTGCCCTCTATTCCCATTTTGCTGAGAGTTTTTATTATGAATGGATGTTGAACTTTGTCACATGCTTTTTCAGCATCTATGGAGATGATCATGTGGTTTTTGTCTTTCTTTTTGTTGATGTGGTGGATGAAGTTGATGGACTTTCGAATGTTGTACCATCCTTGTATCCCTGGGATGAATCCCACTTGGTCATGGTGTATGATCCTTTTGATGTATTTTTGAATTCGGTTTGCTAATATTTTGTTGAGTATTTTTGCATCTACGTTCATCAGGGATATTGGTCTGTAGTTTTCTTTTTTGATGGTGTCTTTGCCTGGTTTGGTATTAGGGTGATTTTAGCTTCATAGAATGAGTGTGGGAGTATCCCCTCCTCCTCTATTTTTTGGAAAACTCTAAGTAGAATGGGTATTATGTCTTCCCTGTATGTCTGATAAAATTCTGAGGTAAATCCATCTGGCCTGGGGGTTTTGTTCTTTGTTAGTTTTTTGATAACCGCTTCAATTTCGTTGCTGGTAATTGGTCTGTTTAGATTTTCTTTTTCTTTCTGTGTCAGTTGTGAAAGTTGTATTTTTCTAGGAAGTTTTCCATTTCTTCTAGGTTTCCCAGCTTGTTAGCATATAGGTTTTCATAGTATTCTCTAATAATTCTTTGTATTTCTGTGGGGTCCGTTGTGATTTTTCCTTTCTCATTTCTGATACTGTTGATTTGTGTTGACTCTCTTTTCTTCTTAATAAGTCTGGCTAGAGGCTTATCTATTTTGTTTATTTTCTCCAAGAACCAGCTCTTGGTTTCATTGATTTTTGCTATTGTTTTATTCTTCTCAATTTTATTTATTTCTTCTCTGATCTTTATTATGTCCCTCCTTCTGCTGACCTTAGGCCTCATTTGTTCTTCTTTTTCCAATTTTGATAATTGTGACATTAGACCATTCGTTTTGGATTGTTCTTCCTTTTTTAAATATGCTTGGATTGCTATATACTTTCCTCTTAAGACAGCTTTTGCTGTGTCCCACAGAAGTTGGGGCTTAGTGTTGTTGTTGTCATTTGTTTCCATATATTGCTGGATCTCCATTTTGATTTGGTCATTGATCCATTGATTATTTAGGAGCGTGTTGTTAAGCCTCCATGTGTTTGTGAGCCTCTTTCTTCTTTGTACAGTTTATTTCTAGTTTTATGCCTTTGTGGTATGAAAAGTTGGTTGGTAGGATTTCAATCTTTTGGAATTTTCTGAGGCTCTTTTTGTGGCCTAGTATGTGGTCTATTCTGGAGAATGTTCCATGTGCACTTGAGAAGAATGCATATCCTGTTGCTTTTGAATGTGGATTTCTATAGATGTCTATTAGGTCCATCTGCTCTGCTTTGTTGTTCAGTGCTTCCATGTCCTTACTTATTTTCTGCCCAGTGGATCTATCCTTTGGGGTGAGTGTTGTGTTGAAGTCTCCTAGAATGAATGCATTGCAGTCTATTTCCCCCTTTAGTTCTGTTAGTATTTGTTTCACATATGCTGGTGCTCCTATGTTGGGTGCATATATATTTAGAATGGTTATATCCTCTTGTTGGACTGAGCCCTGTATCATTATGTAGTGTCCTTCTTTATCTCTTGTTACTTTCTTTGTTTTGAAGTCTATTTTGTCTGATATTAGTACTGCAACCCCTACTTTTTTCTCGCTGTTGTTTGCTTGAAATATGTTTTTCCATCCCTTGACTTTTAGTCTGTACATGTCTTTGGGTTTGAGGTGAGTTTCTTGTAAGCAGCATATAGATGGGTCTTGCTTTTTTATCCATTCTGTTACTCTGTGTCTTTTGATTGGTGCATTCAGCCGATTAACATTTAGGGTGACTATTGAAAGATATGTACTTATTGCCATTGCAGGCTTTAAATTCGTGGTTACCAAAGGTTCAAGGTTAGCTTCTTTAGTATCTTACTGCCTAACTTAGCTCGCTTATTGAGCTGTTATATACACTGTCTGGAGATTCTTTTCTTCTCTCCCTTCTTATTCCTCCTCCTCAATTCTTCATATGTTGGGTGTTTTGTGCTGTGCTCTTTCTAGGAGTGCTCCCATCTAGAGCAGTCTCTGTAAGATATTCTGTAGAGGTGGTTTGTGGAAAGCAAGTTCCCTCAGCTTTTGTTTAATCCCACTGTCATATTTGAATGATAGTCATGCTGGATACAGTATCTTTGGTTCAAGACCCTTCTGTTTCATTGTATTAAATATATCATGCCATTCTCTTCTGGCCTGTAGGGTTTCTGTCGAGAAGTCTTATGTTAGCCTGATGGGTTTTCCTTTATAGGTGACCTTTTTCTCTCTAGCTGCCTTTAAAACTCTTTCTTTGTCCTTGATCTTTGCCATTTTAATTATTATGTGTCTTGGTGTTGTCCTCCTTGGATCCTTTCTGTTGGGGGTTCTGTGTATTTCCTTATTCTGTTCGATTATTTACTCCCCCAGTTTGGGGAAGTTTTCAGCAATTATTTCTTCTAAGATACTTTCCATCTCTTTTCCTCTCTCTTCTTCTTCTGGAACCCCTATAATACGGATATTTTTCCTTTTGGATTGGTCACACAGTTCTCTTAACATTGTTTCGTTCCTGGAGATCCTTTTGTCTCTCTCTATGTCAGCTTCTATGCGTTCCTGTTGTCTGGTTTCAGTTCTATCAATGGCCTCTTGCATCCTATCCATTCTGCTTATAAACCCTTCCAGAGTTTGTTTCATTTCTGCGATCTCCTTTCTGGCATCTGTGATCTCCCTCCCGACTTCATCCCATTTCTCTTGCATATTTCTCTGCATCTCTGTCAGCATGTTTATGATTCTTATTTTGAATTCTTTGTCAGGAAGACTGGTTAGGTCTGTTTCCTTCTCTGGTGTGTCTCTGTGATCTTCGTCTGCCTGTAGCTTTGCGTTTTCATGGTGATAGGAATAGTTTGCAGAGCTGGGACAAGTGACGGTTTAAGAACTTCCCTTATTCTTGGTTTGTGGCCCTCCTTTCCTGGGAGAACAGCGACCTCTAGTGGCTTGTGCTGGGCAGCTGCGCGCAGACAGGGTTTCTGCTTCCTGCCCGGCTGCTATGGAGTTAATCTCCGCTGTTGCTGTGGGCGTGGCCTGGCTCGGGCAGCTGCTCCAAAGTGGTGGAGTCGCGCTGGAGCAGGAGCGGCCTGGAGGCTATTTATCTCCGTAAGGGGCCTCCCTCCTCCCTGCAGCCCAGGGGTTAGGGTGCCCAGAGATCCCCGGATTCCCTACCTCTGGATTAAGTGACCCGCCCTGCCCCTTTAAGACTTCCAAAAAGCACCCGCCAAAACAAAACAACTACCACAAAAAAAAAAAAAAAAAAAGGTGGCCACTCGTTTTTCTTTATTCTCTGGCGCCAGCCTCAGGCATCTGCTCACCGGTCTTGCTGCCCTGTTTCCCTAGTATTGGGGGCCCTATTCCTTTAAGACTTCCAAAAAGTGCTCGCGAAAACAAAACAGCAAAAAAAAAAAAAAGGTCGCTCACTTTTCTGGTGTCCTCCAGCGCCAGGGCACCGGTGCCCGCTCACTGTTCTTGCTGCCCTGGTTTCCTAGTATCGAGCGCCCTGCACTCTGGCCCGGATGGCTGGGGCTGGGTGTTCGGCAGTCCTGGGCTCCGTCTCCCTCCCGCTCTGCCTGCTCTTCTCCCGCCGGGAGCTGGGGGGAGGGGCGCTCGGCTCCCGCGGGGCCGGGGCTTGTATCTTACCCCCTTCGCGAGGCGCTGGGTTCTCTCAGGTGCAGATGTGGTCTGGATATTGTCCTGTGTCCTCTGGTCTTTATTCTAGGAAGGGTTGTCTTTGTTATATTTTCATAGATATATGTGGTTTTGGGAGGAGATTTCCGCTGCTCTACTCACCCCGCCATCTTCCGCCCCTCTGATTGTTGTATTTTAAAGTGGTTATTGACAAGATCATTTTTGATGAGAGACAACATATATCCCAGTATCTTCTACTTTTATGTTCTGTAATCTGAGAAAATAAGGATGAATACAGGGAAATCAAAGGAGGACAGCTGTGAGTTATGATGGCAAACTTACTGAGGTTTTGAACTATTCCCCAACTGACCTTAAGACATGAATTCTTTATTACTAGAAGTGATTAAGGAAATGCTGAGTAACTGATCTGGCAGATGTGAGCTGAGCTGGAAGGCAGCTTGGGTTTGGGTGGTGGTGGGGAGAGAGAAAAGCCAGGAAAGGGCCCTCCAGGGGTACACAAGTTGTGAGAGTGCAAGAAGAGCAGACCTCAGCAGAGGACAAAGTGTGGCAGCAGCTCAAACTCATGTGTGCAGGACTGAGGGAAACTCAGGCTGTTTGATCATCGTTCATATCCAGTGTCTTGCCAATGGGTTTCAGCCCCGGGCAAGTTCACTATGGATTCAGTGTGACCAAAGAAAATAGACAGCAGAACACTCTTTGGGGTGAAAGGGTTATACCCAACTTCATTTCCAGGTGGCAGGTCAGTCACTAGAATCCTGTTCACTCAGAGAGAGTCTGTATGCAGCAAGCCGGTCTCTGCCTCTGGGCCCCCCCGTCTGCACAGCCGTCCTCTGGGCCTCTCTGCAAGTTGTCCCATGCAGCCGTCCTCTGGGCCTCTCTGGGCCTCTCTGCACAGCCATCCTCTGGCCCTCTGTCCTCGGCACTACCACCACTCCAGCCTCATCTCTGCTCTCCTGCAGCCTTGCACAGGAGCACAGAAACTCTCATTTTATTCACACCAGCCAAGCTGATCTCTTCTAGTAAGGGACACAGCCAGGAGACTCTCCCAGCAGCACAATACCTGGAAAGATAAGGCTGGCAACTCTGTGGTTTGGTTTGACTCAAGATCTCAGTCTAGCTCTCCACTAACAGGACTCATGAAAACCTCAGATGCACTCCACTCCACAAGAAGATGAGGGCTTAGCTGAATAACAGGCACTTGCAAACCAGTGCAGACGGAGCACATCATTACCCCAGAGACAAATTCAGAATCAGAAGATAGGAAGTGTCAGACTGTGAGGTCAGAATAAAAGGGCCAGGGAAAGTGTGAGTTAAAAGTAGGAAGCTGCATAAGAAAAAAAGCAGTCATGGGAGTAGAGTGAAGGGGATAATTAAATTTCTGAGTCTTCATACATTGGGTATTCAACCAGGTGTTCTGTTTTGTTTTTTAATTGGATGAGGGATCCCCTTGATTGCTTGGATCAAGGTAGGCACAAGAAATTTGGTACTAAACTTAAATGCAGAAGGATTTATAACCAAGTGGATCTTTACCCGAAGGGATCTTAGACAAGGTGTAGAAATATCTATAAACATGCTCAAAGAGTTGCATTCATCAAAAGATTAGGATTAATGGTAAAAAAAAATATTTTCTACAAAATTCTGGAGAAAATATATGTTCAAGAAATAATAATTAATACTTAAATGTTACTGGGGAAAGTAGGTAACTGTGTCAAACTATTTTCTTTCTTTTATAACGTCCTCTTTTAAGATAGCATGTAAAATGTTAGTAAAAAATATTTGTTTTAATATAGTTATGTGTTCATTTTCAAATACAGAAATGGAAAACTATAGTAAACTGTTCACAATTTCCCATCATTTTAGGAAAGCCTTCTCCTTAGTTCATAAGGTCATGGGGACAGCACATAATTGTAAGCATATTATTACTTAGCTAAAGCACATAATAAATCTAAAAAGACTCCTGAATCTTGATTTAGAATCATAGTGCACAAAACGAATGATAAAAGACAAACAGACAAAATTATAATTGCTAGTTAACAATGTCTTTATATAGATATGTCTCTAGTTATTCTCTTCTTGGCTTAGAAATAGTGTTGCAGTTAGGGATTTATTGTAACCCAGTGCTTAAGTTACAGTTTGGATAATAATGACCATGAGAATTTTTAAGGACTGTTGTATTTTTATACAGGATTTATATATATATATATCTTCAATATTTTTGCTAAAAGTAAAATGGTTTACTTCTTAGTTTTTAAATACTGGGGTACTAAAATGATGAAGTAATAAAGGATTTGTTAAATAATAAAATTTATAAGAGCTTAGAAATTATGAATAAGATGTGAATTTCTTTTTACTCCTTAAAAGGCATTTCATGCCCAAATTAAAACATTCAATGTGTCAGAAAAGAAACAGACATAGGCCATTAATTACAGGTAATTAAAATTTAAAAATTAGCAGTAGCATTTGCCATTGAGTCCAGTATATTAGAGAGACAGTTCTGATTCAGTCAGCATAGCCAGAGCCGTGGAATGATGCCTTACAACAAGACCAATCATTTTGAAGAAAGATGGCAGTCATTTAGATCATGTCTTTGCACTAGGGAGTCACATATTAAAGGTTGGGGATGGGGAGAAAGTAAGCTTATTTCTACTGAAACATCATTCATGGCTTTATCAGTATTTCTTTCTCTGAGAAAGAAATTGTGTCTCTCAGTTAGATGCTGGAAAATTCTAGGAAACTCTCTATGTCCGTATAGAAGTTTGTAGATATGTCAGTCCCAATCAAGAGATAAATCAGGTGCACAGAGACGGGGCTTCCTGAGTTCTCCTGCTGCGTGCTTACATCCCACCTGAGAGCGAGTGGCTGGAGCCATAAGAGGAGTCCGCAGAGTTGACCTTGACAGAGCGGACCAAGTTTCTGGGTGTTGTGGCCAAGCCAAGTTGACATAGAAAATTAACCATCACAGCAATACTATGTTAAAAATGGTCAGTCCTGTTCATAGATAAAAATGGAAAATTCCCAGAGGCATATATAGGTGGAGTCAACAACTAATGACTCAGATGCAGAGCAAGAGCTGGCCTAAGTGGGCACAGTGATATTTTTATGACAAAGAACCCAAATTTAGTCAGGATTAATGGTTCCTGCTGAAAGCTGAATTATGGTATTACATTGGGTATTAATTAAATTGTTTCTGATATAGTCTTTCCAGGACAAAAGAGGATAAAAATCCTGAAATTCTTTGTATCAGACATCCTGTAACTCAGCTATATTTCTCAGTCCTCATGGCCCCCGGACCTTTGCCCCTACATGGCTTTATCTCCCTTCTCTCCCCTGTGCAAGAGACCCTAGGAAGCCTGTGGACTCAGCTGCATCTTTTGTACATAATCATCAACCAACCATGTGCTTCTGATGCTCATTGTAGTTTGTGAATAGAACTGATTGGTCCCCTCAAGGGCCTGCTGCTTCAAGTCCCTGAGACTAGTTCCAGGCTATTGAAAACATTGACCGCAGGTCTCAGTTTTTAATGTGAATGTTAGGGTTATTGCTTGTAAAAAATGTGCTGTGATTCTTCAGTGATTCATTCAGATCATGAAATATACATAAATCCTCGAAGTCTACACAAAAACAAATAGTGAATTAACAGAATTATATTTCTATTGGCTTTAACCACATGCAGATTGTTTTTTTTTTTTTAAGGAAGCAAATCTTTGGTCAAGGCACAAGCTGAAACAGGTGTTATTGCAAAAGAATATGCAGCTAGGAGGCAAGAGATAAATAAACAATTAAGTCACATGTAATTGTTCAAAGAGTAGATCTTATTTTATTTTACTAGAGTCTTCACAGAACTCAGTGGAACATGTGGATCTCTTTCTCAATACCTACTAAATTCCATATACTTATAGTTTGCCCCCTACTAAACCTGTTTGAAAAGATCAGTCTATTCTTTCCTGAGTGGCATGCAATTTTTATTACCAAAATGTCTAATCAAGACAGTGTATACTCCGAATAGATTATACTAAACTCTATTTATTATTATGTTAGTTTTTACCAAGTAAAAGAGAAATTGTTTTGGAAACAGGGTTCCGTATAATCTCCCTTTGAATCAGTTTCTAACTATGAGACCATTTCAAGTCTAGCAGAAACCTACAGTCCCTTAAGAATCTAATCACAATGTAAACCTTCTAATTCTACAAGACATATTGAAAGATACAGGATGTAGAAAATCCCTTACAACTCAAACTTACGGCTCTTGGTGCTGAGGAAGAGGTTGAGAAAACATAAATGTGAAATACAGTTTGCATTATGTCCTTTGCCTTCTGTAACTCTAGGGGGAAAACCCTGGGACAAAATACCTTTGAAACCGAAATCAGTCACAGGGAGAAATAAAGTGGGAGAAACCCATTTATTTGCTTACAAGCAGTCATCCACTTCCGATTGCCCGTGTCTCTCACAACCCAGCTGCAGAAAAAGGGACCCCACCCAACCTCTTTGGGCATCACCCCTTGGAAATACCTACTGATATGGAGATGCACTAAGGCCAGGTGAGAGATTCTGGAAATACTGTAATTTTACCCACACCTTCCAATTTAATAAGTGGGTACAAAGCTACTCCTACCAAAGAATACAATCATATAATGCTTAGTAGTTGTTATTGGATATTTACCAAAATATTCCCCAAGCAACAACAGTAACAAAACCCTGCTTCCTGATAGGCTACCATTATTTACTTTTTTTTGATAAAAGTACACTAATCTGTTTTATAGCAAATTATATTCTCTGGGGGGGTTGAACTTAAACTATTTTCAGTGACTGTAATTACTAGGTAATTTTCTAATTTCTAATTCAATTAGAAAATTTAAAAGACTAGAGCATAAGACTAGTACATTTTAGTAGAGATTAGAGAACAGGAGACAAATATCTAAATTCCAGTTTAGCCAGGGGTACTTGTCATGAGGGTCAGGAAGGTAATCCCTTGGGAGGCAGCGGTGAGGAGAAGGAGATGCAGAGGGAAGCATGGAAGCCCTGTCTACATCCATGATAGAGTAAGGTCCATGGCTAGTATCATCTAAGGACCTGTTAGAAATGCAGAATCACAGGCCTCATACAAGATCTACTGAATTGTAATCTGTGTTTTAACACCATCCTAAATTCGTAGGAACATTAATGTCTGAGAAGTACTGATCTACATGACACTGTTTGGTCTAAAGCTAGCCTTGCTCTACAAGGTTTGAATAATGAATGCCCACTTTTCATGGCATGCAAAGTCCAATACGGTGCGATGATTTTGGTGGGCTGATTGGACACAGCTCCCAAACAGTGCCATGAGCAGGGATTTAGAGATTTGCTACCACTTGCAGTTTGTGCTGAATAACATCAATTAGACAATTTTCCCAGTCATTCTTACTAAAAAGAGGCAGATTGGAATAATGACAACATGGGCACTTGAATTATATAGTTTCTGAGTCAAATCTTTTAAATTTGAGTAAGGTATATAAACACTCTGAGCTTCTATTTCCTCTTCTATAATTTGCGGAGTATAATGCCTATTTTGTAGGATTGTATGAGGATTAAGTTGGACAAATTATGTAAATTTCTTGGTATAAATCCAGAAACATATTTGGGTTACCTGTATGTATGTATATATATGTATAAGTTAATATGTATATAAAATACAAATATATGCAACTATCTTATATATATGAAATACATAAACATATCCTATAGAATTAGGATATAATATGCATATATAAGCATATAGATAAATATATTTATATACATGTATAGGTGGCTTTATATGCATATCCTAGTTATATTTTTATATATGCACACACATACATATGTACATATATATATACACACACACATACATGTATGTATACTTGTGTGTGTGTGTGTATGTAAATCTCCAGGAACAATGTTTTTCAACTTATTTATTTAATTTATAGGTCATCCCCTGCACTTTATAGAATCTCTTCTTTTTAAACCAATCTTACCTAACCTTAGAGTCCTAACAAAAATGACAAATTCTTCCAAGAGTCCTCTCATTCCAGTGATATTATTACATATATTGACCTCCTGATATTTTCCCTCCTCTGCATATTGACTATTCCATTGTTTTGTACTGATCTGAGTGGTGAGTTATGTCTCTTCTCCAAATACTGCACACTACAGAGTGGCAACAGTTCTATTTCAGTCACCATCCAAAACACCTACAGTGGCACCCAGCAAGGCTCCTTTTAATTGTATGGGTCGGGAATTTAGGCAGGCCCACAATTCAGGTTCTTTTTACTTGATTTTGCTGGTTTTGATCAGTGGAGACATCTAACATAGCTTCTGCGTGGCTATATTCAGTCATGGGTGTCCAAGAAGGCCTCTCTCACAGCTGGGGCTTGGTGCCTTCCACTGGGGCACCCCATTTCTCTTGCACATGGTCTCTTTCCAAGTGTTTTCTCATCTGTGAGGGACTGCCCACACACTCTCTCTGCATCAGAATAGTTTTGAAAATTTGTTATGTAGCATGGTGCCTGGTTCAGCAAGCAAGGTAGACTTCCAAAATGAAAATGCAAAAACTGCTGGCCTTCGTAAGGGCTGGAATGGAACGGCATTCTTTCTTTTAGATTTAATTTGTGAAAGCACGTCAGGAGGCCAGTAGAAATGTAACATGAGGAAAGTACTGCAGGGCACAAGTGCTGGGAGGTGTGCCTCACGTGGATTGTAAATGTAACATGCCACACAAACATCTTAATGGCATAAGAGGTGCTCAGTGCTTTTAGACATAAGCAAAGTTTACATAAGGAAATGTTAACTAAAATAGAAAGGGGGCAATAACAGAAAACAAGGTCATGTAGTTGAAATTATTCCAATACGTCTGGGAGTTATACTGAAGGTAAAATTAATTGGTACACGTCCCACTGGAGTTTCAGAGTATTAGAGAAGAAATAGTATGGCTAGTTTACAGAAACTTAGGACTATTTTCACCTCAAATTGTCTAGGACTCGTTGATTAGATCATGTTTTTTTCCTAAACGTAGTCTGTACTACTATAGTCCTATAAAATTCTCTTTGAAAGAAAAGAAGTGGAGCAAATTAGTATCCAATAAGTGTCAAAAACAAACAAACCAACCTGGGGACTGTATTATACATCAGCATATTTTAAAAAGGTATTTACATCAATAAAAGGAACCCATTAACCTCTGTTTAACCCCACATTCTCAATATTTTTCCCCCATAAAACAAAATAGCATCCTCAAGAAAATATTTTGAGAAATGCCAGCATAGTTTCTATACCTAAATCAACTTGCAAAGTAAATTTTCACAAGAGCTCTAGGGTTTATATGAACTCTTAAAATTCTAGGAATTATGTTTTTTCTTTGTTACTAGCTAGAGAATTTTTGTGGCATGCATTAGTGTGATTCTCCTTATTTTGTGCCTTTTCCTTTTCCTCTTATTCTTATGGAAATCTTCATTTTTTTATTTTGCTTTTCCTGAGGAGAGGCCAAAGTAGGTAAAGAATATTCTGCAAATTATCCTTCTTTGAGGGATCAACAAATGGCCCTGTTTCCTACTGTGTTCGCCTGTCCCTCGGCATCCCACAGCGTGTCCTCAACAGGGAATTTCCTCTTGGCTCCTGCAAGTGGCTATGCTCAGTAGCCAAAATGAGTGTGGAGTACTAATAGGAATGTTTTACACAGGAATGTGCCAGAAAGATATTGTCAGACTGCAGGCCAGATCTCAGGATCTCCTCTCCCGCTGCCAGTGTTTGCTTCCCAGTGATGACTTCATGAGACAGAAGCACCAATGAGGTGGGGGGCAAGAGGAGGGATCTTGGACCCGCTGCCCATTTGTTACCCTCCTTCATTGTTTCTGCTGGGCAAAATGCTTGCTTCTGCTCCTCCTCCTCCCCGTAGCCTCCCAGAGCACATGTGGGAACTACAGCCAAAAGAATCTTCCTGTCTTAATAAGAGAGGAGTTATAGAGAAATAGAAAGCAGGGAGCAAGAATGTCACTTTTCACAGCATTGAAAAAAATAAAAATGTGTATTGACATTTCCATCTTAACATTTTACCGAAAACCTCTTTCACAGTGTCTTATGTCTTACGTCATGTAATCTCCCTATTATTTCTATGGAGTGAGCGACTCCCTCGGTGTAGTATTGTGGTTTAAACTCATGGCTTCTTTAAAACTTTTCTATCACACTTTGGAGTAAGTACCATTATTTACATTTTACAAATGGAGCAACTTGAGAGAGAGCAGGGACATGGGACAAGGGTCACGCCCTTGTAAAATCTGTTTAGCCTGTGAAAAAGGCCCAGTTCATTCTTTAACTTAATCTGCGTGCTGTTCTTCCTGTTCTTCCAGCCCCTTAAACAATTAAGTAACTTTGTAACTAGGAGGAGAGATAAACCTCCAGAGTGAAAACGAACCTACATGGGTATATGGGTAGAGAATGCTGAGATCTAGATCAACACAATCACCTAAATAACCCTGTTAAGACAAAACTTCAAAGGAATTATGAATCAGCTGTATACATCATGCCTTATGCTGACCCTACCCAAAAGGCCCTATAAGACCCCAAACCCTAAGCCCTTAAGCCTCTTCTCTGAGGTCGCCTGCACTCCCGTCTGACTTTGTACTCTTATATCAAATAAACTTTCTTGTTTGCATAAGCCAGTTGCGCTTGTCTCTGAACTCTTTTCCATGATAAAGACAAGAACTCTCCAACCTCCACCTCTGGTGGTAAGTTGTCACTTTGCTGTTTCATTCAGCTTCCTAGTCTTGACACAGTCCTTTTCTTTCTCCCTGTTTTATTTCAGATCAGTAGGGATGTGGAAATTCTCAGAACATAAACGTACTCCATCCAGTGCTCTGTGAATCCCCCAAATTTTGGGGTGGTAGGGATATAATTACCACACTGTGCAGATCAAACAGACACTAGATGCCAGGTGATCCTGGCTTTCGGAGTTGGCAAGAGATTTGCCCTATGCTGAGCAGGAGTTCATGAACTTCTCTTTTCTCCCTTTGTTCTTTCTTGCTCTCTACTGCCTGCATGGCTGCCAGTGTTCACTTTGTAGGGAAAATGGAAGCTCTGTGGGCAGGATCCTCACCTGATATCCACTGTGTATGGGTATCAAATACTTAGCCTACTGCACAGGTGCATGCTTTCATTCCCATTGGCAATGAGCCACTACTGCTGGTATTGCTATAAAAGAGTTCCCCCAGTGCTAAGAGCAGAGCCTGGAGAAGAGAACAAGAAAGCAGGAGAGAGGGAAGCAGAGGCTGGAGGTGAGTGCAGAGCCAGGGGCAGAGGCTGAGCTGGAGGTAGACATGGCAGCAGATGAGATTCTAGCACTTGACGAGCCACCATGAGAATAAAGTTTGGTCTGTGCCTCTTTTTACCCCTGACATTCTGTTGTCATTTGTTGGTCTTAGTGAATTCATAGTGAACTTGCCACAGGCTGAAACCCTCAGGTGAGACCGGGCTTCTACTATTGCTTTAATAATATCCTTCCTTGCTGGCACTTATTTGACCTTATGGAGAATTCTTTCCTGATCAGAGTCAAGAACCCTCCCATGTCTGGGTAGAGGTTTCACCTACTGTGCAGGAAGAGATCTCCCCAGACGCTGCTGCCCTGCAAAGAACTGAAGCTTCAGAAGCTTAAGTAGTTTGCACAGGGTCAAAAATTTGTAACAAAAATTAAATATATGGGTTCAAATAATAATTTCATAACTAAAATACCTCTGAATGCTTTTCTGCCTTCCTTAACCACCATGTTAATGTCTAGACTGGCTCCAATAATTTGCCCTCAGAAAATCAATCTTTTGGATGAAAGCCAACCATCTATGGAATGGAGGATATATTATTAATCACTGAGGTAACTACAAAGGATTTTCAATTTTTTTTCCTCCTAAAGAAAGGCAGTAACTCATGCTGGTGGCCTATTATTTGTCTCTACTGGAGGTGGATACAGATTTTATGGGCTGAAACTTACTCAATTTTGTGGGTGTTCATGAAGTAAAAATAATATGAAGCTCAGTACAGAATTGACACAATCAGATCACAAATATCTACAAATTACAAATTTATAATGGATGACAAATACTACAAACATAAAAATTGAGGCATGTTGGGCACATGACAGGAACACTTTTTTTCTTATCTATTTAGCCATGCACACCCCTTGCCTTGCACTTCCATGTCCCAAGACCGGGAAGTTAGCACAGGGGGCAATGGCGGAATTCCTGGAAGCTACTCCTACTTCTGGAAAATATGTTCAATAGACACAGGAATGATTATACATCATGTATTCTACTAAACTCAAACTAAATGTATCCCCAAAGTTTCCTTCCCTTTGGTCACATCCAAAAGTTGCCCAGGGCCCCTCCAAACCTAGCATGGGGGAAAGTGTGGTGCATGGGAAGTTGAAATGGGAGGAGACAGATAATTGCTCTCAACTGTCTGTCCCTCCCTGCAGCGGCCTTGAATATACTCTCCTACGCATCGGCATCCTGCGTGTGTGGCCTGTCGGAGAAGCATTCAGTTACTTCATTGACTTTGGCTGTGGCCATTGACAGGCTTTGGCCAGTAGAAAGTCAGTGGAGATGATGTTGCTTCTAAGCTGATGCTTCCCGTGCAGTTATATGGGACTAGTTCGAGGTCTCCTACTGCTGTCCCACCTCGGGGAAACACATCCTAAATAGCAGTTTCTCCTTCAGCTCAGGATAAGAACAAGAAGACATGTGGAAGCAGGCCCAGATTAACCCAGCAGAGCCACAGCCAATGTGCAGCCAACCCATGGCAGGAATATCGTCCACAGAGGGAATAAATAAATATTGTCAGCTTCTGAGACACTTTAGCCAAAGCTAACTAGTTCAAGAAACATGAAAGTTAGACAGTAGTTACTTTTTAATGTTACTTCTTAAAGGGATTGAAGTTCATATATAGAATAAGCAGTTTATATAGCCCTAAGGACACAAATCTAAGGATACAAAGAGGAATGAGAAGGTACAGAAGAGATACCTAGTAATTGGAGGAGCCACTCTTAAAACCACATTTCTGGGTAGAGAACAGGCCACATGACAAATTTTGTTTATCCCCATGATAATCTTTGTTTCTCACCTACTCACTGCTGATCCAATTCTGCTCCATCCCAAATCTAAAGGGTTGAATTGCTCATCTGAATTAAGGCTGTTGTTTTCCTTTGACTAAATTTAATATAAAAAAATATGTAACACTGAATGGTGGGCATTTCAGAGCAATGAAGATTTATTGTGAATAAGGCTGTCAGTAATGGTGCTAATATGGCTCAATTCATCTCAACATAAATTGTAATTGCAGCTACTTCCTGTGAGTAATGGACAACAGTAATTAATGAATGAGTGCCTTGAATTCTTTAAGAGAAGTAATCTTTATTTCAGACCGAAGTGGCAGGGAGATAACAAGCCAATTCCAAAAGAATACAAATGTGTGATCATTAGTGAAAAGTATTAGGATAGCCATTGTGAAATTCTAAGTCCCCATCTGGTAATCATTTTCTGAGTCCTGTCAAATTGTTGAATAGCCATGTAGCTACGTATTCCCCCTTGAAACTCATGAGTAACATTATCCAGTTTCACAGCCTGAATGTCCCTCACATTATTTCACATCAAAGGTAGGGCTTCCATTGAGCAGCAGTGTCTTCTCAACACATAAAACGCTAATAACCCCTGCAGTAGGGGACCAACACATGTCTAGGAGGTCCTAGAAGCCCCTTAATAGTCTGCTTGGTCTGCATATAGAAAGGATGCCCTCCACCTCAAGGAAGGAACATAAGATTATATGCACAGTATGTGATCCTGACAGTCTCCTTGACAGCTTAATCATTTTCAAACATTCAGAAATGCAAGGATGTTTCTTGTTATAAATACTGTGTCTTAGTGAAATAGGCAGAATCAGAAGGAGATTGTCTTAAAACAATGCCAATTTTCAAAAAACAATGTGTTGATTTAGACATGTTGTAAATTATAACCTCAAGAAAAATTCCAGATGAAGGCAATCTCTTAGGTGATTATGGTTATGATATACCCTGAGAACATGTCTAGCAAGTGTTGTAAGTCATAGTCATAATATTTATTATGGAGTACTAATCATGTATCTGCCTCAACAGTATAGGGACCACAGGAAATGAAGAGACACTTTTTCCTACTTTTTCCAGTTCTTTTCAGTTCCCATCATCAACATCACCATAATTATCACTTTTATTATTATCACCACGGCAAACAGTTAAGTACCTACAATGTAAGTCTATGCTATGTAGTGTAGCATAGATTTTCACAACAGATATGTGTGTGTATATATATACACACATGCATTATATACACACATATATAATCTTCAAAACTTATTACATTAGCATATTGATTTATACCAAAATCTCGCAAATAAAAAGATGCTTCTGAGCCAGTCTTAATTTTTATATTTCAACTTATTTCCCTCATTGATTGTTGATTTCAGTATGATACTGACCCGCTCAAATTCACATGCCCTTATACATTTAGCCAGTGTTGAATCATCATCCATAATCCCTGTGCTTTAAGAGACAATAATAAAATGTCTGAAAACAAATAGCAATAGGTGGAAGATGAGTAGATTCAGAGACAGGAAGAGCCCCATGAGCCAGAATGATTACTGAACTCTCATGAATGACTTAAGCTAGACATTAACAGAGTCTGAAAGTATATAAACAGGTAGAAAGAAGGGGGTGAACGTTCCAAGCCATGGCAGCAGTTTCATCAAGGGGATAGAAAAGCAATTAACAAGACAGAGTTAGAAAACCACGAGTAAGTATCAATCCAGCTAAAGCAGACAAATGAGAAAACAGAACAATGGAAAATGTAGGCCACAGCAGATGCAGCAGTACTGAATTCAAAGGTGAAGAAATAGTGAAGGATCCAAAGTTTTTGAGAGTTAACTGAAGATTTATCTCACTGAGAGGAAACAAAGAAGTGGGCTATGGTGACCTGGGTGATTAAAAGATTTATAAGTATCAATACTGATCATTTGCTAGTTGCCTAAGCACAGAAAATTCTGGGACTGGTCAGCTGAGGTGGGGGGTAGCAGGAAGGGGAGTGGACTGGACATGCAGGTAGGAAAACTGAGGTTCATGCCAGGAGTATGGCCTTGGCAAAGACAATCGGTGTTAGGAGATGGCATCTGTAGGGTACTGCAAGCTCGGGATGCGGAGAGATTTCACTGCATCCCAAGCTTGCAAATGTTCTTCCCGCCCTGTTATCTTCAGTTTAGGTGCATAAGCGGGCATGGTTCTGCATGTTCTGTATGTGTGGCCTCCTAAAGATGAAATTGCAGGGAGCCAAAGAAGACAAACACAGGCTCAAAGAAGCCATGATTGATGTAAGTATTGAATTAATGTCAACATGACATAGGAGACCAAAGAATGGAGGAAGATGCAGTGAAGACACTAAGATTCTGTACATACCTGTAATGCAGAGGCTCCGTGTGCAGATAGCAGTAACATAGCTGCTAAAATTCACTGAAGTCTTTCTTTTGCCATGCACCGACATAAGCATCTTATTAATTCCCATAGAAAATTCCTTTTGTGAGTGTCAACCTTAAAAACATAATAGTTATTTTACTAGCAAAGTGAGTTTATTTGGGAATAGCAGAGAGATTGCAATTCAAGACGAGCAACTATGGAAAATCATCAGCAAGTCCGAGGAGACAAAGAGAGGGTCAGCTTTCATTAAGCCTTACGAGGTAAATTGAGGAGGGCTGTTTTGAACTTAAGTTCTTTGGAGAAGAACAAGAGTTTGAGGTTGTGGAGGTTTCTCATTGGCTGCAAATAATGGTTGTTTCTTTTTTATTGCTGGGGCCAGGGAGATCTTCCCTCTTTTTCTTAAAAGCAGGAGATAAAATTCCTACTTGAAAAGTGTCCTCCCTTGTCAAGATGAGAATCATATTCCTTCTCCCTGCTGGTTGCAACAGCTGCGAGGAGAGGTACAGGTGTGAGAGCGCCCCCTTCAGGCTGCCTGACCCCATTTCAAAGGAGGTTTCCTTCACTCATTTTCACACCAGCAAGGTTACTAGGGCTTAGAGAAGTTAGGTCACCAAAAGTTGCAAAGTTTTCAAAGATAGAGCCAGAGCAAGTCGTGTTGTGTCCAACCCCACAGCTCTCCTCTTAAACAGGACACCGCATAGCCTCCCACAGTTTTGAATCCCTAGGTTTCAGAGCGTTAAGATATAAACCATAAAAGAATCTGGGAGTTTTTTTGGGAAATACGATGAGTTCGTGTTTATATATGCTGATACCGATGTGGCTGCAAATCACTCCAGTAGATAATTAGTGGTAAGATTGGAGTTTGGGAGAGTCAGAGGGCATGGCTGCAGATGGAAATTTAGAAATCTTACAATAGGGATTTTAATTGAAGACACAAGAGTGATTGAAATATCGAATGGTAAGAACATACCGAGGAAGGACGACAGGGTCAAAAGATGAAGTGGGAACTAGGGTAGCATAACAAAGCATTAAAAAAAAAAAAAAAAGACGGGCATAGATATAGGAGACCTGCTCCTGAAAAGGAAAAAGGCAAGGATAACGGTAACTGGGGAAGGTGTACTCACTCTATTAATAAACAAGAGCAGTGGCTCTGCTGATATGCAACTACTTAGAAGATAAATTCAGAAACCATAGAAGTATGAAATATTTTTTAACGTACACTTTTCTGTGAGAGAAACTACAAGTATGTGTGTCATGGGAAGAGTGTGTGTAGCTGCAGACAATTCACAGGACGCTGAGAAGAGCAGATATTTGATAAATGTTTGCCATGCCAAGCCTGGACATAAAAAGTTATCCCTGACCTGAAGAAAACAAAATTTTTGATTTGTAAAGACATATGCACCCCTGTGTTTATTGCTGCATTATTTACAATAGCCAAGTTATGGAAACAACCAGTGTCTGTCAATAGAAGAATGGATAAAGAGGTGGTACATATATACAATAGAATATTACTCAGCCATAAAAAGAATGGAATCTTGCCATATGCAACAACATGGATGTAATTAGAGGGTATTATACTAAGTGAGATAAGCCAGGCAGTGAAAGACAAATACCATAGATTTCATTTATATGTGGAATCTAAAAACAAAACAGCAGTAGACTCACAGACATTGAGAAAGAACTGGTGGTTACCATGGGGGAGGGGTTGAAAGGGTGAAAAAGATGAAGGGAATAAAGAGGCACAAAATCTCAATCAAAAGTTAGTCATGGGGATGAATACAGACCATAGAAAATATAGTTAATAATTCTGTAACATCTTTCTATTTTGACAGATAGTAACTGAACTAATTGGAGTGAGCATTTAGTAGATGACTGCTGAATCACTATGCTATATACTTGAAAACAATACAATACTGTATATCAATTATACTTCAATACAAATATATATATAGTTATCTCTGATAATAGCTCTCTTGCTGATACTGGTGTCTGATCTAAATTCTTTTAGGTAGTTAAGGGAGAGGTGAAATCTCCTGAGTCTGCCGGACCCTGACTGTCTTCAGCTCCAGTGTGGCACATTCTGGGAAGGCAGATGGTACCCCCTCAGTACCTAACCACACAGCAGGAACAACAAAATCATATGTATGAAAACTTTTAGAAGTAGAAGCCATGAATTACAAGGAGAAACACGGGATAGGCTCCTGTAGGAATATTCTCCCCCACCTTCCCATCACTTTCCCCTACCCTCAGTTTTCCTGCATCCTGTCTGGCCCACTCCAGCTGTTCAGCCCCAGTGGCCCAAAGGTGTCTTTCCTAATGCAAATTGAATCATATACCTCCCCTTCTTTAAAAACTTTGCCTAAATGATGCTTTACAATGGTTTGCACATAACAGATAGTTTGAAAAACTGTGCCCAGGTCCTCCTTCCCCTACCCTTTCATTTCCACCAACAGGGAGATGACCTGGAGCTTGCTTCCACATGAACAGAGCTCACGCCGTCAACCCTTCATGTCTTTAAAATTCTGCTGCTGTATCTGAAATGCCTTTATTGTTATCTGCCTCTTAAACTCCTATGTATTTCTCAGAACATAATACAAACTTATTGCAAAGCTTGATTTAGTGGTTCCCCACCTCTTCTAGTCTCCGTGTTCTCCTGCTCCTAGGGCATTCTGCATCCAGTTCCTCACAAATGTCTCCCACTGTATTACACATGTATCTCTCCCACCAAACCTTGAGCCCCTCAAAGGAGGAAATTTTTTTCATGCTTTCTTGGATTCTGAACAAATAAGCATAGTGCCTATAATGCAGTAGGTTTTCAATAAATGAATGAATGGGGTTTTTTTTTGTTGAATCAATGGGAAAAAATCAATAAGCTTCCATAAAAAATCAAATTCAGTGTTTACAACCTACTCACCCTTACACTGCTTGTATGGTTAAGCCTTTAATTCTATGTGAGGAGCTCTTGATTAGGAGAGACAACTGTTTCTTAATTATAGCTACACGACTTCTGTTACCTACGAAATGAACTTGGACAATTTTTTACATTTTAGAGATTCGGTTTCTAATCTGTGAAGTAAGATATAAAACTCCTTATGCTCTTCACTCAGAACTATCACAAAGATGAAGTAGAATAATACACTCGAAAGCATGTTAAAAGCCCTAAAGTGCCACATCCATACAGCCCAAGGAGATTCATTTAAAATAACTAGCCAGGATCAGCCTGCAAGGGGATAACCTGAATGAGTGGCATTTGAAGTGTGTGTGAATTCAGGTACTGAAGTAGGGCAGAGAGTTCTGGGTTGAACCGTCAGAAGGACATGCAAAAACATTGGGCTCTTGGGACCTGGGGTCAAGAGTGGGCTACACAGGAAAAAAACAGGCGAATACCACCTTAAAAAGTTATTTTGCCAAAGGTTTCCACTGAAATTTGTGTCTCACCAAAGGTTTATCTGCCTAACTCATGTTACATTTTGGAAGATAAATCATTCTTCTTCAAATTTAGGGAAAATAGTTTTCCAAGAGGAATTTGTGTCGCTAACTCAATGGAGGAAAATCAACTCACTGTATTTCCATGGTAGATTGTTTTCAGGTTAACTTAGTGTGTATTTGCAGTGTTCTCTATCGGTTTTCAAACATGTACACAAAATGATTTTGGAAGTTCAGTTGCGATTAAAAATCCCTTTAGACAGGATGCTCTAACATAAAATCTGAAGTTGCCTAGCAGACATACTGAGTAGTAGGTAGCAATCTGACCTAGACTTATTTCCCAATTTGTATTTTGTTAAAACACATATAAGTTTTAAACATAGTTTGAATAATTTCATTAAGGAGAATAAATTGGCTCATATAAAATGGCCCTCTATGGCTTGCCCTCATAATATTTTGTTAGTATTGCTAGGGCTTATTTAATTAATTTATAAATCATATTGAGACCTTTGGCTTCAAACTGTAATGAAACTGCAGACCATTTTAGCGTTATGATTTCTAAAAGAGCTTCTATATGACTCTAGAGGCAAAACAGTATGTGAGATGTTGCCATCACAAAGGTAACAAGATTTGCTTACAGTAATTTCTTCTATAGCTGTGTTAAATTTAATTGTCAATGTAATTGCATTTCTGTATGCACGTATGATTCTGCCCTATAATATCAAGTGTAATTCTGGCTTGGACCCGTTAGATCAGGTTTATTCACTGATTTTCTTTATTAAAAAAATCTTCTGTGGCCTGAATATAAGAAATTAGAATTCCCATCAGATTTCCAATTTTTTGGAAATTGCTTAGGGGTGAGGAAGTTTGGGGGAAGAAATGGCCAATGTGGTCTCAAGAGCCTATCCATGTCTTGGCTACTTGCCAAGAAAAGAGGATTGCTTCTTCTGAATATGGGGATACCATACATACGAAAATTTTGCTAGGCTTAAAAATGCAATTTTTTGGCTTATTCATTTTATTGGTCCTTCACCCCCTCACCCACGCAGTACCAGTCAGACTTTTCATAAAATTCTTCCTACTGACTATACTTTTGTAGGTTATGTTATTATTTATGAGCCATTTTATTTTAGCCAGTAGGGGCTTACAATTTCTCTATATATTTCTTTAAAAAGTAATAACAAAAAACAATTGTGACCACTTGCCTCTTTGTCATAATCTTAGACATTTGATACTTTCCCCATAATTTATTAAATGGGGTTCTACTTCCCTGAGGCACAATTTTAATCATTTTAAATAAGCTTATTAGTAAAAATATCAGTAATGGATATTCATCATTTTTAAATTCTTGACAATATTTGTATCCTCATTTGAATCCCCCTCCAAATATTACTTCTTGACCTCATGTTGTTATTTTTATGTATTCCTATTATGCCTCTTCCCTTAAGCAAAAACTTATAAAGCATTCAATATTTAATAATCTTGATTACTATAGATATGTCTCATTATCTACTACTATTTTTAATTCACTATCAAAACCCTAAGTGATTTAGAAACTTTTTCCTGCTCTTTTTTCTATGTTCTATAAATATTAAGAAATGTTAGTTGCCAGGAGTTTCCATTCCAGTATTTCTTTCCAGTAAAATTAGTTCTTTAATTAATGTAGTGTGACTTATATTGTTACCATTTGGTAATAGTTTCTTTTATGTATTTTACATTTACAAATATATAAAAATGTGCTTGTCAGACTGTGTATCCTAATTTTAAATTCAGAAAATAATGCTTACACTTATACCAGGTCAATCTATTTTCCTATACATACTGAATCCTTTTCTGCAGGACTCTCAATCAGAATAGTGGCCATAGAAAATCTCTGATCAACTCTCTCTTCTTTCGGAGAAACCTTTTAGAGTACAAGGATTGCAGTCATTTGAAAGAAGACTCCAAGAAGCATAGGACTTAGTAGATGATGAGAATTAACTATTACTCAGACTATCACCATGCATGAGTCTGTCAATAGAGTGACTACAAGGTGGCAATGGATGAAATAAAAAAGTCTCAAAAAAAAAAAATAGGAGGTAGAGTACACTTTGGATAAGGCATAAAAAATTAGATAAGCTTTAGAAAAAGTAGTGTTTATGTTACTGGAACAACAATGTAAAAACCCGCTGCCACTCTGCTCAGCTGTAGTTGTGTGTGTGTGTGTGTGTGTGTGTGTGTGTGTGTGTGTGTGTGTGTGTGTGTGTGTGTGTGAGACTATAGCACAGAATCTGACATTTCATGTCCTTCGAAAGGCTGATTACATTTCCTAGGCTTAGAAATTATCAAACAGACCAGTAACTCCTCATTGCCAGGTAACACACTTGAAGAAATGTTTGATGGTATTGCTCAAAGAAATACAAAGTATCAAACCTAAATGGGCTTCCATTGATCAAGTTATATCAATTTGAATATCCAAAAGTGATAAGTAACTACAGTTATTTAAAGCAAACAAAACCTTGGAAATCCATGAGTCATAATAATAGAAAAAATAAAGTGTTTTTAAAAGTAGTTGAAATATGAAAGATGAATGAACAAAATAGGAAATATATTTTATGACAGTTTTAACAGACAAAAGAAGTATTTACAAATATAGGAGTTCTTTGCTGTTTCTTCTATTAATTGTGTTTTTTTTAATAACTTAGAAGTTGAACAGTAGCCACTCTAGCAATCCCCACAACCCAATGGCTTAACAAAACAAAAGCTTACAGTTCACTCAAGAAGTCTGACATGGTTTGCAGAGCTCTCCTGGGTAGGTCTTCATGTAATAATGCATTTCCAGGTGCCTCTGTCTTGTCTGTCTTTTGCTTCAAGTCATAGAGCCACATGTGACTTCTAGTCACATTTCAGTGAATAGAAGTCATCTTCCAGACTGCCAAGGGAGATGGGAAATGCAGAAGAGGATGTAGATATTGGTAAATCCTGGTGTTTACCACAATAGACACACATTTTTCTCGATCTCATTAAGCAAAGACCAGTGGGTACAAAGAACTGTAAGGAGAAACAACAGTTGTGGCAGAAGTGGGAGCCACACCAAGAACAGTGAAGATTCACCAGAATGAGTGCTCACAGTGCATCACCAGTAGAAAGAAGATTCAACATGTATTTTCAGCTGAAGAATTAAGCAAATGTCATGCGGAACCAACTGACTCTGACTCCACCGAGTTACCCTTCGGTTTGAAGGACAGAAACATTCTGGATAATACTACTGCTTACAGTGAGAGGCTATTGAAACATTAAAAAGTGAATGAGAACTGAGACAGAGCACCCTGTAATCACGAGTCCACGGACACAGGTGAGCAGAGGGAGGCACAGTTTCCGAGAACAAGCCGCAGCCTCGTTAGCCCATTTGTGACGGCAGCAGAACCTCACTAAAAAAGGGCCCTGGCCTGCCAACACCTGTTGGCATCTGAATCCCTTAAGAAAGCCATTTTTCATACCAAGAATAAGAACAGACTGATAAACTTGGATGGGCAAGTATTTTATATCTAGAAGATTGCCATCCAAATGAAGACAGAATACGTGTTCCAATCCCCAAAATATATAAATATACAAGGAAAAGAACCAGGAGGAGCAGGGGGAAGGGGAAAGAGGAAGAAATGCTTGATCCAGAGAATCAATATTAGAGTCAATTTTTAGACATTTTAATATTATAAATCTATCTATAATATATAAACCTATATATTGTAAGTTTGTAATATTTTTGGCGATTTGATGACTTGGTTCTTCCACATGATTATCTTTGAAAGTGGTTTCATTACTGAACTGAACTGATTTGCAGAGTATGAGCATGTGTGTGTGTGTATGTGAGAGAGAGAGAGAGAGAGAGATAGGACAAAGGCATAAGGAGAGCAGTTGGGAGTTGGTAGAAATAAATGATTCAGCAAAAAGACCACTTAATAAAAAAGTGCATGAAAAACCTATTTAAATTTGAAACTGTACTATTTTAAATAGGCAATTTGTGAATACACAGTTCTATGTTATTAACTTGCCCCAACACTTCATGATTTGTAGTAAGAGTCCTTCACATAGGACTGAAATATCTGTGAATTGGTAAAGATGCTGAGTGCAGGGTACTGCAGGAGTCATAATACCTCATGAGAGGTTCGCCCTGGGAGAAGGCAAAGCTGAGAATATTATAAATCAACCCCTAGAAATAGTCAACCAACATAAAAGACCTATCCACACAAAGAGCAGTGCTGGGAATTGAATCTTAAATGTAAGAAATCCTTGATCCTCTTCTCGCTTTATATGTCCTAAGAGAGGTGGCAAGCATTTGCTCAAGTCCAGGTGGAAACTTGTAGAAGTCTTTCATTCTTCCAAGTTTCCCTGAGATTGTCCAGTTTGCCACATGGTAATTCTGTATGTGTATGTTTGCCTGTATTAATGAAACACTTTCCAGATGTAGCACAGCTCTACTCGTCACTCAGTTAATGAGTTCATGAACTTTTGAAGCACTTGGGGTAGCATCTTGACATTTAAAAAATGAGTGATGTGTTCATGACATAACCAACTTATTCAACAATCTGCCACTCCTCGTGTTTTGCCATGAGGCATATTTGTGAAGGACAAGGACACAAACTCCCTAATACATGAGAGTATAAACTTTATGATGTTTAAAGGAATTGAGGAACAGATCATTTTAGGACATAGATTAGCTCCCAATTCTTCTTTCCTGTACACTGGACAAAAAGACTAAGATCCAGTTAGGTAAAAACAACAAATTAGCCAAATACATAGTTTCAAAATAATTGGAAATGATGACGAAATCACTTTTTAACCAATCAGAGGTGGTCCAGATGTTTGCTTTGTTAAACACATAAACTTTCAAACAAAATCATGTATGCCGTGCCTCTATGTGGGGTGAGACACAAGTACGTTTCTCTCAGCATTCTATTTTTGGTACTCCTCTGGAGGAGGGTGCGTGGACAGCAGAAGGGACTATGGGAAGGACAGCAACAAGCAGGCTCTTCTGTCAGTTTTCAGTAGGAAATTCTATAAACATAACTCACAAGCACTCCAGAAAATCCTCATGGTATGAAAAGAGTGTCCACTATCCCATACTCGTTATGAATCAGAGGGCCTTATGAATCTGAAATTTGCTTACTGTGACTTCAAAAGCAAGATATGAAAATAAAAAAATATATATTACATTGGGATTCTACCTATTGCCTAGTCCCCACTACAACCGGATTCTAGTAATAAATAACGGGAATAGCTGCACACACACACACGGGCACTCATGCATGCTTGGTTCTTCAATGTCTCATCCTTGGAACATAGCAAATTATAAATCTTGAAGAATTTTTAAAGAATGTTTTAATTTCAAACAAACATCCTTTTCCAAATGCAGCAGCTAATCTAAGATAAGATTTCAGACACTAGTATACATTCTAACAAATTAATAAAGGCCTAAGTTAGGGAAATTTTAAGAAATGAATGATAGTTTCTCAAATAACACTAGTGGGCCCTTGATTAAACTGATTGTAGGGTTGAGCAAGGAAAAAAACACAAAAGAATTAATCATTTCCACTACTCCATAGTTGTACAAAACTGGAAATTATATTTCAGAATTACCACTAGATTTCCTAATGTTTTAGCAACTGACGTTTATGGGCAATCATTTTTCACCCAGAGGAGAAACAAAGAGTAAAGTTAAGAGACTGTGATATGAGTAATAGGTTAAGAGAAAGAATTAATACAATAACTTACACATTATGTTTTGTGAAACCCTACTGAATGAAAAAACAAATCTGGAAAATTAATCTCTGAATTTTGATTGTAGACTTAGATTGCTTTACATCAATTTTAAATAGCTTCTGAGGTTCACTTATATGTGACTGTGAATTGCTAATTACTTTCCCTTATTATTGAATTTTTGTTTTAAAATACAACACCACCATTATTTTATGTTTGGTAATATAGGATTCTAGCTTATTCCAACATTTTTACTTATCTTCCTCAGTCACAGTGTAACTTTTGGTGCCAGTACTACTAGGCTATTATTTCATCATCATTTAGAATGTGGTGAAATATTGTTATGACCAATAATGGCAGACATTCTGATACAGCCTAAAAACAGCAGACTAAAAAGCATAGTTTTCCCTTCTCAGCAAACAGAGCTAATTCAGGACATCTATTTATATGTCCTCATGGGAGTGAAGGAACATCTAATTTGTCCTTCAAGGCTTATTCATTTGATTAAGAAATATAAAAAAGGCTTGAATATCACCAATAGTTTGTCATAAGCATGGTGTCTAAGGTCATGGTAATTACTCATAGTGTGTATAGATGCTCAACACACAGATAAAAATGATAAATGTAACTTATAAGTGTTTAAAATTTAACCTTTGCTGTAAAGAAGTTTTTTAGTCTGGTGCAGTTTCACTTGTTCATTTTTTATTTTGTTTCCTTTGCCTGAAGAGATGTATCCAAGAGAAAATTGTTCATCCTTGTATTAAAGTTTTGTTCATGTTTAAGGACACTATCAGCAGAGTGAAAGAGCATATTTGTAAGTGACTTATTTGATAAAGGGTTAACATCCAAAATATATAAAGAACTCATATGTCTCAACACCCAAAAACCAAATAACCCAATGAAAAAATGGGTGCAGAACCTGAACAGACACTTCTCCAAAGAAGAAATACAAATGGCCAACAGGAACATAAAAAGATGCTCCACATCACTAATCATCAGGGAAATGAAATTAAAACCACAATGAGATATCACCTCACACCAGTTAGGATGGCCAACATCCAAAAGACAAAAAATAACAAATGCTGGCAAGGATGTGGAGAAAAGGGAACCCTCCTACAGTGCTGCTGAAAATATCAATTGGTGCAACTGCTGTGGAATCGGTATGGAGGTTCCTCAAGAAACTAAAAATAGAAATACCTTATGACCCAGTAACTCCACTCCTTGGAATTTACCTGAAGAAAACAAAATCCCTGATTTGAAAAGATATATGCACCCCTATGTTTATCACTGCCTTATTGCAATAGCCAAGCAACCCAAGTGTCCATCAATAGATGAATGGATAAAGAAGTGATACATAGACGTAATAGCATATTATCCTGCCTTAAAAAAGAAATGCTGTTATTTGTAACAACATGGATGGATCTAGAGGGTATTATGCTCAGTGAATAAGACAGACAGAGAAAGACAAATACCATATGATTTCACTTAATTGTGGAATATAAAAACAAAGCAAAACAGAAAGAATGAAATAACAGTAGACTCATAGGCACTGAGAAGTGACTAGTGGTTACCAAGGAGGAGGGGTTGGGTGGGTTGGGGAGGGAGGGTGAGGGGGATAAAGGGGCACAATAATTCTCAATCATAATATCAGTTGGTTATGGGGACAATAGTAGAGCATGGACAATATAGTCAATGACTCTGTAACATCTTTCTAAATTGACAGATAGTAACCACATTAAAGGGGATAAAGATTTAATAGTATGGGTAACTGTTGAACCAGTGTGTTGTATATTTGAAACCATCATAAGATTGTATACCAATGTTATTTCAGTTTAAAAAAATTTAAGTTTAGGAAACTATCTCATATTACCAATAGGACTTTTAAAGTTACTCTGTTTCTTTTTTGTTTGTTTTTGGTAAAGACAATGAAGGTCTGAAAGCGTCTTTCTCTTACACCTACACTGGCTGATGGGACGAGAGAATCCCTCGTCATTTGGCTCAAACTCAGCGTAACAGAGTGGCCTTTATTTTGGGAGCCCAAAAATGTCTTTGAACTTTTGTCAAATATGTGTTCAGAGAATAACCACAGCTGTTACCAGAGAGAAGTGTTGATCATTGATTCTCTTCTCCATCCAGTGTAAGTTGTATTTAGAGCAGAGTCTCAGGAGGAACAAGAAGAAGAAAACACTTTTTGACTTTGCAGGTCCATGATTGTTCCCTGGGGTCCCAGAAAGAAGATCTGTGCAGAATACTAAATGGGATCCCTGTTCTCTCACCATGTCATACCCTGCATGGCTTCAATCCTACTTGGCTACTGCCTGCAGCAGAACCCACATTATTATCTGCCACTCAAGCCATCAGAGCCCGAGCTGTGCTTCCGCAGAGTAGGAGATGCGCAGTGGTGTACAGGATGCAGTCAACAGCAACCACAGTTCTTCTAGCCTAGCATCCCACAGATCTTAAGAGGCATGATTCGTGATTCATGGAAAATAAAGAGATAAGCTTAAAAAGAGCAAAGAAAAGAGAAAATGTTGCCAATCAAATTACAGAATGCCACCAATTATAAGACTCGTTATTTCAGATAATTAAAATACAAAGCATGCCTTACTGCTAAAACAGTAAGTTCCTCTCAAATCCTGAGTTGTTTGGCTATATCGATATATCATAGAATCAGACCAGCTACAGGGAAAATAGTATTATGAAAGTAAATAATCAGCTTCCGTTTTTAAGTTGCCATCTATACAAAGAAAACAGAATCCACCAAGAGGAGAAATTGTGAAGCCACTAAAAAAGACAAAAACCTCCTCATTCCCCATTGCTTCTTCACTTCCTTCTTAACGACCTCTCCTGTAATCACTGGAAATTTGCATCACCAAAAGTCTGAGATAATTCTTGTGCACATTAAAATTTGCGAAGTAACAGGCTAGAGCAGGCAATGCACTGTCACTGTAAGGGGGAAGAGCTGTAGAGTTCTATTACCAGCTTGTGAAAAAATGCTGATCTACTTTGTTTTGTGAAATAATACAATTAACTTGGAACTGATGAACTCACACTGTTTCCAACAGCTCACCGGAACATATGTCTAAAAATCAAAATCTAAAATTATCTGTCTTATGAAAAATATTTCAAATTTCATAGATTATATATTTAGGGAAAAATCATTTGAGGGAGAGGGCTTTGAGTAAAAGAATGTTGTAGTGAGGTGTTTTGTTCAAATAGATATAAAAAAATAATCTACTGACAAATAAATATGCACACGTACATATCTATATGTTTATTATTCATTATATTGGGAGTACGGATGACTTTACAACTTAGTCCACCTAAGGAAAAAAGTATGGTTTTTGCTTTTAATCTCTGAAGCAGTCAAAACAGTAAAAGTGTCTCCTGTTTTATTTCTTCTGCAAGAATATTTTGAAGAGCAGGAATACACACACTGCATTTTGATCTGGTGAAATGTGTCAGGTCATTTAAAATGTTCCCCTCTCTCTTAATTCTTCCTCACTGCTTAGCCATCTCTTACAATCAATGGAAATAGACACTCAGTTTAAATAAAATTTGGAACTCTGTCTATGTAAATTAATTAATTTAAAATTTTTTCTACTATATACTTGGAAGAGGAGGCAAAAAAAATCACAACAAAAATGAGCTTTCTAAGTCAATTTTCCTCAGCTATAAATCAGTGATTCCTGACTTAACCACATTTCAAAAATGATTATTTTCTTCATCACTAACATATAAAACTAAGATGATGCTAAGAAAATGAAGGTTCTCAAATAGCAATATTGCAGTTGACTCCCCTCCCATACACGGGCCTCACAACACTCATTTTATGCTCATTGGGCTACACAGGTAGCCTTTTGGAGACGGAAAGTTCACATCTATCCCATTAACGTGATGTTGCTTCCCTCAGATTTCTGTGGGGGGACTGCTTGGTAATGCATAGCCCCACCCCAATAATTGTGACCTCCCTTATCATCTCCTTCATGCACATCAGTTTTATGTTATTCAGGCCAATTAGGTTTTATATAACAGGCATATAACTAGCTATATTTTATTTCCACTATTCTGTGTGCAATGAAGTGACACATATAAATCACCTGGAACAATGCTGAGCATCTGGTAGGTATGCAACAAGTGTTCATTATACCTTTATCTTTGTAATTTTTCCAAGTGAAAGGAGATTTTTTTGTCATGGAGGATCCAGGATAATTCTCTTCTGCCTTTCCTTAAGTTATAAGGAGTTGAGACTTAATATTCACATATTTTTCAAATGTCCATTATGAGAGAGTGTGTGTGAGAATTTTGCCTGTGAGGCAAAAAAGGGAAGGTGTATCTGTGTGTCTCAGGCATTTTTATCTTCATGTAATCACGTGATGTGGCATGATTCCTCTCCATGCCCCTCCAAATGCAGTCAGGATAAACAAACATGCCAGGTTACAAAGGGAAAACAGTAGGGAATTGTGGAAAATTTTTCAGATAGCAAATCCTTTGTGCCACTTAATTATTCTTTTTTTTAAGTTAGGTTTTACAGTTTGCCTTCATGGAGATAAAATACACTCATAGTTTCTCCCAGGTAAGACACAGAAAGGAACTGAAACCAGTGTCCCAGTTTCACAGAAATGCCCATCAGTGGAGGCTTTCAGAGTGCAGAGGCCCAGTTGCATTCAGATTTTGTGCATGGCCCAAGCACGTGGAGAAGAAGAGGCAAGGATCAACAGCTTGCGTGACTGTGCCTCAATCCCCCACAGGGCAGAGAAGGGGAGACTTTCACCCAGACCTCCAGGATAAACTGAAATGAAAGGTATTGTCAAGCCTTTGAGAGTTGTGATGAAATGCTTTCTGTGTGCATTTTGAAAGAAAAATAAAAGCCTAATACAAATCATTCTTACAATACTTTTAACAACTTCAAAATAGAATCACTGTGAATAGGTGTTATGTAAATGAGAAGTGACAAATCAGAGCCTAGGGTATAAATTCTTAAGATGGTATTCCTAACATTCTCATATTTCCATATTCTTTATTTCTTATGCCTTCTATCCTGTTCTGTCCTGCTAGGGAAGAGAAGAAGGGATGTCTGTTTTAGGAACTCCTTGCCAAACCAAATCTCAATCATTTATACCACTTTCACCCCAGAGGAAGCCCCTCAACTGATTGGAGACATACTCTTTAGAGGCAGGGAGGTGTTATCATTTCTCCACTTTATATAGTTCAGAAAGAACCAGAAAATATGATGAGGTTATATTACTTGCATGAAAATCAATGATAATAATGGGAAAACCTCTTGAATGCTTCTGATAACTCCACTAATTACAGTAATAAACAAATAAACAAAAATATTATAATCTTCAAAAATTATAACCAACATTTACTGAATGCTTACAATGTCCTAGTTATGTGCAAAGTATTACTTTATTTAAATTAAAAACCATCCCATGGTCACTATAAAACCAGTATTGTTATTATCCTCATTTTCAGATGAAGGAACACCAGTTTATAAGAATAAAAATATCAGTTTGGTGACTACATATTCCATTTATCAAATTACTATGACTAAAAGCCTTAAATTCCAATGACTGAATTGTGAAGCATACTATCTTATAGGACATACTCAAAAAAATAGAATGCTTCTCTTTTGTTTTGTTTTTGATGTAATATTTGGGGATGGTGCTATTGCGTTTAGCTGATGGGGTGCAGAATGCCAGGCACACTGCAATGTGTGAGATAGTCATAACTAGGTATAAAATTGTCCATTGCTGAGTATGCATATATGGACATGAAAATAAAAAACTATATGTAATTATTTGAGGATAGAACCAAACTATTTAGTATTACTTTTGCATGGATTGAATAAACACATTTTTCTGCTATGTAAGTCCACTGCCCCTTTTTGAAATTTTACCAAGAGTTATTCACATTTTATCATACCAAGGCTACAATGCCTGAATTGTAGTTTGAATTGTGCTTAAAATAGATCAATTTGTGAAGAATCCATATTTAAAAATGATAAAATTATATTTCATAATCATTCCAAATGATAAAAAATCTGTATCTCTCCATTTACTTCTTCTACACAAATTATTAATATTTCATGTTCTTGATGCTATTTGATATAGATTTGAAAAAATTGTAATTCCAATCATTTATTGATAATATATGGAAGGAAACTGATTTTTTCCCATTTTGATATCATTTCCTACAAAATTCATTTAATGATTTCTAGAAGCCTTTAAGTAAATTCTTCATTTTTTTCTATATAAATACTCATGTTTTAAGCAAAGGTAGTTTTATTTCCTCCTTTCAAAACTGTACTCTTTTAAATTTTATTATTTTTTTTAGTTTGTTTGCATTTTTCACACTTGCAAACCTACCCTAAAACATTTTTTTTTCTTATAAAGGTATCATTGATATACACTCTTACGAAGGTTTTACCAGAAAAACAATGTGGTTATTACATTCACCCTTATTATCGAGTGCCCCCCAACCATCCCACTGTAGTCACTGTCCATCAGTGTAGTAAGATGCCACAGAGTCCCTATTTGTCTTCTCTGAGCTACACTATCTTCCCCGTGTCTCCACACACACCATGTGCACCAAACATGATACCCTACATCCGCCTTCTCCCTCCCTCCCCACCCACCCTCTCTGACCCCTCCACTTTGGTAACCACTAGTCCTTTCTTGGAGTTTGTGAGTGTGCTGCTATTTTGTTCCTTCAGTTTTGCTTTGTTGTTATACTCCACAAATGAGGAAAATCATTTGGTACTTGCTTTCTCTGTCTGACTTATTTCACTGAACATAATACCCTCTAGCTCCATCCATGTTGTTGCAAATGGTAGAATTTGTTTCTTTCTTATGGCTGAATAGTATTCCACTGTGTATATGTACCACCTCTTCTTTATCCATTCATCTACTGATAGACAGTTAGGTTGCTCCATATCTTGGCTATTTTAAATAGTGATGTGATAAACATAGGGGTGCATATGTCTTTTTGAATCTGAGATCTTGCTTTCTTTGGGTAAATTCCTAGGAGTGGGATTCCTCGGTCAAATGGTATTTCTATTTTTGGTTTTTTGAGGAACCTCCATATTGCTTTCCACAACGGTTTAACTAGTTTACATTCCCACCAGCAGTGTAGGAGTGTTCCCCTCTCTCTGCACCCTCACCAGCATTTGTTGTTCCTAGTCTTTTCTATGTTGGCCATCCTAACTGGTGTGAGGTGATACTCATTCTGGTTTTAATTTGCACTTCCCTGATAAATAGTGATGTGGAGCATCTTTTCATGTGCCTGTTGGCCATCTGAATTTCTTCTTTGGAGAAGTGTCTGTTCAGATCCTGTGCCCTTTTTAAAATATGGTTATTTGCTTTTTGGGGTTCTTTATATATTTTGGATGTTAACCCCTTAAGGGATATGTCATTTACAAATATGTTCTCTCATACTGTAGGAAGGCTTTTTGTTCCATTGATGGTGTGTGTCCTTTGCTGTACAGAAGGTTTTAGCTTGATGTAGTCCCATTTGTTCATTTTTTATTTCATTTCTCTTGCCCAAGGAGATGGGTTCAGGAAAAGTTGCTCATGTTTATATTCAAGGGATTTTTGCCTATGTTTTCTTCTAAGAGATTTATGGTTTCATGACTGACATTTAGGTCTTTGACCCATTTTTAGTTTACTTTTGTGTATGGGGTTAGACAATAAACCAGTTTCATTCTTTTGCATGTAGCTGTAGAGTTTTGCCAACACCAGTTGTTGAAGAGGCTGTCATTTCCCCATTATATATCCATGGCTCCTTTATCATATATTAATTGACCATATATGTTTGGGTTTATATCTGGGCTCTCTCGTCTGTTCCACTGGTATGTGGGTCTGTACCTGTGCCAGTAACAAATTGTCTTTTTTTTAAATTAAGGTATTATTGATATATACACTTATGAAGGTTTCACATGAAAAAACAATATGGTTACTACATTTACTCATATTTCAAGTCCCCACCCATACCCCAATGCAGTCACTGTCCAGCAATGTAGTAAGATGCTACAAATTCACTGTTTGCCTTCTCTGTGCTACACTGTTTTCCCTGTGACCCCCCACACCATGTGTACTAAACATAATACCCCAGAATCTCCATCTCCCTCCTCCCCGCCCGCTCTTCCACACACCTCACTTTTGGTAACTGCTAGTCCCTTCTTGGAGTCTGTAAGTCTGCTGCTGTTTTGTTCCTTCAGTTTACCTTCATTGTTATATTCCACAAATGAGGAAAATCATTTGGCACTTGTCTTTCTCTGCCTGGCTTATTTCACTGAGCCTAATATCCTCTAGCTCCATCCATGTTGCTGCAAATGGTAGGATTTGTTTCTTTCTTATGGCTGAATAGGATCCCATTGTGTATATGTACCACCTCTTCTTTATCCATTCATCTACTGATGGACACTTAGGTTGCTTCCATATCTTGGCTATTGTAAATAGTGCTGCAATAAACAAAGGGATGTATATATCTTTTTGAGTCTGAGAAGTTGTATTCTTTTGGGTAAATTCCAAGGAGTGGGATTCCCAGGTCAAATGGTATTTCTATTTTTAGTTATTTGAGGAACCTCCATATTGCTTTCCACAATGGTTGAACTAGCTTACATTCCCACCAGCAGGGTAGGGGGTTCCTCTTTCTCCATATCCTCACCAGCATTTGTTGTTCTTAGTCCTTTTGATGCTGGCCATCCTTACTGGTGTGAGGTGATATTTCATTGTGGTTTTAATTTGCATTTCCCTGATGATTAGTGATGTGGAGCATCTTTTCATGTGTCTGTTGGCCGTTTGGATTTCTTTGGAGAGTTGTCTCTTAATATATTCTGCCAATTTTTTATTGGGTTATTTGCTTATTGGGTGTTGAGGTGTGTGAGTTCTTTATATATTTTGGATGTTAACCCTTTGTCGGATATGTCATTTACAAATATATTCTTTCTTAGTGTAGGATGCCTTTTTGTTTTGTTGATGGTGTCCTTTGCCATACAGAAACTTTTTAGTTTGATGTAGTTGCATGTGTTCATTTTTACTTTTGTTTCCCTTGCTTGAGGAGATGCATTCAGGAAGAAGTTGCTCATGCTTATATTGAGGAGATTTTTGCCTGTGTTATCTTCTAAGAGTTTTATGGTTTCATGACTTACATTCAGGTCTTTGATCCATTTTGAGTTTACTTTTGTGTATGGGGTTAAACAAAAATCCAGTTTCATTCTCTTGCATGTAGCTTTCCAGTTTTGCCAACACCAGTTGTTGAAGGGGCTGTCATTTCCCCATTGTATGTCCATGGCTCCTTTATCTCATATTAATTGACCATATATGGTTGGGTTTATATCAGAGCTTTCTAGTCTGTTCCATTGGTTTATGGTTCTCTTCTTGTGCCTGTACCAAATTGTCTTGATTACTCTGGCTTTGTAGTAGAGCTTGAAGTCAGGGAGCATAATCTCCCCCGCTTTATTCTTCCTTCTCAGGATTGCTTTGGCTATTTGTGGTATTTTGTGGTTCCATTTGAATTTTAGGACTATTTGGTCTAGTTCATTGAAGAATGCTGTTGGTATTTTGATCAGGATTGCATTGAATCTGTGGATTGCTTTAGGCAGGATGGCCATTTTGACAATATTAATTATTCCTGTTTGTGAGCACAGGATGTGTCTCCATTTATTGGTATCTTCCTTAATTTTTTGTATGAGGGTCTTGTAGTTTTCAAAGTATAGGTCTTTCACTTCCTTGGTTAGGTTTATTCCTAGGTATTTTATTTTTTTGAGGCAATTGTGAATGGAATTATTTTCCTGTTTTCTCTGTCTGCTAGTTCATCATTAGTGTATAGGAGTGCAACAGACTTCTGTGTATTAATTTTGTATCCTGCAACTTTGCTGAATTCACATATTAGATCTAGTCATTTTGGAGTGGATTTTTCAGGACTTTTTATGTACAATATCATGCCATCTGCAAACAGTGACAGTTTAACTTCTTCCTTGCCAAGCTGGATGCCTTTTATTTCTTTGTGTTTCTGATTGCCAATGTGAGGACCTCCAGTACTATGTTGAATAAAAGTGGGGAGAGTGGGCATCCTTGTCTTGTTTCCGATCTTAAAGGAAAGGCTTTCAGCCACTTGCTATTAAGTGTGATGTTGTCTGTGGGTTTGTCATATATGTCCTTTATTACGTTGAGGTACTTACCCTCTATACCCATTTTGTTGAGAGTTTTTATCATAAATAGATGTTGAATTTTGTCTCATGCTTTTTTGGCATCTATAGAGATGATCATGTGGTTTTTGTCCTTCTTTTTGTTGATGTGGTGGATGATGTTGATGGATTTTCAAATGTTACACCATCCTTGCATCCCTGGAATAAATCCTACTTGAACATGATGAATGTTGTTTTTGATGTATTTTTGAATTCGGTTTGCTAATATTTTGTTGAGTATTTTGCATCTATGTTCATGAGGGATATCGGTCTTCAATTTTCTTTTTCTGTGGTGTCTTTACCTGGTTTTGGTGTTAGATTGATGCTGGCCTCATAGAATGAGTTTTGGAAATATTCTCTCCTCTTCTACTTTTTGTAAAACTTTAAGGAGGATGGGTACTAGATCTTCACTAAATATTTTATAAAATTCAGCAGTGAAACCATCTGGACCAGGAGTTTTGTTCTTAGGTAGTTTTTTGATTACCAATTCAATTTTGTTGCTGGTAATTGGTCTATTCAGATTTTCTGTTTCTTCATGGGTTAGCCTTGGAAAGTTGTATTTTTCTAGAAAGTTGTTCATTTTTTCTAGGTTATCCAGTTCGTTAGCATATAATGTTTCATAGTATTCTCTCATAAGTCTTTGTATTTCTGTGGTGTCTGTAGTGATTTTTCCTTTCTCATTTATGATTCTGTTTATGTGTGTAGACTTTTTTTCTTGATAAGTCTGGCTAGGGGTTTATCTATTTTGTTAATTTTCTCAAAGAACCACCTACTGCTTTCATTGATTCTTTCTATTATTCTGTTCTTCTCAATTTTATTTATTTCTGTTCTAAGCTTTATTATATCCCTCCTTCTACTGACTTTGGGCCTTATTTTTCTTCTTTTTCTAGATTCATTAATTGTGAGTTTAGATTGTTCATAATGGATTGTTCATCTTTCCTGAGGTAGGCCTGTATTGCAAAATACTTCCCTCTTAGCCCGGCCTTTCCTGCTTAGCACAGATTTTGCAGTGTTGAATTATTGTGGTCATTTGTCTCCATATATTGCTTGATCTCTGTTTTTATTTCGTCATTGATCCATTGATTATTTAGGAAAATGTTATTAAGCCTCCATATATTTGTGTGCTTTTTCATTTATTTGTGTAGTTTATTACTTGTTTCATACCTTTGTTGGCTGAGAAGCTGATTGGTACTATTTCAGTCTTTTTGAATTTACTGAGGCTCTTTTTGTGGCCTGTATATGATCTATTTTTGCAAATGTTCCATGTGCACTTGAAAAGAATGTGTATCCTGGTGCTTTTGGATGGAGTGTTCTGTAGATGTCCATTAGGTCCATCTGTTCTAATATGCTGTTCAGTGCCTCTGTCTCCTTATTTTCTGTTTGCTTGATTTGTCCTTTGGACTGAGTTGTCTGTTGAAGTCTCCTAAGATTATTAATGCATTCCATTCTGTTTACCCCTTTAATTCTGTTAGTATTTGTTTCACATATGTAGGTCATCCTGTGTGATGCATAGATATTTATAATAGTTATATCCTGTTTTTGGACTGACTCCTTTATCATTATGTAATGTCCTTCTGTATCTCTTGTTAACCTACCCTAAAACATTTAATAGAAGTTGAGAGTTGACAGCCTTGCTTTGTTCCCAATTTTACATCTGTGTTTATGAGGGATATTAGTCTTTAGTTTTCTCCCTTAGTGATGCATTTGTTTGGTTTCTGGGCCTTAAAAAAATGAGTTCAAAAATATTCTCCCCTAACCTCTTTTCAGGAAGTGGGTGTGTTGAATTGATTTTACTCCTTTCTTATCCATTTGGCAGAATTTACCTACCAGGCCATCTGGATCTGAAGATTTCTTTGGCGGGGGAGAGTTTGTAGCTACAAATTATATTCTGTAAAAGATGCTGTGCTATTTAGGTTATCTGCTTCTTCCTGAGTCAACTTTTTTGGTGTCTCTCAAAGTTTTTTATGATCTATAGGTTATTAGATTTATTGTGTATTTTAAAAATATGTCATTTTCCTTTCCCTGTTTGTGAAATCTATCGTGATAACTCTTCTTTCATTTCTGAAATTGTTAATTTATGTCTAGCTAACAGGTTTTATGGATCTTTTCACATAACCAGCTTTTCATTATTTTTCAGTTCTTCTATTTTTTAACTTGTTCAATTATTTCTTCTTTCTGCTTGCTTTGGATTTGATATTCTCTCCTTTATCTAGATATAAAGTTTAAGTCTCATGTAAATTGACTTACAATATCTCTTCTTCAGTAATATTTATGTAGTATTTAACATGGATAATTCCAGTCACCCTATGGTACTATGAGTTCAGTAGAGCCTATCTCTTCCACTAACTACATGTAAAAACTCTGGGAAAAAAAATACCAACAACTGTTTGAGAAATCCTGTAAATAGAAAAAAAGAAAAACAGGCAGATTTTTGAAAGGTAATCAAAACTGGAGAAATGACTTGCATGGAAAGGTGAGTTTACATTTTCTCATTCCTCCCACAGCTCACACTTACAGGTGGGAGTCAGTTATAGAGCTGAAGAGAGTGGTGGCATTGGCCACTATACTCCAGTGGAATGTCCGCCCAGGATTGTATAGAGAATTCCCTGGCCGGAGGAGCCAGAGAATCATGGAATCCACAAACTAGAATATATACATAAGAGAGCAGGCATGTGGGTGTGTGTTTGGGGGGGTGGGGGCGTTTGGGGGGGTAGGGCAAGGGGTGAGTGTGGAGAGGTGTGGTGGAAATTCTCTGAGGGAGAGACCTAGATAAGAAGGGGACTTAATTCTGTAAATGGATCTGCACAAATCTTGGGCTCACTGCTGAGCTGATCAACCATAACAAATTTCAAGCTAGTATATTCTAAGAAATATCAAATCAAATATGCTAAGAAATAATGAAACCACTGCACAAATCTCAGACTTACCCTTTATTGGCATTAACTCATCAATGCCAGAAAGAAAATCCTGATGTTAAGTTGGAAAATTTACTGATGTTACAATCATTGCCTACAGAAAGTGAGAAAGAATCTGTGGTCAGACTAAGCAGGTGGACTGACTAATAAAACAGCACCAACAAAATAACAACTTAATATTCTTACCAGGATTATAAAAAACGCCAGAGAGCACACACAATGTCCAGACTGTCATCCAAATTGCTTTACATATCAAGAAACAGGAAAAAGGTGACTTATTTTCAAAAGAAACGGAGGTCAGCAGATGTTAAACTCAGGCAGTCGTGAAGCCACTCTTATAATGATGCCTCTTAAGGTAAAATTAAACCGTGAGGCATGAATGGAAAGACAGAAATTCTCAGTAGAAAAATAAGCTATAAAAAAGAACCTGATAAAAAGACCAAGGAAAGTTAACTAAAGAAAATAGGAATTATAAAGGACAGAAGCAAAGTATGTAAATAAATGAACAGCTCCTGAGAGACCTGTGGGACACCTGAGGTATCCCCTCTGCTCCCAGTCTTTCTCTAGAGCTCAAGTGTGATGCAGCTTGTGTCTGGAGATTTTCTAAGCTGCCTCAATAGTTCACACACAGCCTTTAAGAAATTATAAACTTTTCTGCCATTTTCTTCTTACCCACTTTGATAGCAGCTAGTCCTTCCTGCTGTGCTCTTATAAAGCTGGAAAGGTCCGTGTGTCCTGTTTCTCCTAAAAGGAAGTCATTATCCCTTGAAATTTATTTTACATATTTTCCCTTGCAACTTCAGGTCTTTCACAGGCTGAAGAAAAGTTATGATTTTGCAAATTAGTCAGCATTTTATTTTTGTTAATAGTAAAGTTCTGAGGATTTCTAGGTATGAAATGGAAGCAGAGCTATTTTACTTATTTCTTTTTAAAGTATATGTATAGGTAGATCAAGTTGTGGGTGTCATTTCAAATTAGTAAAAGGGGCCAGAATATTTGTTATAAATTTGGATTGTCATATCTGCTGAAACTGTGAATGTTGACATAGAGGAAGCCCCTCGAATGTCTCATTCAGACATCACCGTATGTTATCCATGCCCAACCATTAACCTTACATCACTTTACTGTGGAATCGGGGATCTAAATCCTTAGAATGTGTCTACAAAGGAAAATCACCAGCATAGGTGAGAACAGTCCACTTATTTATCTCAGTACTTTGGTAACATCCAATTTCCGGCTTCCTCTCATCCAAGGATGGGGAACATTGCTGTATTCTTCCACACATTTTCTAGGACAATCAAAGCATCACTGGCTACTTCACCTGTTATGAAACTAGCTAAGAAGAATCAGAAAGTACCTCTGTATTTATTTGGGTGTCCCAGTTGGTTTCCCTAAGTGAAAAGTATAATCAACCATTAAGTGCTGAAAATTCCATCTTCTCTACTGTCCTTTAGAAAATATTCCAGTACAACATTTTTTCTTTTCCTGGGGAGTTGGTAACGTTGAGAATTGAAGCAAATTCATACATCAAGTAACAGAACTAAAACCATCAGGTCTGACCTTTCATACTCCTTGAACAATAACATGCCAAGAGTAAAATGTGGGGCTTATTATCTGTGAATAAGCATTCTTAATTACAATGCATATTTATAAGGCAAATAACAATTTGTAAAGCTGTGAGATATAGCAGCTGATCTAGAAAGGTCACTAAATAGAATTTATTTTTGTAATGTTTGAAGTGTTTTAATCAGCTATCATAGCATTTAAACAACAGCCCATGAGCAAGTGAAAAATAATTCCAAATGACCAAGAAATTTCCAGTCAGTTAATTTATCCTAATGTTAAATTAGAACCATAACCCAGAAGATTGTAATCAGCTTGGCGTATTAGTTGAATTGGAGAAGAGAAAGAGGAAATATCTTAATTCTCATTTGAGTTCATCACGGACCCTGATGTTCACCTATAAAGAATATCTTAAAAGTAGGATCTCTTTTCATTGGATTATCATTACAAACAAGGTGTTCTAGAGGCCAGAAATACAGAGTCTGATTATTTCTATAGTGAGCATGGGAATAGCTATTGAAAAGCATATAGTGCCATCTCCTGTACCTTAATGTCAAAAATGAAATATGAAGAGTAGTTGTAACAATACTAGGTCAGTGTAAGTGAAAAGGCGTATTGGATTCCTCTGGCTGCTGCAACAAATTCCCACAAACTCAGTGGCTTAACTCATCCAGTATTTTTTCTTTCCCAGCTTGGATGCTAGAAATCCGAAATCATTATCACTGGGCCAAAAGCAAGGCGTCAGCAGGGGTTTCGGCAGGGGCCAGTGTTTCCCTGCAGAGGCCTGAGGATAGACTCCAGTGCCATCTCTCCAGCCTCTGCTGGCTGCCACCAGTATGTGACAGCATCGTGCTAACCTTCACCCCCATGGTGACCCTGCTCTTCCTCTGCAGGGGTCACATCTCTTGTCCCTTTTATGAGCACACCTGTGATTAAGTTTAGGGCTCACTCAGACCATCTAGGAGAACCTCATCAAATAATCCTTAACTTAATCATATCAACAAAGACACTTTTTCAAATAAGGTAACAAGTTGCAGAGATTAGAAACTGGTATCTTCAGGGGCAATTATCAGCCTACCGTACATAAAAGACAAGACACAGATCAGACATCTTTGCTCTTTTACACAGCAATGAAGGACCTATTTTCTGATTACTCAGTAATGGAGCAATTTTGTACTGAGCAGTGTGTATGCTTACTACATGATGAGTTAGTCTTTCTTATAAAGTAGCTAATTAATAGAGTTCCAGAATTAACAATACTTGCTCTATTTTCTACAACTCAGATCTTATGATGGTGTGAATAGATACGCCTAGAGAGAGCACAAAGGTAGTTGCATTTTACTCCCTCTTCCCCTGTTCCCCTAATGTCTTCCCACACATGCAGGGGGAATAAAAACCAGCAAGTATAATTTGGAGATTTTGATTTGAATAGTGAACTATAACTAATCCATTTACCTTAAGTAGGGTGGGTTCCACTCCAGTTTACTGGGACTTAATCTTTAGATAATAATGGACCTTTAATAAGTATGTTTTATTGACTAAGAATTTTTAGATTCATATAATGGTGAACCTAGTTTATAGTCTCAGGCTCACGCAATGGAAAATCTTGGTTTGTAGGAGTTAAATGGATGTCTAAGAAGTGTAGCAGACTAGTGAAGATCAAATAGACTAAGAAGTAAGCAAGCCTCCCAACCCAGAGCACACTCATGTTCATTATTCTACTTCTCTTCTCCTGGTTTTTCAGTCTTTACCTGATTCCTTGATTGAATCTCTTTGCCCAAATGCTTTGGTGTACTTTTACAAATAACTCAAAGGGGGGAATGGGTTAGGTATTGAGGATCTTCATTTCTGGAAGGTTTGTAAAACTTGGAATCACTGTAATCACAGAGCAATAAATTGAAAAGAAAATGGTTAGTAGTGAAAGGGTGGATAATCTGAATTGATCATGTAGTTAAAAGATTAGATAGATTTTGATTCAGTATTGGCATTTCTACATATAAACTGGGTTACATTAAGCAGGAACTTTAATTCCTTCCAATATTAGAGTTTTTAATTAGAAAATGGATATATTGATGCTTATTTTACAGGTATAATTTATTCAGAGGATTTAATGAGATAATGCATAAAGCAGTATTTTGCTAGTTGTACACCATTAATGAATATAAGCTATAAATTGTGGTCTACAGAAGAAAAAGACATCTAGATTTCAGCAACCAAGTTGTGGCATCTGACTGAACATACAAGGCACATGACATCACTTCTCTCACCTCCAGCTTTCCAGTCTTTAAGAAACTGTGTTTCCTCATGAACTTCATGGACTTTTACTAGGTCACTGAGGCACTGCATCTAAATACATACTATAAATTGAAAAGTTTTCTAGAAATAAGGGCTACCTTAATAATAAGAGAATGTTGGTGATCATTTTAGAACTGATGAGATACCATCTTTACTAATTCTGATATAGAAAGAGAAAAAAATTTCTCAGTAAAGCTGGTAAGGATCTTATGGTGTCAAAATATGTTCATATATAAAGATCCATCAGAAGGTCCTTATATACTAAAGGGTTGAAGTATAGAAACAAATTCACTACTAAATTTATCCACAGTTCAGATATCTGTTTTAGTGTATATCTGCCTGACATTATGTATTTTTCTTGAATGATTTTCTTAATTTAATGAAAACAGTTCTTAGTTGTATAATAATTTCCTGATTTGTGTGTGTTCTCTGGCTTTCTAAAGACATTTGGGATGAGCAAATATTCTAAAGCATTACTGCACAAAAAGGATGGCCATCCCTTTTTTCCTGAACAAATTAAATTTTAAAATACTCAATGGACTTGTCTAGAATAGCTCACCATTAAATAAGTTGTATGCTGCTCCTGTCAATAATTACCTTATTTTCAACCTGAGAACTTTATTTTAGGAAAGAATAACAACATGTTATGATTGTATTTGTTAATGAACATTCAATAGGATCAACAAGACCAGTTAGCATATTAGAAAACATAATAACTCACTGGAAAAGTGATTTATTTTGGTAAAAACATGACTCTTGAAATAAGTGGCAGATTTGAAGTATAGTGGGTGTAAACATTTTTGTATATCCAATAAAATATAATGTGGGAATTTGTTTCTCAGTGATAATAAACCCTTATTTCTTTTGTAAAATGATATGTGCTGTTGACTTGATGTTGTATCCAACTTAATCTGATGGCAGAAACTCCAAAAATTTCTGTGCTCATTCATATTTGTAGACTTTATCCAAACAGTAGACCAGCCCATGTAACATCCCCAAAGGATCTTGAAATGACAGCGAGACTATAAACAGAACAGATTAAGTTTACATTGTATTTTGTTTGCACAGTTTTAGCTTTTGCCAAAATAGAGAATTAATTTAATGGACCATTATTTTATTATACCCAGCAAGTAAAAGGTGAATTCGAATTGCTAAGCCTTCATATGAAATATAGGCCTGTTTCATAAAGATGGTGGATTGAAAGTGGAATCACTAATTGCAACTAAACAAGTTAACATTTACCCTCCGACTCACTATCTTATCTAAGTGTATTTTTTTTTATCTGATCATCAATACAACCATAATTTACTTTTTATTTTACAGAGGTCTAATTGGATTGAAAACTAATTATAAAATTTGTAACCTACTTTCACATCATTATTTATAATCATCTAAATAGTCGTGAAAATGGTAGAGGAGATATCTGTTTCTGTATTTCTTAAGTGGACACTGAAACTCGGAGATACTTACTGGTTTGTACAAGGTGAACAGCTGACATTAGACAGTTTGAATTTCATTCCATGTCTGCTAAATTTATACCTTTCAATCTTTTATTTTCAGTCTCCCACCTAAGCCAGATACTCATTCTTGCTTAGTCTTTCCATTTGTCCTGACCACTCCCCCCCATATCTGGTACACCAAATCTCCCTTTCCTCTAGCCCACATTGATGCCCTTCCTCATTTCAACAAAGGACACTGGCATCTACTTCATAAAGAGCACAGAATACCAGGCACAAATGCCATCCATTCATCATGCCTTAAACCATCTGCTCCCCTCACCCTTTCCTTTTGCAGTATCAGAGGAAGCAGTGCACCTGATCCTGCCCAAGGCTGGCTTCCAACATCTTCGTCTTAAAATGATCTCACATTTTACCTGGGATGATCTAACATTGCTATTCTTTCTTCTATTTTTGTCCTTGTCTGTATTCAGTTCTCTTCCATATATAAAAACGTGATGAGCAACCAATAAAAGTGAAAAATGAAAAAAGAAAAAGCCTTATATTGGTTCCAACTATCAGTTTATATTTCTCTTTTCTGTAAAATACAAGTTTCAAGAGAGAAATCACCTGAATTGCTCCACTTCTGCATCTTCCGTTTACTCTTGTAGCCACTACACTCAGGTACCACTCCAGGGATTCCCTATCTGCTAATCAGACTGCTTTTCACTCTGTTTTGCTCAGCTTCTCTGTGGCATTTGACTTCATCACTCCCTGACTCTTGAACACTCTTCTGTGGTCTCTAGTTCACTTATCTTTCTGACTCTTGATGCTTCCAGAACTCTGTCCTTGACTCTCCTCAATTTTCACATTACACTGTCTCTTTAAATTATGCCATTTGCATGTCAAGAGCTACCACATACAGAAAAGAAAATCTGAAACTCAGATTCCTATTTAGATATAGAACTGTCACTAAGGTACAGATGTACAACTGGGTTCTAAATTTCCAGCTGTTGGTGAAGCACTGGCACTGTCGTGTGAGCATGCATGTGTGCCCTTACCCTTTAACTGTGTGTGGCTCCTTCACATACTCTCTTCTCTTAGACTTTTCTGTGCCTTTGACTCTCCGCCTTCATCTACCTGGAAAATGTATTCTTGACTTTTGAGACTCAACTAAGGGGTCACCATTACAACGAAAGCTATCCTTGTCACTACAGAATTCTTGTGCACCCATCTATATTAGTTCTTATTACACTTTACTTGTTTCTCTCATTCTAGTAGATTCCAAGCCATTCAAAGACCACGTGCTATATTATTGTTTCATCCCCAATATCTAGCATTGTACCTATTACATAGCAAAATTGAACATTTGTTTATTAGTGAATAAAAGCATTCCTACAACTTTTCGTCATCATAGTTGTGGGACTCTAAAAGAAATGTGTAGATGTTTAATTTTGCTCTATGATGTGCTTCCCCCTCCCCCATTTCTATGCCATGTAATGAAGGCTTTCCTCTACTCACAATATAGGAAAGAGTCCAGGAATTTGACATTTTTCAAATTAGGTTTTCAAAATAATGTTAAGAACTACTAATTAATGTGATTATATGTTTGCTATGTTAAAAATGTAGTAAACAATTGAAATGTCACAAATGCTGCAATTTCTATTTATATAGTATAATTAGAATTATAGGTAGAACTAGGAAGGGTTTCTTCTCCGTCTTTGCTTAACATAATTCACAGCCATTGTTACATACATTTACCTACTTTCTTTTCAGGCCTTTATTCATGGCCAGTTTGTGGGATTAATGGGCTTAATATATAAATCAAGTAATATAGAAATCAAATGTATGAAGATATGTGACTTGACTGTCTCTCCTACGACCTCTGATGTTTGGTCAAGGACAGAGTGAGTAAAGCCATAAAAAGCTCCTACAGCTCGTGACCGCCCTCACATGGTGCCGGTGTCCTTGAGGAGTGTTCTGTCCTTGGGCTGGACTCGAGGACAGATAATAATCATGTGCTGAACCCCCTGCTCAGATTTCTTCAGATGTTCATTTACTCAGTAAATATGAGGAGTGCCTTCTCGGCATGACTCTTGAGCTGTTACGCCTTGAGTCCCCTGGCTGGTCCGTTCAGGTTTTCGATATCTCATTGCGTCACCTCCTTAATCTGCTGGTCAGAGACGGGGAGGAGGCCCACACCAGTTTATGGAAGAAAACAAGTTAAAACCAGTACGAAGAGTAAATTCATCAATGCCTTGTGGGTAATGAAGACCCACAAAGAAAAATATAAATCTTGATTTTTCTAGCTACTAATACATTGTTTATTGGCTCTCTACAGATGAAGAATTTTCCTTTCTTTATTGAGAATCATCAATAAAACATCATAATGTCATCAGCAACTACAATTTTGTAATCATTTGCAAGGAATTTTTTAACCAATTGAATAGAATCAATAATGAATGGAATTTATTCATTCTGTTTTGTCCTAAATCCATCCATATACATGGATATATATATATATAACAAATATAAATATATGAAATATATATAATATAAATATTATATACATATATATATATATCTTTTTTTTTTTTTACTTTGTGCATAAAAAATATAAGGCATAGTTCAGATGACAAGCCTATTCCCTAAATGCTAGTGATCCACTTTTGATGAAGTGACTTAATTATGACAATATGACTTTGATGTCCAACAGACATTGGGGTTTATTTGGGCTCTGTGACCAAAGATGGGCTTACATGGATAGGTTAGCCTTATGGTTGTCCCTCCACTACTCAAGACCCCTAATTCTTAGATGATTTATATCATTTCTAGTTCTAACTCCATTTGGGTGAGGATGCTCCAGGTGGATAGGAAAAAGTGCTCTGCAACCTCAAAGTCCAGCAGTTTGTATGTTTGGTCCTGTGATTCATCTTCTAAGTGATTTTGCTGGATGGTGCTGCCTTAGAAGCATGAGTCTTATTTATAGCAAGAACTTCATGTATCTTGTGACATTTCTCTGCTCTCTGCTGTGTTGCCCCTTCAAATTTGAAAGTGCTCTTTCCCATCCCTTTAAAAAATCATATTTTGTTTGATGCCTATACATCATAGTTAGTTTGAAAACAATGTTTATATTCGTGTATTATTCTTACTTGCTGTGAATCTTCTTTCCAGAATGAAAAGTAGAATTGGAGGTCATGAAGCTTTGAAATTTACATTCAAGTTACAGAATGTATTTTAAGTGTAAAATTAACATTGTCTCTTAACTTTAAGAAAGCAAATGAGCAAAACTGTATGTCACTATTTGGTAGTTTTTCAGTTGGATGAATATTTGGTGCCCCGTCAATCTTGCTAAACCTATATAGACTAAAAGAATCCCTTTTATGTACCTATTTTCTTTAGGTAAGCAATTCACTTTTCTTTTAACTACATGGAATTGATATTTACTGAAATTGAAGGAACTTTGGTTAATTTGATTGCTTTAGATGAAGTAACAGATTAGCTTACTCAAACTGCCTAACAAAAAAGTCGAGTTATATATCCATATAAATTTATGATCCAAGGGAAGGTTTCAGACAATATGCTACCTGGTGGCAGTGATATTACTAAAAACCTGGTTTGTTTTTCTTTACTCTCTTTTCCCTTAATTTGGCTCATTTTAATGTTTGTTACCCTGTGAAGGCAAAGATAATGGTCAGAAATCCCTAGGACTATGTGTTTCTGGGTTCATAACCTGCAAAGAAGAGAATGATAGTCTGTTCCCCAGCATTTTCAGCCATATGCTAGGTAAGACAGTAAAAAGACTTAGGTCTTAAATGTACAATGAATCTACTACTCTAGGAAAATAAAGAGTTGACTGGTTTACTCTAAGTATTACTCCATTCCTGAGTTAATAACAGGTCAAGACATGAGATAGACTACATCAAACTACATCATTGAAGATAAGAGGTATCACCAGCCTTATAGACATCTCATGGCTGATAATGATGCTAAAAGTTACCATTTTTAAAACAATCAAACCAGAATACTGATTACTGAGGGACACTATGAATAAAAAGTGACAACACCACAGATGCCTAGCATGATTTTTGAATATGATTTAACCCTTGAATCATACCCTTGAATATGATTTAACTTAAAAATAGAAATGATGTAATATTTTCCCTGATTTTTAAAATGAGTTGTATCCAAATATAGCATATCAATCCTAAAACAATAATCCTTCAAGTTCATCCTGTTATCTACCAGATGAAATCATTGCTATGCAGCCTGACAAGATTTCATTTAAGAAAATAGAGGGTATTTGAGAAACACCCTGCTTTCTTAATTGAAGATGCATTTATATTGCAAAGCACACAGAAATAAGTGAAATATAGCAACTATAATTTTTTTTTTTAGAGGGCACCTCTCATATTTATTGATCAAATGGTTGTTAACAACAATAAAATTCTGTATAGGGGAGTCAATGCACAATCATTAATCAACCGCAAGCCTAATTCTCAATAGTCTCCGATCTTCTGAAGCATAATGAACAAGTTCTTACATGGTGAACAAGTTGTTACATAGTGAATAAGTTCTTACATGGTGAACAGTGCAAGGGCAGTCATATCACAGAAACTTTGTGTTTTGATCACGCATCATGGACTATAAACAATCAAGTCAGATATGATTATTCGTTTGATTTTTATACTTGATTTATATGTGAATCCCACATTTCTCCCTTATTATTATTATTATTATTATTTTAATAAAATGCTGAAGTGGTAGGTAGATGCAAGATAAAGGTAGAAAACATAGTTTAGTGTTGTAAGAGAGCAAATGTAGATGATCAGGTGTGTGCCTGTAGACTATGTGTTAATCCAAGCTAGACAAGGGCAACAAAACATCCACAGATGCAGAAGATTTCTCTCAAAACAGGGGGGATGAGGTTCTAAGCCTCACCTCTGTTGATCCCCAATTTCTCACCTGATGGCCCCCCTGCGACTGTGCCTGTCTTAGGTTGTTCCTCCCTTGAGGAATCTTACCCGTCTCTGGCTAACCAGTCATCTTCCGGGGCCATACAGGGAAATGTTAAGTTGGTAAGTGAGAGAGAAGCCTTATTGTTTGAAAAGGTTAGCTTTTTACTTCTTTGCATATTTATGCCCTGTGGCTTCTATGCCCAGCATTTGTCTTGAGGTATCTTTAGCACTTGAAAGAATTATGATACTTGGTAATTTTTGATATGAGGCATGAATTCTACTAGTTGCAAAAAACATGGGAAGATTGATTATTTCTTTGACATAACTCATGATAATTTTTGAGAGTTACTTAACAGGTGGTAACAGACATCAATTTGGAGAGACCTTTTTTAAATGTAATTTGGAAATTTACCTTCTATTTTGAGTAATATTGCACTTTAATGATGCCTTTATTCCTAAAATTTTATTACAAATCTAAATAATATATATATATATATATGAAATGAAAATAATTACTGGGTAATAATTATTGAGTAATATGTTGAGTAATAATTATTATCCAGTAATACTGAGTAATAATTATTACCCCTATTTCTCAAGGATGATAGTTTGACAGCTAATATCTCCAAACTCCCAGTCTGTTACATGTCTGCCTAGCAACTTTTATTTCTCCAAATATAGAATGAATAGAAAAATTAATTTCCAAATTTTTTGCATTATCTCCTATATTCTCCTGAGAAAAAATGGAAAACTTCAGATACAAAATAAGTTACAAAATTGAGCTTGATATATAACTTAGAACAATGAATAAATATTAGTTGAATTCAGGTAAACATGTGCTTGATCTAGCCTTTTAATACTTAATGTCTGAAGTGGCATTTTATGAATACGAACTTAAAAATGTGTGTAGTCGTATGTAAAATACCAAGAGTATTAAAAAAATTATAAGTGCCTTAAATACTGCCACATACAGGAAACATCTGTTAAATATTGTACTCTCTTCTCATTTCCTCTGCCTTTCTCTGGCTGGATCAATAGAGTAACAGATAAACACAAGAGTCTATTAAACCTAGCGATGTGAAGTGAGGAGTTGTCTTTCAGGAAAGGATACTGAGGTTGTACTTGAATTTTTCTAGTTTCAGAAGCTCACCAGTCACTGAGCAAAAATACCTAAACTAAAATTACAAAAACTCTCTTACGGCTGCTTTGTTTATGTCCCTGTAACAGTTACAGTAACTGGATCAAGGACTGCTTCCTTTCACCTCTTTATCTATTCTGCCCATTCAGGCTCTTGACCTTGAATTATAACATGGTTATTTAAATATACAGCTTGTTAAACAAATATTTAAGGACCCACTCTGTGTTAAGCACTGTTGTAGGCTTTGGGCACATAGTGATGAATAAAATGCAGTCTGTACCCTTGCAGTCATCATTAGAGACACACGGAATGAACTGGTATAAATGCGAGTCAGGAGGAACAATGGGTATAATTCATGGCAAGGCCAAACCTGTCTGGGGTTCAGAAGTCTTCCCTGAGGAAGTTAGACAGAGTGTGACATTAAATAAGCAGTGTGTGGGGGGGTGAGGGGTGCTGGGAGGTGGGAATGGGATGGGTGTGTGGGGGTGTGGTGTATGGAAAAGGGGTTGGTAGCTTATAATTTAGATAAAGCAGTAGTGTGCTCAAGAACTTTGAGACTACAAAGGATACAAAAGAGAAGGAAAATGGGCTACTATATGGGTAGAATGGATCCTTTAAAAGGAGAAAACACAGTTTATCTCATTGAACAATACCATTGTAGGCAATGTTAACATTCTGGGGCTTTACCCTAATGAAAATAGAGGACAATTAGAACTTTAGCAGACAGAGAAACAAAATATTCAGAGAAGATTTTTTTTAAGTCTCTAATTATAGAGAATTATCTTGAAAGAGAAAGAGTGATTGGGATCTATCTAAGCTAGGATATGGTATAATAAGATCAGTGATGATAATTGTAATATGTAGGATGATTTCAGAGGAAATGCAGAGAAATTAGTGGACTCAAAAGAGATATCAGACAAGGAAATTAATGCTTGGTGATTCATTGAATCCAGGGGCTAAGAGCAAGCAAAGGTTCAAATGTAAATCCCATGAATACCAGGAGCAAGGTTTTTGTGAAGCTATTTACTCAGATAGCAAAAGCTAGAGGGGGAACAAGTTGGGGAAGGGTAGGGATCATTGTTTAAATTTTAGACAAATGGTTTAGCCAGGCAAAGGGGTAAATAGAAAAGTAAATCCATGTGTATAAGTCAAGAGAAAACTCTGAAATGGAGATATAAATTAGATAATCATTGTGGGTAAATTTGTAGTATTTCCAGAATATCTCGCATGGCTTTAGTGCATCTGCATATCAACAGGCATTCCTCAGGGACGGAGTAGTTCATCTCCATATCAATGGATAATTACCTGGGCAACTGAAGGCTTATCTGAACCTGAGTTTAGGGGAAGAGTCTGCTTGTTTCTGCAAGAGCAGGAAAGAGATACCCCATACTGCAGTTTGTAAGCAATAAACGGGTTTCAAACTTTATTTCTCCCTTTGACTGATTTTGGTTTTAGAGGTATTTTGCCCTGGGATTTCCTCTCCCTGGAGTTACAATTACCATTAAGGAAAGTAACTAAATCCATTCATGGGATCGGGATAGAAAGCAGGCCTCAAATAGAACAAAGAACTCCAACATTTAATTATCAAAGTCAGATGGAAAGAGATGCTAAGGAAGCCAAACATTTTCAAGGAAAACGAGGAGAATTGAATGTCACTCAAGCAAAAGGAAAATAATGTTTAACCTGGAGATAAACCTCAGAATGTGAAACCCTGTTATCTGTATGTCAATGACTTTCTAAGCAAAAATAATTTTTAAAAATCAAGCTTGATTTGATTTTTAAAAATAGTTATTTCAATCAGAGATTAATCTAAACAAATATAAAGTCAAGCATTATACATGGGAAAATGAAAGAAAAGTATCTCAATATATAATTGAAACAAAAATTCAAATTTAGACTTCAAAATGACCTATCTCTTCCACTTTTCAAAATTTACCTGCTATGGTCTGAAAGTTTCTGACCCTCAAAATTCGTATGTTGAAGTTCAGATGCCTAATGTGATGGCATTTAGAAGGTGAGGCCTTTGAAAGGTAACTAAGTCATGAGAGGCGGGAGAGCAAGCTCCCTTAACCCTTCAGTTGTGTGGGGATGCATCGAAAAATTTGCAACTTGGAAGAGACCCCTGACTTGACCATGCTGGCATACCGATCTCAGATGTCCAGACTCAAAAACTATGAGAAATAAATTCCTATTCTTTATAAGCTACCCTGTCTCTGCTGCTTTTTTATAGCAGCCGGAACAGACGAGGATAGTATCCTAAAGGACATACCCAGAAGTTCAGAAGATAAAATAAAGGCCCCTAACTTTTTCTAGAGGGAGAGGTAAATTAGTGCTGCTCTGTCAGCTCTGCCCTGCACAGTCAGATTCTTTCTGGGCCTGGGATGGAGTTGCATGCATGTTTCATATGGACCACATGTTATTCCAACAGGAGAAAAACCAGTGCGAGAAAACTTATAACTGCCTAGAATAGTGGAAGGACATGTAAATGAGGCGGGAAATGTAGATGAGAACCCAGGGCCTTAGGAAGTTTCCCAGGCAGCAACCATGGATGAAAATGTATTCACTCAAGTCAAGGGAATTACAGGAAAGAGGGAATCAGCCTTAAGATCCCCACAGAGCTTGCTCTCCTGGACACCACTTCAAGTAGGGGGAATTTGTTTGTTTCTTCTCCTCCTTCAAGTTTTAGGGCCAGAGGGCGTTCAAATCCAGTTATTTAAGTCAACTGGGATCTCTAATGCAAAGGAGCCTCAAGGGTGGGGGTCACGTGGGGGTGGGTGGGGCATGTCCTGGCTTTTGATCTAGTGTGCTTGGCAGTGTGTTTATTCTAGATAGCCATCTTTAAAGTGGATGGTTCTGCAATCAAAGCTTAAGCCAGGAGCTTATATTACAAAAACTGTCAGGACTTACTCTACGATGAAGACATTTTGATGACAAAATTTGTTCATATTCAACATAGCACATAAATACATTATACTGAAGCTAGAAGGAAAGGAACTAAAGTTTTAAATATTCATCTTCGAATATGAGATTATGGGTGATTTTGGTTTTATCTTATACTTTATTTCCAACTTCTATGTAGGGAGTGTGTTCTTTATATTTAGAAAAGTTACACAGTTATCTAACTTAAAGTGGAAATTCAAAAAAATCTACCTCAATTTAGCTTGTTCAACGTAGAGACAGAGCACACAGTGTCAGCGACTTACAGCTCTAAGCACCGGCAGTGCCGTTGAGGCCACTATATTTTGTGTCCACATCTGCAAACACTGCTACCCTCCCTGAAGAATGGGGGAATGCTGTGACCATTCCATTATTTTATTTTATTTTTAATTAAGGTATTATTGGTATACAATCTTACGAAGGTTTCACATGAGTAGCATTATGGTTTCAACATTCACCCATATTATCAAGTGCCTGCCCACCCCATTGTAGTCAATCAGCGTATTAAGGTGCTATAGAGTTATTACTTGTCTTCTCCATGCTATATTGCCTTCCCTGTGACCTACCTATATTACGAGTGTTAATTATAATGCCCCCCTTAATTCCCTTCTCCTTCCCTCCCCACACACCCTCCTGAACCCCTTCTCTCCTGTAACCACCAGTCCCTTCTTGGGTTCTGTGAGTCTGCTGCTGTCTTGTTCCTTCAGTTCATTCTATTATTTTAAATAATGGAATTGGGAAGAGAGAATTGGGCACAGTGTTATTAAGTACACCTAGATGAAAGAGTGGTCCCCAGCCTGTTTTTTCTGTTTATGCCACATTTTAGTAAAAGAAAAATTGAAGTTTGGACCTAAAGGAATTGCATGACCTGAACTGGAGCATTCATGATCACATAAAACCATCCAGGGTCATCACACTGTACCACTGACCATTCCTGAGCTCTGTGAGATCCCACTTTCAGTGTTTAATCCCACATAATCAGGGAGTAAGATTCTGAAATGTCTTCTTTCCTTGCTACCAACCTGATGTCATATGTCTTAATTCTCAGGTACATAAGTGGTTCCTCGGCTGCAGCATGTCCCATGCCTCACTCAGCAATGGGATTTTTATGACAGGTATTGCTTATTGCTATAAAATAATGTATACCTTCAGTTGTTGCAAAAATACATTTGTTTCATTGGTCAAAATTTGGCGGAAGCTATAAAACGTGTATGCTACACCATGGAACCTACATCATGCTGGCTGTGTCCCTTTAAGATGCAGATATATATAAAGAAATATTATATGTTTGTGTATATTATTCCATCGTGCACATACTTTATCCCTAGAAATAGAGGACATTTATCCATAATATTTTCAGTATATAAGAGAAAGGAGTAATGCTCAGAAATACAGGCTCACATAAAAATAAATCATACATACCTTAAGAAGGATTTTCTTATTTGTTTTCTCAAAAAGGCTTTGTGAATCATTATGATTCATTTTCTTAAAAGAAGCAACATACTGAATTTTAAAGCATACAGACTTAGAAGTCAGAGGGATTCAGGTTTGATTCTTGACTCTTTTTAGCCAACTGTTCTGGGGGCCAGTTAATAACTGGTTAGAGCCTCATTTACATCAGTTACAAAATAAGGGAAATCATAACTACCTGTCAGCTGTGGTGAAGATTGTACATAAATAAAATTCTTAGCTTATGGTTCTAGCAATGTCACTCAGCAGTGACAGAGTGATAGGTAAGCCCTAAGCATTGTACTCACTGTGAAGATTCCCTTTAATACCCGAGCAGTGGAACCACAGAGACAACTTCAGGCACTGTCTGGACATCAAACACGTAGCCAGTAGTATTATGTAGGAAAAGCTTTTTTCTGTACAGGAGGGTAGGGAGCATTTAGATAAGTGCTTAGAGATAAGGGTACATCTACTAAATTGAATTATTTTATCTCATTATTCTGCCATTTTCTTCTTAAAAAGGAAATTCAAATATCACTGAGCAGAAAGAAGATCTTAAGAATTATGCAAGTTCAGAAGTGTAAGATAAATTGTAGCCGAAATAAGCAGGCAAAGAGAGGCAACAAAGGGCCAGGTAGTTTATTTGAGTGCAACTCTGGGGTGATGTTCCGCGGTCCGGGTATTACAGGCTGGGAAGTCACACCCAGTCAGGGAGGTTGGGGCTTATAAAGGATTAGGAGGGGGAGGAGTGGGCAAGCTATTCTAGGGGGTGTGGAGAGGTATGATTTGCTAAAGGTGACATAATAGACAACTAGAAACTTTTTTCCTTCCAAGAGGGAGGAGGCTGACATCCAGGTCTTAGTTGGCACATCAGAAGGATGGAATTCAGGGAGAGCTGTCCCCTTTCCACATAAGGCACGGACCTTGGGGTCTGGTCTGATCTCTTTTTACGGTATCTCCCTGTTCTGTTTGCATGTCCTTGTTTTTCCTTCCTCCAGCCTAACAAGAAGTACTTGCTAATTTCTGTATTCCATTTAATTTTCAATTGAAGTATAATTAAAGATCTTGTAAAAGCAAAGTGTTTTTACATGTAATACATCTTCTATATATCTTTGAAAATCACTAAGACTTTAGGCAGGATCCAAAAATATAGTTACTTCAGCTTGACTCTAGTTATTGCATTATTTTTTCAGTCACACATAAAAATCTAATTTTCTTCCATTTCCACTTTGTTAAGACCGGTTTAGTAGCTATTGCAAATAAGAATGATTTCAGAGGTGGTGGGTTTTTGAGTTACTATTGCTTTGGCATGAGATTCAAAGTCAGAGATATTGATGCTTCTTCAAAGCCTTAATATATTCTCTCTTTAATAAATAAAATGTAAGATTTTAAGTTTGCGGCTCCAATGATGCGATTAAAGAGACAATGTTAAGTCAATAGTGGACTTACTATGTAATCACATGTGTGGGCTTAGTAACAATAGCATATTTGTATGCTAATCTAATTTGGGAGATATTCTTTGTTTTGCCAAGTATTGAGATAACTTGTAAATCCTCTGGTCAGTTTTACAGCAAACTCCATACTCCAATGTCAAATGCGTACAGAATGATGACTTAAAAGTGCCCAGAATGTTTATCTGAAAATATAAACTATTTGGTACCAGAAGACTGAGTTCAAAATTTGATTTCACTGATTAATAATTATATGACTTTGGGTAAAACTACTGTAATTATTTTTTTTGCCTTTTGCCAATTTTAACAAGAAATAATTAACATACATCATTGTATAAATTTAAGGTATACAACATGAGTTATATATAGTATGAAATGATTACCACCATCTTCTCATATAAAGACAAAAAGAAAAAAAGAGAAAAAATTCCATATAATGAGAACTCTCGGGATTTACTCTCTTAACAACTTGCCTATATATTTTCTATATATCATACAAAAGTGTTAACTGTAGTTATCATGTCATACATTACATTCCTAGAGCTTATTTATCTTGTAACTGGAAGTTTGGACTTAGACCACCTTCCTCCAATTCCCCCTGCCTACCTTCACCTCTGGCAACCACAAGTGTAATCTGTTTTTCTAAGAGTTTTTGTTTTTAGATTTTGCATGTAAGTGGTTAATATAGTATTTGTCTTTCTCTGCCTTATGTCACTTAGCATAATGCCTTCAGGTTCCATCCATGTTGCTACATATGGTATGATTTCCTCATTGTTTTGTGGTTGAATAATATAGTATATTGTATACATATACCACAACTTCTTTATCCACTCATTTGTTGATGGACATTTAGGTTGTTTCCATGTCTTGGCTATTGTGGGTAATGTTGCTTTGTTTATGGGGGTGCAGGTATCTGTCTGAGTTAGTGTTTTCACTTCCTTTAGATATTTTCCCAGAAGTGGAATTGCTGGATCCTATGGTAATTCTATTTTTAATTCTTTGAGAACCCTTGATAGTGTTTTCTATAGTGGCTATACCCATATATGATCCCACCAACAGTGCACATGAGTTTCCTCTTCACATTCTTGCCAGCGTTACAATGGTAATCATCGAAAAAACAAGAGCTAATAGGTGGGAAGTAATATTTCACTGGGGTTTTGAATTTCCCTAATGACTAGTGATCTTGAGCATCTTTTCATATACCTGTTGGCCTTTCATATATCTTCTTTGGAGAAATGTCTACTCAGGTCGTCTGCCCATTTTTTAATGGGTCATTTATTTTGCTATTGAGTTGTATGAGTTCCTTACATTTTAGATATTCACCCCCTTATCAGACACACAGTTTGCAAGTTTTTGTTTTTCACTTTGCTGATGGTTTGTTTTGATGTGCAGAAGCTTTTTAGTTTGGTGTACTCACACCTGTTTATTTTATTGCTTGTATTTTAGGTATATCCAGAAAATCATTAGCAAGACCCATGTCAAGGAGTTCTGTTCCTATGTTATTTCTTTACTCCTGTGGAACTATCTCAGGAAGTTCATGGTTTTAGGTCTTACATTTAAGTCTTTAATATATTTTGGATTAGCTTTCATGAATGGTATAAGATATGGATCCAGTTTCATTTTTTTACATATGAATATTCAATTTTTCCAGGACCATTTTTTGAAAAATTTTTCTTTTCTCCATTGAGCTTTCTTGGCTGTCTTATCATACTTGGCTTTGAGATATATATAGTTGATTGTATATACTGGGTGTATTTGTGGGGTCTCAATTCTGTTCCATTGATCTATTAGTCTGTTTTTTATGCCAGTACTATACCATTTTGATGACTACAACTTTATAGTATAGCTTGAAATTGGGAAGAATAATGCTTTCTGCTCAGCTCTTCTTTCTCAGGAATTCTTTTTGTCATCTGGGGTCTTCTGTGATTCCATATACATTTTAGGAGTTTTTTATACTTCTGAAAAAAATGCCTTTGATTATTTTGATACAGATTGCATTGCATCTATAGATGGTCTTTGGCAGTATAGACATTTTAACAATAATTCTTCCAATCCATAAACAGAGGATGTTAGGCACATCTTGAACTGCCTTAGAGGGCCTGTGTCTGACAGAACGGCTCTCCCTCAGGTGCTGCCTTCTCTCTTTCTGAGGTCTTAACAGAAAGGTTTTAGAGTCACACATTAAATTTTATCTTCATTATGAAGTCCTTTCTTAATTGAAAATCTTGAAGAGATGGGAAATGAGAAAGATTTCTTTTCAAACCCAAGTTCTGTCTCCTTCTTAAGTCCTCTAAGATTGTGTTGAAACTGATCAACTCCTTTTTAGTTCCTCTCGTCTCTCATTTTATCACACAGTTTGAGAAAAAGTCAGAATCACTTTTTAAATTCTGCCTCAAAGACTCCTGAGCTAGATCCCTTAGTCCACTGGATACAGTCTTGGTTTTCCACATTACTGCAAGCAAGCTTCCCATCACCAAAGAGCAAGAATCCCCTTTCCTCTGTCATTCAGTAACATTTCCACACTTTCTTTTACTGCTTCCCTGACAGTCTTCTTGAAGGCCACCAGGCTTCTAACAACCTCTTTGAAGCCTTTTAAGCTTTCACTAACATTCCCTCCAAGGTGTTTCCCGTTTCCACCCATCACACATTCCCAGTGGAACATGCTTTGTATTTTATTACTACAATCGTATACTTCCAAGAACCCAGATGTTTCATTTCTTAGGCTGCACAAATTACCCCAAAATGTAGAACAACATAGCCATTTATTATGCTATCACTTCTATTGATCGGGAATTTGGACAGTGCTCAGGAAAGACAATTATTCTGTTTCCCATTATCAGCTGGAAGATTAAAAGGTTAAGGGCTGGAATCCTTTGAAGACTCATTCACTCATGTCTGGCAGTTGATATCTGGAATAGGCCCTCATTCCTCTCTATGTGGCCATTTTGGACTTCCTCACAGCTTGGTGGCTGAGCTCCAAAGGTGAGAGACAGAGACAAATGGAGAGACAGGGAGAGAGAAAAAAATGAAGGCTAGGAGGAAGTCCTATCAAATTTTGTCCCCTAAAATAGTGTATTGCATCTCTGGAATCTTAGAGCATGTGTGTTTGTTAGCAGGTCTTTCTGCCATTTTTTTGTTCATTTGTTTCATCTTTCATTTCTCTCCCTGAGCAGTGAGTAGCCAGCCAGATATCCTAGAAATGATCATTAGGGGGATGAGAATTGCTCTGTTTTGTATTCAGTCCAAAGTCTAATTCAAATAGAAGCTGACAGTAAATCAACAAGGAAAATAGACCTGGTACATTTCCTTGTGCATAAGAGTGCTGACTCATTTCCTCATCACATTAGAGAATGTATTACAGTGAATGTTCTTATGGTGACAAAGGAGATAGGACACATCCATGTGCTAATGGGCCTTTCTGGACTCTGTTTTCTCTGATTAAGCATCATTTTATAGCTAAGGCAGCAGGAAGGGAAAAATATATATGTGTATTTCTTAATTATGATACATGTGAAAAAGTATGTTTTCCTGCTAGATCCTAATCATTATGAGAACAATATAGCTTTTATAATTGGGGGAAAAGAATGTGATTGTATCACAATTTATACCCTAGTGAGAAAAAAAAATGCTGATTAGCTTGATCTGGCAATTTGTAACACTACACCAAAATTATATCAGTCTTTTTTTCTTATAGATGTTTATACTATATAAAACATTCATAAAGTAGTGAAATTTAATAGATCTATATGAAGACTGAGGCAGCTGCATAAATATTAAGCAACCTCTATGTATTGGGTTCGTGAGGAATTCTAAGCTGTATCTCCCTCAATTGGATAAAACATGCAAATAACTTAAAAATAACCATCCATTTGTTCACCTTGATATGAGCAGTGTTGAGCTAGGCAGCTCAATACTCAGAAAGGACATATTATGTCCTTCAGAGATTTCATAATTTGTTTTGGAAAGTTAGTAAGAATAGTAAAACAAAACAAAAAAACCATTAGTATGTAAAAATTGTAAAGCAAAATGAGCTCTGGATATCAAGTTTTATGAAATATAAACACAATTATATTCCTAAAGCAAAAAAGAGGCAGAGATTAATGGATGGCAAAGCATTTGAAAAAGGAGGGGATTTTAAACTAAGCTTTAGAGGGACAGCAGGATTTCCACAGGTGGAGGGGAGGAGAACAGAAATTTCTGGGAGTCAGAGAACAGAATATGAGCGCAGCACTGAGATGGAGCAGGAATGGACATGACACTCGCAACAGGCAGGAAGAAAGCCCTTGACACGAAAATTTGCTGCTGTTTATGAGGAGCCTGCTAGGTGAAGGAGAACTGTGGAATTCAGAGGCCTCAGGGCTCGGGGGCTCCTTCCTGCCTCTGCCCACCCTTATTACTGTGATCCTTGTGAGAGGAGGACAGTTATGTTGTCCCACTGTGGTGGTGAAAATTAAATCACACAATACCAAAGTCTGTGTGCGTGGGTATTGCCACAGTATAAAACCTTGCTATGAAAGGAACTGTTAAGTGCGAAAACTGTATCCCCTTTCTACTCAGCACTATCTCAACATAATGCAGACCAGTTAGGTGAAGTAGCATCAGGCATCTACAGCAAGCAGCCAGTTACTGCAAATGCAGTATTGATGTCGGTTACTCCTTGAAAGGACCCAATTTAGTACCTGAAAGAGCTTTGCTCCAGGAATTTCCTGACACAGTGGATGGGGTTCCCTTTAAAGCGTGGCTAAGGCATTTAGCCTAATGAGATGAAGATCTGCCCCAAATCCCGTAAGAATGACAGTGAAATGTTTGGATGAAGATATTGGCTTCATTGCACAAAAACGTGTGCTTCAGGCAAGTCAGCTAAGGCCTCTGGACCCCAATTCCCAAAGGTAACAATAAAACCTGTCTTATTTTTTTAAGCTTACAAGTTTATTGTGAAGATCACATAACTCATAAAGGCAGACCTCTGAACTTCAAAGCACTATACCAATTTCAATTATACTCATTTTCCAATTAATAAATATCCGAATTTCTTTCCCATTAAATTTCCATCAGTGTGTGCTCCTCTCTCCTTTAAGATACATCACTGGTGTGTGTGCTTGAGCCTAGTTCCTATGTATATTTCCCAGATACACTGAGGTGCTGATTCCTAGGGATTCTTTATTCCTAAAACTGAATAAAAATTCGGAATCAAGGTCCAAGAACCAGGGAATAATTGCAAAAACAAAACAAAACATATTTTGATCTGCAGGAAACCTTGAGGGAAATTTGCTCAAGTCTAATTTACTATGCACCGTCTGCTTTATGTAAACAAGAACACAGAATTCAGTGGGATTTTCAGAAATACTCAACTCAGATTGTTCATACTGAACATCATATTCTGTAAACGTGATCCTAGTTTGGGAACTTGACAGAGAACCCTTAGGTTCGTACAAACTTTGGTTTCTTTCTTTCATACTCTTTATCTGACAGGTTTGTTCCTTAGCTTTCCTTCTTCAGGTCTTAATTCCATGTTGCAGCCAATTTGACTCAACCACAGTTAGACTAAGTATCTTCTTCCTGAATAGTCAAGCCATAATTGTAGTTAATAACCAACTGTCCCCAAAGTAGCCTACGACAAAAAGCTACTCCTCTGTGGCAGAGCCTCTCGTTTGAGTCACCATCTTACAACTACCAGAGGATTTTGGCAAAACTCATTAGCACATATATCAGGCATCTGCAGTGGGGCTCCTTTTTGACTTCTCTGTCTTTTCCTTGTAGTGGTTCCTTGCCAGAGAAGGTCTGTGCTACATTTTTCTCAGCATATATTCTGAGCATCTCTGTGAATCACAGCTGTGTATGACACTATCTCTTCTTTGCTAGGTCAGAACATAGTGGAACAAATATGTCTTTAGCAGATAAGCATTTTTATTTTTACCATCACATACAAAAGCCTAAGTGTCTACAACACGGTGAACCTACCATTCATAACTGAGTGAATAAAAAGTAGCCGAAAAGCAAAAGCTGGATAATGAATTAACACAGTACCATAACAATAAAATGTGACTATTTAGACTCTCAAATAGTTGATTTTAAGTTCTACAGAGGCTTATTAATGGGTGTGTTTGTATTTATATATAAAGCAGATGGCTGGGAACATGGCATGCCTGTTAAATTTAAAAATATTTTGGAAATAGGCAGCTAACATTTCTCTTAACCAATACATGCCTTTTTTGTGTGTCTTCCAGAATCTGTTAACTCACCATGCTACTGGCTCTATACATGTTCAATTAGTTTATTTCTCTCTTCCTCTTATATTATTATGATAGTTTTTCTTAATTTGTTTAATGAGATGCCAGGGCCTTACAGGCTGAGGGACAATCGGAGTGGCCCAGTAGTCCTGGATATCTTAGAATCAAGAGGTTTTGGCTCTTGAGTCATTTATCAATGACTCCAGAGAGAGCAGACCTAATGTTACATCCTTGAAAATGCTCCCAGTGTCACAGGGCAGAAGTTTTTCCAGAGAAAAGGGTAGTGATATTAGCCTTGCTTCTCAATCATTTTTAGGAATGGCACCATGAAAAATATTTCTATAGAGGTCAATCTGTGGGACTTTTAGGCTGTGTCCAAGAATTGCTCAAAATCCTAGGAGAGATCTGACTGCTGCCCCACTGCTTGGCACGAATGAATCTGAATATAAAAAGTTAAGCAATTACCTTGAGATGACCAGAGAATAGATCTACCAAGACTAATCAATCAGTGAGCAAAAAAAGCAAATTGATTCAAAATAAACCCAAAACCTTCAGAAACATTCATACTACAAAGGTAGTTGCACTCACCACCACTAAAGTATGGCTTGACTTTCAGGAGTGTCCAGCTGGCTTTCTTCTCCAAGAGCAGTCTTAAAAAAAGACACCCTGTGAGACTGGGGCAGATTCCCCATGAACTCTAGTCCCTTTACAGCAACGGACAATCTCTCCGTAAACAGAGAACCCCAAAGAAATTTCCAGGTGGACTGCACTGCAAAATCTGGAGTTTGGTGTGCTACCACATATATCCTTATCCTTTAAGATTTAAATTTAGTTTGTAACTCATTTCTACATTTTTGAGGATGAATGAATATTTTACAGAATTTCTTGAGCACCCACTGTGAGCCAGACACTAGAATACGTTAGCAAACTTCACAAAAAGCCTCAGTCAGGGAGTTTCCATACAAAGTGAAAGAACACTTGCACACAGAAGAAGCAGTTCAGAAAGGCTAGTAGCATTCTCCAAAGTCATTTGGCTGGTAAATAGCTGAGGTAGAATTTGAACCCGCAACCAAAGCATGTTTCTTTCACTAAACTAATATTCTAGAACTGGGTCTACATAACTAAGTTGACTATACAGAACTCACTAGTAATTTCTATACGGTTAAAAGGATCTATGCCTTTTATTTTATAAGACTACAAAATTTTATTTTAAAAGGTTTATTTCCAGACAGTGATCATGTACCATCAGTGTAAAAAAAAATTTTGATAAAAAATTGCAGTCATAACTAATATGGGGGATACAAAAGGACAAAACGTTTAGGAGAAAAAAGGGATGAGTCAAGTTGGGACAGGTGTTTCAGGCACCTGTGGATGTCCAGTCAGCCTGGGTAGTAAGCTGTTAGATGCATTGTTTACACAGCCCTCTGACACATCTGAGCTAATACAGAGATAAAATAATGAAAGAAAAATCCTGCCGGTAGGTCAGAGCTTCACAAGGAGAGGACGTACATCTCCCAAGGTAGCATCTCTCCGAATTCATCACAGTCTGATGTCAGGTCCTCAGTATCACTAATACTGAAATGCAGTTTCTTCAAGATCCCAGAATTGATGGGACTAAAGAATATTAACTCACACTAATAATACTTTAAGGAAACCAAGGTCTAAAAATGGAATATAATTGTAGAAAGTTGCAAAAATACATCAAACACACTAAATAATCACCAATCTACCTTTTTCCTCTCTCCCTCTGTGCAGGTCTCAGGGGAAGCCTAACAATCAGAAGGTTGATCAGGGAGCACAGAATAAAGTATAGCTATTTCTGTGGAGTGGGGATAAATATAAAAAACTGATCACATTCAGGTAACTCAGACAAATGAGAGATTCATACAAAATTTTAAGGCTTAACTCAAACCTTAAGTCTAAAGTCACCAATTTCTTCTTCAAAGATATGTGTTCAAAGGAGCTTTTGTGTTACTGTAGATAACTAAGTTTTTCATCTTAGTTACTCAGCATCGGTCAAAGTGCTAAGAAGTGTTTGTTGAATGAGTGAATATTAAATATGCCCAGACTTACAAATATCCATATTTCTTAAAGATGGCATATATGCCAATCATTACAGATTGATTGTAAGGGAAGAGTCTCTTCTCTTATCTAGTTAAAACTTAAAAGGGACCTGAGAATGGACATTATAATATCCAACACATCTTATACTCTTGTTTCCTTCCCTACTATGACTATCTATTCTGTTATTAGAGGAACTGAAGTATGAAGAATCTAATCCATTATGTAGTGTTTCCTGACCAGGAGAGTATTCCCAAACCAGGGATATTGGAAATGTGAAGAGCAAATCTGTTTGTCACAGTGATTAAGAGGGGCTTGAAGAATTTAGACACAGCAATCAGAGATGATAATATTCTAAAATGTATGAGACATCCCACGCAAAAAGGTGTCAGCCCACCTAAAACACAGGACACCCCTTAGTTGAGAATCACAGATCTGGAATGAAAGAAATAATGAAATGATGGACCTAGACATAAATGTAGTTTTCTGACTCCTGAAAACACCAAAAAAAAAAAAAATTAAAGGTATGATAATTTAGGGACAGACCTGAGAAGTCCAGTTGGATTTATCACTTCTACAGGTTCATGGACATGTAGCTGAAACTTGAGAAACTAGGTTGATCCAGTGGACTTAGGGTACAGCTGTGTTCCCTAATTAAACTCTGGTGTGTGTGTGTGTATGGTGGGGTGGGGTGGGGGTGTGTGCATGAGCATATGTGTATGTGAGAGGGAAAGGTGAGAGAGTGACAGAAAAGGAAAACGGTATCTTTAAACACTAGGGACTATATTTTTAAACTTTCCCTTCTTTATTCTTTACTCCCACTACACCCGATTCTCATAAGAGGAGTTGAAGAGCAAAAGAAATCAGTTACCGAGGACATCTAAGAAGTGCTAGGAGTGTTACTTTGCTAAAATAAATTGTTTCTCGTAGACATCACTAATGATCACCAATATCTGTTCCCCTTTCCTTCTTGGGCATAAGAAAGAATACACTCCTCGGGCCCTCAGATTAGGCAGGATCGTATGTTTTGGGCCAATGCACAGTGACAGGAAATGTCTAACAAGACGAGGGAGTAAAAAGCTCCCTGAATGACCTGTCTGTTCTTTCGTCTCCTGCTGTGCTTCCTGGGAGGCCCTTTGATGGGATATGTAGTCAGAAATTCAACTAGCCTGGATCACTAATCACCACATAGTGGCCACCTGCCCTGGAGAGGCAGCTAGAACTTTAGCAAAGTTTAAGCATAAGAAAAATAACATTTTATTAAGTTTCTGCTGTATGAGGACTGCTTATTACTGTGGCATAGCTATGTCCAACTAACAAACACTGCTTTATTATCCCCATCTTACTGACCTGACGTGCAGAGAGATAAGTAACTTCCCCTGGATCACGTTTAGTAACTGACCCAGGAATTAGACCCACATCCGGCTGCCATGGTAATGTGATCCCTGCTGACCACTGCTGCCCCCCCCACTGAACCCTTCAACCTTGCCCTCTGTAAAGTCCCCACATCTCTCCTTTTTCATCTCCCTAGCTACTACCCTGGCAGTCTGGGAAGGCTCGGGCTGAAGCAGTGGTCTCCCATCTGGTCCTCTAACAGTATACTTTCTCTAATGCTGTCTATACAGCACAGCCTGCCAGAATAATTCCCTAAAATATTCATTATTTTAGGAGACATGACCCGTCTCTGTCAAAAATCTTCCATTATTTCCTAATGTGTATAGGCAAACATCCACTTTTAAAAAATACCATTTTCTTATTCAGAGGGACTGGAGGATTATCTATTCCAACCTTCTTGTTTTAGAGTATAGGAAACTAAAGTCTACAGCTTCTGTGATTTCTTCCTGGGCCACATAATCATAAATGGCAAAGGCAGAGGGAAAATTACAAAGATTTGTCATTCATAGAACTACAGAAATTGGCTCTAACTGGCTTTATGAGCTTGAGTTATGGACCCAGAGTCAGAATGTCGGATTGAATCCAATTTCTGTCAGTTACTTGCCGTGTAAACTTGCCAAGTCACTTAAACTCTCAGGGCCCACTTCCCTCATTTGCAAACTGGGAATAACAAACATTATGTATCTCAAAAGGTTATTATGAGGATTAAATGAGCTAATGTAGGTTAAATATTTAAAGCAGTATCTGTCATGTACAAAGCTCTGTGTAAATACAAGCAATCGTTAGTTCCTCCAACACAATTTCTCTACTTGTAGGAACCCAGCATTTTCTTTTTCTTTAGAATGTGCCTTCTGAATCCATGAAACTATGCTTTTGCCTCCGTTAAGTACATATCATTCCTTTCTATACCCACATATCATTTATATATTTCTCAAGGTCAGTTTGAAGACCCCCCCTGCTATTTAAACCATTCTCTGAATGCCCCACCCGTTGTGATCTCCCCAATCTTGGGACTCTGGTGGAGTGTACGTGGAATTGAGATCAACCTCGGACCAAAGCCAGCTAAGTACTGAAGGGCAGCACTCAGTCCAAAGCCTGAGGACCTGAATTCTGCCGAAGAGCATGTGAAGCTGGACGTGCATTCACCCCGGCTGAGTCATCAGGGGAGACCTCCACTGAGGCCGACACCTGGACTGCAGCCCTCTGAGAAATCTTGAAGCAAAGGACCAGCTAGCCATACCTGGGCTCACAGAAACTGTGAAATAACAAACATGTATACTAAGATGCTAAGCTTACAGTGGATCATTTGTAGCAATTGATGACTAATAGACCTGGCTGATTAGAAGAGTAAGGATAGCATTAGAATCTCAGTTTCAAGACTGATTAAATAATCCAGAAATGCATAGTGTTGTAAAAGGTTATACTTTAAATGTACTATACATATACATTCACATGTCATGTAGTAAATTAGAAGGGAAATTCAAAGAGCAGCTCAAATTACTATCAAGTTTTTTTCCAAGTGGAGCATCTGCACCATTGCATGACAAATACTCTGTATTCTCTTGTAACAGCAGAGCTTGCTTGCTGAACATGGTTTCAGTTGGCTCACACTGAACCAAGAATCAAGAGAACTTCGGGAAACTTGCAAGTATCTTTGCTCCCCTCCTGCTCATACTGTCTCAAATCTTCTCACATAGTTCCCGGTTTGTTCATTTTCTTCTCACAAAGTTGTCCGTTAAATTAAGATCAATATGAAAAGTAGAGCACGGCTTTCCCTCCCCCCAGTTTAATTTCCATATACTTCCTCAGCATATAGATAGTGCCTATAAACTTATAAAGAACTGCAGCTCAGCTGAAAATACTTGCCATATGGAAATGGTGCCATGCAGCTGAACACATCTGTCATGTGGAAACTGATCTGCCTTAATTCAATAGGTAGGGCGCCATAGAAAAAGGAGCAAGAAGTTTAAAAGCTAGAAAACAGTCAAATGTGAATCTTGCTTTAGTAGTGCATTAGCTTTGAGACTTTTGTTTAAAAATCTCACTGAATTTATTTTCTCATCGATAGAACTGAGAATAGCACTCACCTCGGTGTGGTTTTGATAAATATACTAAGTAACGAACACAGTGTCCTTGGGGTATTTTAATAGTTTATCAAATATTAACTACCTTCTCTCAGCCTTCTGCCTGTCCCTTCCATCCACTGTACACACTCATGTCGGCAAACATCCATTCTTTTTTCCACCACTTTCTACAGTTGATTGTTTCTCAGAGAAAATCATGGAATATTTTGGCCTCATAAGAGAACCCATCTTTTATATAACACAGTAAGGTCAATAGTTCATAAAAACACTTTAACTTCTTTCTGGAACTGTGGGCTGAGTTTCCTATTCCCCTTGAAGGCCAGTGGGATTTTAGTTTATAGTTTCCACAGTTCATCACTGAGACACTCAGATGAAGCTATTCATCAAACTGAATGAATCTATGGTTCCAGGCAGGTTAGATTTCAGAGAATTACAGAACCACCTCTCACCCTAATTCAGAACAAATTTATTATGTTTTTAGAGAGCTCTGGTACATATCTTCACATAAGAATTTCCTTTCATGTTTGAAAATATGTACAGGTGACCTTTAACCAATGCGAGGGTTAGGGACACCAACCCCCTGTTGCAGTCGAAAAATCTGCATAACTTTTGATCCCCCAAAGACTTAACTGCTAATAGCCTACTGTTGGCCTGAAGACTTACTGATAACATAAACAGTCAATGGCATATTTTGTTTGTGATGTACATTACATATTGTATTTTATAATAAACTAGAGAAAAGAAAATGCTTTTTCAACTAAGTGTCAAATCTCAAAAAGAAACCTTGTGATATCTTTATTGAAAACACTCCAAATGTAAGTGAACTTGTACAAATTTTCTGCTTTGTAAGTTACAGGCTATCCATGCATTTTACAGATAAATTGACATTTATTTCTTCTTCACCAGAGAGATACATATTTGCTGTATTTTTCATACTTTTAATTAAGTGGATGCATGTTGAAAATTTTAGTACTTGGATGGTCATTTTTCTTTTTGTGTCAGAGTAATTTTTCTTCTTTCCCTTGCTAGTAACTATTAGGTTAGCAGCCACGAAGAAAAAAGTGCCCACACTGTCTCAAATCTTCTCACTCATTTCTTGTTTTGTTCATTTTCTTGGTCTTAGACCAACTACAGAATACTTTTCCCTTGATAGAAATCTTTAAAATGGACTGAAGGGGAGCCCAGTGTTTAGTGTGCACGATATTTGATATAATTATGTAAAGCTTCATGATTAAAAAAAATTTTTTAATTAAATTTGGGAACATAATTTTAGTCTTGGCTTAAGTCCATTCTCACACTGGAATAGCATTGCCCTTTATCTGTATTAAGTTCAGTGGTGAGCCGAGCCAACAGACCACATCTTAAAGCATGCAGCAGGAGGTATATATCCAGGACTCTTATTTCAGTCACCTGTAGTGAGGTATTAATGAGGTTGATAGATTTAGTCAACTGAAATCCAACTGTATATCTGACTGTCTGAACCTCAGCCAGAAACTCAGAGTGCACGTGTCTTGTCATTTGAAGTCGGGAGTAATTATTAATAACCACATGGAAAATCTCTTATTTTTCCCTGAAAAAAAAAAGAGTCTCCACTATAAGCCCTGTGAATGCTGAATCAGTAGGAGGACTTGGCTTTAGTATAAATGGAGTAGAATGTCTTCTAAGTGGTATCATGTCAGGGCATTGTCTTACATCACAGAGGCAAAAATCTGGGTGCAGGAATGCTGTGTGGGATGTTATCCCAAGAGGGGAGAGACACAGAGAGAGAATGAACGAGAACGAGAGAGAGGAGGTGCCTTATCAAGGTTTCTGCTGTAGATATGAGCCCTGGATTCTGCCAGGACCTCTGAGAATTATATAGAATGCTTCCCAGAACTGTTCACCTGATGAATAAGACACTGTAAAATTTATCCCATCTCTGATCCCTAGTTGTTCATGGATCATCTTTGGGAACATTAACAACCCTGCACTTTTGGGACTTTCTAGGATGTAGGGGTAGCAGTATCCCATGATATCAGAAAAGACCTGAGGCAAAATGAGAAAAGATGTGGTGCAATTTGAGGTGGGGCATTAGCAGCACAGATGAATGTAAGCCCTTTGGAACTGCAGCTAACTTGGAGGTGTGTGCCATGGCATAGGATGTACAAAGCCAAGCTCTCATAATTATTGAAGAGATCTTTCCCTGGAATTGTTTTTCAGTCAATTCCTAACATTTCCTTCCTGAGAAATGATGATTTTTATCCTTAAATAGGAACATATTTTTCAAAGGAAGCATCCTTTGCTGAATTGGCAGCACTACAATCTTTCTATTCCTACAATTTCCAACAGTTAACAAACCCAGCCTCTGTGGGAGCAGCTTCTTTTCAGGCTTACTATTAGCACTGGTTTTATTTGTAGCTTTTAGAGTAAGTCATAGACTGTCTTCCATTTCCCGTGTGTTATACAGGAATGTGTTCAGCATCTGTGTGTTTAATTGGATTGCGATGAATTCCAGGGGACTGTGTGTTTGCCTTAGCGCTCCCCAAAGCAAAACTTGAACAAAGATAACAGTCACAGAATCAGCAAATTGAGGAGAAAATGACTGCCTTGGTTGTCTTGGGACTCTTCTACGATTGCCAGTCTTCTCTTTTGCTGTAACAGAGGAACACTCTCCCTTCTTAAGCTCCAACAGGGAGGTCTAGGTTTCCCATTTCAGGCTAATGCTCTATTCTCAGGGGCTGAGCAATGGACCCACCAACCAGATGGTGAATGAGATAGACTCTGAACCCAAAGCCAAGATTTTAACTCAGAAATAATTTTATTATAGATCCCCATCATGTTCCTATTCAATGTGCTCCTCTCCCATCTTTTAGAGCCTCACCTCACCCTAAGTGTCTGTCCTGTACAGCAAAAGGCCTTATTTGCCAGCTAGTGTTCTTATATGAACATCTGATATCTTGTAAGATTTTTCAGAATTTTCTTTTGTCTCTAATATTCCACATCAATCTAATCTAAAAATCGTTACCATATTATTATTCCAAAGGAAAATTAAAGCTTGTAAAGGGGGAACACTATAGCCTGGAGCTTGTGTCCTTATCCATAACTGCATGTCCTATTGTCCTATGTCCCTAAGTCTGTCCATCGTCCACACTCCCTCTTACTGTTTCCCCTTCCTGGCCTGTTCCCTGTCTCTAACATGAAGACACATCTTGAAAGTCATCTTCAGAAAATCATCCCTCATCCCCCAGTTGAGACCTTGCCATATAATGTAACCATGAGATTGCCACATGCCTAAGATCTGAGGCAAGGCTCAAGTTTCTGAGAGGTGATAGCCAGCAAGAAAATGGCAACCTCAGTCCTCGAGCTTCAAGGACTTGAATTTCCAACAACCTGAATAAGCTGAAAAGAAGACCCTGAACTGCAGATGAGATCACCTTGACTGGTACCTTGATTATATGTAGTCTTGTGAGCCCATGAGCACAGAACTAAGCTAACCTGTACCCAGACTTCTAATCCAGGAAAATAGTTTGTGGTAACTTGCTCCAGTAATAGAAAACCAACACAGCCTAAGGGACAAGCAAAGGTCATATAACTTCGTGGTTGTGAGCACAGACTATAGAATAAGGGCTCCATCCATCCCTAATTTAGTATTTGTATGACTTCAGAGAACGTCTCTTATCCTCAGTTTCTTTCACTATAAAATAGGCATACAGTACTTAAACTCATTGGTTGTTATGAGCATCTTATGAGGATCAGTGAACTAATGCAGTTGTATATTTAACACAGTGCTTGACAAACTATGAATATCTGAATAATTGCAGCAATGGATATTCTGTAAAGAAAAGTATTTTAGGATTTTATTTTTCGTGAACATTCATAGTCCCAGTTAGGCCAACTCCACAGAATATGTGGACAGATCTAAGAGCAGTTGTGGATCTGTGGAAATGACTTTCTTCTGAAATTAGAAATAAACATCATATTTTCCTTATTTATATCCCCTCAGTTTAAGGTACCCCAAAGTTCAGATCTGGTAAATGCCACTAAATGAATCATAAATTGCACACCAAATATCTTGATAAAGATGGCTTAATGATAAGTTAGGTCCTTATTCATCCCACGGACATGTGTAGTCTCTAAGAAAATGGATGTTTATACAATCAAACTTCCTTTCTTTACTCTGGGCCAGGTTTATCTGATGAAAAAATAAACTGGAGTTTGTTCCATATGTCAGTGATTAATGGTCAGTGTCAAGACATAGATGGTCTTGAATGCCATGCTAAATAAGTTAGTCTTCACTTCGAAGGTGATAAGTCATTAAAGAATTTTAAGAGGAAGACAATAGAATGACCCACGTGACTGCAAAAATAGGCACAAATCTTTGAAGCTTATTTCAAGATTGTGTAATGTATCTTGCTTCCTGCTTCAACTCTGAAGTTGTTTGTAACTTCGTTGGCAATGAAACATCAAAAAAACTGATACAAGCAAAGGCCTAAAAGAGTTGGCCTACTGGAGTTGTCTCTTTTGCTGGTCTTAGAAAACCATTGCCTCATGTGCAAAAGCCCAGATTTTCACATAGACAAAAGAATGGTGAAAGACTACATAGAAAAGAGGCTGGCTTTCCTAGCTGATGCCCATCCAAACCAACCACATCCTAGCCAACCTCACATATAAATGTGAGCCCAGCAAAGTCAAGCCCACTTTATCAAGACACCAGTATCTTACCAATATTACCAATATCTCTCCTTAAGCAATGCCCCAGGATCTTTTATTTAAATATTACACATTGACTTATAGATATCTAGACTTCTTTAGAATATTGTTCTCAATCTAAATTGTTTTGGGGAATAAGAAGAATTTTTTGAAACATATATTGAACCCTAAAATGTTCTCTTTAACTCAAGGAAAAATAACCAAATATATTTATCTTCTCTCTGTGTAATCTTCAGTTGTCACAAATTTTAAGATACTTCTGTGTGACGAATGTTCTATGATTTTTAAGTAATTTTATGATGAAAGTTTTATTTTCTCAGAATATCTTAAGTTTCCTTTACTAAATTTGGGGGATACATTAAATTATTTGAGTGAAACCAAATAAATAGCATCCCCCTCACCTACTCATGAAAAGTTTTGAGACATTAAGCAAAAGGATCAGACAGACAGCAGATCAAAATATCATCTTTGGGTACTACTGTTGCTGTCCAAAATTAAATAACAGGGACTGGATTTGCACTAACAACCACACAACTCGGACAATGTATGAAACCCCATTGTGCATTCACCGAATAGCAAGTAGTTAGGATGTGATTCTTGAGAGGAGTAAAATAAGGTACATCCTTACATACTCATCAGCATACTTCCCTGAAGCAGTTCAAGGGTGCAGCACAGGCAGGGGAAATATAAAAAGAGCCTTAAAATCTCATTTAAGTTGAGGAGCTGGTGTTCAGAGTTTGAAAAGGCTATAATTTGAATACCAGAAAAGAGAGAACTACACACAGGGTGTTACAGAGGTCTGCAGAGGATCCCCTTGAGTTTTTGGCTAAGTGCTAATCTGAGCACGAATGAAAAGGTAATAGCTGAATTCAGTTCAAAAAGACCATTTTTCTAACCATGTCATTAGTCTGAAAATCTAACCCACTCCCCAGGGGCATGGTGCATTAGGTGGCATAGAGAAGCATGGAGGGAAAATTAATAGAATCTCTCTCCGCTCAGACGGAAATATCAGGGGTGGGAAAGAAACACCCCTTCAAACACATTCTGTGTGACTAATCAGTAACACTTTCAGTTGCTTTCCTCTCCTTTTATAGTCTGTTTCCCATTGACCTAAGCCGCTTATCTGAGAATTATGTAGTAATTCATTTTCTTAGTTGAAATGCTTATTTGTCCTACTATTAATGAGTTTATGTTAACATGTGAATTCCTTAGGAACACACAGAAGTGAGGTGTTATTGTTGGGTTATTACCTGCATCACTTTCTTCAGTGGGTCTAAGTTAATGTAAGTAAAGAAGGACGTTGAACTGAGGTGTCTCTAATGCCTTCATTGCTATGTAAGCAAATGAAACACAAGGCAGAGTGGATGCACCAGAATCTAAGAAAATGAAACTTAAGAACCAACCAATCACAAACAGCCAGCTAGTCTTTCCCAAATAAGGCAACTGTTTAAGCAATACCCAAGCAAATAATTTCCTTGCTTTGCTTCCACATCTCTATAAAAATCTTTCCCCCAGTTCCCTTCAATAGAACACTCCTAACCACTTTTGTTTTGGCCATACCCAATTCAAATCAATATATGTTCAAATAAACTCTTGTAAATTTTAACATCTGTTTATTTGAGACAATGCTTCAACATCATTGGACAAAAGAATAGAGCTATTATCATGAAATTCAGATAACTTGGTCTTATTTATTTATGGTCAAGCCATGTTGTATATTGAGGAAGCTATTGCTAGGTTGATGTCTTTAGGAAAAATTCTGGCATAGTTCTGTCATCTGAGATGAGAGAACTTCTAGGAAAAGAAGGGAAGAATTTCCACTGAAAGATTGACTTTATTATTTTTTATTGCTTAGATTTGAGTGCAATTTGTTCAAAAGGTAAGAGGTAGATCAACACATACATTAGTGAATAAATGATTAGATTAGGGAATAAGGAAATATATCTATTTTGAAAGCTTTTATCATACTTCTCAGTTTGTTTAGTCTTTGTATATCCCTCTCCACTTCATTATCTACCCACCTCTGTGTGTGTGTGTGTGTCTCTCTCACACACACACACAATGGCGATTTGCACTAATGAACTAGGTGGGTCTAGTTCATTTTTATAGAAAAACTGTTAACCTTAGCTGGCCAGATTTCTCCTTCTCCATATTGTGGCTATATTTCCATAGGTTAAACATTAAAACTGGTAACTCTTAGGATTTCTCTAATTCTTCAATTATTGACAGGAAGGAATAATTTATTTTTAAAAATTAAACAACGTATTGGTTTTGAGTTATAAAACTTTGAGTTATGAAAGTGTTAGGTAATTCTCCTTCCTTCAAAGTCAATTTCTAAAGTTTAATCAATAATATTTGTTAAATATTATGACCGAGGCATACTATCCATAGACCCAAGGAGTTTATTTGATCATCCTATAAAAAAGATGTTTTAAAAGGAGAACTATACCCAAGCACCTGAATTAGTAATGAAAATGCCCATGTACATTTTAAAGGAAACATTTCAGATATTAAAAGTGTTTTTCTCTTCTACTACCGACTCTGTTATCATTTCACCTAGGCAGGTACCTTCTCGAGAAGGTGTCCAGATTTATAAATACATAGACAGTAAAACTTATGGGCCTTAATTTTTCCCTGTGAAGGAGACCATTGTCTTATCAGTTAATATTGAATCTTATCATTATTTTCTGTTAACTTATCAAAGACCTTAAGGGATGTCTCAGGATAATTCCAAACATTAGAGTACTCAAAACCCTCAAGATATAAGATTATCTCAGGATATGAGATTATTCTGTTATATGTTACAGTCATTTAGAGAGAATTACTATTTCTTTAAATGACATAGATTTTAGTTTCAAGAATATTTTATTTCTAAAATATAGTTGCAGAGCACTAATGATTTAAGCAACTGCCAGAGGAGATTATTTTTGGGAAGCACCCTTTAGAATACAAGGAAAGGACAAACTCTTCAGTCCTAAAGTGCTAGGTAATTCTTCTTTCAGAGTCAATTTCTAAAGTTTAATCAATAATATTTGGTAAATATTATGACTGATGCATACTATCCCTAATCCCAAGGAGTTCATTTGAGTATTGTATAAAAAGGTGTTTTAGAAGGAGAACTATACCCAAACACCTCAATTAATGATGAAACTGCCCATGTACTTAGAGTTCATTGTATTCCTGAAATGTGTCATAAGTAGACTTCACTAAATGGGAAACCTAATACCTTGTGCTGTTTTGTTTCTCTGCCTCTGCGAATGTTCCCCCAGATGCCTAAACTTCTCGGCCCTTCTTCCCTAACTATTAAACTTCCATGGGTAATTCACCTTTTTAACTGCTTCCCAGGGTGGTAACTTCTTCACCCTTCCTTTCTAGTACCTCTATGTTAGAGTTCTGCACACTGGATAGTACTATTTCCTTCTCACCTGTTCTTGCTTAACCTAACCATTTAAGAAACAAAAACTAATCTTGGTGACCATTAAATAACTTTGTTTTTGCAAAGAAAAAAAGAAATTAATATCATGATTCCTTAACATTTCCCAAAGAACTGTGAAAGAAATGTTAAGTTAAATAAAGCAGTAATTTTAAAGGCATATGTACATTATTCACCTAAAATATATCAAGTTGAATCAAGAGGACACCTCAGCTCTCTTTGAATCAAACTCTCAGAGTTCATCGGAGCAAAACTACATTGTCCAAAATAGCTCTGAATCAACAAGAAGCCCCAAATAGGAACACTATTTAGGTAACCTCGATGTTGCAGAGAACTGAAAGTACTTAACCATGTACAGAATTCAAAGTGGTAACATCGTGGATGATTTGTTCCAATAAGCTGGCAAGAGAGCCCTCTTAGAAATTCACTTTGTAGCCACTTAATGCTATGATATTTTCTATTTTGCTTTTGAAAAGACATCGAAGTTGTTTTTTTTTTTTCGTGTTCAGAACTAAAGAAGTGTGAAATGCAAGTTTGGAGAATTGCTGAGAACAGCCCAATAGCCCTGCCAAATGAATATCTTGGGGAATATAACTTCTGTTCATTAGAGCAAGGCTTGCTGTTTAGGAAGCTGGCTCACCTGCTGGTGCTGGGGAGAGTATTAGGCAGGCAGATGTTAGTACTTCTTCAAGTGGCAAACCAAACAGCCAATTTTAAGGGCTGGTGCATAAGCTAAAGAACAGCCTTGAAGGACAATGAGCTTGACCTATTTTAGTGTTTTGATGTTCCCAAGGCACAAGCCTTTTATAATATAAGGTGAAAAGGAAAAAACAAATGATCATGTCTAGTATTTTTCCAAAAAGTTAAGCCAGAAATTGATGTGGTTCTATTATTTTGCTTGTTGTCTTGTGTGGTTTTAACTCTCTTTCGAAACCCCTTTAACATATTTAGCAGACAGTCTTTTTTGAATCCTCACCCTCGTAGGGACTGGAATGCTTAGGACTGCCAAACATTTGAGAATGGTTTTAAGGAAAAGTTAGAGGTGTTGATCCCTGTGTTTGTGGGGCAGTCCTGTCTGGAAAATTGTAGATATTTAAAGTCATTGTACCTCAGGTTTTCATGTACTAGGCCCCGATCAGTAACTGTGAAACTCTGGAGTTCCCCAGGATGTTCGTTCATTCATTCAACAATTTTTTCATTAAATCTATTCTATTCACTGTTCTAAGCACTGAGAATATATGTATTGGGCAAAGGGTGGAAGGGCCTAGAGAGGTAAGAAACAGAAAATATAATTTACTGCATAGTGCGATAGGAGGTGATATATACTAAAAAAAAAAAACTAAGGGAAGTTGGGAGAGCTGTGGGAGAGCCTGTAGCTGTGAATAGGGGCCCTGGGAAGGACTCACGAGGTAGTAGGTCCTTCCGGTATCTGGAGGAAAGCCATTCCCAGCAAAGAGAACACAGGTTACAAAGCTCTGAGACTGGAGCGTTCCTGGAAAACTCAGAAGCAGTGAAGTGGAGCAGAGCCAGCCACAAAAGAATCTCAGTAAATTTCATCAAGATACAATACCATTATTGGGATCTCACATTTACTCTGAAAGAAGTGGGATGTCAGCGAAGGTTCTTGCGGCAGGGTGTGACAGTGTGACACACATGTTAATGGGATGTGTTGAGAAGAGACTCTGTGGAGAAAAAGGTGGGATTAGGAAGGCCATGGAGAGTCTTGCAGTAATCAGTGCCAGAGATGATAGTGTTTGGAATCAGGGTACATATAAGTGACGGAGATGGTGATCAGTCAATAGTTCTGGATGTATTGGAGAAAATATAGCCAGTGGACAAAAGAAAGAAAGTGTCTGGCTTGAGCTACTGCAGGATGGAGTTGCCAGTAACTGATAAGAGAAACTATAAGTGAAACAGCATCAGGGAATACGATTATGAGGATTTCTTATATAAACATTGTTTGAGGTGTCTAGATGTCTCCAGACTTTGTTAGAAACAAATGCAGATGTCATCAAGTAGGCAGTTGGATAAAGAAGTACAGATTTCAGGGAAGAAGTCAAGGTTCGTGGCATAAAATTTGCAAATTATCAGCCAGAGAAGGTTATTTATGGAGGTTAAAGGAATCCTCAGTCAGTACAGAAGTGGTCTGCAGACTGAATCCTAAGGGCCTCCAATCTTCATAAAGACTGAGAACACTATCAGCAAGGAAGAAAGTGAGGAGAGGGTGGCTGTTTAGAATCCAAGTAACCAAAGGATTTCTTGATGGAAGAAATAATCAAATGTTGCTTTTAGCCAAACAATGAGGACTGAAAATGGACTCAGATTTAGTAATGGAAACTCACTGGTGATCTGGACTCAACAAAAAACTTCAAATAACTGTACAAGTTACTTAGGTTTACAGACATTTCCACAAGTACAAAAAGAAATTCAGGAGAATTTTTGCAAACACATTTTATTGCTATGGCTTACTAATTGCGAAAATAATCTTGCATTTCATATAGGCTATCGATGTATCCCCTGAGAGGATAAAAATACCATGAACCTTGCACAATTAAAGACATAGACTTGAATCTTCATTCTTGGATGTATCAGTTCAGTAAAGAATCAAATCAGTTTTAACTACAAATGAAAATAATACCCAGTTTATGGGGCTCCTGTATTAGATGTATACCATTCATAGGTTTAGCAAAGGTTACTTTAAAGTAATCTATATGGTAACATTAAAATTATACCCAGTAGATAATCCAAAATAACATATTGAATATACACATTTATCATCTCTTCCTCCTGAGGCTCCATTACGATGATAATAGAGAATAAAAAGGGACAAATATTCAACTGTTGAACAGAGTTGTTATCAACAGATCAAAGATTTCAGCATCTTCTTAGAAGTAAAAGCAGATAGAGGAGTAGAGACTGATAAACCAGGCAATTAAAGTTATTATTTCATTAATCCTAAGAATGGGCAAACAGTATTAGTATCTCCATTATGTTGATGAGGAAACTGAGGACTGTGCAGGTTAAGATATATTACTATGATCCTAAAGTTAATAAGCAGTAGAGCCAATATTTGATTCCTTTCCTCCCTTAATTCCAACTATTGATAACGTCACAAGTTCCAATAGATATGACACATCCACAAACACAATATGTCTATGAGGTTTTTAAATATTCATATATTTTAAAGTACAAGTTTTGTCATCCTAAGAATCCTCAGTCTTGGAAGTTCCTACCTGTCTGAATTTTTCTAATCTCTACCCGAGTTAAAATCCAAACAGGATCAGTCACTTCCCCTTAAATTTGTTTTTGTGTTTGTTTTGTAAGAGAGGTGATAGAAATATACCTAGAAAAAAGCAGATGTAGTAATAAATTCCTTTGATTAGCTACAGTATGAACAGAAAGAGTTGAGAAATAATGTGTAAAACCAGAAAAGAGTAAGTGACAAGTTAGAGCATTAACAAGAACACTTGAAGAAGATTAAGAACTGTCAAAACGGACGCTGAGTACAGAATATGGTACTTAGGAATGAAGATGCAACCGAGGGAGGCAAACTAGTCTTAAATAATGACATGAGTGATGATCAGTTGTAGGTGTGAGATCAGTTGCTATCTAAAACCAACTCCTAAATCACATAAGGTATGAATCTCTTTTGACTTCAAGTTTCTAGAGATTTCCTGTATTCTGAAACTGATCAACTATACATGTCCAAGTAGCTATTCTTATTTAATGTCTACTCTCATAGTGGTGACTCTATGGATATTCAGTATTATTTGACAGTTAATAAAAAGAATAACAAATTCACAAATTATACTGAAACTCTAGTCCAATTATTGAATTTAAATAAAAGGTGTGCGTACCTTTTATGCTGACATGTGTTTATGAAGATTAAAGCAGAGTGAAAAAAGAGTGCTAGGCTGTTGTAGTCCAAGTCTTGTGGGTAACTAGAATATGTTAGAGAGACTATATTATAGGATTCAGAAATTCAGCTTTTACAGATATCCAAAAAAATGACTCATTTTTTTGGCACAGATGTATAGATTTAAATGCCAGCAAGATATTTAATTAAAATAAACTGGGCATATGTTTAATCACCTTTTATTTCTTCCAAAAATTGTATTTTTTTTCATTTTCAAGAAGAATTTCCTAAACCCATTCTTTACTATGGGTAAATTTAGAAAACTTGGAAGTTTAATTTCTTAAAGAAAATAGTATTCATCAAATTATGCTAGTTGTTGAGTGACCCTCTGTACACCAAGGCACTTGGACTTGATCACAAGTGGGGAATCACTGGGTTAGGGCTAACAGTGGTGGCGGAAGTAGTAGTAGAAATATTAATACTTGTTTTCATTTGCTATGAGCCAGATACTATTCTAAAATCTCTTAAAATTAATTCATTTAACATTAGCAAACAATCCTATGAAATGAGAACTATCTTTTCTATATGAAGAAACTGGGGCAGACAGGCGGAATATTTTGCCTGGGCTCACACAGTTCGTTAGCTAGGAAACTGGGTTTCAAATCCTGGCCTTCAAGCTCCTGATCTCTGCTACTTTAAAATAAAATACATACTGCATTTAGAATATGAATTATCATAAATTTATTTTGAAAACATGTCTTGCACCTTCCAATGGGTTGAAGTTTGCCAGTAAGCATACATTTTGGGGGCATTCCCAATAGAAAGAAATATTTCCACCGATCCACAAATTATCACAAATTTTTCCCATCATTGTCAGGTCTGAGAAAGAGGTAAAATCTCACGTATATAACCTAGTAAGGTCATGGGTCACCTTGACTTCATTAGCATAATCTATAGACAATTCTTTAATTTATAATAATGAGCATTCCAGAGACTGAATAATTCCGTTTCTTTCTTAGAATAAGCCTCATACGTTAACAGAACAATATTTGCTCCACTTTTTTATTCCATTTGCTAGAATTTTATTTAGATTATTCCACTTTTATAGTAATATTTTTAATTGTTAATTTATTGGATGATCTTACCAGGTTTTGTTATTAAGTGTATTCTGGCTTTATAAAATTATTAGATGATTTGGTTCTGGTGTTTTCTTTTTTAACAATAGAGATCTTTAATCATTTTCATATTCTTCAATAAGATAATTGAACTTTTAAGGTTCGTATTTGTTCTAGGGTAACACTATGGTAATCTACATTTTTTTCTAGAAATTCACCCATTTCTTTTAGTGCTTCAAATTTGTTGCCATAGAGTTGCAAATGGTATTAACTTGCTCTTTCATTGTCTCCCAAATTTTGCATGAATAATGTAATTTTGCTCTTTTATGGAAAAACTGAAAAATACTTAGCAAAGATCTGAAAATGATTTGACAAAAATTCTATTTATAATAATGATGAATTATGCCTGTTTGTTATTCTAAGTACAATATAAGTGGGATTACAACATTGTTTTAACATTCTTAGATTTTTAAATGCTTAAAACATTCTTAGATTTAGGTATAATGTCATCTGCATTTGTATTTATATAACCCCTATAAATAATGCATCTGTATATGTACCATCGTGTAATCTTTAGACCTCTTTGTCACTAAAACTTCTGACTGCCCCAGGGAAACAAAAAATATACACAATAGATGACAACTATATAGCAATTGATTGAGAAAGCACTATCTTATCACATGTAACTATTTCATTTGGCCTTCACTGCTCATGGTACTAAAGGGGTAAATTCAGTGACTATGCTCCTTGCCATGTGGTGTACACAGCCTACTGGAATGAGATTAAAATGTCCTACTTTGGTTCTATTCTTAACTCTAAAATTATATAAATAAATTATCTAAAATTATCCATGAGTCTTAGGACAAATCATTTCTAGCTCTGAATTTTCTCATCTGTAAATTGAGAGGGTTGAATTAGATCAGTGATTCTCATCATTGGCTGTACATTAGAGTCACATGAGGAGCTTTAAAAAATTAGTGACACACAGACCCGACCCCTAAGGATACTGGAATAACTAATCTGAGGTAAGGACCAAGCATTATTTGAAATTTCTTGGGTGATTTTTTAATGTGTAGCCTGAGTTGAAGACTGCTAGATGAGATTCTACCTAACATCTTTTTCAAACTCTAAGAATTACACTTTTTTCATTATCAGTGAATTGTATTATAAAGCATTCTTTTTTTTCTTGGCTTATATTGTCAATATTAGAATAGGCTTTTTCAACTAATCCATGAGGTAATATTACAGCTGAATTATAAATTGTAAGATATAGTTAAGGGAAACAAACATTACATACATGAATATTTGTTTATTTAGTTTTACTATGTGAGGTATAACTTACTTATGTGTGATGGCTCTTATGGGCCTCAGGCTATGTCTGTGTAGAGCCCATGATTTGAATATAATAGTAAAATGCTGTACTGATCCATATCTGCATTGTGACATCTGAAATTCCTCCGACTGGCAGACTTAATACTGCCCAATATTCTGGAATGCCTTGGTAGACCCTTCATGAACCTGAATTTCTGTGGTGGGTGATGACTCATTTTGTCAATCTAGAGAACATCACATGTGACTTTTAGTCAATGTATACTTGGAACTTGATTTTTTCAGTGAAAGTGATATCAAGAATTTGTTTTAGTCATTGAGACACCTCACATGAATATGTGTTGAATATTAAATATAAATAAAAATGTAAAAACCTTCAAAGAAACCAAGTTACCCCCAAAATGGGCAGAGTATCTGAACAGACACTTTTCCAAAGAAGAAATTCAGTTGGCCAATAAGCACATGAGAATATGCTCCACATTACTAGTCATCAGGGAAATGAAAATTAAAACCACAATGAGATATCACCTCACACCACTTAGGATGGCGAATATCCAACACACAAGAAACAACAAATGCTGGAGAGGATGCAGAGAAAGGGGAACCCTCCTACACTGCTAGTGGGAATGTAAATTGGATCAACCATTGTGGAAAGCAATATAGAGGTTCCTCAAAATATTTAAAATAAAATATCACTTGATCCAGTAATTCCACTCCTAGGAGTTTACCCAAAGAAAACATGACCCCAGATTCAAAAAGACAGATGCACCCCTATGTTTATCGCAGCACTATTTACAATAGCCAAGAAATGGAAGCAACCTAAGTGTCCATCAGTAGATGAATGAATAAAGATGTAGTACATATACGCAATAGAATATTATTCAGCCATAAGAAGAAAAAAAATCCTATCATTTGCAACAACATGGATGGTGCTAGATGGTATTATGCTCAGTGAAATAAACCAGGTGGAGAAAGATAAGTACCAACTGATTTCACCCATTTGTGGAGTATAACAACAAAGCAAAACTGAAGGAACAAAACATCAGACTCAGACTCTAAGAAGGGACTAGTGGTTATGAAAAGGAAGGGTATGGGAGGGTGGTTGGGGAGGGAGAAGGGAATTAAGGGGCACTACAATTAACAATCACAATATAGGTCGGTGATGGGGAAGGCAGTGCAGCATGAAGACAAGTAATGACTCTATAGCATCTTACTATGCTGATAGACAGTGACTGTGATGGGGTGGTGTGAGGACTTGATAATATGGGTGAATGTTGAAACCACAATTTTGTTCATGTGTAACCTTCATAAGATTGTATGTCAATGATACTTTAAAAAAAAAAACTAGTTACCCATCCAGAATATGTTTAAGTAATTTAAAATTTCTGCGTATTTATTTTCAGTTAGGTCCAAATTTATATTTTTGAGAAAACAAAATCTTTTATTTTATATATATATATATATATATATATATGTACATATATAGACACACAAAGATACATATATACACATACATGCACACACACACACAAAATACATATACGTGAAATGAGTGACAATATTTTAAGGAACTAGAATGAGAAGTTGTGAATAAGTTACCTGTATCACACATGAAGCATTATTGTGTTATTTAAAGTAGATTTAAATTAGTTGTGAATGCTTATTGCAAATTCTAAGACAGCCATTGAGGTTTTTTTGTTTTTGTTTATGCTTAGTATAATATGCTTAGGAGAGAAAATGGCATCATAAAAAGCCTTCAGAACCAGAGAAGTCAGAAAAGAAAAGCAAACATGAAATAACAATGGTAATGAATAGAAACACCCACAAACATGGTAGGTATTGACTACATCAATAACAATTATCAGTGTGAATGGTCTACATACACTAATAAAAATACATACAAAATCAGGTAAAGTGGACTTTTTAAAAAAATTAAACTATATGTTGTCTATAAGAAATCCATTTCAAGTATACAGACAGAGGTAGATTGAAAGTAAAGGGATGAGATACCATGACAATACAGTCAAAATAAAGCTGGAATACTTTGTTAATTTCAGACAAAGACTTCAGAACAAAAAATATTATCAGGGATAAAAGGAGAAATCACATAATGACAAAGGGGTGGTTTCTCTAAATAGACATAACAAGTCTTGATGGGTAATTTGTGAGGTTGATTCATGAGGTCAAAACTGATAGAACTACCAAAAAGAAAATAGACAAGTCCACTGCTATGACGAATATTATTGTAGAATTCAGCACTCTTCTTTAATTGTTAGGTCCAGCAGGCAGAAAATCTCTAAGGTGGTTGAACTGAATAGTGCCATCAATGAATTGGACCTAAATGACTTTTATAAACTTCAAACAGCAGCTGTATACACATTTTTGTAAAGTTTGCATGGATTATTTACTGAGATAGACCACATTATTGGCAATAAAACACAGCTGAAAAAAAATTTTATATATATATTTTTAATTGAAGTACAGTTGATATACAGTATTATATTGGCTTCAAGTACACAACATAGTGATTCAACAGTTATATATATTATTAAATGTTCACCCCAACTAGTGCAGTTATTATCTGTCAACAAGAAAGATATTACAGAACTACTGACTATATTCTCTAAGTTGCACTGATTGAGGTTTTGTGCGTCTTTATACCCTTCACCTATTTCACCTCTCCTTCCTATCCCCTCCCCCATAGTAACTACCAGTAACTTCTCAGTGTCTTTGAGTCTAATCACAGCTAAAAAATTTAAAAAGATTAGAAGTTATACAAAATGCATTCTCAAAAAGCACAAAATCATTTAGATGAAGATCCACAGTGGAAAGATAACTGAAAAATCCCTAACTATTTGGAGATTACCAACACATTCCTAAATAATACATGAGTCAAAGACGAAGTCCTAAAAGCCATTTTTTAATATTTTGAACTAAATTAAAGTGAAAATATGTCAATAAATATGTAGAATGAAGCAAAAGCAGGATTAGAGGGAAATTTATAGCCCTGGATATATATACTAGAAGAGAAGAAATATATAAAATCAATAAGCTTCCCTCTCTGGAAACTATAGAAAGAACATAAATTTAAACCTAAAGCAAAAAGAAGATATAAATTTATATAAAATAAGTAAAAATTAAAGCAGAAATCAATGAAATTGAAAACATGAAATTGATAGAGAAAAGTAACAAAATTAAAAAACTCACTCTTTGAAAAGATCAGTAAAATGGATAAGCCTCTAGATGACCTAAAGAGAGAGAGATAGAGAAGACAGAAATTATAACTACCAGAAATGAGAGTCGTCACTACTGAATCCATGGGCATTAAAAAGATAATAAATATATGAACAACTCTATGCACAGAAATTTGATAACTTAGGTAAATGGACCAGTTTCCTGAAACTCAGAAGCTACCAAAACTCACATAAGAAATATGTAAGTAGTCACATATCTAGTAAGTAAGTTAAATCAATAATTAATAACTTTCCTAAACAGAAAGCAACATGCCCAGATGGGGTCAATGGTGAATCACAGTAAACATTTAAAGAAGAAATTTACCAGTTCTCTACAATATCTTGTGGAAAATAGAAGCCAAAATTACTCTAATACCAAAACCAGATAAATGCATTATAAGGAAAAACTACAGACCATGAACACAGATATAAAAATCCTCAATGAAATATTAGAAAATAGAATCCACAACATATAAAAAGAACTGTAGACCATGACCAAGTAGGATTTCTTCTAAGTATTCGAGGTCAGTTCAACAATCAGAAATTAATTTAATTCAGCACAATTACTGGCTAAAGAAAAACAAACAAACAAAACATATGATCAAATCACTTGATGCAGAAAAAAACATTAACAAATTCATTCATTCATGGTAACTCTCAACAAACTGGGAATGGAGGATAATATCCTCAACTTAATAACTACTAAAAACTTACAGGTAATAGTGAGAAATTGGGTGTTTTTCTCCTAACATTGGGAAAAAAGAATATACCCTTTTATCATTCTTTAATTTTCATACTGGAATTGCTATCCAGTGCAATAAGACAATAAAAGCAAAATGAATACAGATTGATAAGGAAAACACTGCTTTTGTTCACAGATGACATTATTATCTATGTAGAAACCTCAAAGATTGAAAAAAGTCTCTCAGTAATAATATGCCACTACAGCAAGGTCACAGGATGCAAGGTTAATATATAAAAGTCAATTGCCCTCATTGTGCACCAGTAATGAATAATTATAATTTTGAAATTAGAAATCATGTGCAATAACCTCAAAAATATTAAATACTTAAGACATGAGTTTAATAAAATATATATAGGATCTGTGTTAGGTAACTATAAAACTCTGATGGAATAAATCAAAGAAATTTAAATAAAGATTTTCTTTGTGGTTTGGAAGACTCAAGATTGTTACAATACCAGTTCTTCATAAATTTATCTATAGGTTTAACACAATCCAAATCAAATTTATAGCAAGCCATATTCTGGATATTGGTAAAGTCATTCTAAATTTATTTGGAAAGGCAAAAGACCAGGGAAACACAGCACAATACCAAAAAAGAACAAAGTTTGAGGACTGACACTATTTGACTTCAAGAATTATAAAGCTCCTGTAATCAAAAACATACTGGTATTGTCAAAAGTATAGGCACATAGATCAATGAAACTATATAGACAGCCCAGAAATAGACCCACAAATATAATCAACTGATCTTTACAGCAAAGGCAATTCAAGTGAAGAAAACATAGTCTAAGTCTTAAATATTTTCTACAAAGGGTGCTAGAAAAATTGGACATTATTTTGCCAAAAATAACAATAACAAATATAGATCCAGATCTTCTATCTTTTACAAAAGTTAACTCAAAATGAATCATAGATCAATGGTTGCCAGGTGGTCTGAGTGAGCAGGAAGTAGGTGAAACACAGGGGTTCTACAGGGCAAATAAACTATTCTCTATGATTGTGTATGGTGAATATGTCGTTATTCATTTGTCAAAACCAATAGAATTTTCCAACCCATACAAATGAACCTTTAATGTATATAAATATTTTAAAATAATTTGGAGGTTGAAGGAGTCCAGAAAAGAATGCAGACTGGGATAAGAGAATCTAACTATTTTACAAATGTATGAAAAACCTTCACTGAAGGAAATGGAGGAAAAGGTGCTAAACTAAGTAACTTGAAAATAGGGACCTCATAAGTCTAAAGGGAAAAGTAACTGGACATAAGTACTGTATTCTTGTTGATAACATCATTTCCTATTGCAGTAAGGACTAACAACTCTAACACGTGTATGCTAGAATTGAACCGTGTGATTAAATGGATTGCAGATTGTAGCAACCAGGTTCTCGCTGTTGCAGCGGGAATCTACAGATAAACAGGAGGAGGAGACTAGAAGGATCCATACAGTAATGGACTAGAGCTGGAAACAACAGAAAGAACTCATATTTCACTTAATATACATACAGATGGTTACATAAAGAAGTATTTACAGATATGTGTATATACTTGAATAGTATACACACATGTATTTCCTTGTTACGACAGAGAAGCCTAAGAGAAATGAGACACCAGTAACAATTAACAAACCTAGAATGCAGAACTTGATTTCCAATGCCATTAAAAGGAACCAGAGCTCTTGGGCAAAATGTTGAATCTATGATTGCAGAGGGAAATTAAGAAATATATGGAGAGACTGGAGCATCCTACAGTGCTGGGAAGTAAGGAATTCTAAAAATAAGAAAAACAAAACAAAACAACCCACAAATATAATAGGGTATGTTGAAGGGACACAGGAGCCAACTGAAAGAGCTGCCAGTGACTGAAGCTGGGGACATTTGAGTAAAAATATAAGAAGTGTTAGATTATAGCCCAAAGTATAAAACAAATACCCATAAGTCTAGACTGCTATAAATAAGAGATTGAATAAATAAATGGAGACAAAGAGACATTCATTTGTCTCCATTCAGAGAATGGATTCAACGTAGATTCATTCAACGTTGAATTCAACGTAGGTAGATCCTCCGTCATAACGAGGCAGAGCATAAATCCCACTCCTTAAGTAAGGAGTGTGCACACCTAATTCCATCCAAGAATATAGTTTGAAAAGGGTGAACAGTATTAACTGGACAGTGGGAAACACTTCTCAGCCAGGTGGTCAAGCTTATCAGCAACAGCAGCCAGTCATATTAACAGTATACACTCTTGAAATGACATAAGATTGGAAATTTACCTCTATGATCTCCCCTAAAACTCATAATCCCAGTGTAATCATGAGAAAAATATCTGACAAGTTGCAATAGGAATCCTACGATATTCATTGATCTAAAACAAGGAAAGTCTGCAAAACTGTCACAGCCAAGAGGAGCTGAAGGAGACATGCCTACTGAAGGCAGTGCGCTATCCTAGAATCCTAGATGGTTTTCTGGGGCACAAAAGGGACATTAGGTAAAAGCCAAGGAAATCTGAAGAAAGCATAACTTTCACCAATAATGATGTATGAATATTGTTTCACTAACTGTGGCAAAAATACATACCATGAAAGATACCATTAGAGGAAACTGTATGGGGGTGTTGAAGGGAATTTGAACTATCTGTTCAATTTTTCTGTAAATCTAAAGCCCTTCTGAGAAATATTCTATTAATCAAATATTTTCTAATTAAAAAAAATGAGTTCTGAAGAATATTGCTACTGAAATGACCCAAACAGTTAAAGAGGCATCCAGTTTTAGGTTTAGATTTGAGCCATGACACTAATCAAAATTTCATTAATTTTTAGAAGATTTAAATTTTGGTTATATGTGTGAAGAGGATGATACTGCAACGTATTTCACAGAATTTTATGGTCTCTAATGAAATTTCCAAAGTGGCATGAAAGGTGGAATTAATTTGTCTCCAAAGGGGATTGGTGCTTTACATTTTATGATTTAAAAGTCACATTGTAAGGTATACAGCATGATTCGATATTCATATACATGGCAAAATGTTATAGTCAAATATATCTATCCCCTCACATAGTCACCTCATGTGTGTGTTGGCAGGGGGTGGCAGGTGATCTACATCCTTAGCAGATTTCCAGTCTTCAATAAAGTTATTAACTATAGTCATCATGTTGTACATTAGATCTCTAGATTAATATGCAACTTTGTATCCTTTGTCCAACATCTTCCATTTCCCCCATCCCGCTACCCAAGTAACCATTTTCTACTCTGTGCTTCTAAATTTGGCTTTCTGAGATTCCATATTTAAGTGATATGATGCAGTTTTCTTCTTTACGTGTATTTCCTTCCACTTAATGTATTGTCCTCCACTAACTTTTGTGGTGTCATTATCAATATCCAGCACTTATATCTTAATTTTCTAATGTATCAAATAAAAAGACAGAAAATTCAGAGGGCTAAGCTAAGTCTGATAGCTTGACTCCCTTGATATACTGAGTTAGGGCAAGTGAAGAGAGCATTGGAAGGACCAATCTAGTTAGAACAGTCAGTAGACTCCATTGTTAGGTAAAAGAGCCAACACATTCAATTTGAGTTACTGAGCAGGGCTTTAAAACATACAATATTCAGTAATCCTCAGTGTTCTTTATCTGAGCAAATAGCTATTATGCAAACAGAAATGTCCTCCGTGTTATAATTCTATGGGGTCTCACTTGTTATAAAGCTGGTGAAATCACCATAAAGTATCAAAGAAGCACTGTCATCACTTTCATGACTCCACCTGCGCAAAGTACAGAAGGATCCTTCATGCCCAAAGGAGAAACAAATGGCTTCTTGTTGCGTCTCCGAGTGTATAAGGATGCTCTTCACTCCTCTTTGCAGGAAGAACAGAATTTAGGCCAGTAGAAAAAGAGGTGAATGTGTTATAAGTATCCCTCTATGCCTGTCTGTCTCCTACTTTTATTCTATAACCACACTCATCAGATTCTTCACAGCCCCCGAACTATCCTTTCTCTGGAGGGTCCTATCATGACCCCATGCTGCCTTATTCTCAACGCTTTCTCCTTATTATGTACAAAACCCTTCCTTGAACCTGCCAAGTGTTCTGCTCTATGGAGTTGAGAAAGAAAGTTGAAGCATGGCAAATAAATGCTTTCAGTATTTCATTTCAAAGAAAGATTTGGTAGGACTTTCAAGAAAGGTGGAAAGATTTTGAAAGTGAGAAATTAAAAAATGGAAGGAAACTTTCCTAATACCTCTGATTCATGACACAATTTTTACAAAGACGTGATAGGTTGTGCTTTTTCCTTGTTTTTTCCTCTCCCTTTTGATATTTGTCCAGCTGTTTTCCTATAATTTTCACAAGTTTTAGGACTCTACAATTCCCCCCCATTTTTAAAAGCCAACCCTGAAGTTAAGCCACCAAATTTTTATTTAATGCTACTGATTGCAATCCCCCAGAGTTTTAGGTGACAATGGGAATACAAACAAAAGTTGTAGTAAGAAAGAAAAGTGAAAGAGAAAAAGAAGCTAGGGGCAAGAAAACTATAAAATCATATCAAGAATTGAGATAATTTTGTGGTGAGTAAAACACATAGTTAAACCACACACATGCATTTATTAGAAGGAACCTCCAAGGCTTAGATGAGCTAAAATATACAGCAATATTTGGGAACACATCAAGAAATGAAAGATTATATTAGTGATAAATTTAGAACTATTTTAAATGACACACTAAATTTGGTTTATCTATTGCTTGGATTATACCTAATGAGAAAAAAGATAATAAAAGACATAGTAAAACACCACTATAACATGGAATTGACAAATATCTTAGTGTTTGCATAGTGTCAATTTTGCATGCTTGTTCAGTGAAACTGCTTGAATATTTTGAAGCTTGAGACTGACTTCAGAAGCTGACATACCACACCAGATATTGGTCTAATAAAAATTAGAATTTCTGAAATTATCTGATTTGATCAGAGACATCTTTCTTAGGCCCTTAATTCAAATAATTTTGACTCTTTACAAACACCAAGTCTATTCCCAAAGAATGAAGTCTTGCTACCATTTATGACATTTAAAATAATGCTGCCAAATGAAATAATGACAGTCAAAGATTTAAATCTGAAAGACACAAGAGTTGAGCTGTTGGAAGAAAAGATAGGGGAATAGCTTTTTGACTTTTAAAAAGGTAAAAATTTCTTAAATCAGATTAACCGCAAAAGAAAAAAATTTTGATAAATAGAAACATACTAAACACCATTAAGTGACTGAAAAGGCAATTCATATGGTTTAAGAAGACATACACAATACATATTCCTGACAAAGCATTTAGTGTATTCAGAGCACACTTGTCTCTACACATACCATAAACTCAAAAATCCCAATGAAAGAGAACACAAAGAAAAATGGACAAAAGACTGAAAAACATTAAAAAAAAAAGTTAAAAATCTAAATTGTCTATAAATATAGAAGAGGGCTTAATTTCATTAGTGAAATGCAAATTAAAGACTCAGTGAGATATCACTTACACTTACCAGAGTACTTTAAAACAATAACAATTAGAAATATATTGGAACAACTCAACAGTAATGCTGGTTGGAAGATAAATTGGTATAATTTTACCAAACTCTTTGACAATATCTACTTATCAAAAATGTTTGTACAATGTGATCCAACAATTCTATTCCTAGACACTAGGTTGCATCCTATGAAATTGCCAATATTCAGTGGTGATTCATAAAAAAAGCAAATTCATGTGGTTCACATACCCAAAAGAAGTTTTTCCATATATTCCCCAAATGTTATTGTTAGAAAGTTTTAAGCAGTACTATTCATATAGTCCCAAATTGGAAACTAATCAAATAAATGCTCAACATTGTAAAGTGTGGTCCATTCATATTGTTTACTATAAAGCAAAGAAAAAAGAATGTATGATTTCCAGCTACACTCAACTATATTGACAAATTGAACAAAGATACTGTTAAGAAGTCAGTCTGCAAGAAGCACATATTTTAAGAATTTTAGTGATATAAGATAGAAAAATAGTCAATATTAAACCTTAATGTTAAAATGCAAAGATCGGTTACCCTTCCTTGGGCTAGATAGTAACTAAAGAGATCATGAGGACATTCCTGGTGTGTGGGCAGTGATTTGCTTCTTGATCTGGTGCTCAGTTCACTGGCATGAAGATTCTGTGAGCTGTACATTTATATGTGCAATTTTAAGGTGAATATCAGACTTTTCAAATTGTTAATAACAATTGTGTCTCTTATGTTGTGAAGGTGCATTCTGAGGTTAGAAAATATCTAGAGAAATAGCCAGCTTGTAGGGAAAGTGTATACATTTCTGAGAAATCTGTACATGATAACAACACACAAAATCCCTCCATATTCCTGAAATAGGACACAAAGCTGTACTCAGGGCAATGCTAGATGCTGCAGAAATTGTGGAGATGGTTCTGAAAGCAGTAACTCAAAAATGCCTAATTGTCAAAAAACGCTCCCCTTGAATTGACATAAAACAGTGTATGTGAGGACTGTCACATTAGATATTTGCGAATGTAAAGTGCAGGAACAATTATGCAGAGCAGCAGTAATTCAAAGGTGCTTATAAACTTCAGATTTATGGTCTCTTTTTACCCAATAAAATGGAAAATTCTTAAAAATCTTTAAACATCTTGTACAAAGTACTTTTATGGTATCAGTCACCAGCCTATATTCGTGTTTTTCAGTTCTAAAATCATATTTTATACTACTGCTCACCATCAATTTTTACAGCTTGGCTTTGATAATCGTAGTGACACTTAAGGACATTGAATACCTCAGTTGTATACAAAGGTCATTTTTTCCTTTACTCACATGAATGTAAACTAAAGTCATTTCCATTTACTTGATCCAAATGTACTTCTTTTTGGTAGTTATGAACAAGTAGTTCATCCATTTTTAGCAAAGATAATATCTTTTTAGATTAATGGATATTTATTCATCAGACACAGCTGCACTGTTAGATAATTTCACCATTTCTTCATCAGAGAAACTTAGGGGCACCATTAACATTTTTCAGAAATACTAAAATACTAAGTATTTTAAGGAAAGGAAGGAAACATTGCTGGTAGTGAGTCTATAAACAAAAAAAGGTGGACATTGAAATGCTATGTGAAATCTTAAAACTATAAGTCGATTTAAAATAAATATTAGGCTTAAAAATGGAATTAAATTTTCTCAGTCAACATTAGACTTCAAATCTCAAGTCTATGCTTGAACATTAGACTCAGAACTCAAGAAGCTACTATGGGTGGAATTAATTTATATTTGAAAATGGAGGGTAATATGAGATAATGGTAATAACTTACCTTTGTACAGCAGTTTATTGATTTGAAAGCTTATTCTCAGAAAGCCAAGTAATTTATCCAAGTTCATAAATTTAGCACATGGCAGAGCTGGCGCTACAGAATAAATTTCAGGATTGTTTGCTTAGTATACATTCCACTGTACGAGGGCTCTATTTTCAAGGAAAATCAGCCAAAGTAGTTGTTCTCATTTAGCTCAGATGAGAAGGAAAAATGCAAATTAGGGATAGTTTGCCTAAAGTGGTAAATAAAGTTATACACCTAACAAGAGTCAGTTTGCAGGATCTCTATTTAATAACAATAAAAGACCTATAATGAAAGGAAAGGTAACTCTAGAACTAGTGACACTGGAATCACAGGTTTGCACAGGGACTTTTCCAGAGCTCAAGTTCTTAGACCCCACATCCTACATAAACTGGAGGAACACAGGCTGTTCCTAGGGAAACATGGCACATTCGTCATACTCCCTTAGCCAGCTGGAGTGAGAGGGAAAGGCCAGGACAAAATTAAGCCAGTGGGAAGCCCTAGGGGGCCATGACAACCACTGAAGGGATTCTAGAGCAGTCTACTGGGTATGCAGTAATAGGTGATGCTAAAAATTATATTGCATACACGCCATTTCTTTAACGTAAAGAGTGACCCATAAAGAGATTTTAAGCAATTGAAATTTAACAGATATCTGTATGTAACATATATCCATATTTATATAGATATCCATATTTATATCTGTAATGTAATGTATATCCATATTTATATAGATATCTGAAATCTATATCTAATCATACCTTTCTATGCCTGGATAGATTTATAGATACTCAAATGAGGATTTGAATATTCAAAACAGGAATTATTGTAGTATTTTATTTTTATTGAATCTAATGCCATCTGATATAACAAGGCACCTGAAATTCAGTCTTGGACACTCCGGATCCTGTGGTTTTTACAGCGAGCACAGTCTTCAGAGCCACCCCCACCCGGGGCTTCAGTCCATGCCAATTACCTGATTATTTTTGCCCAGAGCAGATAGTTTGGGCACAGGGGCCATTTCTGAGTGTGGTTTGGAGTCTATCTTCCCTACAGCACTGTAAGGCCATTAACTTTTGTGGTCCACTAAACATCCAAGGCTCTAGTTGGTGAGAGGATTTGGAGGGTGTGGGAGATGCCGGGGTCATTACCATTCTTGTGTCTCTAGATCTCTTGGCCCTCCGAGTTTGAGGCAAATTTATCTGCTCATTTCTATGACCTGCCTAGGCACTACATTAGATCTCTTCTCTCCAGCTAGCAATTCAGATAAAATCAAAGAAACCTGAAAAGTACAGGGCTCTGAAAACCAAGCCTGAAATTCTGGCTTTCTGAAGCAATTTCCACATTACATTTCACACCTCAAGACCCTGCTGAGGCAAGGGGCCTTTATGAATTGGCTACCCTCAGGTGAAGGGTGGAGATGTAAGAATACAGTAATGAAGGGACTCTAATGAGGTTCTGAATATATCACTTCCTACATGTAAAGCCTCAAATACAAAGGGCATTAATTTGATAAACAAAATCAATATTCAGTTGTGCTTTAAAAAAAAAAGCTCTATATGCCTTAATAACCCATATTTCCTTGTACTTCTGTGGTTATACTGTATTTATCCATTGCTGTTATTGCTGTAAATGTTTCATTTTGTTTGGGTTTGGCTTGATTTAAATCAGATGCTTTTCTTATTTAACATAGCTCTCTGGTTTGTTACTTAGGGTTTGCTTTTTTGGAGGAGGGAGTCAGTAACGTGTATGTATTACTGAGAGTTCTCTTTCTCCAAAAAGCTCATTATTTTAAATTTCTATAGCTCTAGCCACTGCACAGACTTGTAGAAACCCTGAATCTAAGCTCTGATCAGCTTCAGAAGTGTCACTGTGGCTCTGTTGTTGGCCTTATTCTCTGGGCACTCTGAAGTTTGAAGATGGCTGAGGTTGCAGCCGGTGCTGCCTTTGGAAGGAAGGCAATCACAGGGTGAAATAGGTACCCCCAAATTGTCTTTTTTTAAATTTAACAGTGTTAGTCACCTAGTCCCTTGGCTACAGCCATAAATTATTTTATAATGTAATTATCATATGAGCATTCTTGTGTATAGGTTTTAAAAACAGGCTAGAATTTCTTAGTAGTCCACTCATCTATGCCTCAATGTAATTTTTAAAGATACAAAACCAACAGTGTTCACTTAGTAACCAGACATGTGGCTTACATCCTTGAAACTTCCTTAATTTGCATAGTTGAGAATGACTTGGTCTCTTGTTTTCATAGAACTCCCATCCTTCTGTTTTATTAGGTTACAGCAAGGAGAGACTGAGGTTAGACTAACAGGAGCCTTCTGAATGTCTTTTGAGTTTTGCTTCAATTTTCTACACCCCCCTTTTATTATAAAGTGTAACAATTCAGTTAATAATTATAGTTCAAGGAATAATATGTATTTTGTATATTTTATTTGAATTTTATGGGTTGTCCCTAAAACTGTAAATGACACTGAAATGGCAGCACATATTTAACCAATGAATTTCCAAATTAATAAATTCCCTCAGAAAATATGTTAAACTTGAGTTCACAGTTTGGGATGACTTTTTTTATTGTAGCTTTAAGAGATATTAAAAACTGCTCAAAGAAGTCTACCAGACTAATATATCTTCTTTATCAAAAGAAAAAAAGCTGTGATCTATGTATATAGTGTTATAATTCATCATTAGTAGTTGGTTTATTCATGGCTTCTAAGTAAAGAAACCCTACTGCTGCAATTCCTGATTAGCAGACACTGAAGCTATATAATGCATTTAAATCTCTCAAGTTAAGAGCTGAAGATAAATAACAGTCTGATGAAATTAGTGCAATTATTTATAATAATGTGGAGTGATGATTTTAAAGCTTTTTAATAAAAAAATCATATTCCACCATAAAACTTAAAAGTTAACAACTACCCTTTCCTTTTTGAAGTTTTCTACTTAACTAAATTAAACAGATAACCTTCCCAGTTTTTCACGACTGTTATTATGTCACCTAGAGAGACAGTCTCTGTTTAAGATCCGTTGTGAAGGTAGCAGTGACTGATTACTTTGATGTCATTAAATATCTTCATAGTAAGAATCACCACTTATGAATTTAGTTAAAACTGTATAAATGGCTGTGCCTTCATGGATTTAAGTCTAAATTACCATCTAGGCATGTTAAACACTTGAGGTCGTTTGCTTAAATAAACTTCTGGCCAAACTCTATTTTCACTGTTATGTGAATGCTAATAAGCTAATAACATGTGTTACCAGTTTCATCACAAGATAAGTACCTATACTTGAAATTGAAATTTCTTAATCATGCAAAAGGAGGTGCTACTAGAACTGGCATCCTTACCTGTGTAGGATTATAAATGTTTTGGAATCAGAGCTGTTCTTGTTTGTAAGAGTTTACTCCACATTACAGAATGTGTGCTAACCCAGCCAGACATTGCACCCAGTCTGAAATTCTCCATCTCACATCTGTCTATTTTATGGTAATTCCATTGAATCTCGAAATTGTGCCTTAGCAACCACCTCATAAAGGTGTTAACACCTGATAGTGATAGCATTTGAAAATTTCGTTAGGAACACTTTTGACAATTCAGACCAGAGAATATAAATGGAGAATAAAACACAGGGTAACCCTCTGGAGACACAGTATGATGTGATTTAGGAATGAAAGAAGATGACGAGGTCTCCGAAGGAAAGATGGTGAGCAATGATATTAAGGATTGAATCTTAATATCAATTTTCTGAGAAAATATAAAATTTTCTCAGAATTTTGCCTCAGACATCTTCTTTTGAAACTTGCAACACTTCTAATTTGATAGATTTCAAACTATATTAGCCTAATTATCTAATGTAGTTTGAAGTTTAAGATTTGAAATCTATCAACCTAATCATCTGATATAGTTTGAAATCTAACAGGTTTTTAAAATGTAGAATTTTCTTCATTCTCTAAGAATACATGATAATATTCTAATCCACAGTGATAGTAACAAGGAAATGTTCGTATATTTCCCCAAAATATTTACACAATTGCTGAGGTATCCTTGTTAAAAAGTGACATAACTTGAGTGCCAGGAGCCAGTCCGAACTGCCCATTTGATGGCACCACCCAGATGCCCGGAAAGAAGGAACTGCAAAGCACACTTCTGAAAGGAGCATCCCCGCTACCTCTCCTTATTATTATGGAGTTTGGAAATGTTGTTATTGGTCAGTTACACACCTAAATTAGAAAGCCAAATTTAAAATACTTTGGGAGAAATGTTAGAGGCAAGACCCCCCTAATTCTTCCAGGTGGGAAAGATGCCTCAAGATAACTGCTGGGCATAGAAGCCAAGGGGCATAAATCTGCAAAGAAGTAAAAAGCTAACCTTTTCAAAGAACATTGCTTTTCTCTCACTTACCAACTTTACGTCTCCCTGTATGGCCCTGGAAGATGGCTGGTTAGCCATAGATGGGTAAGATTTCTCAAGGGAGGAACAACCTAAGACAGGCACAGTCGCAGGGGGGCCATCAGGTGAACAATTGGGGGTCAACAGAGGTGAGGCTCAGAACCTCACCACCCCCAGTTTTGAGAGAAATCTTCTGCGCCCATGGCTGTTGTTGCCCTTGTCTCGCTCAGATCAATACCCAGTTTATAGGCACCTGACCACCTACACTTACTTTCCTACTGCACTAAATTCTACTTTCCATCTTTATTTTATATCAAGATTTAAATATCTTTTATGAAAAAGTGAACTGTGTTAAACAGCTTTCTATTAGAAACTGTAATCTTTATTTTACCTACTATTTCAACATTTTATTAAAAAATAATAGGAGGGGAATGCGGAGAAGATATTAGAAACAAGTATCAAGTTATAATAAATAAGAATTGTATGAGTGGGTTCTAGTTCCCTCTCCTCGCCCACTGGCTCCATGAGGAATTTCTAAATGACTCCTAGACCCGTTGGGTCTTGTGGAATAATAGAACAATAAACGAAAGTGAGCATGAATTTTTGCATGTCAAAGGGCCTGGCATGATTACAGAGACTCTCCCAATAGAAAAGATCACTACCACAGATTTTATTGTAAATGGTTTAAGGAAACTCTAAGACAGACATGCCCCTGCTTCCCCCCCTAGGAAGAGAAGTGGCCCGACTGGGCCCCTGTGCCTTCCGCTTCAGTGGTCATTATCCCCTGACCTCATCCCCCCAGGGACAGCGCTTTCATCTCTATGAAACTGGGCACCTACCCAAGAGTACAGAGTTTTCAGTTCCCGCAATCGCAATTAGCTTAGTCTCACTGCACTACTTTAATGATACACTGTTGTGATGTTTTTCTTTAAATCTGCGCGTAATGCTCTAGACCTAGAAAAATAGACTTAGCTATATTTGTTAATCAGATGAATAGTAACCATGGCTATTTTAGAATCAATAATAAGGAAACTGCAAGTAGGGCCCAGGCCAACCAGGCATGAGGGAACAAGTCATGTTTGTTCCAAGACCACCAGGGAAGCCAGGCAAGCGTAAGTGCAAAAAATTAATGATTGCTAAGGCACCAATAATCTGACCTTTAAAGATTGTCCTTTATGGGAACACTTTTTCTGAAAGAACCAAATGATCTAATCTTTGTGAAACTGCATACTCAAAACATATATAACCTTGCTAAATTTCAATAAAACAGGCCAGGCTCCGCTTTTGCTAGTGTCTGTGTCTCATTCATCTCGTCAGTCGCTGACGCCGTTCCTCCTTCAGGGACTCCTGGACTCGCCAGAGCTGGACTCCAGCACTCGAGAGTTTTGAAGCACTTCGTAAATTTTAAGGCAAAAAGTGATGTGAAATATGGCAACATTTTGGTGTGTACCCTTCCATGGGGCTACCAATTTTTATCAGTAGAAAGGCCAGACACATCGCATAGTACTTTGCAAACACAAAATGTTGTCTCCTTTAGGAAAGTAGCTGTGAAATGGGGACCTTTGATTCTCAGTAAAGAGATGTTAGAGTTGTATGTCAGAAGTTTCTTTCATTAAACAAATACCCCACATTTAGGAGATAAACTGGGAAGCAAGGATCTCTAGAAAGTAGGAGAGATGGGAAACAGAGATGAACCAGTTTTCTGGAAGTGATTTGCCCCTAGGAAGTGACTTCATCAGAAACCAGGAGAGCTATAACCCTACATCCCACGAAAGATGGCATGATATGAAAGTGCCAAGACTTGGAGGCAGGATGAGCATACGAGTTATAGGCATCCACCCATCCAACTATACAGAACTGAATGTGTCATTAATAAACACAGCAATGGGTGGACTTACTTCACCCTGTGTTTTATGTGTCGCTTTGGGAGAGTAATGTTTGGACAGGAAATAAAGCCCTCAGGGTCTTGGGAAATTCCAATGTGTTTAAGAATGGAGGGTTGGTACTTGAGTATCATAATCTCAGGTGAGTACTTCTCACCTCCCTTTCTTAAGCCGCTGATTTGCATTATGTCTTCAAAATACTTCTCTTACTGATTTCATTTCTGTCACTTCCAGTCCCTGAATAATCTTTTCCCCCCTTATAATTAAGATAGATAAATAAGCCAGTTAACCTTTTTTAACTATTTACTGAACATTTCAGATGACTAAATGGCAAAAAATTTCCAAATCCTTCTTAGTACAAACTCATTAAAAAATAAAAAATGAGGTAATATTTTATTCTGTGTTTCTTAACGGACATAATGATGTTTTCTTCTGTTCATCCTTTCTCATCTGACTGTTGTCCTCTACTTGGATAACTTTTAGGGTCACCTCACTCTGTAGATATTTCCTCTAGACAAGAGTAGTTCATAGAGGAGTCACTGGGTGTTCCCGTAATATGACACTAAAAACTTAATATTATTCTTTCAAAGATCCCCTAAAACTCTGAAACATGGGCATGCAATCTCTGGAATGGACTTTCAAAATCTTTCTACCATTTAACCCTGAGAAGTAGCTTCCTACATTTCATCACAAACTGTTGTATTCATAATTCTGTCCATGGGTGCAATTAAAGCAAAGGGTGGTGACTCTCCACTCAGTGTCTGAACAGCAGAAATGGAAAGAGCTAGAAGAGCCCATTAGGCCAGGAATCGCTAGCTGAACTGTTCACTCCAGGCCAGTGAAAAAGCCGTATCTAGTCCAGGAATTTCAAACAAAGCATACCACTGCCAGTTTCTGTTCCCATCCCAATGTTTATCACTAGTACCAGCCTTGGCCTCAGAAACTATGTCAACAGAGCAATCCATGTACTACAAACTGACAACAGTGGGCAAATCAGTTAAAGCCTATTTGAATAGCTTCTTTGTAGAAACTGTAGCTCATCCCTAATTCCACAGGGTATTCTCAAGGGTGCTGGCTCACCAGAACTCTTAGCCATCTTGGTATTCCAGATTTTGAGCTTTTTGAACCTACCCTTCAATCTTTTCCCACTATTTCTGCTTTGACCATTCTTACTATAGGCCCATAACTGTTTCAGTAGAGATTGTGGTATTCCACCCTTAAAGGAAGCAGCTTACATATTAAAAATGATGTCTAAATATAGAAATTAAGGTAATATCTTCCTTTCCTATAATAAACATTAAGGAATATGCTAATACATCTATAATTTTTTTCTATAGCATACTTATCTTCCTAGAGTAGGATTTTCTTTCCTGTATAAGATATTGCTAGGATCTTTTAAAACTTCCTTTTAATAGTCTAATTCCATTTAGTCTTATAAGAGAATTCCATAATACTTATCTTTCCAACTTTTCTTTGTGCCTCTAAGCAAGCTACAGAAATGAAGATTAGAGAAAGGAATCTTGTTTTTATAAGTATCTAGAATAAATCCAAGTCACATTCCTATGGTAGCTGCAAAACTTATGCCTGTAAACATTCTTGAAATTTAAGGAGCGTTTGAAATAACAGATTTTTAAAAGCCACAATTTCTATTGTATAGGCTGTATGAGACTCCATCATGTAAGCTAGGTAAACCTAGCTCAGAGAAGAATATGCACAGACATTTTGTAGGTCATATTTCATTAGACTCATCTCAACTCTCCAATAGTATTCCTTTTCCATCATCCCATTACCCATTTCTATCTTCTGAACAGAAGATTGTGTCCATAAAAGGAATAGTTCCAAAATTCAAGATTTACAATAAATCTACAGTAATCAAGACAGCAAAGTACTGGCAAAATAGACAGACAGATCAATAGAATAGGGAAAGCCCAGAAACAAACCCCATTAATATAGTCAATGTCTTTGACAATGGAGAAAAGACAGACTCTTCAGCAAATGATGCTGGAACAACTGGACATCCACAGGCACACAAAAATGGATCTAGATATATACCTTATACCCTTCATAAAAAATGATCTCAATGATTTAGATCTCAAAGGTCTATGATTCAAATGTAATACAAAAAAAAGTCCCTGAAGGTAACATAGTTTCACCTAGATGACCTTCGGTATGTTGATGCCTTACAGATGCAACAAAGACAATATGTGAAAGATTGATAAAGTAGACTTCATTAAAATTAAAAACTTCTACTTGATGAAAGATGTTATGAATAGAATTATAAGGAAAGCCACAGACTGGGATAAAATATTTGCAAAAAACACATCTGATAAGGACTGTTATCCAAAACATATAAAGAACTCTTAAAACTCAGTAAGAAACTGGACATCTAGATTGTTCATCTTTACTCCTACTACAATTCAGAATTCTTAGAACAACTAACAAGAGACAAAGTATTTTGACATGATCAGGAAATAACTTAAGGCAAGGGATGAGTGGTTCCAGGATCCCTGACCACATGTATTTTAAAAGAAGGATTACTTTTCAATCATATTATAATTTGATTATGTGGAAATGAAAAGCTTAAAAGAGCATTTTGCAGATGTGTAAAAATTCACATGAAATCTGCTGCAGAGGGCTGAGCATGGGCTAAGAAAGGATATTAGACTTCATGTTTCTACGTAAGGTCTCTGTGTGATTGTGTACATTGTTATTCAACCTGTAAGGAGAGACATGTTATTAAATTTTATAGAGACAACACAAAGTGACAACAGGAAGGGTTTATTCAGTTGTCATCGTCTCAGCTCTGGGATTAAGAGCTGAACTCCTCGATTAAGAGAGAACTAATCTGGGATCACAAGCATAAATATTTCTAGAGTAAGGGTTTTGATCCATGGCAAGCTAAAAAGTAGTTTTATGCTCTGAAAAAATAAATCCTTTATCTTCCTCTTACTAGCTTATGGCCTCAAGTTGCCCTGATTTAGGTGTCTACTAAGGATCCTATTGAAATTTGTTGGTTGAAAAACCTTATCCCTCAGCCTTTAGATATTAAAAAATTGTTGTCCTTAAGGAGAAACATTCATTTATTATAAATACAATATTCAAAATAGTTATTTCTGGTTTGAATATGCTTTTCTTTGTCAACCAATGTATTCTTGAATTTCCATTTAATGAATTCCACTAAGTATTTTCTAATTATCATACCAAAGGGTATTTTTTTTTTTGCAGTAATGATGAACTATTAAATGTTTCATTTTCTACAAACCCTGTATTTATGCATTTTGTATGGGCTTGAAGTTTTCTTATTTTGTAGGAGTTTGAGAGAGGCCAGTGAATTGTTGGTCCAGGTCTTGGCACCAGGCATTGCTGCAGTGAGCTCAGTGTCCTTCAGCTTCTACTGCCAAAGAAGGACGTAATCAATTCCATACCATCATTTGGCTCTGGGGGATCCAGGATGTATTTGCGATGCAATGACATGTCCTGAGTACACTGTGGCTTACTTACACTGCTGCTTAGCAAGCATTTAATATTGATCTAGGTAATAACTGTCATTCTTAGCCCTGCATGATCTGACTTTAGTAGTACTAATACATGAAGAGAAAATTGAAATCAAGATAATGTTATTGCATTCCAGCAATTTTGTTGGGTAATCTGCTTAGATCTTACTACATTTTCCCTAACAGTTTTTGCTGTAGTAGGTGTCCATTTGTTGATCATTTGTTCTCTCTGAAAAGCTGGGATATAATCAAAGAGTCATCAATATCTTTAGGAATATCGATGAGTTCTTAAAGAATGACTTGACTAGAATTTTGAAGAAAGTATTAAAATGGCAGTCAGACTTGTATGTTTCATCCTAGCTATAATAATATATAAGTTCTACAGCCTAACCTCATCCCTGGTTTTCTTTGTTCTTTTTCTGCTTTCTTATCCTTAAATTGAGACAATTTCCTTAAGGCCTTTTCTGCCTCCAAAAATTCTACAAGCTTATGACCAGTTACAGAATCAATACTGCACATAAACTATTTTTGAGGAAATGAAGCTATTCAAAACATAGGCATATTCAGTATATTTTAAGTTTATTGACATGACAACTGCTCTAGTGTCAATTTCAAGAAACTTCAAAACTGAAATATATATTATACTATCACATAAAGACTCATCCTCACATCAACTCAACTTCTGAATGTATATTGTTAAGTTTCTTTGGTCTCAAGTAATAGAAATTGAAGCATCTCCCAGAACACAGTGGCAGGGAATGCACCTGAACCCTGTAAAGGAGCCGAACCTGAACTGAGCCTGGAGATCTATCAGATGTATGACAGTCAGAGAGAGTGTCCTGTTCTAAGCAGTTCTGCCTACAGCTAATCTAAAGAATACTTTTTCAAAAGAGCTTTGCCTTTCAATTTCCTCCAATCTACAGGAAGTATTCCTTCCTGTTAGACTTGCTCATTGCCAAGTGTTTTTGCTTTCTTGGCACTTAAGAGAATTTCTTTTATGTATTTACCATATGGGTATACTTATTTTTTCATTTTGTGTCTATTGTGCCCATCTCACTATGAACTTAAGCCTTCAGAAGGCATGGGTCATAACTGCTAGGATTGTTAATGTTTCCTAAGCAGCCAGCCCAATGCTGATGTGAAGAAGGTGTTCAGTAAGTGGCCCCTGAGTGAATAGGGCCACATAGTCCCATTCATCTTCACTACTTTCTGCAGCCAGCTTGATTCTTCTTTATACATCTAAGGCCTGCTTCCTTGGTTCTCCATGCACAGTGGTGTCATTCTGACCATTGATCATCTACAGATCAATTCTAATTCCAAATACTACCCTTGAGATCATCACTGCATAATAGAATGTAGGGGTCGGCAGTGTCCCACCTGTCTTCATTCATATCACTAAAAATAAAGTTCTCAGGGAATATTAAAGGAGAGGCACCAATATTACATGTAAGCCTTCCTCCCAAGTACAAGCATAGTCTTCCAGCAGGAATAAGAGTCAACCCACTTGTTCTGAACAAAAAGAATACACATCAAACATATCTTTTTTAGTTCCTTTATGTTCTTGGCACTGATGCTGGGTACTATGAAGGATTTAAAAGACAAAAAAATAATGGTATGATCAAGTTTCTACCCCGAGGAACTTAAGCTATTAAGTTAAGCTCAACAGAAATCAGATGGTCACAAATTAAAGAGAAAAAAACCAGCCTCATTGCATCTAAATACTTATCTTTCTCCCTGTGGAAGATTTTTGATTGATAAAGACCAAGTCCTTGATAAAGTATGTCAACTTTTTGAAAAATATTTATACAAAGTGTGTATATGTGTATACACACAGATATATTAACTATATGAAAAAATATTAGTGAAAAATTATATAAAGTATCTAAAATCTCCAAGAGCATATATGTTACCCTTCCATAATGATTTCTTGTGTATAATGAAGCATTAGAAGATAAAAATAGAAAGTAATATGATGGTTATCTAGGTGGGCTGGAGAATAATAAGGTAGAAAGGATAAGACTAGAAGCTAGGTTTTTTGTTTTTTTTTAAGAATATAACTTTTTGTATAATATGAATTACTTTACAAAGAGTTGACACTGAACTAACTTTTCATTAGAAGAGATGCTTATTACATTAAGGCTAGAAACAGCATTTGTTGTCCTAAATTGACTAAGCATGATTTTTATTTGCCAAACCAATCAAGCATTACTTCCATGGATTATGTGATCATCTAAGGAAACACCTTTGTTGAATGCAAGTTCTAATTATATTTGCTGTAAGAATAAGCAGTAACAGAGGCCACTAATAAAACAAGTACATTGGTTTTACATTTTCTCCTCTGTTATCACAAAGCTATTCAGTCTTTAAATGCTTCTCCTCAACTACATTTGGCTACATGCCATAAATTAGTCCTCCCTTTACTCATTTTTTAAAAGAACCCATTAGCATAAGAAAGTTATCAGCCTTGTTTCAGCTGCATTTTTCTCTTGGAAGATTTCCCTATGACTTGTTTCTTGGCACATGTGTGTATCAGGAGATACGTGAATGACACCTTAATGAAAGAAATTAAAGGAGATTAGACAATTGTGGAAGAGATGGAGAAGTAGATGTACATAGGCATTTGGGGGTGAAGCAGAACACGGATAAAAACTGAAAATGTTGACATCTTCACACAGGTGCTACAGATGGGCAAACTGGCAACAATATGGATGAGCCTGGTGAAATAAACCGAAGAAAAAAAGTCTGCATAATCTCACATGTGAAATCTAAAGGTCAAATATATAAAAGAGTACGATGGTGGCTACAGGGGTGGGGCGGTGGGAAAAAGGAGATGTTGATCAGAGGGTTCAAAGCGGCAGTTGCGTAGATTGAATAGATCTAGAGATCTAATGTACAGCCGGATGATTGAGAATACTGTATTGAATACTGGAAAGCTGCTAAGAGTAGATCACTGCTGCTCTCCTCACATACACAGAAGACAGCAATTACGCGATGGGTGTGTTAATTCATTTGATTGTAGTAATTATTTTACTATTACATCAAATCATGTTGAATACTTTAAATATAAACAAATCTCATTTTAAAAAATAATAGGCAAGAAGGTAGAGGCTAAAGTTAAGAGAAATTTGAAAAAACATTGGCTTTCTGTAAACTACAAAGAATAAAAACAATTAGATTTTTAAAAGCTTCTAACTCAGTACATGTTTATCTTATTAACATTTGTCTTTAATTCTAGGATGTTATATCAATACACTGAGGTAACCGTATTTTCTGACCAAAAATAGATATAACTATATCTGGAAAATTTTTCTAAAGTTTAACTTTGTATGAAGATAATTCAAAATCAAATTAATTTGTGTTTCACTCATCAAATCTGTTGAAGACAAAATTACGTAGCTCTAGGATTTGCCTAGAAACACGTACAATATACTTACCACACATAGATTTTCTTCATGCTTCTGACAACTTGCATCTCATAAAATGATAATAAGATGGTAAGCTTGAATACAGCCTGGGAAACTGTAGGAAACTAAATAATCATAGAACTTTGGAGTTATAGAGAGCTCTAGGGAGAAATGATCAATGGATGCTCTTCTAAGACAGGAATCTCATAATATTAAGACGACTGAAATATTCTTAGTTTAAAAGCATAAGGTAATTTGATAAGAAAGTCACAACATCAGAAGACATCCAAAGAGGGAAGAAGCAAAATGATATTCTAGAAAAAGTGTTGGATCACAAGAAGTTAGAAAATCTGAATATTAACATTTGCTCTACCACGTGTTAGCTATGTGATGATGCGCACACAGGGTGACCACGGAGGAGGGAGCCCAGTTGCTAGTTCTTAACGCAGGGTAGTAATGGCCTCTCCTTTCCATCTTGCACTGTTGCTAGTAGGGCCAAAGATCATGATATGTATAAATGAATTCACATTTATCCTTGAAGTGATAATAAAAATAAACTTAACCATGTTATTCAAAAATAAACTCAACCGTGTTGTACACCTGCCACTTACAAACCTTTTCCTGAAAAACCATTAATGAAGATATTTAGTACAATGATCTAAAAATATGATTCATTTCTTTGTGAAATTTCTATAGCTGCGACTGCAGAAACAGTTGTAACAATCATGGGCTGCTTGAGATGTCCCCCCACCCAGTCTTTAGGTCTAAGCCTGAAAAACTTTCGGAGAGGTGCATTTCTGTTGCTTCCTATCTCCATTATGTTGCTGCTGTTCTGTTCAATAAATCAAAGTGATTATGGAGTATTTTAAAATTACAAAATCTGTAGGAAAACATGCAGCCATCATCCAAATTAAGTTAACATTTCCACACATTTGCTTCATAACTTGGCTTCATAACTAAAGAACTATAAAGTCAAAGCCTCTTTCCCTTCTCATGGGTAACTCTTCTCTTGAAGCTGTTGTGTATCTTCCCATTTTGTGAGAGTTTTCCTAAAAATTAGTGCATGTACTCATGAATAACATCACATTCTGTATGAGTTTTAAAGATGGGGAAGTTTCTCTGGCAGTTTTCTATTGGCAACTCTGATATTTTCAATCATCTGCCCTCTCCTGTTCACGGGTGCCTGGGAGTCTGGGCGACTGCCAGCAGTGATGGGGGTTAGATTCTTTCTGTAAGAGGACTTAAGAGGCTGCTTTATAGTAAAGATTTTCATTCCTTAACAGATCAGGAAGATTACTTTAGAGATGTTAGGTATGGAGAGCAGTGAAGATATGTATGATCACACTGTAAAAGGGAACTTAGTGTTTCTCAAATCATGACTAGTGTGTTTTTATGAAGTCTAACCTGTGTGGCATATGGCAGTGGCAGGGACAATTGTCTGAGGTCAGATACCCTTGATTTTCCAATTCTGCTGTTTCCTTTGATTCTAAATTTTCTTCTAGCTGTGTGTGTGTTGATACTTCGGTAATAAAACTGTATACAGTTTTAAGGGAAAAGATGTATGAGAGGGTATGTATGAGAGGGAAGGATGTATGAGAGGAATGGAGATAGTTTGGGGTGTAAAAAGTGTGCTCCATGTTGCTGTCAAAGTATCAACATTTGAATCCTCTTCAAACCTACTCACACGTAAGAGCAGGAAGTCCAAGAAATTCTTTCCAGTTATGTATAGGTTTAGAGACTCAAAGGTATGTTAGTATCATCCATTCCTGCTTCATTTCAAAGGAAAAAATGCAGTAAGTTTTGTGTTTTTTTGGTGTTGAGGTATAATTGATATACAGTATTATGTTAGTTTCAGGTGTGCAACATAGCAATTTAACATCTGTGTGCTTTGTAAAATGGCCACCACTATAAGTCTAGTTACCATCTGTCACTTTACAAAGTTAAAACAATATTATTGACTCTAGTCCCCATGCTATCCATTATATCCCCATGACTTTTTATAACTGGAACTTTGTACTTCTTAATCCTCTTCAACCACTGTGACCCCTGTAAACCCCCCTCCACTCTGGCAATCACCAATCTGTTCACTGTATCAGAGGTGAAGTTTTGTTTTGCTTTTTAGATTCTACAGTACATGAAATTTTGACGTTATTTGCAATTCTCTGGCTTATTTCACTTAGCATAGTGTCCATGGTTGATCCATGTGGTAGCAAAGATTTCATTCTTTTTGTATACATAACATAACTTCTTTATCCATTCATCCACTGAGGGACACTTAGGTCATTTCTGTATCTTGGCTATTGTAAATAATGCTGCAAGGAACATGGGGGTGCATATATCTTTTCAAATTAGTTCTTTTATTTTCTTTGCATAGATATCAAGGAATTGCTGATCATAGAGTAGGCCTACTTTTAATTTTCTGAGGAACTTCCATGCTGTTTTCTATAGTGGGATACATTTTATTAATGATTCTCTTAAGTATTGTGTTAGATTTAGATGCAATATTTTAGACATTCTCAATTTTGTTACAATAAGGTAATATAAATATATACAGTTAAAAATAATAACTCCAAACAATTCTTCCCATTATTTAAAATGCTTCAAAGTACAATCACAGAATTTCAAAATTATCTAAGCTTCTATTGCTTAATTTGTTCAATTTAACCTTGCTTTGTACAGTTACATTTGATCACTTTCCTGCTTTTATCTGTTTTATCTATTTGCTACACAAGCTTCAAAGGATTAATTTTCCTGGCCTCATTTACTGAATATTTAAATAAGTTTTAGAATTGATTTTGAACAACATACAAAATAGCGACTCAGAAAAGTGTTATACCTTTGTAGCACACATAGGTTAATTTTGAACGTAGCACTTCCTTTTGTAAAATCACTTAATGGGCAGAAAAGAAAAAAACATGCAAGTTTTTTCAACATCAGCCTTCACAAAATTGCTTTGTGGTTTAGTTATGTTTATATCCAACATATTTTTAAGTTTTGACAACTGTTTTTATTTCTACTGGTAATATATTACCTTTTGTTTGAATATAATTTTGAATTGCATGTGCACCATAAACAAACTATATTTCTGCTCCTTGGATTTCTTTAGCTAGAATACTGTTTTGACCACAGAATTATGCAACAGAAATTTGTATTCATATTATTGCTGAAAAGAAAATTTAATCACTGTTAAAATTTTAATGTATAATAACATTCATGACATCTGCTATTCACTTTAGATATTCGTAAAGCTCTTTTTCTGCAAATTGAGTAACATGTTAACAGCTATGCTTCAATTGTTCAATACAAAGAAAATTTCTGTTCAAAATTAGCCAAGTTTAGGCCTTTTTTTTTTTTCCTAAATGAAAGGAGTGCTTCACAAGATCAGTAACATTATGGTACCTATTATGGATAGTAAATGTTGACCACCTTTTATGTAAGACAAACATCTATTTCCTTGAAATCAAAGTCAGTATATGATGTGTCATTAAGAAAGTGCTTCTATTTAAGCCCTTGTTGTCAGAAGGATTAACTGCACAACAGTGTTACTGAACAAATTATAGATTTATACTCTACCAAAAAATGATGAAACCTTTTCATAAGAGAGTTAGAGTTTGGACTATACAATGAACACAGATAGCAGAATTACTTCACTTCTATTTCCTGCATATACTTCACATGTGTATCTAACCTATACTTCCCATGCATTCCCTTCACCCCACAAACTTGCTCCTCGTAGCTTCATGTATCTTTCAGGCATTGCAAGAGCGATGGTATAACTGGCTGGAAATACACAGTGGCCTGCAAGGACAGCAATTTTGAATACTTTTCTAATACTATCCCAGAACAGAGTTGATTGTCTTCAGTTGCTCATATTCAAGAGCACTTAATCTTACTAGCAATTTTCACACTGTCCTTGAAAGAGACGTGTTGAGTATGTCCTATCTGGTCTGGAAAGAATCAGTAAGAAAAATGGTTTATTGCTACTTTCAGATTTAACCATCTGTCAAATCACAAACTCTGTCCACTGCCTGTACTATTAGCTGAGATGGTGACAGAAATTATAAATATAAAGGCCTATAAAACCCACCCTGGTGTATTTTAATGAATAATACTCTATTTTAAAATGAATATAGAAATGAGTCAGAGAAAGAAATACTCTATCTTCTCATTTATATCATCTCACAAACAAAAACCAAGCTCATAGATCCAGAGAACAGATTGGCAGTTGCCAGAGGGAGGAGACTGGGGGGATGGAAAAGGGGGTCAAAAGGGTCCTGGGGATGTAATGTACAGCATGGCAGCTAGAGTTATTAATACTGAACTGTGTATCTGAAAGTAAATGCAGATATGAGAGTAAATTCTATAAGTCTTCATCACAAGGAAAACAAATTTGTAACTATGTATGGTGAAGGATGGTAATAGACTTATTGTGATGATTTTACAATGTATGCAAATACTAAATCATATTATACACCTGAAGCTAATGTTATGTCAATTATACCTCAATAAAAAGTGAAAATAAATGAGACGATTGGGTAGGGCATATAGAGAGGGACCTTGGGCATAAACCATGACTGGCCTCGGGATCCTTCTACATGTAGTCACCTTAGTGATCTAGTAATAGCCAGGTAACGCCCACTAGCACTGAGTGGAGGCTGGTCTTGCTGAATCATGCTCAGTGCATAAAAGAACCTAACTTCCATATTGAGCAAAGGATTTTGGGCACATGGAAGAGGAAATGGGGAGGGTTTCTATCCTAGCCTATTGAGGCTGCTGTACAATACTGGAGACCAGGTGGCTTATAAAAAACAAACTAATTTCTCACAGTTCTGGAGACTGGAAAGTCCAAGATCAATGTGCTGGCAGATTTGGTGTCTGGCGAAGGCCTGCTTCCTGGTTCATAAGTGGCTGATCTCTCGTTGTGTCCTCATGTGGCAGGGAGGGCAAGGGAGCTCTGTGGGGCCTCTTTTGTGAGGGCTTCACCTTTACGACCTCATTACCTCCCCAAGGCCCCACCTCAGAACACCATCACACTGGGGATTAGGTGTAGGCACACACAGTCAGTCTATGGCTGCACCAGTGGAATAGGTTTCAATGTTCATAAAGAATATACCCTCATCCAGCCATTCTTAATCTATATGCAGAATCACCTCCAGGATTATACATTAGCCCCAGGATGTCACATCAGATTTGGTGCAGATAATCACCCTTGGTAAGATAAAACCACCATCCTCCTTCCTATTTCCCTGGGAGTACTTTATGGGATGGGAAGCACTTCCAATTACATCCTTGGAATACAAAGCATCCTAATGTATGTTACCTCATTTTCGTAGCAGGCTCTTCACCCTACATTTCTCAATATACTACAGTAGATCCGAATGCCCTTCTGCCCATCACTCACTTTCTAATAGAGATTACCCTCAATGAGTCAAAGACTGTTTTTAGGTTTTTGGGTACTTTTTGTGCTGAATAAGAAGGTAAGGACCAAACAATTTAATCTCTAAAGATGCGCATCTAAAAAAGCACAGATGTCACAATTGGAGCCTGCAAATGAATTCCGTATATAAAACTCTCTCTGCTTTCTGCTATTTCCTTATTCATCATATCTCTGTAATTAATAATTCATGTCCATTCTATCTCACTTTGATCCATTTTCGTACTTCTTTGTTTATTGCACAAGTTAAATGAGAGCCCATTTGAAAAATATTCACAGAATATAAAACAAACATAACGTGCTGATAGAAGCACACACACGGGGCTCTTTCCATTTGCCAAGAGTACCTTCTGCCTTCTGGCGCAGAACATCATTATAATTTAAACAAATGAGTTTGTGCTTGACAAGAATGCAACAAATGCTCATCATAAATCAAATTAATGTGGAAAAAAGAAAACCATCCTTCAGCTGAAATGTACTGATTTCTGGGGCCAAATCTAAAGTGCTAAAACCACTAGTGCTTTCCAACACCCAGGCCGTGTCCCTTAAAAAAGGAGTGCCCTGAACCCTAGCAAGGAGTAAGGTAGCTCAAATTTGCAAAGAACCTCAGAGAAGGATAAAGAGAGAAAAAGCCAAATGTAGTTCCATTAGAGATGTTTAACAAAGCTATGCTAAGAGGATAAAATATTGAGGGTAGGTCTGGGCTGTAATTGCATCTCTCAACCAAAATACATACCAACACCCAAAGTAGAAGTCCCTGTTGATGTGAGAGTCTACAATGAGAGGATCTAACCTAGGGATGTCTGAGAAGGAAGCCTACAAAGGGAACATGGGTAGTCACTAGCAAAAGAATGAGCAAGTTCGGAGAAGGCTGTTTCACAGAAGCCAAAGGATAATAGTGGAGATAGAAGTGGTCAGTGATGTTGAGTGCTGTTATAATGTGAAGGAAGATGAGATCAAAAGAAAGTCCATTAGATCCAGCAAAATGTAGATCAAAGTGGACTTAGTGAAACCCAAGCAAAGCATATGTAGTTTTACTGTTGGATATGATTTGAGAAGCTACAAACTATATTAGTCATAAAGGAGAAAAGGAATAGTTAGAAAACATTGATTTTTGGTACCTTAAAGCTGTGTTTGATTCTGCCTCCAACTCTTATCATGTCTGTGATCTTGGGTACATTTATAATCTCTAAATCTCCATTTTATCTCTAAAATGATAATACAAACCATGTCTGCAACACTTATTGGTAATATTAAATTAGATGACACATGTAAGGCACACCACTGAAGTCAACAGGTGGAGCTAAATATATTAACTACAAACAAATAATGGCAATTGTAATTAAAAATTGCCAAAAACAGATTATTCATTTGGCGATTTGACTCTAACAAGATGGCTACTTTGCATATAGCTACTTCCTCAATCATTATATGGAACGAGAATGGAATTTTATAGTTCTCTTCCATGCAAATTAATTTAGAGAGAGAAGACTCCAGAGGAATAAATATTGACAAATTTCAAGAGAATAACTCTTTTCCTTGAATCAGAACTTCAGTCTTTCCCTCAGCACATGCAAATTCATAAAATATAAAATGTTGCACCAAAAAGCAAAAAATATTTTTCTGTATCAGATGCTACAACCTTTTCATTAGATGGAGTCATGTGTGAACTTTATGTTTCAGTTGTAAGTTTTTAAAAAAATATTGTTAGCATAGCTGCATAATAATTCCACGTCCTTGATAATTTGTGTTACCAAATGTTAAAAAAATTATTTTAATGAAGAGTTAGAGTTTTGAATCTAAATTATTCCATCCCTAAACAAATGATTTCCCTGTTCTCAGAGAAATAAGGTACTTAAGAAAAATAGCTAGCAAATATTGAACAAATCCATTCTTTGAACATTCCTTACTTTTATCTAGACTGATGGTCTTTTGTTTCCCAGTCCCAGGATTTTAAATCAGTACCTTTCTCATCCATTATTTTGACAAAAGAAGAAATTCAATAAAGCACCTATTTTTTAAAGCTGACTTTTGCCCTGGATGCTAGTATCTTATTAGAGAAGCATCTCTCCTTATGAATAGTTCAGGTTCTGTAAGGCCACTTCTAGGTCCACTGGCCAAGGTGATGCTAATACTATCTGTAGATGCTAGACAGAAATGATTATCTTTTGCTACTATAAGCTTAGTTTCATTAAGTTAGTTTATAAATAAAACATTTTATATAACCAAAAATAATCAGTGTGTTCCCTAATTAATCAACTGGGTTGTATCCAGTTAGTTGTTAAAAGCAAATAAACAACAGCAAAAAACACATTCTCCCATTTTATTTTAAAATCACTGGACAAGTACTATATGATCTTTTATACATGGAATCTTAAAAAAAAAAACTCATAGATACAGAGAACAGATTGGTGGCTACCAGAGGCAGGGATAGTGATGGGAGAAGTGGGTAAAGAAGACTCTAAAGGTATAAATTTTGAGTTATAATATAAGTCTTTGGGATATATGTTTTTAAAACTAAAAATAATAAAGTCAAGTCATTGGAGAGGAGCTTGGCGCATCCTACAAACTGCAGTTCTTCAGTTACCACTTCCACAGGAGTAACATGTTTTTCTTGCTTATGCTCTGGCTTAAAGAACTCAGTTCTGTCCCTTGGTTCTTTCATCTATTCCTTTGACCCCACACAACATGTTTACGGCATGACTTGATCAGTGGCTCAACTAAGGATCATGAGGACCCAGTTTCTTTAACTCCTGGCTCCACTCTTCTCCATGCTGACTTTCTCCAACAGAAAACCTCCAGAAAATTCAAGAGAACTGTATTACCTCCTAACCTTGGCTCTCCAGTTTCAGATTCTATGGGAAAGAACAAGAATAGGCCTAAGGGTCCAGCCGAAATCCATCACGATAGCTGGGGAAAATGTAGTATGCTAACAGGCCTAGGCTCAGGCATTTCAGGTCATATCTCTGGAGTGGCAGTAGGAAATCTCATGGATTGAACCTAGGGGAAAAGAGGGTGTATCTCCAAATCATCACTATTGGAAGCTGAAATGCATGGATCCTGGTCGTCCCTAAACTACTGAATGTCTTCTACGCATTCTTTGCAGCAACACAGTACTTCTGCTTCTTTGTTACAGACACTTCCAAATACTTTTTCATTAAAGGGGCACATGAGATCCTTGTGTAACAATCTGGTTGTCTGAATATAAATATCAATACTACAACAAAAGCACCAACAACAGTTACTATTTAATCAAGCAACTATTTACTAGTTAATATTCTAAGTCCTCTGCATTCATTGTCTCCTACATATAAGGCATAAATATTATTATTCTCAACTATAAAGGGACAAAGATTCAGAGACCTGAGAAAGCAAGTCTGGGGTTTTATGCCCTAATAGAAGATTTATATTTTACATCTAACCCTCTTTGATTTTTTGCATTCTAGGTGCTTAGTATGTACCATACAGAATGACCCATAAATGTTCACACTTGAATAAAATGGCCCTTTGAGGAATATGAAAAATGTATATATAGTAGCAGGATAGTCCCTAGAATCCTAGAATGAGATTATCTGGACCTCAAAATCCCATACTTCTTCATTGCCTACTTTTCATAATAGATTTTTTTTTTCCTTCCCAAAGGGAAAACATTTTTCAGAACACTATACACTAAAAATTGAAGTGTTTTTTAAAAAGATATCAAAATTCTAACAAGTTTTTAAAATCTAGAGGAATGTTTTCTTAAAAGAAGAGTCTGTATATGTTAAATATCTGCCTCTGAATTTTTGCCAACAATGCAGTCACATTTCTCTGTTTCAAGTACTCTCTGCATACCTTTTGATTCAAGACTTATTCATAGTTCACTGGTTTCAGCCTTTCCAGAATGTGAAAGGTTCCAGTTTATAAAATTATGTTTGCTAGCATAGAGGAGATAACACTTTTTAATGAACTATTCTGAATTTGCATTGTATTGTGATTGACATGAGATTTCCTTTGACAGAAGGCCATCATCAAAGACGTGCTCAATTAACTTGTAACTCAAGTTTTAATACCAGCCTGTACATGAGATAATCTTTAAAAACCTTTGGCTTTTAGTCCCCTTTGTAGAATTTCTAGAACAAAAATCCCTTTCTTCTCCCAGAATGATGCAGATAAATTTATAAATTTCCCTGTTAATCTTTAAATTTTAAAAATATCTCTGGTACCAACATCCACTGTATCTGCTGGTGGCCCACTCCTAAGTGACCCATCTGGTCATTATGCAGAGACTGCCTTTAGCATATATTGACCTCCAGAGATGTTGTTCCTTTAAACAAATACAGGTATGAAAACTTTGCTATAAACAAATCTTGATTGCATGGAAATAGACATTCAAAATATTAGAAAAAAGTCAGTTCAGAATTGATGGACTTTATCAGAAATTATTTCATACAGTTTGGCCCAACTATCCATTGCTGAAGTTCTGTATTCTTACTTATCTATTCAAAGTTTCTACCTTAAACTCAGCAAATGGCCTATTTGCTGTCCCTATACATATTTGCTCATTGTTGGTTTGGGTCTCATCTCATACGATTCTCTCCCTTCTCCCTATCTCTTACCTTTCTTAACTGTTGATCAGAATATTACTTATGGAAACAAAGTATCCTTCAGATACTCTGAGCTACTAATGTAATCATTTGAATATTAGAGCTCTGTAAGTAGTGGTTGATTAATTGTAATAAGAACTGCACTTGTAGCTATGAAAGTAAGTATTTTCCAGTTAGTCCAGGATTTAGGAATCTAAAAATCAACAAATAAACATGTGGCAGAGGACAGAGTCCAAATTTTAATGAGTTCAATGTGGTAGACACTCTGGTGGGCTTTGAGTAAAAAAAGTGAAAGAAACAATCACTATCCTCAGAAAACAGTCTTTAGCATTGAAAATTAACATCTACTACATGATCTCCTAGCATTATTATAACTAACATAGTCAGTGTCCTTCTGAACAGTACATAGGAGAGTAGTTTTCTGCTACTTGACATGTATATGGGCTGGTTATGAAGGGGCTTCCTTGGAGTAGGGACATCTTAGATGATATATGAAGGGCAAAAACAAACTACGTTTGTTGCTTTTTTTTGTCTCAAAAGAGAAAGGAGGGAAGCTTAGACAGACAGAATGGCTTGCACAAGGCCCCAAGGCAGGAATAAGCATGATGTTGTAAAAAGTGTAATAAACACAGTTGACACCTTAGAATTTTGGGGAAATTATGGAAAAGGATGTTGGTAAAATTACAGAAGGTCATTTATAGGAGGTTTCTTTGGATGAATGTCAAAGAAATTCATTCTTATCCAAAGAGCTAAGGGAAATAGTTAAAGGGTTATAATAAGGGGAATGATAAAATTAGATCTAGTTTTTAAATAATCACTTTATATGCCATAAAGAGAATTAACTAGAACAGCCAAGATAGCATTTCCCTGGCATCCTAGGAGGATATTACAGTTTTTCAAGTCAAAAATGATAATAGCTTAAAAGTAAAAAATGATAATAGCTTAAATTATAGGAGTGGTGCTGGAGATACCAAGAAATAGCAGGATTTGAAGATTACCAGTGAGGTACAAGTCAACAGGACTCAGGCGATAGATTTAATATAGGTGTAAGGCAGAGGTTGATGCCGGGGATCTTGTTTGCAGAGTCGAAGAATGAACTCAGCAAACAGTCAAGGTAGGAGAGCCAGGGAGACTTTTATTGAGAGACACAGTGAGAGGACAGACAGAGCTCCTGGCGTGAACCAGGAAGAGACAAGAGAGCCGGTAGTGATGCATTGTCTAGGGGATTTATAGGCGGTTGAGAGACAAAGAGCTAGGGATGCAGACCCACCAGATGGTCTCTAAATGTTTATCTTTGAAGAGACACTAAGTTTCTCATCAGTTTTTCTATTTTGTAGAGTTAACATAAGAAATTTACTGCCTTGATCCTTTCTCAGAGCAGTAGTTTCTTGGTTTTGGGAGTATATCAGTCAAGGCTGCTTGTTTTGCTTTCAAGGTGAGCTGAGTTATTGACTTGATTAGGGCTGGAGGAGGAAAAGCAGCATCTGGGTAAAATTAGAGATAAATTGGGCCTTTTAGCGGCTAAAGTAAATTTTACAGTAGCTTCATTTAATTGACACAAACAAGACATGGGCTGTGCTGAGGTATTTTCTTATCTGGGGGATGTTCAAACATTCTAGGCCAGGTTACTCCTGGCTTTTTAGTTTTACCTAATCTTCACTGAAGAATCCTTATATTCCCAGTTTGGTATTTTACTTTAGAGAATTAATGTTACTCTGTTTAATTGTTTAATATGGAGTTTTGGTAGGGGTCTTTTTCTAGAGGCCCTAACCCTGCTCTGACTACACCCACAGTCCCTGTCTCAGGGTGATGTTAAAGATAATAGTTCTTTCCTTCAGCGGGATTAAAACTGATGGTATTATAATTAGATGAATGGATAAAGAAGATGTGGTACATATATACAATGGAATATTATTCAGCCATAAGAAGAAAACAAATCCTACAATTTGCAGCAACATGGATGGAGCTAGTGGGTATTATGCTCAGTGAAATAAGCCAAGTGGAGAAAGACAAATACCAAATGATTTCACTCATCTGTGAAGTATAAGAACAAAGGACAAACTGAAGGAACAAAACAGCAGCAGACTCACAGAACCCAAGAATGGACTAACAGTTACCAAAGGGAAAGCGACTGGGGAGAATGAGAGGGTAGGGAGGGATAAGGATTGGGAAGAAGAAAGGGGGTATTATGATTAGCATGTATAATGTGGGGGGTGGGGGAAAGGGGAGGGCTGTGCAACACAGAGAAGACAAGTAGTGATTCTACAACATCTTACTATGCTGATGGACAGTGACTGTAATGCGGTTTGTGGGGGGGGATTTGGGGTTGGGGAGAGCCTAGTAAACATAATGTTCTTCATGTAATTATAGATTAATGGTAACAAAATTTTTTAAAAAGTTAAAAAAATAAAAAAACTGATTTGTATTCATTAAGAGTACTGAAATAAGCATTTTATTTATTTATTTATATTTTAGTGCAGAAGAGGTTGAGATTTGTTTAGTTTTTCAAAGGCTGAGTTTGAGGAGCCTTTGAAACTGTCAAGAGTAGATTTTGAATGGATAATTAGATATAGATGCCTGCAGCAAGAGAAGAAATGGACTTTGCAAGAAATGGGGGTTGATGAAGCAAAAGGCATACGCAACCATCTGAATAGAGCATTTTTCATATTCCTTACACATTTTTGTCTCTATGAAACTGTCCTACTTTAGAGCTTTTTACATTAGTTACATTTGATACAGGGCAAGAGAGAATGTTTGAGATGTGTGGAGATGACTTCCAGAAAAATAGAGGATATTCATGAGATGGGATAATTAAGATCTGTTACTTGGATAATTTAGAGACTTGCAGAATTTTGGAATTTATATTGTATTCACAGAGGCATCTTTAAGTAGTCATATCAAATGCAAAAAAGGAGCTGAGACTAAATTTCTGAAATCACTAAAAGCTAATCTGGAAATAGCATCAGAGATTGTTTTGTAGCATTTTACAGCAGTACCTCCGTGACACATGACCAGCGTTTCCTTCTCTCTAGTTGTTATCCACCCCCTCTCAAAGGTGTCTCCGTTACAGAAAAGGAGTGGGTGGATTTCTGCAAGCAATAAAGAAATAAACTTGAAAAACACCCAAAAAGATTACCCAGGTTAGCCTTTAACTCACAGAAGGAAAGAAAGAGCAACAAAAACATCAGAAATCCAGCTTATCATCTTGTTATTAGTTGGAACCCTGGCGCCTCGGATATGCCTCATTGGAGCCAAGGGACTTGAAGGCTGGCCTGTCGTCTTGCTATATTTTCATGGCAACCTCAGAACTTTAATGGCTGTATTTTTACTGTTATCTTACTGATCTCTAAGGAGAATGTTTAGTGAGAAGTTATATTTTCGTCTAATAAGGAAACCAGCCAAAGACTCCAGTGGCAGAAATAAGGTCTCAACCTCCCCAAACACTCTGCTTCAGGTTGCACACACTGATTACTTAACAATAACAACCACTCTTATATGGTCCTATGAAAGTGAATTTTCCGACTTAGATTTTTTTGTGGTTCTTTTAAAAATCCACCAGAGAAACTCAAGTAGAAAATAGTTCGTGGGGAAGAAAAACTTAACTTTTTCAGTGTGGGCAGGGTACTGATAAAACAGACCTCTGAGTGTGCTGTCCTGCAAAAATTGAGCTGTCGGCGATCAGTGCCTCACACATCATTTCCCTACTTTGTCGTTGTGACCTCCTAGGTCATGGCACCTGACCACTGAGGCCCTCGTGCGAGCCTATACAGCCTAGAAAGCATCAGCATAAACTTACTGTTCTCCATCCTCTTCCCAAGAAATGCAAACAAAATCCCACCCAACAAATAAAACACATTTAGACTGTTTCTGTATCTTACCAGGCAGGACCTTCTTTCAGTACATCCAACATCTTGACTTTTGAGCTGCTTGACCTCCTCACCTCCTAAGGGCTTTCCTTTCATCTCAGCTCAGTCGTATACACCACTGTTCGCGTATCTTTGACCTTGTCACCACCAAATCCACCTCTGACATCTCAATTTCACCCCAGCATGCAGGGGGAGTCGGAGCACTGCTGTGGGTGGGCAAGGGGCCTGGAGCAAGTGGCGGTCAGGAGGGCTGCGGGAGAGTTATTGCTAGCCAGACTTTTCTTTCAGCCCAGAGATCCCAGACGACTCATTCCAAATAGAAGTGCCCCCAGGATTCAGCATCATAACCTTGACTACACCAGAGTGAGGGCTCAGCCTCCCCCACCCCACCCTCCCAAAGTGGGAGGAATCACAAAGGACAGGTTAGGGAAATGACATTTTAAATGAGAAGTGGCCAGGTCAATTTTCCCCCATTTTTGGGGGGGAGTTGGGGTGGGGGTTGAAGTTTTAGTAAAATGTTTAATTCCATTGGATATATATGGGTTAAGGCATGAAACAGAGCTACAAGTTATTGCAAACAGCTCATGTTGGAGGCTCTCAGGATCTATCTGATGGCGATAGGAAGAATGCAAGTGACAAGCACTCTGATTAGTCAGGCCAGGTCTGTGCAGCCACCAAGTGACCATATATTGTGTGTGCGTTCCTGGGTTAGAGCATTACAGGATGTCCTCTCGTCCATACCACTGACCAGTGGCGCAGCTTTTAGAAACACCACAAGAAGCTCCTTCCTCCTATAATGTCCCACCAGTGCCTTATAACTGAGGAAGCTCAACATCGTGCTGGCTGCCCAGTGCTCAGAGGAGCTCCTTCCATTCAGTAGGTAAAGCAGGAATTGAAGGGTAAACTTGGAGTGGAAAGCAATAAATTGATACCACCTTATGTAACAGTTTATAAACTTTCTATAGTAACTTCATAGGATTCATATTGTAAGCTTCTATGTGTAACAAATTATTGTTTTGTAGGCATCAAAAAATTGTCAATCCAGGACAAGAAATTGGATTAACTTAACAAGTTCTATGACTGACAGGCCTGGATTTGAATCCTGGCTCTGCCACTTCTTCTTTCTATCATATTTTAAGTATAAATTTCCCTTAAGTATAAGCTTCCCCCTCTATAAAATAGAGCTAATGGTAAAACCATTCTAAGATTGAGGTGATCCTCGTACTTAGAGCAGCATCTGACACATAGTATGAGCTCCAGAAATGAGGTGCTAACAAGGTGCCCTACATTATGAGACCTCAATGAGTAACTTCCAAATTGAGTCACATATTCTTTGTGTTTCATATGTTGTCACGTGTCAAATAGGAATCATTAACCCTTCATCACAATGAAACAGGGACATTTATAGTTCTCTATTCCATTTTGTCTTAACTACAAAACCATGACCCTTTGAATAAACTCTCCTTTCCCTTTGATGTTTTTCAATGAAATTCTATTTCCCACTATTTAAAACTTCAGAAGCATAATGTTACACATTATAACTTTAGGTCAGAAAAAAATTGCTTTATTTCTTGGATTATTTGTAATAGCCACTAATGAGACACTACTGAGCCCCGTGGCCTGTATAAAAGTGAATGTATGAGCATGCAGAAGTACACGCACTTTTAATATTCTGCAGGAATAACAGACTATAAACTCTACTAGAAATGGCAAAGCTTTGAGGATAAAAATCTTAGCAGTTACGTTTCTCATTTTAGTGGGAAGAGAGCTAAATTATGGTGGGGACCAGTGGGAATTTCTATGACATAAGAAGCTTGTCCAGGGAAAAGAAAACGTAGCCAACAGAGAACAAATACTAATCTCATTCATTCCTCAATGCTGTCCACAGATGGCTACAGCAGAGAAATACACTGATAGATAAGCATACTTCCCTAAAGAAAGACTAATTGTAAAGGTCTACAATACAAAAAAAAAACACAACCTATAAATCTGAAAGAAGAAAAAGCTCACTTGAATGGAAATTTAATGGTGCCTTTCAATTCCCATTGTTACCTGGCATTAAGTTCCTAAAGTTTACAATTACTTCAAGGAAGCACTGCTGTCTCCCCCATGCCACAGCCTTTCATCTGTTGATCCTTGATTTTTATTTTTCAATCCACTTTATTGTAGAGTAAACTTAGAGAAAAGTTGCCAAGATAATACAGAGAATGCCTGTATACTCTGAGCCTGATTACTTCCTGGGAGCATTAAGGTGAATATGGCACTTTAGTCTTGAGAAATACGGTACTCTACTTAGAATGACCTTTAAAGGTAATGACCAACCCAGTATTTTGTTGGTTTTTTCTCTGTGGTATTTGTTCTTTATGAAAGGAAGCCATAAAGAAGAGTGAATGGGGCCTTTTCAAGATCCCGTCAGTTTAACAGGCCTTATTTGTGGGAAAGGTTACGTGAATAGGTTACAGAATAAGCAGTCCCACTTTCCCAACTACTTCCTAATCTCAATCCCCCCCCTTTCTGGAGGTGTCCTTTCCCTGCTCAAGAGGCTTGTCCCTGGAAACTGAAACCTGAGAACTAACATGACACTATCTACAGTTCCAGTTGTCCTTGATTCCAGAAAAACAGCTTAAACTCCATCCTCAGGTACCATCTGGGGAGGAGGGAGCACATGCACTCTGTCGGGGCCCAGGGGTTGCCGTTGAGGTCTTGGGGCCACGCGAGGAGCAAAGGCGGCAGCAGGAGTTGTCATGGAGGGCGCTCAAAAGAAGCCACCTTATTCTGCATAAGGCTGTACTTCTTATACTGCTACAATGCTAATTCCTGGTTACATAAGTATTGAAGACGTGCATGTGTACGGCCTTCATGGCCAGGTGTCCAGGCTTCAAGGCCCATATCTAGCTAGTTACTCATGGGTACAACACACTGTGCTTTCAAGGTTTCTCAAGTCCAGACATACCTGGGGTGAAGCAGCAGACACCTGTCCTCATAGAACAGTAGGGAAAGTGGGAGGGGGGCTTCCCTACACACTCCCCATCTTTTCAGGGATTCATGATCACCAGAATTAAGTGGTGGATCCAAATATAGTCCTCAGCATTTAATAAGGAGCGAATAATAAAAAAATAGAAGAGTGTTAAAAAGATTCTCTGTAATACAGAGGCAAAGCAGGAATTACTGCACTTCACCCAACCGCTACTAAGTCTCACTTCTCACTGAAATGCCACATTGGCTGTACTGTGACTTGAGGGTGGATAAGGCAAGAAGGACAGCTGCTTGAGGATTACTCCAGGTGGCAGCACTAGCGGACTTCAGGGAAGGCAGCCAAAGCTTGTAGTGTCTCTGAACTTTTGGCCCGTCTAGAATCCTCTAGAGAGAATATTACTCGGGGCTGTGTGCTTCTCAAAACCTTTAGAGCCATATGGGAAACGGAGGGTGGTTAAGGATGTTCAGGTGCATGTTTGCAACTTAAGTCCAAGTAGTTGCCTAAAGAAAAGTTTCACAACTCATGACATCCTGGAATCAGATGTTCTACCTCTCTGCACTTAATAACTGGAGTGCCAACAGCCTATTACAGGACAGGCACTAGGACAAAGGAAGCTGAGGACCATTTTGGTCCACCTCCCCATTCCGGTGATTATGAATCCCTGAAGAGGTGGGGAGTGCAGGTGGCTCAGAGCTGTCAGACAGCTCCCGTATTGCCTAAGGCTCACAGATACCTGCTGATTCCTTCTTATCATTGAGAGGTTAATAAATCCCTTTCTTAGAGTAAAAAAGCCTCTGAATATATTAGACCACTGACATCAAGCCTTAGTGTACATGATTGCAAAGAGATTATTTTGTCCATATCCACTATTGTGGAATCAGATGCTCATTTAAATTACATCATTCCAACTCAGTTCACTGCATGCCTCTCATGGTGTGATCTTGACCTATAGATTATAATTTCCTTTCTTAAATATAAATATTTTTAAATTTTACAAGGGTTCTAACTGTATGCCTCGTGTCTAATCCTTTATCTGATGTTCATGAAAGAAACAGTGATTGTCTCTCATCAGGAAAATAACAACAGCTAGTGACTATGTTGGAGATACGTTAATTCATCTGTACCATGGCATCTGCCTGAAAGATTTTCCAGAATTATTTTGAACACAGGTGATTTCACATCATTTGACATAATGCCTCCTGCAGTGCCCCCGGCCCCCCCACTGCCTCCTGCCTCCCCCGTGATCATACCACCACTTCATTAGCCATTAGGCTGAGGAACAGAGAGGTGGGGAGCAAAGGGCCAAGCTAAATCTTCTATGGGGGGGAGGTCACCTGCAATGCAAAAGGGAGTTCTCGAATGGCTCTGGAGCTCTGAGGAACAGGCAGCATAAGCAAAGTAAAAAGCCTGAGCAGGAAGGGAGGGCTGTTCATGGAAGAAAAGAATGAGACTAAGGGTGTTCTCTGGGATTTGGAAATGGCGTGAGTGGGAATGACACCTATGAAGGGTGCCAGTTTAGCCCTAGTGCATACTTAGCACAAATTATGAAGAACCTTTTCATTGTGTCCCATTTGTGGAATTCAGAGATACAAGGATGAAGGTGAAAAAACAAAACATACAAATAAACACAAAGAATTGATAAAAGAAAAAGCGTATCAAAATTAAAAAGGCAGCATAGAAAAATTTTTTAGAACAGTCAACAGAATACTTACAGCTGTAAGATTTATTTTTTAAGAAATGATTTTTGAAAGGACTAAGACTTGCATCATGAAGATATACAAGAATAAACATTGTAGTTTTCAAATATCACTAACTAAAATTTCACAAAAGGAAGCACAGACCTTGGAGAGAATAATAGGCTCATGAAATGAAAACATTCGCCCATAGTAGGGCAGAGTCTGGTGTATTTTATAGAAGATGTGACCCTAGAGGCTGAGTAGTTGCTATGGCAACAAATGCTCTAGAAACCAAACTAAAACAGAAAATCAATAACCTCTTAGGCTTTTTTCCTCCCACCAAAAAAAGTACTAGTGAGCCTTCAAGGAGAAGAAGGGAGAAGTGGCAAAATTTAAAACCCACAGTGGTAAGAATTTTCCTTGTTCTTTGCCTCTGACAAAGTGTGGCACTTGCCCCACCTCAGACCACCCACTGTAACAGGAAAGACAGGCTGCAGGAGAGGCACAGGGGATGAGTGCCCTGTGCCCAGCGGAAAGGTCCCCGGTTTTCAAAGGATAGCAGAGGGAGTCAGAGGTTCTTAACAAAACTGTCAGTTTTAAGTCAAAAAGAAATCTAGAATCTTCTCAGCCATTCTGATTTCTTTGCACAGACAACCTGCGCTGCTGCTTCTAAAGCCATCAGATCCAGCCTTCTATGCTCTTTGTGTTGCTGGGGCTAGGACGCTGCCCAGCACAATTTGGGCACAACAGCAGAATGTCTACGTCAGGCTCTTCCAAGATGGGGAGCTGCGGGGTAGCTCGCAAAGACGGGGAAGCATTGGCTCCTTCCTGTCAGCGACCCCCCAGCAACACCTGCCATCCAGGTAACAGTAGTTTGTCCACTAGGAGCAGCTGACTCCCCAGTGCTATTCCCCAGCATTTGGGGAACCAGTGTCATCGCGCCCCCTCAGAGCTCTGCATCAACCAGCCAGCAGCCCCGCCTCAGAGTTCTGGGACCAGACCCCCGAAGCACCCCTTGCCTGAGCTCAGAGACACGCACCACCAGTCAGAGTCCTCTTCCTGGTCTCAGTTTCAGCTCCATGTGACATTTCCTCTAGGTGTCTACATTACAACGATCCCAGCCACTTCTCTGTTCTGCCAGTCCTTGGAGGCGGCAGCGGCTTCCTGCAGTTGTTAATTCAGCAACAGGGTCCACGGTTCTCAAAGGAGTAGCAGAGGGAGTCACAGGTGTTCCCTTTCTGCCTCTTCAGTTCTCAAGTATCTGGCTTATGCAGAATGTCTGTTAAAGCAAACAAGGTTGTCTTAACATTTCCCTGAATGAAAAACCCATCTCAAAAGAGAACATTTCTCAAATCAATTTTCAAATCGTTTTAGACACCTCCCCCCCTTTTTTTTTTACAGATAACAGGGAAATGGACCAGATTTCAAAAAGCTAGCTCAACTACTCAGTGAGCTAACTACAAAGAAAAACACTGTGCACACACCAGAATGATGGAGCACGCAAGGAATCCCAGGGTGTTCAGGCAGAACATTTTCCTGTTACCAGTTTAGGTTTTCTAGTTTCTAACATCAGAGCTCCCCAAGGCAGCTCCATTTACCAACATATATTTAGGTGATCATACTGACTTTTATCCCACCCCACCACCTCACTTTGGAAATCTGTTTTGAATAGGCAACTGGTATTAGTTTTCTCTTAGTTTTCTCTAAGCACTAACAAATTTTGTATAATTAAATTCAAGGGCTAATTTGCTTCCTGCTCATTAAACCATATTAACTGTTCTCTTTTCTGTATATGCTACAAATAATTTGAACTTATATTATGCTTTAAGATTTTTGAATTATTCCACATGCTTCATTTCATTTAGCTTCAAAATAACAGTGAAAGACAGGACATTTTTGTTTTTCATAAGTCAGTGAAATACAAGAGGCAGAAATTTATGTGATATGACTTAGTGGCAAAATTAGACTCCAAACCAAATTATTCCTTCATTTGTTCATTCATTCTGCAAATATTCACCAAGCAATCAAACATTTGAGAAACAGCAGTAAACAGTCTAGCAAAACAGAGTTACTACATATGTAACTAAAAGTATAAGAAAGATTGTGAGGAAGGAAAACAAATTACAATGAATGTGGGTAACTTGGTCATATTAGTTTCCTGTTGTTTTTGTAACAAATCACTTACAAACTTAGAGTCTTACAAAATGGAAATGTGTCATCTTACCATTCTGTTGATCAGAAGTCTCCCATGGAGCTCAAGGAGCTAAAATGAAGATGTCAGCAGGGCCCCACGCCCAGAGGTTCTGGAGAAGAATTCCTTTTCTTGCCTTTTCCCTGTGCTATAGACTACCTGTATTCCTGAATTTATAGTTCCCTTTCCTTTTACAAACCAGCAATGCTGGATTAAGTCCTTCTCACAGTCACCCAGAGCATGTCTTCTTTCATAGGCTCCTGATTACACTGGGCCCACCTGGATACTCCAGGTTACTCTCCTACCTAGGGTCAGCTGATTAGCAACAATAACCCATGTGACACTTTAATTAAATAGAATGTGGTGTCATGGAAAAGAGTATGTGTTCCTTAGTAGATCATCAATGTCAATTATTTGAAGAGTGATCAGGTATAATGACCAATGACAAGAAGCCTTTTGTTTGACTATATGGAGATCATTGCCAACCTTTGGAAAAATGCCTTCAGTGGAGAGGTGGGGACAGGAACCACAATTGATATAGTGTGGGAAGTGAGTCAACTGTAAGAGTGTGGCAGCATGGAGTCGGGAAACACTCATTTTATTTTGATGGAGAAGAAAGAGATCTTTTAATTAAAAGATAAATGGGCAAAGTGTTGTTATTGGTCTTGGGTTTTTGGTTTTTTGATAGTCTTTCTGTTAGGACCTTAAAGACTCAACAAATGCTAATGGAAGAGAGCCAGGAGAAACAGAAGGATGAACCCAAAAGAGAGTTAAAGGATAGTTGATAATATAAGTTTCTAAAAAATTGAAGGAGAGTTTCATTCATTCATTCAATCAGTCAGTCATCTACCTAATCATTCATTTATCCCAAATAATGTTAATCAATTGCCTTGTGAGCGCCTTCTTGGAAAAGTTGAACTTACATGGTAGAGATACTTCCTCTGCTATAACAGGAGAGAAGAAATTAGTGTAATCACTAATCATCAGGGATGTGCAAATTAAAACCACAATGAGATATCACCTCACACCAGTTAGGATGGCCACCATCCAAAAGATAAGCAACAACAAATGCTGGCAAGAAGGTGGAGAAAGGGGAACCCTCCTACACTGCTGGTGGGAATGTAAATTAGTTCAACCATTGTGGAAAGCAGTATGGAGATTCCTCAAAAAACTAAAAATAGAAATACCACTTGACCCAAGAATTCTACTCCTAGAAATTTACCCAAAAAAAAACAAGATCACAGATTCAAGAAGACATATGCACCCCTACATTTATCGCAGCACTATTTACAATAGCCAAGATATGGAAGCAACCTAAGTGTCCATCAGTAGATGAATGGATAAAGAAGAGGTGGTACATATATACAGTGGAATATTATTCAGCCGTAAGAAGAAAAGAAATCCTACCATTTGCAGCAACATGGATGGAGCTAGAGGGTATTATGCTCAGTGAAATAAGCCAGGTAGAGAAATACAAGTACCAAATGATTTCACTCATTTGTGGAGTATAACAAGGAAGCAAAAAGTGAAGGAACGAAACAGCAGCAGACTCAAGAAGGCACTAGCAGTTACCAGAAGGAAAGAGGGTGGGGAGAGCAGGGGGAATGGAGGGAGAAGGGGATTAAGGGGCATTATGATTGGCACACATGGTGTTGCAGGGGTCATGGGGAAGACTGTGTAGCACAGAGAAGACAAGTAGTGACTCTACTGCATCTTACTACGCTGATGGACAGTGACTGTGATGGGGTATTTAGGCGAGGGGGCTTAACAATAAGGGTGCATGTAGTAACCACAATTTTGCTTATGTGAAACCTTCATAAGATTGTATATCAGTGATACCTTAATAAAAACTAAAAAAAAAAGAAATTAGTGTAGAGTTTGGATGGTATGTACATTCTGGGGAGCTTAGAGGTCTTATTGTTCCAGTTTTGATGTTTTTTCTCATGACTGCCTATAAATGATACCTTGGCAGGAAAGCTCTAGGAGACATGTAATAGTCTACCATAACAGCTTGATTTTATTCTACCATTGAATGACATCAAATATATTATCAAAAGCATTAAAATATGTCCCTACATTATATAACCTATGTAGACACCACAATTAGTAATAAGATTGTTTTTTTGATATTATAACATAGAACCCTAAGGCTACCAAATTTTAATTTTACTGAATAGTCCTGAACAGCATTCCAAATAGAGAGCCAATATATATATATTTATTAACCACAACTAACGAGCCTTCAGATTCAAAGCAAAACTTGTTTTATATTATGCTTCTATTTATATTAAAATTCCTGGGAGAAACAATTAAGAGAAAACACTTGTTCTGCATAACTGACGCTCTGTAGGTACCTAGGAAAGTTGTGCGATTAGGCCCAAGGGGCTCCAATTAGATTCATCACCATCTGGAACATAAAACTTTACATACTGCTATGGTTTGTGTTTCTTTGACTTAAGCGGCAAGCATGATATTTATTTTTTATGTTCTGTAGAAAGTAAGTATTTAATATTCTCAAAGCACTTCATGGCTGTATAAATGCATGAAATGCAATGCAGGATCAGAAGTGACCCAGTCTCTTCTGTGGGTACAACAAGGGGAACATAGATTTTTTTTTATTCAGAAGGGGAAATCACAGAATTGTAAAACAAAATCATAAATGTTAGGAGATCATTAAAATAAGTTTCCTCAAGGGAATCCTACCATTTGAGACAACATGAAAGAAATTGAAGGTATTCTGTTAAGCGACATAAATGGGAAAGAGAAAAACAAATACTCTATGATACCTTACTTATATATGGAATATGAAAAACAACTCATTAAAAAAAAGAGATCTGACTTACGGTTATGAAGTGGAGGGTGTGAGAAAAGGAAATCAGAGGAAGGTGGTCAAAAGGTACCAACTTAGAGTTATGAGATAAATAAATAAATACTAGGATGCAATCTACAACGTGATGGTTGAAAGTAAATTCTGTGAGTTCTCAATATATGTAAATTAAACCATCACGCTGTATGCCTTAAGCTTATACAGTGATATGTCAGTTATTTCTCCAAAAAGCTAGAAAAAAAAGTAGTTTCCTTTTGGGAGTGAGCTTTGGTCTCCACTGGGTTTGGCATAAAAAATTTCCTTGTATATACTCAGGTCTTAGGGACCAACTTAAAACTCAATCTGACAACTCTTCTATTCTCCTGTGATTTCTCCTGCCCCTTATGCCTGTATTTCTTATTTACTATATGATACCTTGCCTTAAGATATGTTCTATTATTTTCATTCAAATATTTATGTAAATTATTTGTTAAATATTTATGTCCTCTGGTGCCTAACATGGGGGCACAGAGTAATTTATAGTTAATACAATTTTGTCAAATAAAAACATGCAGGTTTTTAAATATTCCTGTTTTTGTACAAAAGTGAAAAAAATGTTCTGAGCAAAATATCAGGTTCTCTGTAAACTACCTAAAAAAGTTAAAGGAAATACCTGGTTTTAAAGAATATAGAACTAAAATTCCAAGTTCATCAGGCAGAGAAAAATGTGGAGATTTTATGCAAACTTATGTCATTAGTCTGCAGTACTTTGTATTTATGGTTGACAATAAACTTCTAAGAGAAGAGGAGGAAGAAAAGGGAAGCTTGAAACAGCAAATATGACCTTTTCTCTTATTAATTCAAAGCAGGAAATATCAGGTGTCCTCTATTGGAAAGAACAATCAAAGGCCACTTGTAAATTACTTTTTAAGAAACGTCTGGAACAAGTCACCCTAAATTCCTGTGATAAATAAGTTCAGAGACCAGCTCTACAACATATTATTTTCAAATTAAAGTTATATTAAGTTAGGATTATCAAAAGCCTAATTCTGTATAGAAGGAGCTTAGGGAAGGTAATTTGTTTGGAGAGTTGGGATAAGGAACTTGTTCTGAAGCTATTTTGCACAGCAGACATACTGTTTTTACTAAGCTAATAGATTAAATTTTAGTGGTTTGGGAAGGAAGGGGGGATAGAAATTATGTGCAAGAGGAAGCATTCTCCCCCAACCTACTCCTTGATTTTGACGCTATTGACACTTTATGGAAACTCACAGACACAGTTGTTCAATATAATCAAGACTTCTTATTAGTACAGAGGAGCTTATAATGCATTGTGTTCTTTTCCTACATTATATAACCTATCTAAATATCGAGATACTTAATGATCATACAAGGTTAATTTAGAAAAAATGCAATTTACTTCAAAATAACAAGGGAGAGGTGAGTAGCACTTTTTTAAACCAATTAGCCATAATTATGGAAAATTAGGATAAACTACAGAAAGCCATAATCAAGTCATAACTTGCTATCAGTTTAGAACAAGTGCTTTGGAAAATAAAAGATGGTAGAGCAGTGATTTTCAGCCCTGGTTGTACATTAAATCACTTGGGGAAATTTTAAAAACATTAGATGTCTAGGTACACCCATAAAGATTCTGATTTAATGTCTGGGTGACACCAGCATCATATTTTCAAAAGCTTCTAGGTAATTCTAATCTGCCCTTAGGATTTAAATGACTGCCACAGAATACTAACTTCAAAACCTGAGTTGTGAAAGTGAATATTAGATTATATTTTATAATATAAAGTGGATTAGATCATCATATTCTGGCAGTTAAGGAAAAATGTTGAGTAATTCATCTTAACAATTACGAATTCAGGATAAGTAGAGGCATAGGTTAATATAAATCATGGAGAAAATTGAAGACATTTAATCTGCTAATAGTGCATTCATCCTTCAAATACTTTTGCTATGAAGTTAAAAAGTACCCAGATATCTAAATGAAAAAAATAGTGATTTTATTTTTGGAACATCAACATAAGTATCAAGAAATAAACCCCATTCTTGTCTCTAAAGGGAAAATGTTATAGTCAGAGGATCTTCACCTAATATAGCAAGTAAGTACTGCAACTGGGATTTGAACCTAGGTTCATGTGGTTCCAAATTATATTATAGCTGCTTCCAAAGTTCTCCCATTCCTTTGTCAGGCACTTCTCTTGATAGATGCCAGAGTTATCTTTTGTTTAAAAGGGGGGCAGGGTAGTAAGAGTCTAGTATTCTTATATTTTAAACACTTCCATTCATAGCTCCTCTTATGCCTAAAAGGTGGAGTTTTGGTTTTACAAATGAAAAAGTTCTGGAGATCTGTTTGCAACAGTGGAGTATGTGTAACACTACTGGACTTTGCACTGAGAAATGGTTAATATGGTAAATATTATCTTATGTGTTTCTGACTATAATATAAAACAAAAAACAAACAAATAAATAAGAATATTTTAATAAGATCAAATCTATATACTTTCTCATGACACAAAAAAGCTTTTCTCAATATAACCCCAGTATGGCTCTTTAGTTTGGTGATGTTCTGTGCATAATGCTCTTGCTGCATAAAAATGCTAACTCTTTTGTTTAAGAAAAAAAGCACACACACATTTTCCTTTTTCATTTCTGTATGTATACATTTGCCTCTGCTTGAAACGCATTCTCCTCTCCACCTGAACAATTCTTACTTACCCATCAAGACTCAAATATCAATAGATTAAAAGGACTTTGCAGGGAGACCTATAAGAATATTTTCTTGGTGCAGTATATAATCATTTTACAAAACTTGTTGATTTTGTAAAATGATTGACCAATTCCTACTTTTAATTCAGAAATTATTATGTCTACTAAGTGTGATCTATACCATTTGAGACATAATGTGTGTCTAAAAGTATGTAACTTAGATGAATGTATAATTGAGATAAATATGCTAACATCCAGTAAGTAATAATAAGTCCTTAAACATGTAGTAGCAGATATAAATAAAAACAGAGTCAGAAAAAGTGGTATCTATGTGGTCTAGGGTAGTTTGAGGAGGAATAAATGATGTAGACAACGCTTCCTGTATTTATTAACTGTCCCCAGTCCTTGGTTAATAGTGCTTTCAGTATAGATTGGGAGCTCAATAACTACTTCTTGAGGGAATGAATGAAAGCATGAATGAAAAGTAGTTCGTGAAGGCACAGAAATTAGTTGGACATTACAGAATAGGCAGAATATAGATATAGTAACAATCAGGCACAGAATGGCATTAATGCAGGATTACCTACCCCCTTGCTGTGCTAGAGACAGAGTTCATTCTAGTACTATAAATAACATAAGAATTATTTTCTTTCTGTACAAACCAAATGAAAAGAAAATACAAGGGAAAAGGAACAATGAAGTGTCTAAATGCCAGAGACATTCTGTAGACCATCCTAAAACTGGTGAGTTTACTGATTAAGGAAAAAAGTTTTCTGCTGTTACGGGGTTTTTTTTTCTTAAACTTACTTTGTTTTCACTTTTCCTTGCCTGTCCTCCTGCTCACAGGCATAAAGGCATTGATTCCTAACACATTCTTGAGAAATAAAGCTCAAGGAAAGAAAATCTATACGGGGGTACGGTACCTAGGAACAAGTGAATTCTAAATCCATATCTGTGCTACATGAGATTAATTTTGACTGTTATTTATCATGCAACTTTTGTTTGAGAATCCTATTGCTGCTGTCAAAAATGACCACTAACTCAATGTCTTAAAACAAAACCGATTTATCTTACAGCTTGGGAGGTTGGAAGTCCAAACTCAGTCTCGTTGGACTACAGTTAGGTGTGAGCAGGTCCTTGCCCCACTGGTGGCTTTAGGGGAGAAGCCATTTTCTTGCCTTGTACCCCTCGTGCAGGCCATCTGCCCTCCTAGGCTAATGGCCGTTTCTTCCATCTTCAAAGTCCATGGTGCCCATCTCTGCTCCGCCATCACATCCCTTTTGTGACTCTAACTCTACTACCTCCCTTGTGATTCCATTGGACCCTCCTAGATAATCCAGGAGAATCTCCCTATCTCAGGATCCTTAATTCAATCCCATCTACAAAGCTTCTTTTGCTATTTAAGGTAATATATTTACTGGTGCCAAGCAGGAGGACATGGACATCTTTGAGGAGCCATTATTCAGCCCACAATACTTCTGGTCAGTTTTATTTAAAGATTTGTATTTATATAACCTTTGATCCATTTATGTAACTCTTCTCCACTAACTGAGAAATCTGTCTTTTGCATTTCTACCCTCTTTATACCCTCAGCTGTTCTAGTCATAAAAGATGTATAACTGCCCTCCCTCCCCGGCTGCCTGCTGCACCTCCTGCCTCCTGGCATTTGTACCCTAGCTCAAATATTAGCTCTGGATTGAATGCTTGTTAGGCTCCTGTTCACAAGCCGGTACTGACATGGGCTTTCCCTGAAATCCTCTCTGATCCTGGTAACTTAACCTCCAACACAGTCCCTTGTCCTGTCTTCTTTATATATTTCTGAGGTATTACTGTGGATTGACAAGATATTTGCTTTACTGCTAATACTCCATGTCTTTTCTAGACTTCATCTGTAAAAAGTGGATAATACTACTTGATCAGATGATTTGTGGATTAAACAGACCAGAAACACATATATCTGGTACAAAGTCGATACTCCATAAAAATTATTATCCTTGTGTCTCCTTATTTGTTTTCACTCCTTTTTAGACAGGAGTCAGGTTAGCTTGTAATTAATTTCAATGCTTTTTTGCTCCCCATTCATTCATGTGCATATTTAACTCCTAGATAGTAATACCTGTAGTCACTGTCAGCAAATAATCCATTTGTAATATGTAGTATAATGAATATTCAGTAGTTGACACAGCCTATATATTGATAGGAAGAGCTTTTCCTTACAGACAAGAATATATATTTCAAGTTATAATCCTTCTTGTAATAATGAAACATTTAGCTGCATACTTACATGTATTCTCTTGATTCTTACATATGATCTGAAATAATATAGAATCTTTTCCTCTACACTCAATAGAAAATATTTGACTAAAATAGAAAAAAACATTCTCTTAACCTTTAGGGAACTCTTATTTCATACCCTAAAATATATGTTAAAATAACAATTGGAAACTTAAAAATTATTAGTTTCAGGTTTCCTCAGCCAGCTCCCTCATTTATTTTATTTTATTGGTCTCCATTTCCCTTTCTCAGTGGGAAATCCTGTGTCATTTAGTAGAAGCAATAATTTTTTTTCAGTCTGCGGCCACTGTCCCCAATACCTGAGAATTAAAATTCATGCTCCCATCTAAGCAGTCTGCCTCAGAAGTCCTCTCTTCCTCCCTTCCTTGCCTCCCAACTTCCTTTGCCAAGCCTTCTCCCTTCACCTGTTTTTCCTCCCTTTGGTTACTGTTAGAAAGAAAACCAAAGGCCCAAAGTTGGAGTCACTCATGCTAATTGTCCTAGATCAGCAAACCAAGGCTTTGTCTAACTGCAGTCTCAGCCCCTGCAGGAATGTGATCTTTAATAAGTCAACATGGAATATCTTGGTCAGCAGTAGGAAATTTACTGATAGACTCCTCCGTTCCCTGTAGGATGATGACCCTGCCTAAAACCATGGATCCCTTGCTAATAATTTACTTTTTTCCACTCCCTCTCTACTCTTAAAATAGGTTCCTTTCTGCAGTTTAATGGAGCATCTCTACTTGCTAATAGGATGCTGCCCAATATAGGAATCATTTAATAAAGCCAATTAGATCTTCAAATTTACTTCATTGAATTTTGTGTTTTTTTTTTAAACACTACCTATAGAAAGTAAATGTAGTATGATGGAAAGATATGCATTATATACAAACTTTCCCTGATGGTTATTATTGCCCCACAGTGTACCAGCCATGGTCCTAACCATACACTACTACCTCAAAAGCTGGCTTCCAAAGTCAATAGAAACTTCCCAAACAGAATCCCACAGGTCAGTATAGCACAATATAGAGCCCTGGAGAGGGCAATTTTGTGGCTTGGGAGAAGAAGAGGGTTGGACAATGATCAAGACACTTTTCTGGAGTCAGGCAGATGGATTCAGTTATTAGCCTCTCAATATGCAAGATGCAAGATGAATTTCCCAAAGCACTAAGGTTTGGCCCATGTCACTCAGAGCAGAAAACAGGAGGCAGGCTGAGATACTGAAAGGCGCTGTCCCTCTTCCCTCTGACAAGACTACACACTTCCTCATTCCTAGATGGCACCCACAACTGAGCGTGTTGTGGACCCACAAGTCCAACTGTGCATGTGTAATATCTGACAGAAAAGTTCTACCACAACTCATGATGTTTTTGCAAGTAAAACTGCCAGCAAGTGAGCCTGGGATGCTAATGTTGCCTGAGAGCTCACCGATAGATGCAATATTGCTGGACTAAATTAATACTAATACTTTAAAGTTTGAATTACCTTCATGATCTCTGTTATTTTTGGAATCTGATACTGGATCTTTTTAGTCCTCTGGTTACTGCAGCTGCTAAGTTGTAACTTTAAATCATTGACTTTGGAAACATTTCTTCTAATGTGATTTTTCTTCTCCAGTTGCCAAGTGGCATTACCAACTATGGTGTAATGAAGCTATCTCCTCCTGGATAGGAAGGCATTTTACTTTCACTTAATTAATGGCTTACCATTTGTTCCTACAGTTTTGTGCATATAGTATGTTTCTTTCACATGGAAAATACAAGATACTCATGTCTTTTCAGTGTCCACCAGAAAAAATAGGAGCAAGACGGCATACATAAATCTTTCTTTTCCATATAGGGTCTCAGGATGACTCACCCCATCTCCTCGGAGTCATTCAGTTTCTTCCCTGAAGCTCTGGATATTGATCTCTTCAGTTGCTTCTTCCTGGCCTTAGATCTGCTGCTCCTTGCTGGCTGCTTGGTGACAAGGGCAGACCTCAGTACAACACTGATGTTCATTATGGCTTCATGGACGTCGGTCACTTGATTTCCTCAGCCCTTGTTCTTCTGTATGCCTCTGTTCCTTCTTTTGCCATCAACGTGGCTTTAGCTGAGGTACACTGCATGTGTAATGGTTCACAAATCAATGAAACTTGACTTTAAGTTTTCTGAGTCTAATTTCTTTGTTTTTCTCAAAGCATTAAGTTGCTTCTCTTTCCAAATTCTTAAAAACTACAACTGACTGTTCTCTTTTCCAACATGCACAATTAAGCCAGAATTCTAATTCCATTCACAGGATTAGACCCCTGCCTTTGAAACACTTGTATGCATATACAAATGGAAGCTGATTTTTTATTTTTTAAATTTCCTGGTCAGTAGTAAAGTCTGCATTTTCTGTACCGGGAGCAGAGGTCTCTGTATTAGTTCTCCAGAGAAACAGCACCAATAGGATGTGTATGTGTGTATGTATATATACCTCTTAGTAGATAGACAGACAGACAGACAGATGGTTAGGACTAGGATTATATCATCTATCTATCATCTCTCTCTCTATCAATCTAGAGAGATTTTAAAGAATGGCTCATGCAATTATGGAAGATGACAAATCTCAAGAGCTGGAATAAGCAAGTTGGAGACCTAAAGGCACCTGATGGTGTGGTTTCAGTGTGAATGCCAGCAGGCTCAGGACCCAGGAAGGGCTGATGTTCCTGTCTGAGCCTGAAGATAGGAAAAAAACTGATGTCTGGACTCAAAGCAGTCAGGCAGGAGGAGTTCCCTCCTACTCAGGGGAGGGTCAGGCTTGTTGTTCTATTCAAGCCTTTAACTGAATGAATGCATGAAGCCGCCCACACTAGGGTCTGCAATGCGCTTTACTCAGTTTACCAATTCAAATGTCAATCTCATCTAGAAACACCCTCACAGACGCATCCAGAATGTTTGACCAAATTCCTGGGTACCTTGTGGCCCACTCAAGTTGACATACAAAATTAACCATGACAGTCTCCTGTTAAAGTGGAACAGTCGGGAAGCAAAGAAAGTCACTCCTAATCATAGCTGGGAGTTTCTATGAACATCCCCTCATTTCTTAGCCTCCAGTTATCCCCTGGTAGGCAGTCATGTAAAACAGTTATGTCCAAAATGAATATGTAAAATCAATACCTCCTACTGCAAACAATATTCCATGTTATTGTCACAACTCTGAATTCTGAGTTCACAACTCCGGATTGTTTGTTTGTTTGTTTAACCATATTATAATGGAAAACACTTAGAGTCAGAGAGGTTAAACAGGTAATTTAGATAATTATCTTAGCTAATTTCTAAGCTCACTGAAACTCTAGAATTCTGCTTCCAACTTGGCAGCTAATGAAAAGGAAAACTGATTTGGAGGCTGCCACAAACCCTTGCATGCAGAGGGATCACAAGAAGATACTGTCATTTCCAGCCCCATTCTCACTATAACCTGGAAGAAGAATAGGTAAAGGTTTTTGTAAGACGTTCTTAAAATTTTTTCCCCTATATACAAAATGGAGGGGAAGCTCTTAGAAAAAGAGCATGTTTATGCCATTTCCATTCTTGTTTTTTGCAATTCCGTAACACTGATGCAAAGTATAATTCAGTTTGTCTTTTCAGTAGTTGTGTTCACAGTCATCCTGAGCATTATAGTGTAGTCATAGTTAAGAATTATGGAACTGACATAATATTAATGAACAACTTTCAGGTAGGCTTAAGGGGTTTCAGCCTCATAATCCATAATCTGTTTTATCTACTAACTACAATCATATGCTCCCCTTTCTAATTTTTAATACACTACCCATAATCAGCAGAAAATAGATTTATCACACGCTGATGGCTTTATGCCCTTATTCATATCATGGCGTGTAGTCAACAATCTCTCTCAACAAGCCCTCCCTTTAGCTTTGAATAACTCCAAATGTGTACCTAATAAGCTCTTCCTAGATTGCGTATCATACCACCATTTCACACAGAAATTGAAATAAAATGTGCAGTCACCTGTAACAAATATGTAAAGTGATTTAATGAAACATAGAAAGTCAATGTTTTAAGAAATAATAGTTCCAAAATTCATCTCACTGCTCTACTATCATAAACATATCTAAAATCTGACCACTTCTCCTAAAGTTTATTGCAACCATCCTCACTCAAGCCACAGTCATCTGCTGTGAGGATTTTTGCCAAACCTTCTAACTGGTTTCCCCATTTCTGTCCTTACTTCCCTAGTCAATTCTCAAAACAGTGCCCAACAGGATAGTGCTAGGTTACCAGAGAATTCACACTACTGATCTTAAAAGCTGCTTGTGGCTCACCCCTTAATTCAGCAGCTGGGCAAGGCACAAAGGATTGGTTGCCAGTGACATCTCTGAGCTCATATGCTATCCTTTCCCCTCCCCTCTGCGAGCCACTTTGACCTCCTGGCTGTTGCTTTCGCATCACTTCCTGGTAATCAGCCTGAATCACTCTTCTGTGATGTCCAAATGATTCATCTTCTCTTTCCAGTTCAGGCTTGTTTAACTCTTTCAAGCTCCATCTCCTGGTCACACATCCCCCTTGATCATTTCCCTGTCCCACTTGTGCCCTATAGTACATACCTATTTCTTATAGACTATATGATTTAATTATTACATTTAGTATCTCTTGTTTTGCATTTGGATGTATGCTCCACAAAGACAGGGATTTCTGTCAACTTTTGTTCATTGCTATATTCCCATCATCTAGAAGAGTGCTTATACACCATAAGCTTTTAATAAATATCTGTTGAATACATGAATGAAACAAACAGAACAAACTATTATCTACTCACTTTGAAATATTTCTAGCTATGAAGGTTTCTGACTTGTACTGATTAGGCTTACACAGGAACGGAAGCCATGGAGGGGCCGTGGAAACAGACAGGCTCCAATCTGTGGCCCAGGCTCCATGTGTCCCTGTGGCTCCACTTATTCTTTTGGTTACAGGAATACAATCATCCCATAGTTCTCGCACTGTTACCTTACCTGATTCTCCATGATAATGTTTCTAACCTTTATATGTTGTCCCAATACACTGAATTAGCATTTTGTATTTTTATTTATATAAGCCTAATACATTTTATGCCATGCTTCTTATTGTCTTCTTAATTATTTCCAAACATTCATGCCTGAATCTTTATCTGACAACACAAATTGTAAAGGCTTGAACAACAAGCTAAACCTCTCTAAGCCTCAATTTTTTCAACTTTTAAACTGGAATAATAATAGCTTTGTTTCAGAATTTCCTTGAGATGTACATAAGAACATCATATAGAGAAGCACTTTGTAAAGTGTTTAAAAGGTATTATTTATTATTCTAGTGAAATTAGCTTTTTCCTGGGATATGCTATGGGTATAAAGAATAAGAAGGAAAATCCATGAGGACCATAGTTAACTATATATTGTTAATATTCAGCTGTGCTCTTTTTTGCTCAAAAAGAGAGTAAGGCTCATAGTAACTAAATATGTTAAACTCATACAAAGAATTCAAAAGATCTGGTGCCTCTTTAACCTTTAAATGGTAGTCAGTATTTCTTATGTATTGATAATGACTTTGAACATAGTAATGCTCATCAATTTAGTCATGAGACACCACTGCTTAAAATTCACTCAGTTTTTTGCCTCAGTGAGAAGTGGGATTTGCTACAGTACAAACTAATGTGTGTGAATTACAGAATTATGTCACCAGTTGGTTGTGTGTTTTCTCTTTTTGAAGTACCTCCAAGGCAAATGTGGTTTATGTAAGAATTGAAAACATATCACTTTGCAAGAGCCAAGTTGATTAAACAAGTCAAAATATGAAGTTTATAATAGCATCTGAATTATCATGGCAAAGGAAAGCTTGATTTATTTTGCAACATTTTTTCAGCAAGCACATTTTTTTGTGAACACTGTCACCAAGGGTATTCCTTTAGTTTCCTGGATTATTAGAATTTAGCTGTTTTATATAAATGCATTTTCCAGATAATTTTAATTTCAATCATTATTTTAAGAATTAAATCTATCAAAAATTAGCTTATAAAAACTTATGAAATAGCTTCCTATTTTTATTTTCACCGACTGGTGTCAGAAAGTGAGGTACGGTGTTAAATTAGAATATGTAAATAACAATCAAAACATAGATTCAATTTGTGATGTATTTTATTTATTTTATCAGAATTTCAGTTTCCTTATCTGTAAAAAAGAGATAACAATTTCTACCTTACAGGATTTACATTGGCTTAAAGGTGATGTGTGCGTGTGTGTGTGTGTGTGTGTGTGTGTGTGTGTGTGTGTGTGTGTGTGTGTGTAACCTTGATGCCACCATGCTAAATGTTGATTAAATTCTCTCAGCCTGGTCAATACATTTATTTCTTTTATGAGAATTCTATTTCAAACTTCTAATCCATACTTAATCCATTTTCCATTTTCATATGGAATATTTTTTAAATGTAGCTTAATGTTTTATATGTTGATTTAACTGATAATTCTAAATTAGAAACATTTTGAGTATTTGGCTAAAAGTACAATTGTTGGAGATAAGCCTCCTGAAATGACTGACTTAATGGCTTTACAACAAATTGTCTACTCTGAACAACAGAAATACAGATAAAATATGCATAAATAATCTAAAAAAATACCTATCACAGAGAAGACAAGTAATGACTATAACATCTTGCTACACTACTAGACAGTGACTGCAATGGGGTGGGGGGCACTTGATAATACGCATGAATGTTGAAACCACAATATTGTTCGTGTGAAACCTTCATAAGATTGTATATCAGTGATACTTTAATTAAAAAAAAAACAGCTGGCTTTAGGTATTGGAGAGCAACAAAGGCTATAAGAACTTAAAAAATCAAGATTTTAAAGAAGGAAGCTAAGTGGGTAAACAGTATATATGATTATTATTTCCTCTTAAGGTGGTTGCCAATTTCAAAAATGACATGCAGAACAGAGAGGCTGAGAAGTGCAGCGTAACTTCTGGCAGACTTCAGGGCAAAATGTAAAGGTCAGGGCTCACTTAGAGTACAGAATGAAACCATCCCTCAAAAGAAACATCTTTGAAGGACCTCACCCATGAGTGGTGAGGGTGATTGTCCCTAAACAGACTTCTTCCTAGAGGATGTAAATCTTCACTGAAGATTAATGAATTGTCTTAAATTGAACAAACCCATAGCTTGACTACCCTGGTCAAAAAGAGATAATTATCAGCCCTCTGGGAACTCTCTCGTATTTGCTCCCAATCACTACCATGGCTCACAGCTCAAAAGAGAACCTTTTTCTTGACTCTATCACTAGTTTTGCCTGTTTTTGAACTTTACATATATGGATTCATATTCTTTCATTTCTTTTTTCATTCAACATTGTTTGCTGGGTTCATCTATTTTGTTGCATGTAACATTAGCTAATTCTATTTCATGGTGTACAATATTCCATTCCATGCATACTCAACAATTATTACCCATCCCACCATTGACAGATACTTGGGTTGTTTCCAGTTTAAATTATTATAAAGTATGATTTCATTAATATTCTTATACATGTCTTTTGATGCACATATGTATGTACTTCCATTTGATATATATAAATAAGTAAAAATAGGATAAATTTTTACAAAGAATTGAAGGCTTTCAATGCTATAACAATTCTTTAAGCTAAACTCTCATGATTGACATATTTTTCTCTATGTATATTATGCTTACATAAACCAGTTTATTAACAAAGGAGCAGAGGATATAGATTCATACTGCTTGAGTTAGAATTTCAGCTCTACTAGTTTTTTTTTTTGGTATCAATCTACAATTACATGAGGAACATTATGTTTAATAGACTCCCCTCTTCACCAAGTCCCCCCCACATACCCCTGTCCATCAGCATAGTAAGATGCTGTAAAATCACTACTTGTCTTCTCTGTGTTGCACAGCCCTCCCTGTGCCTCCACACACATTATACATGCTAATCTTAAGGCCCCCTTTCTTCTCCCCCTCCTTCTCCCTCCCTTCCCACCCATCCTCCCCAGTCCCTTTCCCTTTGGTAACTGTTAGTCCTTTCTTGGGTTCTGTGATTCTGCTGCTGTTTTGTGCCTTCAGTTATTTCTTTGTTCTTATACTCCACATATGAGTGAAATCATTTGGTACTTGTCTTTCTCTGCCTGGCTTATTTCACTGAGCATAATACCCTCTAGCTCCATCCATGTTGTTGCAAATGGAGGGATTTGTTTTCTTCTTATGGCTGAATAATATTCCATTATGTATATGTACCACATCTTCTTTATCCATTCATCTACTGATGGACATTTAGGTTGCTTCCATTCCTTGGCTATTGTAAATAGTGCTGCGATAAACATAGGGGTGCATCTGTCTTTTTCAAACTGGGCTGCTGCATTCTTAGGGTAAATTCCTAGAAGTGGGATTCCTGGGTCAAATGGTATTTCTATTTTGTCAGCTCTACTAGTTTTTAACTATAACTGTGGATATTATCTATTAACTATGTACTTTTCTGTTTCTTCACTATTTGCTGAGAATAATAATAGAACCAGCTCGTATTTTTTCTTTTTTTTTTTGATGGAGGGTGGAGATACAAGTGAAGTAATACATACAAAATTCTTAAGAAAAAAACCTGTCACACACTGATCAAGGAAAGTTAGCTGGCATCATCATCATCACCATTATTAGGCACGTGTGGTGGGCTGACTCCAAATTATCCCCTCCCCTGATATTTATGTCCTTGGATAATCCTTTCCCTTGAGTATAGTTGGGGCTGACATGATTCTAACCTATAGAACATAGCAAAAAGTGGTGGGATGTCATTTCCATGATTATGTTACATAAAATTATAAATTCCATTGTGCTAACAAATAAATAATAATAAAGAATCTCTTTATGGACTCCCTTCCTTGCTGGAGGGCAGCCTCCAGCCAACAACTAGCAAGATACCAAAGCCCTCAAAAACCAACAAAAAAAATTGAGCCTTCCAATAGTAAAAGCTTAGAAGCACATCCTTCCCCATCTAGCCTCAGATAAGATCCCAGGCACGGCCTTGTGAGAAGCCCTGAAACAGAGGGTGCAGCTAAGCCATGCCTGGATTCCTGACACATAGTAACTACAATATAACAAACGTGTATTGTTTGTAAGCCTCTCCATTTGTGGTAATATTGGTAAGTACTAATATTTTACCACAGTCACATATGACAAAGTCTGGCTGCAGGCTTCTCTTGGGAATTAAAATGCATGAGCTTTAGTAATAAGAATTTTCATTAAAATTAAAGGGGACTCTTTCTTAATTCTGAACTTCAGAGTGTATTTTAAATGGTTTGGTTTGCCTGATATTTTTTACCAAGATAAAATGGGACATAATTGTTCCAAATATGTAATTCCAAAGAACCACACATGAAAATATTTTGGTTAGATATACTTTGGGCCCACTTATATTCTATGAACATAACTGTTAAATGAGTCACTCTCCATGGGTTGCAAGTTGACTGTCAGATAGTAACAGCTTGAACGAGACTACCCAAAAACAAACCAGTGATATGTAGCATCTGCTTTTCCTTTTCTTTCGTTGATCTGTGCCCCTTGGCTGATAAATGACACTGACTCTTTCACACTTTATTTTGAAGATCATAAGTTAATAGGGTAGGCAAATATCCCAAATAAAGCAAACCGATAGTGAGCAGTGGCACGTGGCAGATATTGTAAATTAGAGATACAGGTTATATCTAAAAACATTAAATTTTGGTATTTTGTTGTAAGTGCCACAAGAGCAAACCAAATATGTCTGTGGGTCATATGCAGCACACATACAGGCTGCTAGTTTAAAGTCTCTACTGTAGGGCAACAGGACTATTGGTATCACTGGACATTATGATTCAGTCAGATTCCAGATGGTCTCAGAATCAAGGGTTTCTGATTTATGCTTCTTAACATAGAAGGATCCCTTTAAAATATCCATATACATACAGAAGCCTAACTTCTATAAGAGACTGAGGTCAAATACAGGAAGTATGTGGGATGTTCTACAGATTTTACCATTTATCCCACAAAGGTAGAAACAGGAGGGAAGGTGGTAGGTTGATATTGTGGACCAAGTCATCATGTATCTTACTACTTTTTCTGCACCTTCTAGTTAATTTGCCACTAGTTCTGATATATTCCCAGACCGTTTTAGACACACTTCTATTTTTATGGGCAGATTGCACTCTAAGTGTTTGGTTAGCTTTGTATTTCCTACACCAGACTGGGAGCTTCTCCCTAAGGGCAGAATCTTCATTTCACTGCTTCTGGATTATTGACACCATCACAGGACCATCACAGAGGAAGCACATATCAATAGAATAAATAAATGAGTGAATGAACAAATGCATCTTCCCAGAACTAAGACCTCAATACTTAAAATGAGATGTGTGTATATGTATGATGATCTCTAAGTTTAACACCAGTTATAACACATGATATCACATAAGAAATTGCATATCTACTGAGATTAGGGTTTCAGTTCAATCTGATCCATGATTTATACAAATTTTATTGATACTAACCTAAATTACATGTATATTTTTAAAACAAAGTAGAATTTTAACAACAGATAAGATGTTTTTGTAAAGTTACAAATTAAATAAATATTCACATTAAACTATAAAGAGAAACATTTATTTGTGGTTTTATTTGCCATTACTTATTTATACACTTTTGATTCTCAAGTTAACTTGGAGATATCAAGAGCCAGATTTCTATTTTCTTCTGATTTTCACTAGGTGGTTCCCTTTGTTAGTTTTTATCTTTTGTTTTCTTTTGCTTTGAGTTTACTGCACATCTTTTATCACTATAGAGTACTTTTAACTTTACATAAAAATTTAGCAGACCCACTTAAGGTAGAGAAAATAAACAGCTCATGACCCTTGAGAAAAGATTGACCAGGCTACTTAAAAAGGCCTTTTCTTATTACACCTTGGGAACCTTTTATATCACACAGAAAACTTGGCTCCTCAGGCTAGGATAGATGCTCATGTTTTAATGCAAAACTGTCAGAGAAATTCAGGTTTTTAAGCCTAGTCTTGCAGCACCACCACAGATGGCTTAAATGCTCACAGGTCTAGCAGAGAAGGCGAGGGAAAGACGCATGAAGAGTGGCTAACAAACTTGTGGCTCTGTGCAGCTGTGCATTATGCTTCCAGTCTTAATTATCTCACTGGGGACAGTGCTTTCTAGCTAGCTAAAGACAATCTCAAGGCCAAAGAAAGTAGGACAGTGTTCTAAGGTATCTGGCTCCCAACACAGAAAGTGTGGTTAAGAATTCATAAACTCAATCCTTTTGGTTGTTGAACATTATTACAGCTACTAAAAGTAGCAAGTAATGGTTTTTATTTGAAATGGGAGAGGGGGCAGGCAGATAACACAACATGTTTTGGATGCCTTCTTGTCTATTTAGTATTGGAGGGGATTTGGGAAAGAATGGCTCAGTATGATTTGGAATGCAGGAAGTTTTAGTTCTCTTACTGTCATATAGCCAAGATATTCCCATATTAGTTAATGAAGTATCTAGTGATCACTTACTTTGAGTCAGAAACTACCTTACCTGGTGGGGTTATAGGAAAAACAGGGCAAAGGTGGTTCCTGCCTTCAGGAGCTTCCTGTCTATTTGGGATACAAACAAATAAACAGACAGTTAGTTTGCAGAGTAGTAAGTCCTAGATCTTAGCTAAATGAAGCTTCTTAAAAACTTTGGTAAGAGAGTTTCAGTAGAATGATGTGTCGGAAGTCAGATGGCAATGGGACAAGCAGAGGTGTGGACACATACCTCTTTTGGGAGGTTTGCCTATAAAAGGGAAAAAGAGAAAGTGAGGCAACCCCTGAGAATTCCTTTAGATGGGGATAAGGAGAATGTGAAGTTTTTGTTTTTAATGAAAAAAAAAACTAGCAATGAGGAAGATGGAATGTTTAGCATGGAGATAAAATCCACAGTGAGACCCTGAGGATTATCCTGAGGAGGATTCGAGAAGGATAGGCCACCTGTTTGGGAGGACTGGCGCTAGAGTGAAGGGAAAGGCTGTCTCCCAGTCTGAGTGGACAGAAAGGTGAAGAAGATAGGTACCTGCTCATTATTTTAAAAGCTTAAGGACAAGAAGCATATGACTTACTTGATGCCTTCCATTTTCCTTGTTATGAATAAAATGAGCATGTCTTTTAATGATGAAGGATGAGAAAATGGTGTTGATTTGGTTGAAGTTTGGGAGAAAGCTTAAATTTGGAGAAACCATTACATTTCTTTAAATGGGAAATTTAAAACAGTCGTACTGTAGAAATAGATTCTAGGCCAGAAAGAAAGTGCAGGTGTAGTGGACAAGGCTGATGTGCCAGAGGGCAACTGACTCTCTCAATTCTGTTCGATCTGTTCAATAAAGCTGGGTGGTTTGCTTTAGCAGGGCTCGACATTTGACATTCCATGAAAGGTATGGAATTGAATTTTTTCATGGTTGGGACTTTTCTATCTGAACAGAAAAGAAAGAAATGGAAGCAAACATGCAGAAGTTATAAGAGTTTAAGTGATGAATGACAGAGTCTAAGCTACAGAGAGAAAGAAATGGGGTCAGGATGGAGCCGAACCTTAGAAAGGAGAGAGTTCAGGGACTTATCATGGAGAAGGTGCTGGGGGCATACAAGTCAGAAGATTGTGGTCGAAAGGTCAGGTGCCTGAATTTAATATTTCAGATTAAATATCTTCAGTGTGGCCTTGTGGTCAGAAGAAATAAAGACTTAAGTCCCTGCAGATGACAAGTCAAAGAAATATAGAGCCTGAGAACTTGATGATACACTCACTAAATTGAACCACAGTGGTGGTAGGGATAGCGGGGAGGGCTGTCCACTGACACCATAGTGTTCAGAGAATCAGAGCGAGTGAGCAGGAGGTCAACAGATGACATGCCAGGGACAACACAACAACGTGAGCCTGGCAGTAGCAAAGGTTTCACAGGCAGGTCGAGGAGTAATGTTCTGGCTGTCAAAGGGAACAGAGGTCTCCAGCCCCCTTCCTTAACCAGAGGTGCACACATCTCAGGGAACAGTCTTCACTTCATCTGCTGCCTCATCCATATAAAGTTATAGAAGCTCTGATAGCAAATGAGATTAAGAGCTAGTTTTGAAAGACATAAGGGAATATGACAAACCAGATACTTAATGAAATTCCTGATACACAGTTCTGAGGCTGAATATAACAAGCATCTTTTCAGAAGTTCTGAATTCAATGCAAAGTAAGAGAAATCACCAAGAGCCATAGTAAAGAGGAAGCAGGAAAGCTGGGTTGCAAATGGACCACAGCTACTAAGACATGCCCACTCCTGGTGAAAACCCAGCCTTGAGTTTAAATGTCTCAGAGAAGACAAGATCTTGAGCTTGTACCATGTGCGCATTTGGAGTCATAATACTGGAATAAAGTTGGAAGTTGTGAAATTTTATAAGCTCAGTTGAAGAACAGGCTAATGTGATGGTGGGTGTTAACTAGACTCACCGTGGTGATCATTTCACACTATGTGAAAACATTGTGAAAGATATCAGATGATTATGTTACATACTTGAAAAGAATACATCATGTCAATTATATTTCAATAAGATATAAATAAAAATAAATTGAAAATAAGTACAATATAAAAAAAGAAAAAGGAGAGAATGGACTAGAAACATTCACTTGTCAGGAGAAGATGAGAAGGTGGGGGGCAGGGGGAGCACTAGCTTGTGACATGAGCATCCACTAAATCATCGTAAAAATGTTTACTCCTATGTGCCTTTTAGAGTCTCAGGCAAAGCTTCTGGCTTGCCGATATAAACAGGACATGGATGTGTATAAATTTATTACAGAGTGGAGTTGGTGAGAGGTTGAGTCTGGATGGGAGGAGGACCGTCTGTGAAGCTCAGCTCAGTCTGGCGATCTATGTTTTAGCCATCTACGTGCCAGAAGAGCTTTGCAAATTTTTGAGCAAATAGTACAAATCAAAGGTGGTCATAAGAATAATAATGAAGAATAAAGAACCCATAATGTTGCCATCCAGCAAAAACTGCTTCTTTTTTGAAAAATGTTTAGAAAATAACAATCTAGTATTTCTTTGAGCAATTGAAGGATATTTTCCCTGACTGTTATTTATGGGGCCTAAAGACACATACCTCTGCTCACACTCCCACAGACACACAAACACACAAATACAGTCACAGTTGTGGCAGGGCCTGAACTGTTTCTTTTTTGCACAGCAACCTTTAACTAGTACTCATAAACCTGTATTTGACTTTTTGAAACCTGTGAAGACAAGGTCAGTATCTACTGACATCCTTGAACCTTTTTTCATTTGTTACCATTTGTGAAACAAGGCTATGTTTATAACTCTAGCTTCCTTTTTTGTAGGAAACATCTAAGACGTAGGTCAGGAGTTTAGAACAAAGGGAAAGAATTTAGACTTTAAGGTCAAACAAACCCAGTCTTGAATTCTAGCTGTCACCTCCTAGCTATGTTGCATTGGGTAAGTCTTAGGGGTCGCACCTCCTCTGCTGATACTAGAATGCACTACATAGGAGCAAGGAATTTCACCTGTTTGTTCATTGCTGTGTCACTAGGATCCCAAACATAACTCATACCTAAGTGCACAAATAAACTAAAAATACTTGAATAAATTAAAAACTACTTAGAAAACTTTGCTAAGATACAGAAATAACATATTTCAGGTACTGCCACAAAACACATAAAAAGGTATTTTTATCATCATAATTGTATTGTTTTATTCAGCATTTGCACAGAAAGACAAGGACAAGTAATAATAGAGAACAATATAGAATCCAATTTCTTGTTAAACGGATCAGCATGGATATAAGAGAAACTTATTCTTTTGGCAGTGCCATCTCAAGCAGTAATTATCCAAGAGAAGTTAATAACTATCCTTCAGATGGAAAACATTCTTTCTGCAGATACAAAGGAACACACAATTCAGAGAGAGGGCTTCTGTTGAAGCCAAGTTCCATCATAAAGTTAGGGGTAAGCCACCTAACTACCCTGCTAGGAAGAGAGAATAATCCTTTCTTCCTATCTTCATTGATAAATTAACCAATGTTAGGAAAAAGATTTTAATAGGGAATTCCATGAGAGATAGACATACACATTCTGGTAGCAAGATGAGAAGTCCTAGCCAAAAATAATGCTGTCCTATTAGTAAAGAGAAGCTAAATTCAAAGGGAATGTAGTATACATATTTGCAGGCAATAAGCACTTAAATATTTGATATGCAGAATGATGAATGAATAAATTTTTAATTTTCCAAGAAGAATAGTCAATATCTATTCTTTTTCATATTTTATAGTGCTAAGCTTTACGTACATATATAGCTATATCTCAACCAAGTAATTGAGATCACATAGAAGGCAATATGTATGATGTGTTAAATGAGGAATTCCAAAGGTAAATGATGATTATAATAATGCCATGCCTTAGAAGTTGAGAAGGGGAAAATCTTCCCAAGAGGAGCATTCTATAACTCGTAAGAGACTAAAAGTTAAGGAGTGATCAAGAGTTATATTGAGGAATTCCAGGGGATGCTGGCGTAGGACAAGAACCATTCAGTGTGTGAAAGTCATCCAGGGAGCAGGGCACAGCTCTCTGTGCAACCACTGTGAAGTACTGAGGACCAAGTACTCTCAGGGCAGAAAAAGGTAACCTTTTATACGTACGCTCTGGGACGATCATAGACAGCGGGCTCTGCTGTGGCACTCGGGCTGTAACACGCAGAGGAGATGTGTGGCCCCCAGGTCCCTTCCAGAAGTGAATACTTCTTATCCTACCTCTCTGCCCTCAGATGGGATGTGACTATTCGCACAAGCTGTGACTCGGGGGTGCTTGGCCTCAAAGGATCTGAATGTTTATTATTCACCAGGGTGTCATTGGCATACATCAACCCTCTAATCCACACTTCCTTCTTCTCTGTTCTCTCCCCCCTTGGAATGTAAGGCTCATGATTGCTCCTTTTTTCTTTTCAAGGACTGTTTTTTCAAAGATGTTGGCACAGTGAACAGCTTTAGATGATAAATATAATGTCTCCCTCTGGAGCAAGGGACAGACACACTTACTGGCTACTAGAAAAGATTTGGGGTTCCTAAACTCAGGATTCCTCTTCTATAACACAATCCACTGTGTGTGTGTAGCTATCATCAGGGCCTCTTTGCATCATGCTGTGAAATTAGAGCTCCAGAAACTGGTGCAAAAATGCTAACTATGGCTGTGTGCTGTAACTAGTGAACTATCCTTTGACTTTGACCCAAGATGTCTTCCGAGAGCATCCATGAAACTTTGGCAAGCTAACTTCTTAGCTTGCAAGTACGGTAAAATCTCAGACCCTTCACTGTTTTCAACATCTTATATATTCGTTTCATATACCCTGCACATAGTCCCACATCTGGCCCACAGTATGCTTTAGATACATATCTGCTGATAAAACAAATGAATACAATCCTTTTTGTTCCCAAGTTGTGAGAGAGAATTATGCACACTTAGACATCATACTTAAAGGTTCTCTTTAAGAACAAGGTGCTTTATAATGACAGGAAATATTTATTACATTATGTATAAGGCAGTGCAGTGCTCTAAGGGTTTTTCTCAACACAACACTATAAAGTAGTTACTACTGTTACTACTATTTTGCAGATGAGTAAGCTGAGTGGTTAATTACCCTCTCAAAGTTCACAGCTAACACCGAACCTGGGCAGTACATGGTCTCATGCACTATCCTTTGGCATCTACAGTTGACAGTATTAAAACAATTTTTAAAAGATTTATTAGTATTACTGTTTTTGGAATAAGCAAGGACTTAAGAGAAGTGCCTCTATTCTACATTCCTTTAGTTTAGACATGATGTTTTTCTCTCTCCTTAAAATACTTCTCCCTTTCTATCAAAATGTTCATGCAGGTCAAGTCAGACTCATAAAATGTCATACCTCTTCCCACCACTGTTTGTAGCGATTGAGTCATAAGTGACCCTTGGGGATCTTGTTAACTCTCTGCTCCTACACCAGCATCTAAGGGATCTCAAAGTATCTGTGAGATATTTTGACCTTTGTGTCAAAATTTAGACTACTGATTTTTGGTGAAATAAATCATGTATCCTCTCTCAATTATTCAAGCTGCACATTCAGCCCCATGGGTATAAAACAAGAAAGGGAGCCTATATGGAGACACTTAAGATTACAAATATGGAGGACAGAGGGTGAGAACAGGAATTTTGAAAATACTAGTTCAGGCATACTGACAAAAATTAAACTTACAAAACTAACCTCAAAAATCTCTTTATGCCCCTACAAGTTTATTCTCTATTTCTTGAAGCAGTGTTGTTCTATTAGACTGCTGTTAATCAGCCTTACACTTCCCCTTGCCCTTGACAGATAAAATTTGCTGACCCTTGCTTTATTTATTTGTTTTTAATATTTTGATGGTTTTATTAACAAGTATATAATACTTATATTGCATACTGTATGTCATTACTAAATTCCTACTGGACTACAGAGTAAGAACAGAGAAAGTACATTAAACACATCTTTAGGAAGAAAGATAAACAAAACGTTCCAGTATTTGCAAGTACACTAATGCATGCTAAAATCCTTTACTTATTCAGTCTTATTAGCTTATAAAATATATTACATTATATTAAAACTTTCCACATAGTTTATAAACTATTAAGTATTGTAAATGCAATATTTTGACCTTCTAATAGTATGTACATAACAGCAACAAAATATGATAGTATTTGTAAAACATAATATTGTTGTGGCCCCCATTTAACGTATGTAAAATGGCTTTGTAAATGTATTATTTCTTAAGTGAATTTGCAATCATTTAGGAATTGTTACACTTGACCAAGAAGAGAAGAGACAACTCTGAGCAACTTCATGTGTGACAGCAATTCCTTCAAGATGACTATATTTTCAAACGAATTATTTTAAATCCTTAGTTCTTTGAGATTGTCTTTAAAACAATCTAATTAGGAATGACATGCAGATATGCAATATCAGCAATACAGTCTTTCAAATTCCACATTAGTGCAACATTGATAGTACAAAATGGTGTTTAATAAAATATACATATGCATATATATATATATATGGTGCCCCTGAATATCTGGTCCAAGGCTCTAGAAATTTCTGCGTATTTAGCATTTCTTTGGTTAAACATAGCTATGCTGCTAACATGTCCTCCAATCCAGGTGATTTAGAATACTCACACCCATTTCTGAGGTAGATTCGCATTTTAGAACTCTTTAATATATGCTGGATTCAGATTTAATTTTTCTGAATTCTTCCCCAAGATGACACTTGCATAATCATCAAAGAAATTCTAAAACAAACAGAATTTACACAAAACTGACTTAATGTTTACAAATCATTGTCATCAATTTAAATATTGCAGTTAAAATCACAACTGATAGTAACATGGCACAACAATAGAATCACATGTGCAAGGGCATCTTATCTTCTATCTGAGGTCTTCCACAATAACAGCTAAAAATGACTAAGACATAAATTTCTTAGCTATCATAGTAAAATACAAATATATATAAGAAAGGAAAATTTGGTTAAGAGCCAATTGGTAACAAAAACAGAACAGCATGGGAACAGAGAATGGACTCTCTGGGTTGCTTTTCTTTCAGAATAAAAACTAGATCTGTGTTAATAAACTGTTAATATAATCTAAGCAGGCTGAATAGTAATGTGATAGAATCTTTGCAAAGTCTTGCTTGCTCTTTTGAACAAAATCTAAATATGCCATAGCAAACACATTAAATTTCATGAGAACTCATGAAGCTTTCTATTCACTGAGTTCACATTCAAAGCTAACTATTGAAAGAAGAGTAATGCTATCCTTTCTTGCTTCTTTTCCGACCTCCTGTATGGCTTAGAACACATAAACGGGTTATGTCCATCAAAACAAAAAAGTTCCTTGCATTCCAACTTCATTCTTCTGTGTGTTGTGGAAGAACAATCTCAAGAAATAAACACTTTGGCATGAATATGACTAAGCATTTACAATACAGATAATACCTACTCTTACCAGAGCCATTTTTATCCCTCAAGTCATGTCATAATTGCAAAAAAAAATTTAAAAGCCTAAATTAGGATGTTTAAATATTCTAAACAAAATTTTCAGGACTTACAAGAAAAGAACATCAAACCAAGTGCCAAGATAACAATTTACTTTGCATTTTTCAACTACATTTACTTTCAGGTGGTTCAGACGGCTGATGAGAGGGATCTCTTGGGTGCACAGTCCCCACAACTTTTACTAACATAACGCCGTCCAAGTAAGCTCCTGACACAATTCACAGCATCACTCAGTCACTGATGTCTAAAAAAACAATGGAACATGTTCCTCCCAGTTAAGGTTGTGTTGTATCCTGAGTTGTGGCTGATGAATCTTCAACATGCTATTCTTTTCGCTTCTCCTCTACGCTTTATAGAGGGATGAAGGCACGTTTGGTTATATGCACCCACATCTGACCGCCATCACCCACTTTCTTCAAATTTAGGACCAATGGCATTTTTATGCATGAATTATTTTTATTGGCATTTAAACTATGCTGCTCAAAAGTCAGCTTTTGAAAAAAACTTCCCTGAAATAATGGTGCTATTTATCCTCAACATAAACACAGATCATTTTCAGCTGCTTCTACAGGATATTTGATAGCAATAGGAAATTGCCTATGTGAAATATGCAGGCACACGTGCGTGCCGCGCGTGTGCACGCACACACACACACACACACACAAACTATTATTCAGCCTTAAAAAGGAAGGAAATCCTGTCATTTGCAAAAACGTGAATGAATCCAGAGGGCATTAATGCAGAGTGAAATACAACAAACGGAGAAAGACAAATACTTCACAGAATCACTCCTTTGTGGAATCTTAAATAAAACAAACAAAAACCCCAAACTTGAGCTCATAGATACAGGGAACAGAATGGTTGTTGCTAGTGGCAGGGGGTGGGGTAGGGGTGGAGGATTATAAATAGGAAGAGGTTAGTAAAAGGGTACAAACTTTCAGCTATCCAATGAATAAGGTCTGAAGATCTAATGTATAACATGGTGATTATAGTTGCTCACACTGTATGGTATACTTGAAATTTTGCTATGAGAGTGGAATTTAAATGTTCTTACCAAATAAGTAAATAAGTCATAAACATGGGAGGTGATAGGTGTGTTAACTCAATGGGGGAAAATCTTTTCACAGTGTATACACATATCAAATCACCACAGTGTATACTTTAAATATTTTATAATTTGTCAATTATAACTTAATACACTGAAAATACAAAAGGCTATCAATGTCATGAAATTCTTAATAATTTAATAAGGGACCACACATTTTAAATTTGATTGGGCCCTGCATATTACATAACCAGTCCTGTCTTTGGGTTTCTGGACTACTAATTTTTACCGAATGTATCTTGTTTCTCATTCCTATCCTTGCATTCTCTCCTTCTGGGTTATAGCCCTGTCATTTTCATAATTACTTCTGACTCTAAGAATCAAACCATGTAATACCTCCTATAGGAGTTCTTACTATGCCCTTAAAATATGATTAGGAGGCCACTGTCCTACTTCTTTGATATTTAAGTCTAGTCTTCATGGGCCTTACCCTAAAATATTACAAATCCCCATTACTTATCTGTCCTGTCTTAGGCTGTATTTGCCTGGTAGACAGGGATCTAGAATATATGAATATTTTTATTCTTACCATTTAGAGAATTACCTGGTATAAAGGAGGAAATCACTAAATATTGATTAAATGCTGTTGAATTTAATTAAAATCTCTGGTAAACATAAACTTAAGAGATTTCAGAAGTCATAAAGTGTGATTGCTTCCCCTAGTATATTTCTGATTCCTGCCAATTTATTTTACCATGTGAGAGCAATAGAAAATTCTTGGAGAATGGAAGACTCATTGCAAAGTCGTTTAAGAGCAATACAAAAACTAATTTTGCTAGAACATGTAAAAAGAAAAATGAGCATTCCCAGAGAAGTATGAGTATTTTACTGATGAGAAATTTAGACAATGATAAGAAAAATACAAGTCCTCTCTCTTTAAGCATATGTGAAGCAATTGGAATATAAGCTCCAGGCAAAGATTTCCCAGAGCAGGAAGAAAAATGAAAGGAAATCATGAACATGATAGAACAAGCCATCAAAATATTAGAACATTTACAATAATTTGGCAAGAATTTAAGGCATGACATGCTTCATCAATTTTGAGGATTTTACCCCCTGGCAGTTATATGGAAATGGTATGAAATCACCTAGGACTGAGAATTTAGGATGAGACACACTAAAAACAAACTGACTAGTTGGGATTTGCCCTTTTATTTACATTTCTTCTCTAGTGTTGGGGACAGAATATGGAGGTATTTTTACACAAGAAAATTAATTGTATCTACCATTTACCATGACCATTTTTAAAAATAAAAATACAGAATTATATTATAGAGCTTAGTGCAATGGAAAAGGGAAATGGGTCCTAAGTTGATGTATAAGCTCTGTAAGTGACTTTTCTAGCAACTTCTTATGTACTATTTGGAAAATAATTTTAACTCTCTTTGTTCTGATTTCTTTATTTGAAAAAATGATGTCTCCTATGAACTACAAAATTCTGTGTGAACTGAAAGGGTTATATAAACAATAGGGAAAATGCAGTTTTCAAAAAGGGCGGTATTTCCCTGAATTGGTACAGAAGTAGTGGCAGCCAAAATCTGAGATACATACTTTGATTTATTCTTCTATATAGATATGTAGACTGTTAAAATCTAGCTTTAAATGCGTGCCTACAGTGCATACCATTGAATTCCTGGTTGTAATTCCTCAGCTAATTAGTTTATTCTTCCCCTAGGTTATATGAGAACTCTGACATCAGCTTCAATTTTTTTTTTAATAATTAATCTAATCACAGTGTTTCAGTAGTGTGTTCCAGGGTCCACAGGAATCAGAAACTTCTAAATTCCTTGTTAAAATGCAGACCTCTAGACCCAGCCCTCAGTAAGCTAATCTCTGAATACAGGTTCAGAATTCACTATATTTTAGCTAACGTCTATGGATTTCTTTCCACACTAAAATTTTTGTTCTATATGCACATATAATGTTTTTCTCAGAAGAAATAATTGTTTTTGAAGTCTACGTAATTTGAGTAAGCTTCAAGGGATAGGAAATTTAAGAAGAGGATAATAGTTTACCATAGAACTGAATATGGAAGATCATAGTCTCAGGTCTCAAAAATCATACCAAGGGCTTTCCTTAAAAACCAAACACTTTTAAGTTTGGGTGGAAAACTTAGTATACCTTACTCAACCTAGTATAATAAACTGGCTACGTTAGCTAAATAACTAGTTAGTTAAAGCATCACAGTCTGAGAAGGCTGAGAGACATTCCTTGATTTCATGTTTGTGGGCTAATGCTTCCAGTCTGACATATCTCCAAGGAAAAATAAATAGAGAACAGCTGAATAAAATAAAACCACAGAAAATATTTTAAAAATAAAATACTATAGACAGCCATGTCATTATTGGTTCACATTTTCAAATCTTTCCAAAAAGTTTGTGCAGTGGCCATTAAATTGCACTGAAAAAACTCACTCAAGAAAATGATAGTCAATAAAAAACCAGTTTGAAGTTTCTTGTTATGTCAAGGCCTTGGCGGTGAGTGAGGATTTGTGGAATCCAGCCTCTGGTGTCTCACGTAACCTTCCTGGATCCCTGGTTCCCTTCTTTGTAAAATGAGTATCTTAACTTCAGCGATCTCGGTTTAATTAAAATGGTTTTACTCTTCCTCTTTCTCATCCATTTTCTTTCTGAACAATTATCTGAGTACCTTTAGATGAGTCTGAAGAAACGAAGCATCCATGAAGATACAAAGAGACCTGTTAAAAAAAGTACACATTGGAGGCAGAACAGAATTTTTACACCCTTTTAGAGTACATTTCCATAAAATACGTATTGATTACAGAAGGACAATGAGTCATATTACAGGGGAGAAGCCTGCAAGATGAACCTCCTTAATGAAACAATCTAAGCAAACCTCGTCAATAATGAGACAAAGGGAAATGTGTGCGCCTGAGAGGAGGCAAGGCAGGGAACAGAGCATCGAGGCTGTGGTAGGCCTGCCAAAGATGCATCGTCTGAATCTAATCGTGAGGAAACATCAAACAAAATTGTGCGCCATTCTACAAAAGGATTGGCCCGTAATGTCAGCCAGAATTAATAAAGGCACAGAAAGCCCAAAGTACTGCATCAGACTAAAGCATCTTTTTACTATAAAATATATGATTAAAACAGTTAGTGAAACTTGAATGGATCTGAATATTAAATGGTAGTAATTTGTTACATACTCCCCCCCAAAAAACCACCAGCTGACACCAAGCAAAACAAAACCAAATCCCCCTCCAAATAAATGTAATGAGATTCTAACTTCCTACCCTCCTGACTATTGATGTTCCTTTCTAAAAACTTATTTCATGAATATAATTTTTTTATCCTTATTTAATTCTGGATTATATAAATGTCACCATGTCTTGGCACAGTGCCTGGGATATTAGCTGAGTATAAATATTTTTGCAACAGTAAATGTAAAAAGATGTTACAAGGGACTCTGCCTGAATTAGAATAACTGAGAAAAATAGGTGTTAAGTAACCACGTATTCTAACGTCCGTCCATGCAGGTCTGGCTAACAGGGCCCCAAACCATTTTGCAGAACTATAATCAGTGCATGTAGGAAATGTGAAGGTCTTGAAGAAGCATTTAATGAAAGAGAAAGAGGACATTTCTACAAAATATTTTTCTGAGTGTTGGGGATCTTCTTCCTTAATGCATACCAGGTAGGGAGCATCAGTAAAAAGGGAAAACTTTAAACCAAAGAAAAGATAAAGATTGATTATTTTGGGTTGGACTGTTAAAAACTTAAAACACCACTGTTTTGAAATAATAATGGGGGGAAATATGATTTCCACTCTAGATATTCAGGGGCAGGGACCAGAAATCCTTCCCTATTTGAACAATAGTGAGATGAGGGAAGATGAAAGTTGTTTCCTGTTTTTACCTCGATCACTCAACAATAAACTGGTTACGTTAGCTAAATAACTACTTAGTTAAGGCATCTTCTGTTTGGATGGTATTGCAGCATACTTCATATTGGACCTGATGCTGAGCACAGAGAAATAATGATGGCGTGATTGATTTCTGATTTTGGAGGAAACTGCTGTGTTTACTATGACTCATTAGATCTGATGGTTTATACAAATTAAAACAGAAATGGTTTATGAAAATATCTCCGTATTTTATAGCTTTTTATTACATGAAATATTATTTATAAGGACATATTAGTTTTAGGTGTATAATGTAATGATTTGACATTATGTACATTACAAAGTCAGCACCATAATAAATCTAGCTACCAACTATCACCATATAAAGTTGTTATAATATTATTACCCATATTCCTTATGCTGTATATTCCATATCTAGGACTTCTTTATTTTATAGCTGGAAGTTTGAACCTCTTAGTCACCTTCCCCTATTTCACCCATACCACCGCCACCCCCGACGACAACCACCATTCTCTGTATCTGAGTCTGTTTCTATTTTATTTTGTTTGTTCATTTTAAATTCTTTCTCGGCAAACACATGGTGCCTATTTTTATGTGGATTTATATTAATTCAGGCTGTTTCTCTTCTGCAGATGAAAGAAAGATTAACAACATTTATAACTAAAAATACTATTTTCAAAATACTGGAGATACGGTTTTACAGGCAAATGAAAGGTCTCAACATTTTTAAAAGATGAGTAAGTATAAACAAAATATATTTTAACAGCAGCAAACATTTGCTAGAAACTTTTGATTTTTCCAAGTGATCAGATTTGTGTCTAAACCACTTTTGAAGGTTAAATAAACCCAAGGTAAGGCAACACCATTAAATAATCAGTTTAATATGTTTGGGATCTCATTTAACTAAAATGTATAAGTGAAACATATACTTTTTGAGATAAATTTTTCATTTACTTGCTTAGAGGCATATTTAAAAATGGACAGTTTAACTCAAGTCCTATTTTTAAAAAAATCCTTAAATCTATCTTTTGTTCATTTGTTGAAAATATGCAACACAGCTTGTTTTAAATGAAGGTTGAATATATGAGCCCAAATTTTAAATGATGTTTCTTATCATTACTTTCTTTTTATACTGTTGATTATGTGATTAATTTGTGTTGGGAAGGAAAGAAAGTTTCCTTCTGCCCTTCTCAGTTCTTTGGCTGGTTTAACAATTAAATTAACCTAAGACAGATTAACAGGAGAAAAACTAATTTAGTTATATACATTTGGGAGTCCCATAAGAATACTAAATCCAAGGACAAGCTGAGCAATTGAGGCTCATATGCCACCCTGAGCTAAGGGGTGTGATGGGGGCCTGGGTCTTCAAAGGGGAGGGGGGTGATTGACAGGACGGTAGGAGAGCAGATGTTTGGAAGATGATTGTCCTGCCAGACAGGTAGGTTGTTCATATAAAAAGTTACCTCTGGTAATAGCTCTCTTTCTCTGCCTGGCCCCGTTTTAATTTTTTTTTTTAGGTAATTTAAGAGAAAGGAAAAAGGTTTTCGTGAGTTTGCTGGGTCTTGATTGCCTTCAGGTCAAAATAGTACACATGCCAAAGTGACACATTTTGGGGAAACTTGTTCTGAACCCCTTCATCTGCAATTTACTAATTGATATCACCAGTACCTATCTTGATAATAAGAAGTAGATTTTTTTTAGGCCTACCATATGCTAACCATTTCTCCATGTGTTTTAATTCATCAAATCATTCATATCTCAGAGAAACCTTATGAGGTAGTTATTAATACCATCATTCTCTTTTAAAGAGGGGAAACTGGGGACCAAAGATATTAATCAACTCACTCAAGATCACACAGTTATTAAGTGAAAGAGCAAGGATCTGAACCTAGGCAGGTTTCAGATAAGTTTTTATCACAATATAGTGTTGGTGCTATCTAATCACACCTAAAATCATTACCGGACTTTCTTATAAGCATCCTAAAAATCATGGATCTTTATCTAGAGTGTAGTGATATTTTGAATTCTTTTTAAGTATATTCCTACTAAGTGAGAACACAGCAATTTTCTATGGAGTAATACAAGTCTTGTGTTTCAAAAATTATGGTGGCCTAGAAATTGCACAGTTCTCCTGCTATGGAACACCTAACAAAGATTGAGAAAACAATTCAAAATAATGAGATAAGTTTGAAGAAAATAAAGGAAACAGCTCTAGTTGGTGCAATGGGGAGCATGGGATACAGATTTAAGTTAGCCTGGAAATGAAAGTTAGTCTGGGGCATACAAAGATCCACATTACCTAGAGCTTCAAGAGCAAGAGTTTGAACAAATCACATATATTAATGCCTGTAACAGAAAAAGATATCCATAGAGGCAAATAGTAAAATCAGTAAAGTATCATGTTTAACTTGGCTTTAGCACTAAGGAGTCTTTTGAAAACAAGACCTTCGTTGAGACTGTGAAGTCAAAATCTGGGCTTCAAATATTTTGTGGTCTCAATCTACTACATTTATGCAGTTGAAAATATGTATCAATAACTGCAATTTGTATTGGACAAAGATCTTTTTTCATCCAGATACCTTGAAGAAGCAATCCAAAATTCTCCCTAGAAAAATCCTTATCCAACACCCAATGTCAACAGATATGGCTGTCAATAAAAATTCATGCTAAACCCAAAGGAAAACAAGCTACCACAAGTGAAGATAAGCAAAAACAACAATACCAGGATTACAAATATTCAGACATTGAAAATTTAAAAAGAACACTAGAGAGATATGCTTAACAAAATTTAAGGAAATAAGAGGAAATTGAAAATATATTAGAATAAAAAGACTACCAGAAAATAGGGGAGGAAATTAGATATGTATAATAAAGAACTAGAGAGAAGGTATAGAAAAAAATCAATATAATTGAAATTAACGTTTAATGAGGTGTTAAACAGTAGTTTCATAGAGCTGAAGAAAATTGATGAATGAGAGAAAGAACCAAAGAAATCACACAATAATGTAGCACAGAGATAAAAAAAATTTGAAGGAAAATGTAAGAGACATGGAGGGTAAACTGAGGAATCCAAAGTGTGTTTTCAATAGACACCAGGAAGAAAAAATTTAAAAACTATATAGAAGTAATATTTAGAGTTTTCTGGTTAAGTGATGAATGATAATATTTTAAAGACAAAAGTCCTAACAACATAAATTAAAAGAATTTTCACCTAAGGAAATCATGATGAAGTTGCAAAGTACAAAGATCTTAACAGCCATGAAAAAAATTAATGAAGTCATGATTAGAATGATAAATTCTCAAGAAAAATAATGATGGCAAGTAAAGGCTGAAATCTGTCTTCAAAATTTAGAGAGAAAATATGTGTCCAGTTATAGTAGCTATTCAGGAAATCTATTTTCAAGAATGAAAGCAAGTAAAGACCTTTATAGATAAACAAAAACTTTCATTGATAAACTTCTAAATGACCTAATAGAAAAAGAAAAAAGATTCCAGAAAGAATGTACGAAAATAGAAGTGAGGCTGGTGAACAAAGAATAATCATGCGTGTACACCTAAATATAAATTAATGGCATAAAAATAATAGTGATTAGTTTTGGCTTGTTACAAAACTGAATTAAAATAGCAGACAACAATTGCCTGTGACTTTCCAAATACCCAGACTCCACAATGTCATTCTGTCCCATTGCTTAAGCCGTTTCCCTCCTCTTTCAGTGACTACCTCTAGTTGCCTGTTAATTTGTTTTAGCCTCAGAGAGGAGAGGGAATACTTAGAGCTAAAGCCATCCTACATCTTTATATTACTCCAGTGGCAGGCAAAAAGATTGACTTTATTAAATATTTATTCTAATGTTGATCATAACTGCTAAAAGAATAGAAACTCTCAAATAGAGTTTAAGATGCAATAAAAACCTCAAACAATTTAGAAAAAAAAATCACTCTGTGGGGAAAGAGGAGTAAAACATGACAAATAAAGAGTGCAAAGTGAAAATATCAGAATTAACTTATGTGAATATTTTCAATAAATGTACCAGATAATACAAACTAACTGTGCCTTTAGCAAGAGCACTTATGCCTCCTTCAATCTCTCTCTCTCTCACACACACACACAAACACACAAACAACACACACACATGCACAACGCACATACACAAACACACACGACCACATAAATTATGGCTAATGTGATGTAAGGGGAGCTTTGCAAGTGCCCTTGAAGGAGGAAAATGGGATTTTTTCATTCCTTTCTCTTTCTTTCTGACTAAAATGAGAATAGGATGGCAGAGCTAAGCAGTCTCTTGAGCTATGAGTTGGGAATTTTATGCGAAGATAGCAGAGCATTAAGATGGAAGGCAAAGAGTTTCCTCACAACACAGGGACCCAAACCTGTCCTGGGTTGCCTCCCTTCAGATTTCGTTTTTACAGATTGTGATCTGTCCTTGGGAATGAGGCCTGCATTGTCCTGGGAAGTGAGCTTAAGGCTATTGGACAGGAAATGCCACAGTTCCAAAAACTGAGAACATAGTCTAGGAGTATGGCTCTAGGTGGACATGTCCCCTTGAAGAAAAACACTGCTAGAGGAAATTCCAAAACAGACCCTCTAAACATGGGAATCTCAGGGCAAAATCTATGGTTCTGGCCTAAGGGAATGCTGAAATGCACATATAGTTGTGATGAGGGATAAATGAAATCTTCTAAGGCAAGTACATAGCTCAATGCCCAATTCAGGGGAAATACTCAATGCCAGTAACAATTGTGTGCCAGGGGTTGAGCTAAATACACAGCTGAGGCTGACTCCGAGAATGACCCCTGAATGTCATTCCCATTACCTAAGCCCTTTCTTCTTTTCTAGTGCTTCTTGCTCTGTCTTTCCTCCTGTCAACATTGTTGTTTGAACCTAGTATAAAGTTGTTTCAGCCTTTGCTAAGAATACAGTCACTCACAGGGCAACATGGTAATGGAACTGCAGGAAATGTTCACCTGTGAAATAAATTTATCCTACTCCAAACTGAAGCTACACTTAACAGTACCCCTCCCATGGCAGAGGACCACAGCTCTTCAAAACAGTAGAGGAACATACATTCTTGATCCATATCTAGACTTCCATGAATGATTAACTAAAGTAAAATATGAGGACCAACAATGGAAAAAATCTATGAACCCTGGTCCTACAAATTCAATCAGGGACAAATCCTCAAGCTAATCCCTTAGATCAAACTGAAGCTCTTTGAAACAGCAGTTTGTGAAGGATGGCTCTTGACAGTTGCTTTTAAATCCAATCAGCCAGCTAATTAAATTTCCAGTCCCCAAAATGTCTCCAATAAAACTGAACCCAAAATAATAATACACTTTTATATTTCCTCTGCACTTTATAGCAAAACACGTTTATAACTCTCTCTCATGGCCAACAATGGTTTTATAAGTTCTGACTAATATCTTCATGCAACAATAACTCATTGAAGTTATTTCATCACTTGTAGTGTTTTCACAAGGATTTATAGATTCTATAACATAATTGTCTTTATAGAATTTTCTACCAACAAATATTTCTCAGTTTTCTCACAGGAGAAATACTGGAGATAGGAATTATCTTCATCTGACTTTTGAGAAATCATCAATTCTTATTAGATAAGAAGTAATTTCACTCACCTTTGGAAAGTAATCAATGTTTTTTATTTGTATAATCTGGACAATTAGTATACTATTTGCTAAAAATGGAAGAAGTACTTAGGAACTCACATTAATGGTGAAATTTGAAACCAACAAAGGACATGATTTCTTCTTTTGGGAGGCTATTTGGGCACATTGGAAATGTCATAAATTCCTCATAGTGAGAGTTCCAGAGAGTGAATTCTTACATTGGATGGCATGTAGGAATTCCTCACTGGAGTAACAATGGGACTCAAACTTGGGAACTTGCAAGACCAATTGTCTATCAGTTCTTGGAATGTTAGAACTGGAGACCCCCTTGAAGATCTCTCAGCCAGTTCTCAGCTCTGATGGCTTATTAGAACCATCTGAATAGCTTTACGACTTAAAGATGTCCAGGAGTATCTCAGAATGGTTCAACTGAAATATCTGGGGAGAGTGACTAAACATTGATATATATTTTGTCCTCCATGTGATTCTCATTTGCATCTAGGTTAATATTTAACTGTCTGTTAGTCAAATTCCTTAATTTACAAAAAGGAGGTCTAGTAATTCTAGTGATCAGTGGGCAGTAACAGGTTCATTCTCTTCTTTCTCCTGTCATTTAGCTAATGACTCTGTATCTAGAAATTAAAAGCTCTCAATCAACTCAATATATCTGTGTCCAGACGGAGCAACTTGTAGGAGCTTCTCAGATCCCACTATGTAAACCACTTCATATTTTAATCAAGAATGAAGTCAGGCTTGTGAGAATCATAATACAAGTCAACATGCATAGATTGGGGAAATTAGATCCATGCATTAAAGAGAAGGTTATTCTAGGGAGCCTCTGAGATTCCTTTCTAGTCTAAGTCTTTGCTTAATTTTCATTTGAGGATTCAGATCCTTTCAGAGTGGTCTGATAGCAAGTATAATTCAGCAGTGCAAGAAACCCCAGTCTCCCTATTACCCTTGGAGGCATAGATTCAGTCCTTGCTCATCTTATTAATTAACACATGTGTACTGTGTGCTTTCAGTGCACAAATCATACAATCATTGCACGGAATCTCTACACTAAAAGACCATATACTATCACTGAGTATATAAAACAAACTGAATAAAATTAATTGGGCTGTTTTGAACTTATTGTAGGAACTCAAATTATACTGTTTATAATTTACTATAATTGAGTTTTTGATTGATTACAACGATTACTTCTCCAATAGTCTAATATTTAATGATTCAGGTAACTTAAGAATTGAGAATTGAATTGTAACATTAGATTTTTCCCTCCCTTAGTGAGCAGGTTTCATTTTCTAGCTCATCTTGATTACTAGCCCACTTTCTCAATAGTTCTACCTGGAGATGATGGAATGGGATGTCAAAGCAATCTCCTGCATTCTGCTCCATCATCACTTTTGTTACTTACCATAATTTCAAATATGGAAGGAAGAAGAACTTGGGTTTCATAGATTTGTGGATTTATCACTATTTCATGGCCAGTAGTCCACAAATCACCATCTTATTCTTTTCAATGGGAAACACACAACATCTGATAAGTAGGGATTCCCCCAAGAATATTTATGCTGCTCCAGTGAGTGTCTGAACCTCCATGACCATTTTACAAATAAATTGTTCATACGGAAGCTTTGACATGATGATTCTGTAGCAGTTCTGCCAACATCTACTGAGAAATTCTCGTGGTGACTATTGGAAAATGCCTTAGGCAGTCTTAAAGCCTGGGCTTTCTGGGGTTGTAAAGACAAGAGGGAAGATACTCCAAGAAGCTGATCTTAGGAAACTGACCCTTGATTCACCCTTGTGGTTATCACTCAAGGATGTCTTGGTTTGTGTGCAAATAGTTGAACCTTAAGGGCAGGTAAGTGTCTTGCCAATCGCTTAATAGTCAGAGGAGACATCAAGGCAGAATATCCAGAACATACGATGACAAAGGAAATTTCTCCAATGACCTAGAAATCCTCGATATCCTCACCCACAAAAGGCACCTTTGAAAGCAGCTGAAATCCAAAAACATATCTAGAGGAGAAAGTTCTAAAGTCCCACTTATAACCATGTTCAGACAAGTGTATATATCCTGTATTTACATCTGTTGCCTCTGTCTGTTGAAAACTTTGTCAATAACAACCGCCCTGTTGAAAACTGAAACACATGAAAAAATTGCAGAAGAGTTCATTGACTTCAGACTTCAGTTCATTTCCTTTCCTGAAAATTATATGACTCACTATACATTCATTTATTTGCTGTTCAGCAACCATTTTATTACAAGATCCAGCATTACAATACTGACAGTACCTGACTTGCAATGCTCCATACCCTTGCTTGATTAAACCTTCTTCCTAAAACTTGTCTTTCTTCTCTCAACTTCTTACTTACTCAAAACATCTCTATTTACTAGAGGAAATAGGCAAACTCAACTTGGAATTTGACACCGATGTGTCTCAGTCAACATTTCTAACTGTGAGTCCCATTCTCACCTTCATGAACACATTTCCTCATTAATTCAACTTGCTTTGTTCATTCTCTATCATCTTTGTCATCGTTTGTATTGAAATTTCATGCTGTTTTCTGTCTGCTCTCCAATCCCTCTTCATCCCTCGGTATCAGATTTGATAACAGCCTTCTCCATATAATTTATTTGACTACCCAAGCAACCCAAATTTCCTCTTCCAATTTCTATAGCACGTATTTTCTTTGTTACTGTTTTGACATCATTAAAATTTAATTGTGAAACATCCTACCATGCAAAGCATTGTACCATGTGGTGTTAATTGTGTGACCCAGACTCTTAAGTGTTGTAGAAGTGCCGAGAAGAGCAAGATCAATGAAAGTTGTTTATGTTGCCATTTATTTCAAGCACAGATTAAAGCAGATGTTTCTAGACATAAAATCCAGTGCTTCCTTCAACTTGGAAGTTGTGCCAACTTTTGGATAAGGATGTTTTTTGACAAGAAGCAGAGAAGTGATGAGTTTCTGGTATCTTGAACTCCCCTTAAGAAGCAGAAATGAAAGGCAGCAGCTGTTTATCATGCTTTATTGAGACTGCAAATTTCATCATTTAAATGCTGAATTGATTAATTCAAAACACTGCATTGAGTATGTTTTCTGGAAACTGATGAATATACAAACAGGATTTTGGAAGTTATATTCCTCAGAGTAATTGATGAGGAATTTTATTGTCTACCAATATATATAGCTATCTAGAAGGTCTGTACAGATGTAGATATTAAAGACACCAATGATACCTGAAGGTAATATAGTAGTTGACCTACCTCCCTTAAATCATTGCTTTTGAAATTTTAATGTGCATGAGAATCACCTGAGGATCTTGATAAAAATGCAGATTCTGAGAAGTCCTGAGTTAGGGCCTAGATTCTGAATTTTCAATAAGCTCCCAGGTGATACAGACCAAATGTTGAGTAACAAGGCCCAAAGCCACCTTTCTCCCACTGACATGAGGTACTTTCCTTCTCCATCTCTCAGTAACCTGACAACACCCACTGCTGCAGCTATAAAGGTCAAGAAAGTCTGTTTCTATAGTACAAAATCATTTTCAATGCATTTCTTTGAGAACAGGAATCAGAGACAGTGATCAGGTTTAACTGGATAATTTAGTCCATTTTACTTATTCCTTAAACATTTATTGAGTATTGTTCATATGTAAGGCATAAAAACAAAGATAAAGAGAATCAGGCTCATGGTTATCATGTTAGCCTGTTTTACGGGCTGGATTGTAACTCAAGAAAACCATGGTAGAGGTGTGAGAGCATCAGGATATCAAAAATTTCTTAATCTAGTGAGTAATATACTTCATCTACATCGTTTGTGGAAGAGTAAGGCTTGAGTTGCTGATACCAGGAACAATACTTGTCCCTCCCTTTCTAAGGAAAAGCAAAAACCTGTAAAAGAAAATAAAGGAATGTTGGTAATAATTGCAATTGTAATAAAAAAAATTTCATTATAAAATCCCAATGAGAAAAATCCTGGGAACCTTATGCCTCCAATTTTTTCCTTTTCCATGTAAAATTTCAGTGTTGCTCATTTACTCGCTCATTTATTCCCTGGTTCAACCAACATTTACTTCTTGCCAGGTATTTGTCTGGATCCTGGAAAAGATCATAGTGAATGAGACAAGATTTCTGACTATATAGAGATCATATAACACCGAGACTGATAATAGATAGGAAATGAACTAAGAAATAGATAAGAAAATATCTGAGAGTGGTGAACACTTTAAATAAGTAACAAAGTGTTAAGTGAGAGTGAATGGGAAGGAAGCTAAGACACTCTCGTGGGACACAGGATGCTGTTGTAAGTACTGTCACTACCACTGGCCCCACAACTCAGTTTCTTCTCTGCCAGAATCTTCTTTGCTGGTTTTAGCTCCTTGAAGATATCCGCATGTCACTGTCCACTGTCTCCAGAAGACTTTCAGCATGACATCTCACTTTCTAACCAAGAATTCCCTGCCCATTGAAGTCATTTCCCTAGAGTTTGGGAGATGATTTTTACCCACCCTTTTTGTTAAAGAATCTTAATGCTCATCTCCCAAACGACTAAACTTTTGCATCACTATTTCTCCCACGCCATCATCAAGTAAACAGACTCATAGCGACATGTGCTGGTAACTTAAAAAATAGTTACACAGTTAGTGTTTTCTCTTTCCTCTAATATCTCATTATTTGTAATTCAAAACGATTTGTTTTCTGTGATAAGGGAAATACAAAGTCCTATGGGAAAAGATATGGACAATACCAGAATTTTCTAGGGAATCAAACTGGGGTTGTGAAGACGGGACTTTGACCTTGGAGCAGTATAGATGCACAGGCCTTCCACAGGCAAGATGATGATGAGAGAATGAGATCCAAGATTCAACCAACTTGAAACATATCATGTTGGTAAATGTCTAGATAATAGGACTACATTAGGGAAGGTAAGAAGAATCACAATCATGAGGGCAAGTCCTTGGGTCCTCAGAGATTTACAACAGGAACAAAATGCTATCTATGCAAACATGCTCAGCTCTTTAAGATAGTTTCCTACTGCCTCGCTCCTTGGAAATGCATTTCAGACTTCCTATTAGATTTCCTTCAGAAATCTGCCTCTCACTCTGGTCTCTACTCTGCCTTGATATATCATGCAGGTAGCATAATACCTAATCTTAATAATTCAGCTCAGTCTGCATACCACACACCACTTATTAGGCATCTGAACATTTCACCCTCTGCCTGCCCTACCGCCATTCCTCTCCTCGTCTCTCCTTTGACCAGTAAGTGACTCTCACTGCAGCAAAACTGGAGATACAGTGGTAAGTTGGAGTCTGGCTACGTGTGAATTGACATAGCCCTTAAGTAGGTGTTTAGAATGTTAAGTCTCTAAATACTTTCTTATTCTTTCCATTCATAAAGGGCTTTTTAAAAAATTATTTTAAATTAATGGATTGTAATAAAATGTTGGAAATTCAGACGTCCACTCTATCAAGAGCTGCCAATCTATTTCAAATTCATACATAAACATTCAGAAACTTTGCATTTTTGTATTTGATGGAATGAGCCTCAGATATGATACTGTACTGACAAGCTTTGAAAGCAGTAGAGTATTTGCCAATATAAAGTACTATTACTATCTCTGAAAAACATAGTACAATCCTGTCAAAGATCATTTCCTTTGTTTCCAAAAATTGCAACATTATTATCTGTCTCGTGTTTTTTGCAAAGCTATTTTTTGTTGTGCATTCAAGACAGCTCTGAAACTATTAACCTCAAAACAATCTGGTATGATGGCAAATTTTTTATGAAGCAATTAAATTCAAGCAAATCAAAAAGCAGAAATAACAGTAACCAAATGAAGAAAAGGCAAGGTTAAATTATGCCATAAATTATAATCTGACAGTTGTATTGTTTTTCTCCTTTGGAAGAAATACCCTCTCATCACTAACTTCTAGCATACTACCACTCATGCTGACCCTACTTGCACCTTGTGTCCTTCGTGCTTCTGAAAAGTATTTATCTCCTCTGCAGAATTCCACATTTTTTCCCCAGCATCCAACTCTCTCAGGGACATAGAAGAGTTATAGCTTCACACTGTTAACATTTCGTTTCTTTCTCATTAGGAAGATTAAGCCCACAGTATTGGTCTGGGTTCTTAGTAGCAAGCAGGAGAAAGCAATTACAGCTGATTTTTAGCAGAAGAGAAATTTGTTTAAAGGATATTAGGTAGTTCATAAATTACCCAGAAGGATGGTCCATACCTGGGGATATTCAGACACTAATAATGCTCAAAATTACACTGCAGAACTCATCTTGAGAGGAGAGTACTTTAGCTAAATGCCTCTGCTTTCCTAACTGTCTTACCAGTGGGTTTCAGCCCTGGGCAAGTTCACTAAAAAAATGACAATGGAATGTTCTTGGGATGAAAGGGTTTATACCCAACTTTATTCCCATGGTGGCAGGTCAAGGGTTAGAATCCTGTCTGCCTCAGAGTGAGTCTGCAGGCAGCAAGTCAGTCTCTGCCTCTGGGCCTCTCCACCTCCGCAGCCATCACAGTCTCCATCCTCAGAGCTGCCACCACTTAAGCCTCTATCTCCTGCAGCTCTGCGGCCCAGAACACTAAACAGAGCTCTTTATACAGAGTCAGCAATTACGTATTGCCCACTCACGTGTAGTGAGCAAGCAGTACAGGATCACGTGAGAATGCTGGCCACAGGAACTTTCATTTTCCCCACAGTAATTAAGACGCTCTTATGGGACACAGGATGCTGTTGCAAGTTCTGTAACTACCTCTGGCCCCACAACTCAGTTTACTCTCTGACAGAATCTTCTTTTCTGGTTTAGGTCCTTGAGAGTATACTGCTGAGTCAAGTCTGGTAAGCTCATGAGGTTAGCAGAGACTTATGTCATGCATCCATGTCATAGCTGCAAGAAGGCTCAGGAAGGGAAAGAAGGAAAGCACTCAACTAGCTTTCATACTAGGTAGCATCCCTGACCTCACCAAGACCGACTGTCCAACTTTACGGACAGCTCCCTCCATGACAAAGTCACCAAAGGGATTATAATTCACCAGTGGGTAGAGTCTCTATCAAGGAGATCATGACTCCAAATCCTCAACATTGATCACAACAAACATGAATCAATGTGTAATACTTCCTGCCAAATGCTATATTGGCACTATACTAGAAATTTCCTTTTTTATTTTTAACATAATACTTCCTGCCAGAATGCTAAGTGTTACAAGTTAAAAGGACTCTTGGGTCAAATGTTAAATAGTTGGGAAATGACAGATTAAAGAGATTTCTTCCATGAAAATCACTGTATATCTTTAATATACCTATGCATAGCATGACAGAAAGCTGCAGTGTATAGAGTTTTTCAAAGGGGATTGACCCAAAATTCCCTTCTTTCTTCTCCTTGTCTCTCACTTTCCTTTCTTTCTTTCCCTCCATTTTTCTTTTCTTTCTTCATTGTTTTCTTTATTTCCTTCTTCCTGGACTAGTGGTTCGCAGGATACCTTTGATAAATATTATTACTGCTTTGGATAACTGCAGTGAGTGTTGCTTTTGGCACAAATAAATGACCCTATGTAAACAAATCAGTCTCTGTGCTGTTTTATAATCAACTTGTACTTTTAATTGTGTTGTCAAGAGAAACCATGGAGAGATGGCAGGTGAATCTTCATTACAATATCCTTTCAAAATTGTATAAGTTTGATCCACATTGAATTGCCATTTTTGTAGATCAAAACTTGACACTAACAAACATATATTCATCCTAATAGTGTATCTATTGTGAACAAGAAAACTAATTCATATTATATAATAATTCACAGTTTTCCAAGCATTAACACAACACTTGAGGGCTACTCATTCAAAACTGAAGTATCTTATCCACCTTGATAAGAATAGTCCAAAAAAGATTAAATTGGTAAGGTTAAAGGCAGTGTCTGCATTTTGGAATCAGACCAACCAGCTCCACTACTTAACCCGCTCAAATATCTTGGCAGAGGAAATGTTCTAACTCTGTAAAAAAATCTGACCTCCAGAATTTCTGCCTACCTGAGTACCTCTATCTACTCACTAACTTATTCACCAATAAAGATTTTCATATCTAGTTTTTTGCAGCTTGACTACAAGTTGCTCAAAATCTACTAAATGGGGAATCATATTACAAGCATTGTCATCTAGTAGTTCATCTGCTATGTGAGAGGAACGCATTTCTAAATTCCTGTGAAAGTAAGTAATTCCTAGAGTAGTAAGCATTCATCATCAAAACCATTTGGGGATTTTTCTGGTTATTTTCATTTTTATGTATTTTTAAATTTTTTAATAAATAGTCCTTTTCCCAGTAATTCTTACTCAGTGTGCTGGAAGTTAACATTCTGGGGTTTTTTTGTTTGTTTAATCAGGTGATTTTAATGTACCATCAGCGTTGAGAAACCCTGTTTTAGGAAATCAAAGACCCACTTCCTTCTCCCTCGGGCAAATCTCTCTCCGGAGCCTCCTTTTCCTTATCCAGTGTTTTCCAGACAGCTGTACGTTACAAGACAGACCGCCTAAAATTTACACATCCTAGCACATCACAGATTCAACTTCATTGAATTGTATATTAATGTTCATATATTTGTATTCAAAGGATATTAAAAGAAATAGACAAGTGGACTCATAAGAATGATAAGAATGTTACCAATTATAAATGAGTGTTGTTAGCCATTGGCATTTTTATTTTAATTAAATGTTTAGGTGTATTTTGAAATTGTATTTAGTTCTAATGGTAGATCCATTATTGTTTTTGCTTTGAGGTAGAAAAATTTTGCTCCCAGCAAGTAGTCAGTCAGTGTTGTCTATTCCTTCCAAGTACTTATATCTCCTTTTTTTTTGCACTTGTCTGAATGGTAGGAACTTCGGAGAAATATTTGAAATATGGTATTATTAGTATTTTTATCCTATTCTTGACACTTTTAGAGATGTCTCTACTTTTTCATGACTGATATAAAATTCGCTGTGTCCTTTAATAGGTAAATGAGTATCATACTCTAAGATTCTACCAACAATATTTGTCTATATCTCACTATGGAAATCGCTTTACTTTCATTTTAACCTACCAAAATTCAGTTGTGCAAAGATTTGGCACTTTGCATTAACGTTAAATCAGTTATTGCTTTGTGGAGTCCAGACATCCTTCTTTCATCCCTCTCAGCACTTTTCAGTAATCCTGTCTTTTGCTTATGGCAGTATATTCCCTGTGATGTATTTGAAATAGTACATTGTTAGCATTGCTCCATTCAATTTTCATTCCATATTCTATTACTTCTTTTTTTCAGCCATTTTGGTTTTTGTCTTAGTTAGTTACCTTATTCTACATACAAAATGGGAGCCTGAGAACTGAGAGGTAGAAGTCAGGTCTTAGGTTCTAGACTATTAAGATCTCAGACTCTGTTTCTGTATAACGTCCAGTGCATGAAAAATAGAAACAACTATGATGATTAGCATGTGTTCATTGTTGAAGCTGGGTGTTGAGTTCAGCAGAATTCATTATATTCATTGCTATATATACATTTGAATTTTTATAATATAAATTTCTAATTATGAAAAGAAAAGTAAGGGGTTCTGCTCTCCAGTTTGGGGAAGACATTGAGGAAAGGTAATATTGTTAAGGACTTCTGAGATTCTGTCAGGAAATGTCTTTCTCCTATTTTTCTGATGTCCTGTGATAAGCACAGCGCTTGTCCTCTCTGATGCTGGAAAATCAGTGATTAACTGATTCCATCTCCCAATTCCCTAAGTAAATACTCACTGAACCTTTTTCTCCAAGAATCTGTTCAACCATTTCTTCCAAACACAAAATTTTTTAAGTTCCTTAGCCTATTCATTCCCTAACCTTACTTTTTTTTTCCTTTAGGATAGAAAAATGTACTGGTATTTCAAAATATGCTGTGCATATTTCTATCATTAAAATTTGGATAATTCAACTTTCTTTTTGAGCAATTTCTAGTTGGATTGAAAATATCTTGAAGGGAGAATAATCAGTGTTATTTTTATGTCTCGGCTGTTAACACATAAGTAGGAATATCAGAAACACTCACATTAGCTCAGGTGTTCAATGGGTTAATTTTTCTCCCAAAATGCTGACAATTCCATGGTCTGTATCAAAGGGCCCATATAAACATACATTACTATTTACAGTTTACTACTAAATTACCATATAAATAGGACTAAAAATTTAAATGTGCCTCTTGAGGATTGTATTTTAGCAATTATAATCCATATCAAAGGATTGCTAAGGACCCTTGTTAACAATGTGTAAACATTCAATTAAGTTACCTAAAACTATGGCCCATATAGCAAAAAATACCTAAATACTTGAAAACATTGTGAATGTTCAAAACATGTAAACAAATCAAATGTTTTGAAAGGAAAGAAAATAATGAAAAGTATGTATTGGACATAGTTGAACATCGTTATGAAACTGCTGTTAGAAGAAAGCATACTAGACCTAAAATAATCCAAAGATTGTGGTTACAGAAAGACATTATAAATTAAGTACATGGTCATTACAAGAGTACTCTATGAAAATAATTGCACAATAGAAGATTCTTTAATGAAAAATGTAGTCATATTTGCTAAAATTAAACACAAATAATTTTCCGTATGAATAAAACATGTAGGATTATTCTTGAAAAGATGAGTTAACAAATCTAAACAGATTTCTAAAGTGCAAATATCATGCATCAGTAATTTGGTTTTTTATACTCTCTTGATGTTTTATTCATTAATATCTTGATTTCTAATATTTATAAAGAACAGCACTGAAAAAAACTCTGAGGACTATTTATAAAAGTTGCTAAACTAGCTTTGAGCATTACGAGACTAGCAAACATTTCAGGTTATAAATAGTTAGCTGCCCATGCTGATGAATCTTAATTATAGAACTCTTTATTTACAGTATGTTTTACCCACAAATACTTATCGACAAATTTCTTCCATTTAATAATAAAGTGCAGAAAAATAAATGGAGAGACTGTATGTTCTTATAAAATACATCTGTAGATGATACTTAGAATGCAAGTTTCTCAGGGAAAACCTAACTTTATGAGGATGCAAGAGAGCTCTAAGTTCCCAAATTTCAATATCAAAATAATCTGATGCACCTTTTATTTTTTATGTAAAACCCTAGAATCCCTCCCCCAAGACCTAGTGACTGGGCAGGTTTTGGATAGGATCCAGGAATCCTTACAATCAGCCTGAATAAGAGAATCTGTTAGATTTGGTCATCTGTAGGAAAGAAGTGGTTTAGAAGGCTTAGAATATGTTTACAAAAGAGAGCTCCAACCCATGCTCATATTAGCCATTATTCATAAGAGCTAAGAGATGGAAGAAAAGATGTGTCCATGGATGGATAAATGGATAAAACAGATGTGGTATATACACACAATGGGAGATTACTCAAACCTAAAGAGACACATGCTACCCATGAATGAACCTTGAGGACATTATGTTAAAAGAAGTCAGTCAGTCACTGGAAGACTAATTCTACATGAATCCACTTAAAAAAGTTATCTATAATAGTCAAAATCATAGGAAGAAAGAGTAAAATGAGGGTTGCCAGGCTTGGGAGGAGGGGAAATAGGGAGTTGTTGTTCAGTGGGTATAGAATTTGAGCTCTGGAAGATAAAATTCTGGAGATTCGTTGCACAACGATGTGAATATAATTTACACTACTATTCTGTCCACTAGAAAGTAGTTAGGAGGGTATATTTTATGTTATGCATATTTTACCATACACACAAAATAATTTGAAGGGAAGTCCAGTGGTAAAAAGATAATTTTCTGACTTACACTTTTGCTCTGGGACAGAACTGTGAAGATATGGCACATGATATAGTAACCAATTGTTACTACAGCTGGACTGAAAGAAATTTTTTTTTCTTAATTGTGGGTATAGCCTCTCTCTCCCTGAGCAGCAGACCACAAAGGATTTGCTCAGTCTGTAGGGCACATCCCTCAAAAAGAAGATGTGAGTGCAGGTCAGTTTAAAAATATTTTGAATCAAATATGGCATAGTTAGAGGAAAACGCTCACATCTGAATGATCAGAAAGACCTTCAGAGGGCATGCACACAACACTCGAGTATAAAAGTGCACAAATTTTGCGTTTATTATTAATTTTACTCAACACTACCTGTCACAGGTTGCTTTTCTCAGGATAAAAAAAGAGATAAAGCTCTGAACTGGTATTGACTCACCCTCAAGATCCAGCAGCATCCTACAGAAATAGCTGTCTTGCGGTTTGCCAGCACACCTCTCTGGGAGCTCCCAGCATATTTACAGCTTGGTGACTGATTCATAGTTCCCAGGCTTAGAGTCACACTGAGTAGTCAGTTTATTCATTAGACTGTGTCACTCTATCCCAGATTTACTGAACCCATTTATTAGCATGTGAAACAAATTGGGAAAGTAATCTCCGGAAACTCATTGAACATTATCCTGGGCACTAGGTGATCATGGGAAGTGCCGCCCTGACAGTTGAAAAATTCGTATCTTGAATGAAAATATTAAATTACTTCAACTATAAAAACAGAGAAGTCACATGGATACAAATGTTGGCCACGTACGCATGGACGCACTGTGCAATTAATAAACCGTAAACATTTATGGGGTTTCTTAACTTCACATGGATTGTATATTTTGGTTTAATTTAGGTTACTTTTACAGAAAATTAAGATGAATAGATTTTCAGGAAGTTTTAGATTCTTATAATTCCCAGCAGAACAAGAAAATAAAATAAAAATGAATAATTACTCTTAATTTCCACACTCTGAAGTTTCAGAGCACTATTAATTCAACTTAGTAAACCTTTATTTGCCTATGTATAAAACACTGGCTGCATATACAAGTGCTAAGTTTCTGCCCCCAAAGATTCTGCAGTTTCTTAGAAGAAGGACACCAGAATCTGTCCAACTTGGCTTTAGGTTAAAACACCTGGGGGCTATAAAAAATTTTTAAATAGTAGATGCCCAGTCCCCAACTCTAGAAGATTTGATTTAATTTATCTGAGCTTGGGCCTAATACTGGTATTTCTTTAACTCCCCATAATGGTAACATGCAGAAGAACGTACGCAGTTCTTCATTTAAAAGAGGATGCTTCCAGATCCATGTGGTCTATTACGTACACTCAGCTTTTCCTCTCCCTTCCGAATATTTTTGTGAAATGACAGAAAAGGTATATTTCTTTCTTTTTTTTTAGTTAAATGAAACTTTATTAAAAAATACTAAGACTATAATGGTATGCATACTTGGATAAGGGAATTGTCATATCAGTTAAGGAACAGTAGGTAAACCTAAAAGAGAGAAATCAAAATTAAAGACAGAAACCGCTGCAGAGCTGTGCCATGGCTGTGGATGGTCAAGACCCGGCTGCCGTGAGCTGAGTCACACCTGCAGGTCACCCCAGCTCCCTGGGCTCTCATGGTGACACCCTCCTCCTTCCTGGGGGGCCTGAGGATTCAGGGGATCCCCGGACAGCTTGTGGCCTCCGTGGGCTGCACATGGAGCAACAGGAGCAGAAGGACCACTTGGGAAAGGCTGCAGGTGGGCCTGGGCGTCGGCCAGCATTTGTGTGATGTGGTCGCCTTCTCCTCTTAGCTTCATGAGGTCGCTCTCAGTCCGCACGGCTGCCTCCCAGCTTTTCTGAGCCCTTTTCTCATGCAAGAGGAGCTCCGTTGGGTGGAAGGGACTGGTTGTCTCTGACTCTTTGCCCGTGTCTTCGGCTGTCTTGTTGCGCAGCTGGAGAATCTGAGACTTGGAGTTCCGGTTTCTTCTCAAGTTAATCAGTTTCTTCTCCATTTCTGCAGACTTTTCTTCCTCAGCGAATTGGCTCTCAAGTGGCATGGTACGTTCTTGGTGTTGTTCAAGCAGACTCTGGGGCTTCAGCTGAAGTAGTTGACTTCTCAGCTGTCGGATTTCACCCCTCAGAGATAACTGATCTGCAAGGAGGACGGCTGTTCGTTTTCTCAGCTCTTCTCCCACTTCCTTACGTTTCCTCAGTGATCTGGCTCCCTGAGGTCTGTGAGGAGACACAGGGGCATCAGCATCGTTCACGTCAGCCCTCAGTGCCACTTCTGACCCGGGGACGGGGTGTTTGCAGTTTCCCGCTTCCCGCTTTTGTTTGACTTCCAGGCCCCCGCCATCCAGGAGATGTCTCAGGGGTGCAGGTGGGGGGACGGCGTGGAGCAAGGTCTCAGCCACTGACAGTAGCAGACTGACTCCCTCTATCAGGTCCTGCTCCAAACGTGTGTCCGACCGCAGCAGTCCTTCCTTCTCCCCCTCCTTTTCCTCCAGCCTCTGCCTGCATCTTGCGATGTTCTGGGCAAGGACTTCTGCCCTTCCTGGAAAAGCAGTGTTGCCTTTCCAGTCATCCAGCATTTCCTTGGCAGGTTGTTCTCCATCCTTCTGTGATGCCCTGAGAGTTGGTTTCTCATCGGTGGGCTTGGGAAGTGTAGGAGGCTGGCTCCCCGATCCCTTTGCCAGAAGGTCCAGAACGATCTGAAGGGACAGCCTCAGGTGCATGGCCACCACTGCCAAGCTCAGGCTTTGTACGGTGGGAGGACTGGCCTTCCCCGCAGGTGGCCTGCCGGTGTCATCGGCTGGAGTCGTTCGTTCCGCAGTGTCACCACAGTTTCCGGGTACTTCTTGGCGGGCAGAACAGCTTCTGCCCTGAGCCTCGGTGCGTCGTGAATTCCATGCTCTCACTATGAGAAACATATTCAGAAAACCTAACAGGCTCTCCCAGGGAACTCGACAGAGCATCTGCACACAGCCTGCCAGGGTCCCCCAGAGGACTGCACGGAGTCCGGATAGGTATCCCCAGCTCTCACCTATCACCAGGAGAGCCCCCGACAGGCACTCCAGGATCAGCTGGCACATGAGTCCGGCGTCAAGCAGCAGGCCCTCCATGGCTGTGGGGGCTGCACAGCTCTGCCTCCCAAGTGCCAGTGTCTGTGGTCAGAGGGGACTCTTCTGGATCCTGCAGAGTTCTGTCGCTAAGGGCAACAGGTGACCTAATAATGGGGCAGGTCAGTTAGGTGGGGGAGGGGAGGCCAGCCAGGCTCTAGAGCACTGCTCTCCCTACCTGGCCCTGCAGCCAACCTGGTCCCTCTCTGTGTATGAGGGCCAGTCAGGGCAGAGGTGCTGGACCACGTTCCAGCTGAGGCCCTATCTCTTGATTTTACATTTTCCTCTGCTTCAGGGATTTCCAGTGCTGTCCACCAGGGTCCTGGCATCTCCCTTGGATTGGCCGCACAGTTCCGTCAATATTCTTTCATTCTTAGATATCCTTTTCCCTTTCTGTGCCTCAGCTTCTTTGTATTCTTCCTAATTTCTATTTCATTTATCGTCTTCTCTACAGTATCTGATCTTCTGTTAATACACTCAATTGTGCTCTTCAACGATTGGATCTCTGATCATAATTCATTCCTGAGTTCTTGCATATTTTTCTGTACCTCCATGAGCATGTTAATGATTTTTATTTTGAAATCGCTTTCAGGAAGTTTAATGAGGTTGATTTCATTTGAATCTTTCTCAGGTGTTGTATTCATAATTTTACTTTGAACCAGGTTCCTTTGGCATTTCATATTTGTATAGGGCACCCGCTAGTGCCCGGAAGCTCTACTCTTTGGAGCTGCTCAGCCCCTGAAGCAATGTCGGGGGTCGCAGGGGAGTGGTATTGGTGCCTGGGGAAGGAAAGACCTGTTTCCTGCTTCCCAGCTGCTGCACCTGCCTCCACTCCCAGAACCAGTGGGCTGAGCACATAGGTATAAGTCTCTATGCTTTGCGTTTGTAGTTGCTATAGATGGGGCTTCCCTCTGGCAGGCCTAAAGCCAGGGTAGGGTTTGCCGGTTTGCAAGCCAGGTGGGGCTGGCTGGGACAAAGGCACAGTAGGCTGTGTATCACAGAGGGGGTCCTTGGAGCTGTGTAGCCAGCCAGGGAGCTGGAGCACCTGAAGATCATGAAAGTTCCCATGCTGCTGGGCACAGTGCACCTGGACAATTTTGTCCACCTGTCCTTTCTCCTGAGCAGGAAGCTCTATGAAATCCTTGCTCCTTTAGCAGCCCTCTTTCTGTTAGGAAGTCTCTTAGACTGTCTGCCTTTCTTCTGTCCCAGAGCAGCAGGATGTGCATCCCTGCTTTCCACAAGTGACTGGAATCTCAGGCTCTACAGGTATTCTGCCTGAGTTAGCTTTCCAACCCCCTAATCACAAGAGTATCATGAAAGCACCATGAAATGTAGGTTTTTGCTCCCAGAGTTAGGTATTCAGCAGTCCCAGGCCTCTACTGCCTCCCCGCTCTGTTTCTCTTCCTCCTGCCAGTGAGTTGGGGTGGGGGAAGGCTTGGTTCCCACCGGGCCATGACTTTGGTACATTACCCTGTTCCATGAGGTTTATTCTTTGGCGCAGCCCTCTTTCCTGTTGCTCTTTCAGGATTAGTCATATTAATTATATTTTTCATATTATTTCCAGTTTTAGGAGGAATCCTCTGTCTCACCTCTCACACTGCCATCTTTAATCCCTTTAATAAAGGTACATGTCAACAATATCAGTGCTGAAAATTTTTTTAAAAGGATGTCATGGGAAGACCAGGCTTCTATGCTTTAGAGACCATATGAGCTGTAATTAAAATCAATGTTTAGAAATATTAGAAAAATTATATTTCTCGTTATCTGCAGATCCCCACTCAACATCATCTCTATACTATAGCAAATCCTAGGGATTACATTAGACCCACCCTTCAAGGCCCTGAGTTCCTACAGAGATGATACAGTTACCTATTCCTTTCTTCTTGAGAAACCGATCCTTGCTTTCTTTTACAGCTCCCTCTCTAGTTTTCCTCCCATTGTACAGCTACTCCTTTCAGCCTCTTTTCCAATCACATATTCTGTCACCAGAAATATATTAAATTGAATTATTACAATATAAATAAATATTTTTATATACTGCTTGATGTATGGACTGAGATACAGAATGAAAATATATAGTCACATTCTTATGTGTCTGGATTTCCCTCTATGTCCAGTGATAATTGTTACAGAGTTGTAGTGCTACCAAGCCCTAGGATTTGTGTTCTTTATAGGCCTCCTATTCTTCTTCAGTGGCCCCACCCTGCCCCATGACTTTATGTATTATTTAATGGTTGATGATTACTAAGTCAATATTTCTTGCCCTAAGTTCCAGAACAGCAGACACTAATAGAGAGCTTGTGTGTTTTACAATTCCACATGATGTGTTATAAATATCTCAAACCAAAATGGCCAAAAAAGAGCTCTGATTCCTTCTTATCCCAAATCCTATGTCTCCCCAGTCTGCCTCATCTCAACAAAAGGCACCACAATCCCGTACTTGCTTAAGCAAAAATCTAGGAATTATCCCTGATTTCTCTGAACCACCATCAATATCTAATCAACTATCAAGTTATGACAACTCTGTATTTACAGTATAACCGTTATTGACCCTACTCCCCCATCCTCATGGCTACCATCCTAAGCCAAACCACTAATATTTATTGCCAGACCGTCTTGAAAACTTTCCATCTGGTCTCCTTGCCCACATTCTTGTGCTTCTCAAATCTTTCTCCACAGAGCAATGGGAGTAGTTTTGTAAAGTGTAAATTAGATCATGTAACTCCTGTGCCTATATTACGGCTAGTAATGACTTTCCATTGCATTTAATATATGTCTAATAAGATATTTATTTTATATTTGGCTACTGACTTTCCCCATAAGTCTGATGATTCGTGGATGAAAGACCAAACTGATAAATATTTGTAGGAGTCATGGTTTTCTAAGTGATTTTGTAGGTCAGTTTCCTCTACAGACATTTTCATTGCATTTAAATAAAACCATATCAAAGTGTGTTGGTGTAAGAATGAGAATAAGTTAGCATAAGAGTAGCCATCTTAAGGGCCTAGAAGCAGTTTTCTGAAGTTGTGACTTAAAAGAAAAAAAACTGGAACTGGGTAAGGCCTTGGAAAACAAGTTAATCATGAACACCGGGATGGGGGCAGCTGTGGCCTTCAGTCAGCTAACCTTGGTCAGTTAATCCTACATACCAAGCTTATCGTGCAGAACCTCCCTAACAATTGAGGAGTGGTCTTATCTTGCTCTTGCTTAACCCCAGGATGTATGTCTTGCAAAGATAATGTGCAGCTGTAGAAAATTACTAAGAGTTAAGTGTTTTGAAAATGCTATATAAACCCTTGGTTCTGAGTGCTCGGGGTCCTTGTTGAAACCCGCTGTGTCGGGCAGACACTTGGACCCCAGCTAGCTGGAATAACAATAAACCTCTTGCTTGTTGCATCGATCTGCCGTGGCCTTCGTCTCCTCACTGGGGGGGAAGCACAGACCGGAATAAGGCCGTTGGGTCTTACATTTGGGGGCTCGTCCGGGATCGCATGCCCCCCCCCGGAGGAACGACAAGCCAAGGATCGGAGGCTTGCCCTGGCCAGGTATTACTGTGTTTGTGTCCGTGTGTCTCTTGTCAAACCTGTAAGAACGTTCTGTGTTTAATCAGAAAGTGCCTTGCCGGCTGGTGAGTGCACCCAGTGTTTTTGTTCGCGAACAAGCCTGAAACCTGTATAAAGCCTGTGGGAGCTCCAATCTGTGTCTGGGTCGGCATAGACTTAGGTGGACGCGCTGGCAGGTCGCCGACCAGGGGTCTTGGGAGACGTCCCTTGCCCCCGTCTGGAGGACGAGGTCCTCATCTGTGAGGAAAGTCGGCTGCCACTGCAGTCCGACAGGCCCTCAACCTGTGAGAGCTCCAATCTGTTTCTGGGTCAGCATTGACTTAGGTGGACGCGCTGGCAGGTCGCTGACCAGGGGTCTTGGGAGACGTCCCTTGCCCCCGTCTGGAGGACGAGGTCCTCATCTGTGAGGAAAGTCGGCTGCCGCTGCAGTCCGACAGGCCCTCAACTTTCAGGTTTGTCTCCGCGGCCGCGGCAGATTCTTCTCTGTAGGCGCCTGGTTGTTGTTTGTCGTGTTTGTTTGTCTTAGTCTTTTTGACAGAAGAAATGGGACAGACGCAGACGACCCCCTTGTCTCTCATGACAGACCATTTTTCTCAGACGTTAGGGAGAGAGCTCACAATTTGAGCACGGACATCAGGAAGAGAAAATTTCGTGTTTTCTGCACCTCAAGTGGCCATCCTTTAATGTTGGCTGGCTGCCGGAGGGAACCTTATCATTATGTCTCAGTCTGTATGTTTGTGTGTCTAAGTGTGTAAATGAAAATATCTTTCTACCTCCGGATGGTATTAATGAAATTGATTTAAAGACAAGCGCTTGTGAAAATTGGGCATTCTAAAACTTCCAGAAAATCTGATAGAAAATGTTAAGCATTAATGCTAATTTGGGTTTGCCTGAGGCGGGCGTGTCATTGTGGTTATCAGCAGCCAAAGTTTACTTAAAGTCATTTAAGTTGATGTTACCAGTTAAACATTTCAAGAAAAGGCTTGAAGAAAAGCTTGACTTTGTCTAATGTTTAGTAAAAGTTTTCTAAGTAATCTGGCATAGTTGCTAAAAATAAGTAAACAAGTGTAGCAAATAAACATCTTAATAATAATACTGTATTAATGTATAACAGTGTGTATGTATGCAAACAGCTTGAGAATTTTTGTGGTAACCAAAATTTTTAAAGTTTGCTAAGTTATATAGACATATTTTGTGCCTAATGAGAAATTGTGTTGTAAAGCACATTTCCAAAAATGATAATATATGTTCATAGATGAAGAATGCTAGTGTAACAGTTTACGGTGGCCTGTTTTTCAGTGTTCACTGAAAGTTAAAGTATCAAATGATTTTAAGTTCTAATGAAAACTACTTAAATAAGGAAAACATTTCTCTATGCTAAAAGATGTATGTTTTAATAAGAGAAAGTATAAAGAATGGAAACTCATCTGCATGCTAAAGAATGTGTTTTTTGATAAAAGAAAGTGGCTTTGTTCTAAAGTGCAGCTGTTTATGTTAGAGAGGGACGGAGAACAGAGACAAAGAGAGAGCAGTGTAGTGCAGCAGCGTGGTGCCTTTTGTTGTAGCGGATCCGCTCAGCCTGTTGCTTTGGAGGAAGGTCAAGATGTTTAGAGATAAGGCGGGACAAACCCCGGCAAGCCCAGGCATAATTCTCACCCATTTATGTGCTTGAGACCATGGGGCAAATGAAGAATAAATTACTATAGTCTTACAGATATAGTCATGCTATGTGAAATTAAAGCAAGTGAGTCTTGATATCAAGTGCACAGCAAAATTAGAATTTTGTTTCCAGTTAAAAAAAAAACAAAAAACAGTTTTCTTTAACTGTTAGTCTGCTCTTAATGTTGAAAGATTGCAAAGAGTTCTCTAATTGTTTTATCAAAGCAGTTTCTCATGCTTAAAGTCTCAGTGAGTTGCCAGAATATTTTTTTAAAAAATAAAATCTTAATATTAAAAAGACTAAAAGCTAAAGTTTGTTAACAACTGTGTAACCTTTATTTGCCTTTGAAATATTTTGTTATTGAAAACGATTGCATGGCATGAGAAATTGAATTATTTATTCCTTATATTTTTACAAGTAGAAAAATCTCTCTAACCAACAAATGATTAAAGTTGTTACTGATTATTTGTTTTCTTAATTTATCCTCCTAAGCAGAATAGTAACAAAGTTTTTTTTTTAGCTGATTAAATGCACTTAGTTAACAAACCAAAATTTATTCTTAAAAATTAAATTGTGTAGAATCTGGACAAGATTATGTTTCTCCCAGAAAAACAGGTTTCACTGTAAAAGTTTAGATGGGCAAACGTGTGACCACTTTTGAGGAAAGTTGTAATAGATTTTTTTGAGAACCACCAGGTCTTCTTGTTTAATTTATATGCTGTGGATATGTTTGTATGTTTTAAAAAACATGGAGGACTCTCCATATTTTTTAATGCAAATGATCTTATAAGTTGCTATGCAAATTCTATTAAAAGCTCTATCTACTATTAAAGAGTAAAACATTCTTGAAGCTTTCAAGGAAGACCTGTAGACTTAAGCACTTTCTCTGGTTTTTTGTATCTGGTCTTGGACACTTATGCTGAGTTATGTTCTTATTATTTTCACTGTTTGTAAGCTATTAATTGTATATAATCTTTAAACCATCCAAATATCCAGCATACATTTCCATGTCACCACAACCCACTATTGATGCCATGAATGAAATAGCTGGTTAGAAAGCCAAAAGTCATCATTTCTCAATCCCTAAATGAAGAAGTAAGATGCCTGATCTCTTTCATCTCAAAGCATATTTCTGGTCAAATCTGAATATCTGTGTGAAAGAAAGAGACATTTAAATTTGAGATTCTGCTTAAACTTTTAAGTTGAATTTGACTATAGCCATATTCATTCTTTGTATGTATCTCTAACAGGTCTTTTGTATGCCTGGTGATATTATAATCTGCCTTGAGTTTGGACAGTTCTTTCAGCTAAATGTGAATTCTTATTGTAGCTTTTTTCCCCTCCTGAAGATGAAAGCAGAAAAATCTACCATCTGCTACCATTCTCTCAAGAATGCTTGGTAACATAGATTATTTTGACTTTGTATATATTGTCTTTAAAAACTGACAGCAGCAGTCTCCCCTGCTGCCCCACCTTTTTAAGATATCTCGTTTACTGTGCTGGGTATATAGACAATAAATGTGTAATGATAGACAGTTCTAAAAGAATTAAATGCAAAAAAGTGCTTTTACCTCTAGTTAACTCTGATATTTTCCAGAGGGCCCCTGGAACATGTCAGAAGAATTTTTTCTCATTAGAGAAAGTATTTGACTAATTTGGCTTATTTATCTGATATATATATATATATTTACCAAGAAAGCACTGTCAAAGAGAATAATGCTAAACTTTGTTACTGAATGTTTTGTATTACAGAAATATCAGAATTTCCTTATATCAACCGTCTTACAGTGAGCTCTCGTCAGATCTTTGACCATTGTCATTTGTAAGTTTTTTGTCATTTATAGTCACTGTTTTGTTGTTCCTGGACTGGTAAAGAACTGGATTTCAGCAGAACAGGTATTAGTTGCATAAGATTACATAAACTAAAGAAAATAGTTTTGTGTCTTTTTGTTTCGAATGTTGCTGATAGTGTTTTGAGCTTGTTCTCTTAAGCTGACAACAGTTTAGTAGATGGCTGTCTTTATAAGCAGAATTGAGACATCCTTCTCTCTACCTGATCCCTACAGAGTTTAAAAACTTTTAGTGACTGTTTTTGTATTCCATGGCAGTATGTTTATTTGCACGAGTTTAGTAAGAATCTGCTTTCCTTGTGAGAAGACTAATTAAAAACACTGGTTATACTGCCAGAGCTTTGGCTAGAATGTCATACCTGAGAGACATGTGCATGGACTCAGATGTGAACAACTTTAAAGAACTAAGATTGACTTTATAGGGCCAACAAAGCCCCTTGGAAGAACTAGCCTAGTACCTTGCTTGCAGAGTTCCCAGCAGCCTTCCCAGGTGAGTAAAGAAGGTCACTTCCTGGCAGGTGCAGAGACCTCGAGAAGAGAGGAATTCATCCAAATCTACAGGTACTGCAGGCAAAGCCTGATGGCAGGTCTGGCTTGGCTGTCTGGCCTCAAGAAGCCTTTAAAAGTTCAATCTGAGGTTCCTTGCAAAAAGTTCCAGCAAAGCATATTTAAAAGACCCTGTGTAATCAATTGCTCTTCTTGCTGCACTTGTGCAAATAATCAAGCCAGCTGTTAATTATTTTCTTAACCTGGTTACTTCTAATAAAAATGAAAGTGATTTTAAAGTATTGTTTCAATAATGCAGCCTCCTTCCAGAATAGAAAATCCAACTCCAGATGTTGCTACATAACCTAATAACACAATTTGTTTTATCTTGCCTAGAAGCCACAAAACAGCAAATAGTAATAGAAACGAAACCCAAGATAGAAGCGCCAGCCTTCTGAAGCCCTCTCAACTGACCAGTGATAGAGACCTAGCTGCACCCTTTACTGCGCCCCCTTCTCAGCACGAAGCAGCCAGAGCGGTCATCGCCCCTTTTCCCTAGCTGCAGCTAGAGTCTCTACCTGTAAAAGAGAGAATGAGACAGGGACCATAGGCTTAGACAGAATAAAGTAAGAGCCTCTAGAAGAGGCGGGGCGAGATATTTGCAATCAGAGCAATGTAACTACATGCTAGAGCTCCCCCCTACTAGAACTATGTTAAACATGAAACTCTAGAATCATTCTTCAGTGAGATCAGTTAATGTTCCCCAGATAGAGAAGAGTAGCACATGTTTTGTTATGCTAGTCATTTGTAATCGTGTATGAGATTCGCTTTAGAATACTGGAGGGCCCGGGCCTGTGTGCTGTCTTTCCTCCTTCAGATCTAAGTAATCTTGCAAGCTGAGCAATTGACTTAGCATACAGACCCAGCTGTAGACGGCATAGTAAAAAGCAAGATTCTTTAGCAAATAGACAATATCTCAGCCCGCCTTAAAGGCTGGACATGCAATCTTTTGATGTGCACCCGAACCAAGGCGCCAGTGTCCCAGAGAGAAATCAAGGAAAGAAATTATCTTTAATATTCAAAGACCCCTTCCCCGTTACCCAGACTGACAACCGCGATTTATATAATAAGTTAAAAGCTCTTCAGGCAGTCCAAAGAGAAGTGTAGACCCAACTAAAAGCAGTCTATGAGCCCGGCACTTCAGAAGCAGCCCACCTGTTCCAAGTTAAAGACTTTGTGTTTGTAAAGTGACACCGAGCGCAGACCCTTGAGCCATGGTAGAAAAGACCCTACTTAGTGTTACTGACCACCCCAACAGCAGTCAAAGTTGACAGGATTGCCACCTGGATCCACGCATCTCATGTGAAACCCATTGTCTCAGCCGAGACAGCTGACGACCATCTCACGTGGAGAGCCCAACCTACTGAGAATCCTCTCCAGCTTAAAAATCACCAGAAGACCCCTAAAGTGACCAGGTGCGCGTCCAGAGACACCAACGCTGTTTAGCTGACCCACACACCGTTCTCAAAAACTATTCCAAGATAACCACGTCAGGACAAAGACAACCTTCAAAAGCTAAGACTGCGCCGTTCATATTGTGCCTTTCCCCTATTGCACTACCAAACAGATGACCTCTAATTTCATGATTGAAATAGTTACAAGAAGAAGAGGGGAATGTAAGAATGAGAATAAGTTAGCATAAGAGTAGCCATCTTAAGGGCCTAGAAGCAGTTTTCTGAAGTTGTGACTTAAAAGAAAAAAAACTGGAACTGGGTAAGGCCTTGGAAAACAAGTTAATCATGAACACCGGGATGGGGGCAGCTGTGGCCTTCAGTCAGCTAACCTTGGTCAGTTAATCCTACATACCAAGCTTATCGTGCAGAACCTCCCTAACAATTGAGGAGTGGTCTTATCTTGCTCTTGCTTAACCCCAGGATGTATGTCTTGCAAAGATAATGTGCAGCTGTAGAAAATTACTAAGAGTTAAGTGTTTTGAAAATGCTATATAAACCCTTGGTTCTGAGTGCTCGGGGTCCTTGTTGAAACCCGCTGTGTCGGGCAGACACTTAGACCCCAGCTAGCTGGAATAACAATAAACCTCTTGCTTGTTGCATCGATCTGCCGTGGCCTTCGTCTCCTCACTGGGGGGGAAGCACAGACCGGAATAAGGCCGTTGAGTCTTACATTGGTATATTAAATCATTGTATCACATGCCTTCAATATACATGATTTTTATTTGTCAATTATGCCTCGGTAAAGCTGGGAAAATCAATTAAACAAATAAAAACCATTGAATTATACTCTTTAAATAGGTGAATTGTATTTCAATAAAGATACATGTGAATTACACCTCAATAAAACTATTTCCAAATAAACAAAGTAAGGAGAAAAATAAATACATACAGACACACATGCATACATCCGAACTTCTTGTTTCGGCTTACAGTGCCCTGGATTATCTGACCGTTGCCCGTCTCTCTGACCTCATTCCAAGCCACTCAGCTTCTTTCTTAGGCTACAGATGCAGCAGCAGAACTTCTGCTTAGGAAAAGCTCTTGGTGAATTCTAAAGAGCTTTCCTAAAATCTCTCTCCTAGCTGTTTTTATGCTTGAAATATTATCCCCCTTATGTTCTCATGACTTCTCTTTGCCCATTTATACCACAAGGTAAATTTCTGCTTTCTCCTCAGAAAAGCATTTTTGACCATTTCATTGAAAAATATCACCCAGGTATTATGTACAACAGCATCATAATTCTTGTCGCAGAACATGTTAATTTTCTAAATTTTCTTCTTTTTGTTTGTCTTTGTACTACACCCTCTCCTCTAGCCCTGATGGTTACATTCCAGAATTGGTGGCACGTTGGAGGTGGGGATACAATAAACAAATGAAGAAAAAATAAGAATAAAAAACCATTAAGCTAAGTGGTTTGTTGACTTTCATCAGTTCTGTAAAACCATGAGCCATTAGCTCATCAAATGTTGCCACACCCCCCTTCCCTGCCCTGTTCTTCTTCCAGAACTACAATGAAATATACCTTTACTCTCTAACTCTAGCCTGTATAGTGATTACATTTCTTTCTGTATTTTAAATGTTTATGTCTTCTTATACTGCCTTCTGGATTTTTTAAAACTATCTTCTGTTTTATTTTATTTTCAGTTCTGTTTAGTGCACTGCTATACCGCTTTATGTTTTTATGTGACAGATGAAGAGAAGTCATATAAGCTGGTTTGCTTGTTTTGTTTTTAATATAAGGCATGATGTTCATATTTTTATTACAGAAAGAGGAAGGTGGGTTACAGACAAGCTAGTGTTCATGTGAGATAACCAGTAAATAGGATGACAGTAGAGGAAGTATGTAAGGATATATGTAGGCAGAACTCAGACTAGTTCAGGTACAGAAATGGAGAACTTGATGACTTATTGACCACCTCTCATATTTGTGCTTGTGCTTCCTGGTAAATAACTTCCTTTTCAAAGCTGGGAAACACTAGAAGAGAATTAGGTTTGGGGGTGATTAGTTTAGTCCTCTGACTTAATACTGAGTTTGATTTCCTTGATGTAGCTAGTAGAAATCTTAAGAAAGATATGGACACGTGATTGAATTGGCCTAAGTTCCAGAGTTCAAAAGATTTAGTCTGATTTCTATGTCTATGTGTATAACATCCTTTAGAATTCCAATCAGTATATAGATGCCTTGACGGGAAGCAAATGAACTTTATAAATACATTAACTAAAGTTAGATGATACTTTAAATAAAGAATATATTCATAATCTTTGGGTTACTGTAATTTTTCTACCTTTCCCAACTTTTATTTTTGGAAAAGACAACATGAGAGGAAAACAAATATTCTTGAATTTACCACCACTCAAAATATAGGAAAGAAACAAACCAAACATAAAGTTTAATTGAGTCATATTTATGTGCTTTAAAATATCATTGCATTTTAATTTCATGCTTTTTTCTAGTTATCCACTTAGAATATGCACATACACAATGTCACTTATTCCCAGGAGTGTATGTGTGTAGATTAGGAATATATCATTACACAAAAAGTATATTTCTTACACCTGTCGATCAAGTTAGTGACTCAGTATATTACTTGATGATTCGTTTTACAAAATTTTAGTTTCTCTTAGTAACACATTTTAACACCATTACTTCCTTAAAATGGCTTTGATTTTGAATGTTTGCAGGTGTAGTTGGGCATATGTGTGCATACTTGTTTATGTCCAAACCTTAACTGTAATACAGCTCTGTGTCTTCTGTGAATATGATCTCCAGCAAGACTCTGATTGCCCCCGACCCAAATTTTCTTATTTGTAAAGTGAGGCAGCAAAATTAAGTAATTGCTAGGGTTTATTCTAGTTTTAAGAATTATACTTCTATGACTAATGGCTGTAATTTGAAGCGATGCCTAGAATTTTATATTCCATATATCTTTTTATTTTTCCATTCAGGCCAGATTTCATTATTTTTATTACCAGAACAAGATATTGTTTTTATTACCAAAACCAAGTCTTGGGAAAAATAATCTCAAAGACAAATATAAGTGGTTCTCTAATGCTAGGGAAAATAAAGCCCAGTTCCTTTGCGTGTGTGTGATTTCAGGTGCCCTGGACTTGGTTTGACTCTCCAGCCTTACTCCTTTGCTGCTCCTTCCTGCACAGCTTCTGCACTAGAAATACAAAGATCATATGGATTCATCCTTTCCCTCTGTCTAGGCTGTTTCTTGATTTTTCTTTGCCAAAGTAACTCCTCTTCACCTTTTCAAGTCAGCTGAGGCGTCTCTCAGTCAAGCCTTCCTCAGACCCTAAGCCCGGCTTGGTGTTCCCCCTCTGGGCATGTGCTTCCATAGCACTCACACAACATGCTGAAACCACCTCCTTCTGGAGCGGCCCTCCCGTAGGCCTGTAAGCTCCCTGAAGACAGGGACGGCTCTCATTTATCTTGATATCCTCTAAATAGAAATTTGTTAGGTTGGTTAAAGGAAGTTAAACCTGATTTTCTTTTAAAGAATTGGTATTTTTATTTTTGACTTTCCATCTCTCCTACATCAACATAAGCCTTATTGTTTTATCCATATTTTTAAAATTCATTTTTCACTGAATTATCAGAATATGTCTAATAGGATTTTAGCGCTTTTATTGTCTTAAATGTGATTTCATTTTATGTGATGGTCAATATCAACCTGTGAAAAATCTACATATATTCAATTTTACATTTAGTTGATACTGATGGGACAGGACAAAAGGGTTCAAAGATTTTTTTTGGAAATTTACTATGCAGGAAAAATTATACTGATAAATTCATTTCATACATTGAGATACATCTGGTAATTTGTGCCCTTTTTTTTCTATAAGATGAAAAAAAGTGAAGTAGTCTTTAGTTGTTATTTTATTATAAATAGTTGGATTGATAATTGAAATATGATCTATAACTTAAGTATTTATTACATACCAGATGCTGCTCTAATAGCTTAAACATATCCTAATTGATGCCCCCAACCCCCCTATAAGTAGGTGCTGTTATTGTCCCTCTTTTACTCAAGTGCTTATAGAAGAAATATAAGTCCAGTGCTTACATCTCCAGGTGATTTTCATTGGGACCTGGTATACCTATTGGAGTGGATTAAATTAACTGTTTATCAACTGAAGAAAAATAATATTAGATACATATAGTAAAGTAGCATCATTCTAGGTGCCATGTAGGAATGTAAGAGATTAAAACATAGATCATAATCTTAAAGCATTTACTTTCTTATAGAAGGAGCAAGATATAAAAATACCCTATTTAATGAATTTTTCTAATTTAAAAACATTTTTGGAGATTTAAATTGTCTAATTCATTGCTTCTTTTGGTACATTTTCAAGAATAAACATGAAATAAACAGAAATAATGAAATAATGAGAATATAACTAATCCACATAATAATGCTTGTGAAGAAACATTCTTGATATCTTCAAAACTGCTGGTAATAATAAGATAAATACTAAATAACAATATTGCTTGACTCTAGCTACTTCAAATATAAGAAGAATGTTAGTATTAATAATTTTGATAAACATCGAAGGTGAACCTAAGTTGAGCTTTTCAATGAATATCAAAATTGTAAGAATTGTTGTTAAAAGGTCGGTGTGTTTTGGACACACACTTTGATAGTCTCAGTTATTCATAGCACATACCATTCAATTTAATTGATGTGAACTGAGCCATCTGCTGTCTAATTGCCTCATAGCCAGTGGGATTTATGTAAGTAAATGAAGATCAAAGACAGAAAGAATACTAATGTGAAATTTATGTTTTGTTAAAAATGTCTCCTTGTTCATCCACAAAAATATATTAAAACTTAGGTGAATAAAAAAGAGTCTATTTTTTAAGACTATTTTTAAGACTTTCATTCCTTACCAAGATGAAATAACATGAACCAGACTTATGTCCCAAACTTCAAAAAGTGGACAAATACTTGAAATAAAGGCGTTCAAGACACTGAATATCAGGCAATGAGAGAGCAATAACAGAGAAAGAAAATAAACAAAGCAAACCCTCTGACTGCCCCAGTTTACTTACTGTCTGGAGGAGGTTTCCACATCACTGCATGAAAAGAGGAAGACCATGTGTGGCGGAAGATGGCGGCGTGAGTAGAGCAGCGGAAATCTCCTCCCAAAACAACATATATCTATGAAAATATAACAAAGACAACCCTTCCTAGAATAAAGACCAGAGGACACAGGACAATATCCAGACCACATCCGCACCTGAGAGAACCCAGCGCCTCGCGAAGTGGGTGAGATACAAGCCCCGGCCCCGCGGGAGACGAGCGCCCCTCCCCCCAGCTCCCGGCGGGAGAAGAGCAGGCAGAGCGGGAGGGAGATGGAGCCCAGGGCTGCCGAGCACCCAGCCCCAGCCATCCGGGCCAGAGTGCAGGGCCCTCGATACTGGGAAAACAGGGCAGCAAGAACAGTGAGCAGGCACTGGAGGCTGGGCGCCAGAGGACATAAGAAAAGCGCGCGACCATTTTTTTTTTTTTTTTGCTTTTTTGCTGCTTTGTTTTGGCGAGCGCTTTTTGGAAGTCTTAAAGGGACAGGGACCCCAATATTAGGGAAACAGGGCAGAAAGACCGGTGAGCAGAGGCCTGAGGCTGGCACCGGAGAATAAAGAAAAACGAACGACCACCTTTTTTTTTTAATTAAAAATTTTTTTTTTTTTAATTAAAAAAAATTTTTTTTCTTGTTTTTTTTTGTGGTCGTTTTGTTTTGGCGGGTGCTTTTTGGAAGTCTTAAAGGGGCAGGGCGGGTCACTTAATCCAGAGGTAGGGAACCCGGGATCTCTGGGCACCCTAACCCCTGGGCTGCAGGGAGCAGGGAGGCCCCTTACGGAGATAAATAGCCTCCCAGCAGCTCCTGCTCCAACGCGACTCCACCATTTTGGAGTAGCTGCCCGAGCCAGGCCACGCCCACAGCAATAGCGGAGATTAACTCCATAGCAGCCGGGCAGGAAGCAGAAACCCTGTCTGCGCGCAGCTGCGCAGCACAAGCCACTAGAGGCCGCTGTTCTCCCAGGAGAGGAGGGCCACAAACCAACAAGAAAGGAAGTCCTTCCAGCCGTCACTCGTCCCAGTTCTGCAGACTATTCCTATCACCATGAAAAGGCAAAGCTACAGGCAGACAAAGATCACAGAGACAACACCAGAGAAGGAGACAGACCTAACCAGTCTTCCTGACAAAGAATTCAAAATAAGAATCATAAACATGCTGACAGAGATGCAGAGAAATACGCAAGAAAAATGGGATGAAGTCCGGAAGGAGATCACAGATGCCAGAAAGGAGATCGCAGAAATGAAACAAACTCTGGAAGGGTTTATAAGCAGAATGGATAGAATGCAAGAGGCCATTGATGGAATTGAAATCAGAGAACAGGAACGCATAGAAGCTGACATAGAGAGAGACAAAAGGATCTCCAGGAATGAAACAATATTAAGAGAACTGTGTGACCAATCTAAAAGGAAGAATATCCGTATTATAGGGGTCCCAGAAGAAGAAGAGAGAGGCAAAGAGATGGAAAGTATCTTAGAAGAAATAATTGCTGAAAACTTCCCCACACTGGGGGAGGAAGTAATCAAACAGACCACGGAAATACACAGAACCCCCAACAGAAAGGATCCAAGAAGGGCAACACCAAGACACATAATAATTAAAATGGCAAAGATCAAGGACAAGGAAAGAGTGTTAAAGGCAGCTAGAGAGAAAAAGGTCACCTATAAAGGGAAACCCATCAGGCTAACGTCAGATTTCTCAACAGAAACCCTACAGGCCAGAAGAGAATGGCATGATATATTTAATACAATGAAACAGAAGGGCCTTGAACCAAGGATACTGTATCCAGCACGACTATCATTCAAATATGACGGTGGGATTAAACAATTCCTAGACAAACAAAAGCTGAGGGAATTTGCTTTCCACAAACCACCACTACAGAACATCTTACAGGGACTGCTCTAGATGGGAGCACTCCTAGAAAGAGCACAGCACAAAACACCCAACATATGAAGAATCGAGGAGGAGGAACAAGAAGGGAGAGAAGAAAAGAATCTCCAGACAGTGTATATAACAGCTCAATAAGCGAGCTAAGTTAGGCAGTAAGATACTAAAGAGGCTAACCTTGAACCTTTGGTAACCACGAATTTAAAGCCTGCAATGGCAATAAGTACATATCTTTCAATAGTCACCCTAAATGTTAATGGGTTGAATGCACCAATCAAAAGACACAGAGTAACAGAATGGATAAAAAAGCAAGACCCATCTATATGCTGCTTACAAGAAACTCACCTCAAACCCAAAGACATGTACAGACTAAAAGTCAAGGGATGGAAAAACATATTTCAAGCAAACAACAGTGAGAAGAAAGCAGGGGTTGCAGTACTAATATCAGACAAAATAGACTTCAAAACAAAGAAAGTAACAAGAGATAAAGAAGGACACTACATAATGATAAAGGGCTCAGTCAAACAAGAGGATATAACCATTCTAAATATATATGCACCCAACACAGGAGCACCAGCATATGTGAAACAAATACTAACAGAACTAAAGGGGGATATAGACTGCAATGCATTCATTCTAGGAGACTTCAACACACCACTCACCCCAAAGGATAGATCCACTGGGCAGAAAATAAGTAAGGACACGGAAGCACTGAACAACACAGTAGAGCAGATGGACCTAATAGACATCTATAGAACTCTACATCCAAAAGCAGTGGGATATACATTCTTCTCAAGTGCACATGGAACATTCTCCAGAATAGACCACATACTAGGCCACAAAAAGAGCCTCAGAAAATTCCAAAAGATTGAAATCCTACCAACCAACTTTTCAGACCACAAAGGCATAAAACTAGAAATAAACTGTACAAAGAAAGCAAAGAGGCTCACAAACACATGGAGGCTTAACAACACGCTCCTAAATAATCAATGGATCAATGACCAAATCAAAATGGAGATCCAGCAATATATGGAAACAAATGACAACAACAACACTAAGCCCCAACTTCTGTGGGACACAGCAAAAGCAGTCTTAAGAGGAAAGTATATAGCAATCCAAGCATATTTAAAAAAGGAAGAGCAATCCCATATGAATGGTCTAATGTCACAATTATCGAAATTGGCAAAAGAAGAACAGATGAAGCCTAAGGTCAGCAGAAGGAGGGACATAATAAAGATCAGAGAAGAAATAAATAAAATTGAGAAGAATAAAACAATAGCAAAAATCAATGAAACCAAGAGCTGGTTCTTCGAGAAAATAAACAAAATAGATAAGCCTCTAGCCAGACTTATTAAGAAGAAAAGAGAATCAACACAAATCAACAGTATCAGAAACGAGAAAGGAAAAATCACGACGGACCCCACGGAAATGCAAAGAATTATTGGAGAATACTATGAAAACCTATATGCTAACAAGCTGGGAAACCTAGGAGAAATGGACAACTTCCTAGAAAAATATAACCTTCCAAGATTGACCCAGGAAGAAACAGAAAATCTAAACAGACCAATTACCAGCAACGAAATTGAAGCGGTAATCAAAAAACTACCAAAGAACAAAACCCCCGGGCCAGATGGATTTACCTCGGAATTTTATCAGACATACAGGGAAGACATAATACCCATTCTCCTTAAAGTTTTCCAAAAAATAGAGGAGGAGGGGATACTCCCAAACTCATTCTATGAAGCTAACATCACCCTAATACCAAAACCAGGCAAAGACCCCACCAAAAAAGAAAACTACAGACCAATATCCCTGATGAACGTAGATGCAAAAATACTCAACAAAATATTAGCAAACCGAATTCAAAAATACATCAAAAGGATCATACACCATGACCAAGTGGGATTCATCCCAGGGATGCAAGGATGGTACAACATTCGAAAGTCCATCAACATCATCCACCACATCAACAAAAAGAAAGACAAAAACCACATGATCATCTCCATAGATGCTGAAAAAGCATTTGACAAAGTTCAACATCCATTCATGTTAAAAACTCTCAGCAAAATGGGAATAGAGGGCAAGTACCTCAACATAATAAAGGCCATCTATGATAAACCCACAGCCAACATTATATTGAACAGCGAGAAGCTGAAAGCATTTCCTCTGAGATCGGGAACTAGACAGGGATGCCCACTCTCTCCACTGTTATTTAACATAGTACTGGAGGTCCTAGCCACGGCAATCAGACAAAATAAAGAAATACAAGGAATCCAGATTGGTAAAGAAGAAGTTAAACTGTCACTATTTGCAGATGACATGATACTGTACATAAAAAACCCTAAAGACTCCACCCCAAAATTACTAGAACTGATATCGGAATACAGCAAAGTTGCAGGATACAAAATCAACACACAGAAATCTGTGGCTTTCCTATATACTAACAATGAACCAACAGAGAGAGAAATCAGGAAAACAACTCCATTCACAATTGCATCAAAAAAAATAAAATACCTAGGAATAAACCTAACCAAAGAAGTGAAAGACTTATACTCTGAAAACTACAAGTCACTCTTAAGAGAAATTAAAGGGGACACTAACAGATGGAAACTCATCCCATGCTCGTGGCTAGGAAGAATTAATATCGTTAAAATGGCCATCCTGCCCAAAGCAATATACAGATTTGATGCAATCCCTATGAAACTACCAGCAACATTCTTCAATGAACTGGAACAAATAATTCAAAAATTCATATGGAAACACCAAAGACCCCGAATAGCCAAAGCAATCCTGAGAAAGAAGAATAAAGTAGGGGGGATCTCACTCCCCAACTTCAAGCTCTACTATAAAGCCATAGTAATCAAGACAATTTGGTACTGGCACAAGAGCAGAGCCACAGACCAATGGAACAGACTAGAGAATCCAGACATTAACCCAGACATATATGGTCAATTAATATTTGATAAAGGAGCCATGGACATACAATGGCGAAATGACAGTCTCTTCAACAGGTGGTGCTGGCAAAACTGGACAGCTACATGTAGCAGAATGAAACTGGACCATCGTCTAACCCCATATACAAAAGTAAACTCAAAATGGATCAAAGACCTGAATGTAAGTCATGAAACCATTAAACTCTTGGAAGAAAACATAGGCAAAAACCTCTTAGACATAAACATGAGTGACCTCTTCTTGAACATATCTCCCCGGGCAAGGAAAACAACAGCAAAAATGAACAAGTGGGACTATATTAAGCTGAAAAGCTTCTGTACAGCAAAAGACACCATCAATAGAACAAAAAGAAACCCTACAGTATCTTTTTCAAAGAGAATATCTTTGAAAATGACACATCCGATAAAGGCTTGACGTCCAGAATATATAAGGAGCTCTCACGCCTCAACAAACAAAAAACAAATAACCCAATTAAAAAATGGGCAGAGGAACTGAACAGACAGTTCTCCAAAAAAGAAATACAGATGGCCAACAGACACATGAAAAGATGCTCCACATCGCTAATTATCAGAGAAATGCAAATTAAAACTACAATGAGGTATCACCTCACACCAGTAAGGATGGCTGCCATCCAAAAGACAAACAACAACAAATGTTGGCGAGGCTGTGGAGAAAGGGGAACCCTCCTACACTGCTGGTGGGAATGTAAGTTAGTTCAACCATTGTGGAAAGCAGTATGGAGGTACATCAAAATGCTCAAAACAGACTTACCATTTGACCCAGGAATTGCACTCCTAGGAATTTACCCTAAGAATGCAGCAATCAAGTTTGAGAAAGACAGATGCACCCCTATGTTTATCGCAGCACTATTTACAATAGCCAAGAATTGGAAGCAACCTAAATGTCCATCGACAGATGAATGGATAAAGAAGATGTGGTACATATACACAATGGAATACTACTCAGCTATAAGAAAAGGGCAAATCCAATCATTTGCAGCAACATGGATGGAGCTGGAGGGTATTATGCTCAGTGAAACAAGCCAAGCGGAGAAAGAGAAATACCAAATGATTTCACTTATCTGTGGAATATAAGAACAAAGGAAAAACTGAAGGAACAAAACAGCAGCAGAATCACAGAACTCAAGAATGGACTAACAGGTACCAAAGGGAAAGGGACTGGGGAGGATGGGTGGGTAGGGAGGGATAAGGGGGGGAGAAGTAGGGGGGTATTAAGATTAACATGCATGGGGGGGTAGGAGTAAAGGGAGGGCTGTACAACACAGAGAAGGCAAGTAGTGATTCTACAACATTTTGCTATGCTGATGGACAGTGACTGTAAAGGGGTTTATAGGGGAGACCTGGTATAGGGGAGAGCCTAGTAAACATAATATTCGTCATGTAAGTGTAGATTAGTGATAGCAAAAAAAAAAAAAAAAAGTGCAGTTCCTGTGTGGTAACCTCCAACGAGTTCTACACAAGGGTATAAAGGGCATATAAAAGTGTAGGCAAAGGGTCTGTTTGTGTTTATACAGAGGATCAAAGCCTAATTGGGCTACCCCGAAAATGAACTAAGATACGATATGAAAAAGAACTTCCAACATCTGCACTCTCTGGAAGACTCATGCCAGAAGATGATCATCAAAAAACCCCAACAAAGATCCACGCACTGCTACAGCTGTAGATGCACTCATCCCACCAGTTCCTGGACTTGCCATGGTAATGAGGAAGGAGATATCTAAGCTGGCCTGTGCATACAGTAAAACAACAAATTTGACTGGATCTACACTGTTGGAACTCAACCAAGAATTTGGAGAAGTGCAAATTGTAGCGCTCCAAAATCTTACAACTACAGACTATTTACTGTTAAAAGAACATAAGGGATGTGAACATTCCCCAGGAATGGGTTGTTTTAATTTGTCTGATTTCTCTCAGACTGTTCAAGTTCATTTGGACAATATCCACCATATCATAGATAAGTTTTCACAAATGCCTAAGGTGCCTAACTGGTTTTCTTGGTTTCACTGGAGATGGCTGGTAATTACAGATATGCTTTGGTTATGTAACTATACTCCTATTATGTTAATGTGTGTGTGCAATTTAAGTAGTAGCTTAAAACCTATACATGCTGAAGTTACTCTACAAGAAGGTATGTCAAAGAAATAATCAATCTTCCCATGTTTTCTTCCGCCTGCTACTTCTATAGCTTTTCTTCTTCCTTCCTAATTACAACCCTTAAATAGAATTCGTGCCTCATATCAAATTTACCGAGTATCATAATTCTTCCAAGTGGTAAAGATACCTCAAGACAAATGCTGGGCATAGAAGCCACAGGGCATAAATATGCAAAGAAGTAAAAAGCTAACTTTTTCAAACAATAAGGCTTCTCTCTCACTTACCAACTTCACATTTCCCTGTATGGCCCCGGAAGATGACTGGTTAGCCAGAGACGGGTAAGATTCCTCAAGGGAGGAACAACCTAAGACAGGCACAGTCGCAGGGGGGCCATCAGGTGAGAAATTGGGGATCAACAGAGGTGAGGCTTAGAACCTCACCCCCCCGCTCTGAGAGAAATCTTCTGCATACGTGGATGTTTTATTGCCCTGGTCTAGCTTGGATTAACACATAGTCTACAGGCACACACCTGATCATCTACATGTGCTCTCTTACAACACTAAACTATGTTTTCTACCTTTATCTTGTATCTACCTACCACTTCAGCATTTTATTAAAAATAATAATAATAAAGAGAGAAATGTGGTATCCACATATAAATCAAGTATAAAAACCAAATGAGTATTCATATTTGAACTGACTGTTTATAGTTCATAATGCATGAGCAAAACCGAAAGTTTCTGTGATGACTGCCCTTGTACTGTTCACTATGTAACTTATTCATTATGTAAGAATTTGTTCTACATGTAAGAACTTGTTTGTTATGCCTCAGAAGATTGGAGACTGACAAAAATTAGGCTTGGGGTGGATTAATGATTGTGCATTGAGAATTGACTCCCCTATACAGAATTTTATTGTCGTTAACAACCATTTGATCAATAAATATGAGAGATGCCCTCACAAAAAAAAAAAAAAAAAGGACAGACTTCCAATGGTAAAATAAATTAGTAACCGGGATGTAATGTAGAGCATAAGGAATATAGTCAAGATATTGTAACAGCCTGGTAGGGTGATAGCTGGAACCTAGAATTATGTATATAAATGTTCTACCACTGTGTTGTACACTTGAAACTCATGTAATGTAATACTATGTGTCAACTACCCTTCAATAAAAAATAATTATTAAAAAAAATAAAAATAAAAATAAAAATAAAAATAAAAATAAAAAAGCAAAAAAAATAAAAAATAAAAAATAAATAAAAAAAAAAAAAGAAAAGAGGAAGACCAGATAGAGCCCAAGGCTTAAGGAGATAAAGTACAGAGAGTAGGGAGGTAAAGGATGACGGAGTTTGCAGACAGAGTACCAGAGAACAGACAGTTGCACAGATACAGAATTTCAGAAAACTGAAAGATTCCTCGAATCATCAGCTCATAAGAAAAACAACTTGAGACTGGGAAAAGAAAGACATGGAAAGCTGAAGGGAATAATTCTTCTAGTTCACACAGAGCTGACAAAACCAAATACCTATTCTAACAACCAGAGTGGAAATGCTAATCATTTACAGAATATCAGTTACAGTATTCAGAAAGCTTTCACCTCGATTTAGGGGTAAAATGATCCATAAGCTAAATTCTGCCCTAGTCCTGCCTAACAGCTTTAAAGGCAATAAGCAGAGTTGAACTGCAAGGAATGGTAAAAGAATTCTTTCAGGCAGAAGGAAGTAACATCAGGTGGAAAGAGGGATCTACAGAAAAGGATGCTTTTGTTCTCCACTATAGGTCACACTTTCCTGCTTTGCACACCTTGGGACTTCATAGTAGATGAGGGACATTGTGTACTACCTTATTGGGTGCTTCATTTTTTTCTTCTTCTTATAAATATTCTTGAGCTTTGTTCTGGTATATAATTAAATTTGTTGGACACAAATTTGATCTTTTCAGGTCTTTCCTTTAGCATATATTGAACACTCATAACAAAGGCAATGGTACGAAACTCATCCCAAGACAGTTTCTCCACTGATGGGTCAAATCGTGGCCAGCTTGTCCCAGTCGTGATGGGTTGCCTCATGGAGTATTTTACCAAATACCTATTTGAAATTATCTGATGCCATCAGACAGCCCTTGTGGCTTTGTCATACCCACGTGATTCTTACGACTCAACAATTCCTCTCTGCTCATTTGAGGCAAATTTTGGACACCTGTAATGGAATCCTTGTACTCCTTCATGGGTTCTACTCTATGAGAGGTCCTTGCCTAAAGAGTTTAGTCATGAATAATGAATATAAAATCCAAAAAATAGTAAATGAAAATGTGGCAAAGAAAAATATCAAAAGCCTTTTTTTGAGGGTATGGACACTTTTCAAACTACAGAAGCACAATCGTCAGATCTCCTACAGCACTAAGAGTACAGGAGTATAACAGGAGGAGGTTAATTTGTTTCAGCATATATTGAACTACATGGGAGATGGTTAGACGATTGAAAGGTGACTTTGATTAATAATGCTTGGCTACTGGCTCAAGATAATTCTGTTTTATCTGAAGGCCATAATTTAGTTTCATTTCTAGCTGGTTTATATTCTGAGTCAAGAAAAATGATGCTTAGCTACTGGCTCAAGCAATAGTTATAATAGGCAATGGGTCTTCGGGGGGTGTCATGCCGCTGAGTTTGTCTCTGTAGAGCATAGCTTCATATACTCATGTGCCTGAAAAGAAAGGCTTATGAGATTCTGGAAGCATCAGTCTGGACTCTGTGCACCATGTTGATTTCACATTCCTAAAGCATATTCTAATCTTGGCAATTATATAAAAAACAGAAGTTTATGATATTCTGAGAAGAATTAGTCTATTAATGGCTCTTCTCCAATTTTCTTTTCTCCAATCATTATTGAGTTTTGGTTCATTAGAATTCTTTGATGATATGTAACTTTTGAGTAACACAGTGGAAGTATTATAATGTCTAGCTTTGTTACAATAGGATCATTTATAAAAATTGAAGGGACTTCTAAAAATTCTTCCAACATCCATTTATCTGAAAGTTCGATGTCCAAAACAGGTCACCACATATAGAGATTACAATATTTATACCACAAAGAATAGAGGAGTTTCCTCTGATAATGTTCACAAATTAAGAGTTACAGGGTGAGATATTGGGAGTGACTAAGTATTACTGTAAATTTTCAATATTGTGAACATTTTTTTTATAAACAGAGGCAAATAAATTTCAAGCATTTACTATTTATTTTACACTCTCAAGTTTTACATTTAGTATCTTCCTTTACTGCCAGCAAAATCAAATAATTCTATTTTATGTGGAGGGCCATAATTTAGTTTCATTTCTAGCTGGTTTATAAGTCTCTTTGAAGTGTTCAGACACATTTGAAGATTTTGTAAGTTGACAGTTCCTCTCTCCATATTTTCTCCTTCCCTTTTTTAGGTCTGTGAACACTTACAAATAGAGGCAAGGATCCCTTTATACTGCTCTTGACTACTCCAGGATACTGTTTGAAAATGTTCTAAAGTCTATTTTTTGTATACATACATTTGAAAAAGCCTTCTGAAGTATTTCTGAAAATGACATTACATTGAGGATTTTCCATTTCTTTTCTTGTATCAAAAGACCGTCTTTGAATTAAGCACAACTCGTCTATTTTAAATCATTTCCTGATCTTTCCCATCCAGATGCTTATAACTTATATTTTCATCATAGGGATAGAAAGTTAAGTAAACTTATTGGTACAGATCTGACTGTTCAGAAAAATAAGTATTTAACAGAATCCTGAATTCTCCAGCAAATTTCTCTTTCTCTTTCAGAGGTTAAAAAGTATGCATAATTATCTCTTTAATGTGGCTCTAGACTGAGCTACAGAAGTATCTGTTATTTTAGCTTCTAGCCATGATATTGTAAAAAGGACTGGATTTATCCTACTGCCATAAACATACAGGAAAAAAAATTAAAAACTGAAAACAGACCCTGACTAAAGGCACCTCAGGACTGTGCTCCCTGAGCGAAGACCAACAGGTGGAGCCAGGCTTATAATTGTTCTGGCTTGCTGTCCAGACGTAATTTGCAGAACCCATGCACAGAGCATAAACTCAAGAGAAAGGCAGAAACTTCCCGGAGGAGAGGAAGATAAATGGAAGATAAGAAAGGCTGAAACAGCTGGAAGATGTGAGGACAGAGTTCTGGAAAGAAGGGAGCTATGCAGAAAAAGAGCTCCAGAAATCTGAATAAAGGGTCCTTTTGCATCTTTGCTAAGTATTCAGTACACAAGCGTAGAATGAAACTCCGTGAGACCTGGTAAAGAAGCACCAGGTCTGTAAGGTCAAAATTCCCAGAGGTCCTGCCAGGCAATTTCTAGGAAAATGTTGAATTCCAACCAACAAACAAACACCAAGAGAGTTCTTAATGATAATTTAGCATATTCAGGGGAGTGAATTGTTACTAGAGGGACATTATGTAAGTAATCTGGGCAATCTATCAGTTGAAGGGAGGCTACTTCAGACCTACCTTTTCCTAAAATTTAAAAAATGCCTCAAAGGATGACACTGATCTGTAAGTAATTTAATTGACTGACAATACAAAGTTGAACTCTTTTTAAAGGAAGACAAAAAAATCTAGGATTCTTAACAAATTAAATCTATCATGTTTAGCATAAAATCAAAATTACTGCTTACATTAAGTAGAAAGATAAAGACCAAAACAGGAGAAAAATAATAATAAAAAAAATAGATCTATAAATGACAAAACTGATGAAACTAGCTAATGAATTAACATTATTATAAATATGTAAAAATATGTAAATAACAATATGAACAATATTTTAAAAATAAAAATAGAAATTGTAGAGATGAAAATAAAATGTCTAAATAAAAATAGACAGAATTAACAATATTAGACACTGCACAAGAAAACATTGGTAAAATTACAGATTCAACAAGAATCTATTGAAAATGAAAAAAAAAAGAAAAGAAAAAATTCAAAGAGCATTAGTAACCTGTGGAGTGAAATAAAATTATCCAGTACATGGAATCGGAATTCCAAACGTGGTGTGAACAGAGAAAAAAAAAAAAAAAAGAAACACAAACTAAAATGTACTCAAATTTGAAAAAAAATGCAATGCTAGCTCACTACCTAATGGGATGAACAAAGTACAAAAATAAAACATAGAATCCACCAAAATAAAATTGCTGTAAAGCAGTGATAAAGAGAATATATTAGCAGTAGGTAGAGAGAAAAGATAAATTTTATTAGAAAAATAAAGATAAAAGTGACTGCATAACTCATCAGAAACTATGCAAAAGTTAATAGGATGACATCTTGAAAGTGCTGAAAAATATTATTACAGCCTAAAATTCTATTACCAGTGTGCATTTCAAAAACAATCTCTCAATAAAACATTTCCAAAACAAAATCTGTGAATATAGCAAGCCCTATACATACAAGCAATTGAATTTGTACTTCACAAACCTTAGCATGAGGAACACATAGTCCCACATACATTCACATTTAAATTCTATAAATTGTTTAGTAAAGAAATGATACTGTTCCTACACAACACTTTCAGAAAACAGAAGTCAACATTACCACAATACCAAAAGTCGCAAGTTAAATCTCAAGAAATTAAAAGTTGAAATTAATATCCTCATGAACAAATTCCTTAATAAAATATTAACAAGTGTGATGCTTTATAGCTGAGTTAGTTTTATAGAAGGAAGACAAGGTTGGTTTAGTATTTGAATATCAACCTTCTTAATTGACCATATTAATAGACTTTTTCACAAAGTACAATTATCATGAAAGATGCAGGAATGGCTTTTGAGAAAAGTCAATATCCATTCATGATTAAACACAAAATGAAAAGCAAAACTCCCAGCAAACTCATAATAGAAGGGAAATTTCTCACCTTAATAAGCGGTTCAATGAGAATCGTTCAGCTAAAATAACACAATGGTAAAAGAGTGAATGTTTCTCCTCTAATACCGGAAAGAAAGAAAAGATTCCTACTTTTATCATTACCAGCCCATTCAATAGGTTAAAAATAAAAATGTATAGAGATTAGAAAAGAAGAATTAAAATTGTCTTCATTCACATGACACATGCAGAAGTGTTTATCTGCATGACATTAAGGAATCTATAAAAAGTATGAGCAAGCTAGAAAATGCTGCACAATACCAGGCACTATACATACACACATATATATACATATATCTATGTATATCTATATCTATGTATATAGATATAGACCTATATCTGACCTATATCTATATCTATATATAGATATAGACATGTGTGTGTGTGTGTGTGTGTGTGTGTGTGTGTGTGTGTAGCAATGAACAGAAGTCAAACTAAAACTGTGAGATATTACTACAAATCCCATAGAAAGGCTAAAATTCAATGTTGATAATACCAGTGTTGACAATTGGTTACATACATTGCTTGTAAGAATGTAAAATGTCAACCATTTAGAAAAGCAATTTTGCTGGTTCTTATAAATGTAAACACATCTACCACATGGCTCAGTGATTCCATTCCTAAATATCTTCCCAAGAGAAATGAAAACATATGCCCACCCAGACTTGTACACATGTGTTTTAGCTTCCTTATTCCCCACAGCCCAAATGTGGGAACAAACCAAACAGCCACCAAAAGGCAAATGAGTAAGCACATTGGTGTATCATACAACTTCAGGCTAATCGGCAAGGAAAAGGAATGAATGCCACAACACAGATGATCTCGCAAACGTTATGTTGAAAGAAGTTAGACATAGAAGGGTAAACTCTTGCAGTATTTATAGGAATATAATTATTCCTTTGTTTTAATAATTCAATTTAATATATTGTGATGCCATTGTATAATTTTAATAACTCTAAGATCCCTATTGAGGGCCCCTAAGTAAGATTTTAAGCCTGCCTAGCACTTGATATATGATCTTGACCAAAGCCACTGAGCCTTGCATGTCTATTTTCATATTTAATCATGAAGATCATAATGCAAACCTAGTAGAGCATTGTAAATTTCAAAGATCTTACAATTTTGAAATCTCTGTCCAAAAACTTTAAAGCACTATACAAAGTTGACTTACTGCTAAATTATCAATATTACTTATAAAAGTAGGCATTGGATTTGCTATGATGCATGCAGGGAGTCCATGTTTCTTTCAATAGGAGAGTTGATTTTTGCTCTAAGATCATGCAAAATTCAGAGACTGTTAAACCATAATAGTAGCTCATCTACATTTTAGTAAATGAGATAAGAGATTACAGAAAAAAAAAATTAAAAGGATGGTAATTTAGCCACAAAGAATATATGATACAAAAGATATCATCATCAAATAAAGATTATACTCCTCTTTTGATTCTACATGAGATTTTTTTTCTACTAACATATGTTAGTTTAGTGTCTTTCACTGGAAGTGAAGTGTATAATTTATTCCAATATATATTTATAAATAAATCTTTTTAAAACCAGTCACTAAGTGTTTCAATGAGATCTCTTTTCCAGTTTTTTATAGTTTTTTTTCTCATATATTCTTAAGTACATAACAGTTTTGCTGTATGCTATTTGTTTTTCCTTTTTCTGTTCATGAATGTATTTTTGCATTAGAATGAATAGCCAATCATAGCAAACCTACTGGAGAAAACAAAACAACTAGCTAAATAATGAACTGTAATCATGAATAATTATTATGAGAAAATAATTTACTATCAAGTTGCCAGATAACCTGGGTCACTTCTTTAGGACTAAGTAATAAGAAAAACTAAAAATGTATGGGATTTAATGTGTGAAATGGAGGGAAAAAGAAAGAAACTACTTTTTATAGCTGTGTTCAGTTGTAAAGAAAATGGGCCTATTAACACTGAAAGACAGGAAAGTCTAGGGGGAAAATGTGATTTATGTATGTAAAATGGTATGTAGAAAAACTAGCAAATGGACAACTCCTACAAAAGAATTTTAACAGCTTCCTGACAATGTGATTAACTAGATCATGGATTAATGCCCCTAGAGAAGTTCTAAGTGAGGTATTACTCAGGAAATGTAAAACTAACTCAAACAAAGAATTAGATGCAGATGGACTGGTACAAAGTCCATGGTCACTGTCAATACCTTGCGTTCTGAAGGTTCTCTGAAGGCTATAGCTTTTCAATGAATGAATCTAAATGATAAGCTTGCTTGGTCCATAGATAGATCAACATTTGCTTTTGGGATGGATGTTAACATAAATCTATTATTTTCCTTCTAGAAGGGTTCATCTTTCTTCTGTGTTGTGTCTTTACTAAAGAAAAGTGATGGCCTAATCTCCTACAGCATAAATGAATGTTCAATTTTCTGTTTAGCTTTGGGCAATAACAATATGTTTTCATGGCTAAATGAATTTCTAGATTTCAAGTCATTCTCATTTATTTGAATCCTGAAATAGTTTAAAAGATGGACTGTGACTATAAGCAATTCCAATTAAGGATCAATCACTTTTCAGTTAGCTTTCCAAGACTGATTTTCTATTAAAATACCCAGGCCATATTTCAATCATAATGCAATAAAGTTACCATTCAAAATTGCAATGAACAAGACTGAACTACTCCAAATTAAATACACCAAATATTTTCTAATATTAGGATTGAAAGTTTCCAAACTATACAAGAGAGACAAGATGACTTTAACCCACAAAAACTGAATTATCTCCTTGAGTTTTCATTTTTCTCCTGTAGATATACTTCCTCTTTTATGCATTCAAAATATATTATATGGGCATGGCACTGTTTTAATGCAAGGTTTGGACTAATGAAATTACATTCCTGGCTATTTCACAGAAAACTTTAGGAGATTTTAAACAGAAAACTCAAGTTACACATGGTAAATTGACAAAAAAAAAGTGAAAAATTTAATGTATGACTGTCAGAAGGATGGAACAGTTGGTGAAGTTATTTTTTGTTATTATTGTTGTTTTAACATTAGAGAAAATAGCATAAAGAGGTAGGTTATTCAAGTGAAACTATACAGAAAAGGTGAGACTTCAGTTTTATTCTACAAGTTTGGTCAAATATCTTTTGTATGCCAAGTTATGAGCTTTCCAGAGATGCAAAGATAGCCATATACCCTGGATTTTACAGTGTTAAGGACTGAAATACATCTACAAACTGATAATGGGATTTTTAAAATTGAAACATAAAAGATGAGAAAAAGAAGGCAGTGTAATAAATGGCTTGAGCAGGAGAATAAAATGGGAGTAGGAGATTGCCATTTGTTGAGCATCAATTCTGTTAGATGTATCATTTTACATATCATTTATTACAACACTCCAAAGTGTTGTTCTTCTGTTTTAAAGATACAGAAACTGAAGTGGAGAAAAACTTAACTAATTTTCTCAAGGTAAATGGCAGGGTTAACATTTGAGTTCAAGCCTACCAGCCCCCAAACTCTTCTTCCCAAAGGTATAAGTATTTAGAAGATCGCAATCCTGAATACATTCTACATGACATATAAACCTGCGCTAATTAGTCATGAGTAATTATCTAACATTACGAAACACTACATCTAAGATCTACTCCCTAAACATGTTTAGTTTCTCTATATATATCTCAGCAAGTTTTATTTACAAATGAGATACAGGAAAAGAGGGCTTAAGTTTATTGTAACACTTGTACCAAACTTTTGGTGCCGACCTCTTTTTCAAACTTTAAGCAGTTACTTTGGGAGAAAGGAACAGGAAACTGAATGAAGAAAGATGACTCCTGCTGCTCTAAAACTAAAACTGAAACTTGGATATTGTTCCAGTGATCTATTCCCACATAACAAACTACCCCAGAACTTAGATGCTTAAATAACTATTTTATTTTGCTCAAAATTTTGAGGGTTATAAATTTGGGAAGGGCTTAGCTAAACAGTTTATCTCTGACCAACTTCACAGGCAGAGATGAAGGTTGAAGGATCCACCTACAATGTAGTCTCTTCACATATATGTCTGTTATCTCAGGGCTCCTGGGCCTCTCTTTTCTCTCTGCCTATGGCATCTCAGTGTACCTGGCCTTTCTGTGTAACTAAAGATCTCACAGCATGGACAGACTTCTTAAATGGCACTGGCTACTACTATTTAGAGTCAGCATTCCAAAATTCCAGTAATAAAATGCAAGGTTTTTTATGACCTAACCTTAAAAGTTGCAGGATGTCACTTTTCCATATCCTACTGGACAAATAAGTCTCAGTCCAGCCCAGATTCAAAGGAAGCAGAAGAATAGACTCCATCTCTTCATGCATAGATATATTCATCCAGAGAGGGAAGGAATTGGTGATGTCCATCTGGAAGACAAGCTTCCACAAATACGGGGCAGTCTTTATATAAATAACTATTAAAGCTCATTAATCAATCATCATCCGATCTACCCAAATTCTGAAGTATTTTCATCACATGCAAATAAATGAGTGGGAAGCAGCATAAACTCCCTAAATTTAGTAGAAATAGTGTGGACCAGTGTCAGCAAAGATTTCTACAAGCAGGTAGAGAGAGCCCCTGTTTTGGTTAAAGGGCATAGAAAAGGAATTTGGAAATATAGATTGCTTTGGTTGGGATATGAATACAGAAGTTAATTTGATCCTGAGATATGATGCTAAAATAATTTGGCCAATCTTTAATTCTACAGTTTGACCAGTGAGATATACTAGGTAGGATTTTCTCTTTTTTTTAAAGATTTGAATAAATTTTTTTATTTAGAGTCTGGCTTGTGAGTACTTTTTGTTATTGGTAAATTTCAATTTTGAAAATTCTACTTTGAGGTAACATTTTTTTTTTGATAATTATTTTTATTGAAGGGTAGTTGACACACAGTATTACATTAGTTTCAGGTGTACAACACAGTGATTCAACATTTACATACATGATAATTCTAGGTACCAGCTATCACCATACCAAGATGTTACAATATTTTGACTATATTCCTTATGCTGTACATTATATCCCGGTTACTTATTTATTTTACCATTGGAAGTCTGTCCTTTTTTTTTTGTGAGGGCATCTCTCATATTTATTGATCAAATGGTTGTTAACAACAATAAAATTCTGTATAGGGGAGTCAATGCTCAATGCACAATCATCAATCCAACCCAAGCCTAATTTTCGTCAGTCTCCAATCTTCTGAAGTATAACAAACAAGTTCTTACATGGAGAACAAATTCTTACATAGTGAATAAGTTACATGGTGAACAGTACAAGGGCAGTCATCACAGAAACTTTCGGTTTTGCTCATGCATTATGAGCTATAAACAGTCAGTTCAGATATGAATACTCATTTGACTTTTATACTTGATTTATATGTGGATACCACATTTCTCTCTTTATTATTATTATTTTTAATAAAATGCTGAAGTGGTAGGTAGATACAAGATAAAGGTAAAAAACACAGTTTAGTGTTGTAAGAGAGCAAATGTAGATGATCAGGTGTGTGCCTGTAGACTATGTGTTAATCCAAGCTAGACAAGGGCAATAAAACATCCATGGATGCAGAAGATTTCTCTCCAAACAGGGGGGGTGAGGTTCTAAGTCTCACCTCTGTTGATCCCCAATTTCTCACCTGATGGCCCCCTGCAACTGTGCCTGTCTTAGGTTGTTCCTCCCTTGAGGAATCTTACCCGTCTCTGGCTAACCAGTCATCTTCCGGGGCCATACAGGGAAATGTAAAGTTGGTAAGTGAGAGAGAAGCCTTATTGTTTGAAAAGGTTAGCTTTTTACTTCTTTGCAGATTTATGCCCTGTGACTTCTATGCCCAGCATTTGTCTTGAGGTATCTTTACCACTTGGAAGAATTATGATACTCGGTAAATTCGATATGAGGCACGAATTCTATTTAAGGGTTGTAATTAGGAGGGAAGAAGAAAAGCTATAGAAGTAGCAGGCAGCAGAAAACATGGGAAGATTGATTATTTCTTTGACATATCTTCTTGTAGAGTAACTTCAGCATGTATAGGTTTTACACTACTAATTAAATTGCACACACACATTAACATAATAGGAGTATAGTTACATAACCAAAGCATACCTGTAATTACCATCCATCTCCAGTGAAACCAAGAAAACCAGTTAGGCACCTTAGGCATTTGTGAAAACTTATCTATGATACGGTGGATATTGTCCAACTGAACTTGAACAGTCTGAGAGAAATCAGACAAATTAAAACAACCCATTCCTGGGGACTGTTCACATCCCGTATGTTCTTTTAACAGTAAATAGTCTGTAGTTGTAAGACTTTGGAGCGCTACAATTTGCACTTCTCCTAATTCTTGGTTGAGTTCCAACAGTATAGATCCAGTCAAATTTGCTGTTTTACTGTATGCACAGGCCAGCTTAGATATCTCCTTCTTCATTCCAATGGCAAGTCCAGGAACCGGTGGGATGAGTGCATCTACAGCTGTAGCAGTGCGTGGATCTTTGTTGGGGTTTTTGATGATCATCTTCTGGCATGAGTCTTCCAGAGAGTGCTGATGTTGGAAGTTCTTTTTCATATCGTATCTTCCTTGATTTTCGGGATAGCCCAATTAGGCTTTGATCCTCTGTATAAACACAAACAGGCCCTTTGCCTACACTTTAATATGCCCTTTATACCCTTGTGCAGAACTCATTGAAGGTCACCACACAGGAACTGCCTTTTTTTTTTTTGGTATCATTAATCTACACTTACATGATGAATATTATGTTTACTAGGCTCTCCCCTATACCAGGTCCCCCCTATAAACCCCTTTACAGTCACTGTCCATCAGCATAGCAAAATGTTGTAGAATCACTACTTGTCTTCTCTGTGTTGTACAGCCCTCCACTTTCTCCTACCCCCCCATGCATGCTAATCTTAATACCCCCCTACTTCTCCCCCCCTTATCCTTCCCTACCCACCCATCCTCCCCAGACCTTTTCCCTTTGGTACCTGTTAGTCCATTCTTGAGTTCTGTGATTCTGCTGCTGTTTTGTTCCTTCAGTTTTTCCTTTGTTCTTATACTCCACAGATGAGTGAAATCATTTGGTATTTCTCTTTCTCCGCTTGGCTTATTTCACTGAGCATAATACCCTCCAGCTCCAACCATGTTGCTGCAAATGGTAGGAATTGCCCTTTTCTTATGGCTGAGTAGTATTCCATTGTGTATATGTACCACATCTTCTTTATCCATTCATCTGTCGATGGACATTTAGGTTGCTTCCAATTCTTGGCTATTGTAAACAGTGCTGCAATAAACATAGGGGTGCATCTGTCTTTCTCAAACTTGATTGCTGCATTCTTAGGGTAAATTCCTAGGAGTGCAAATCCTGGGTCAAATGGTAAGTCTGTTTTGAGCATTTTGATGTACCTCCATACTGCTTTCCACAATGGTTGAACTAATTTACATTCCCACCAGCAGTGTAGGAGGGTTCCCCTTTCTCCACAGTCTCGCCAACATTTGTTGTTGTTTGTCTTTTGGATGGCAGCCATCCTTACTGGTGTGAGGTGATACCTCATTGTAGTTTTAATTTGCATTTCTCTGATAATTAGCGATGTGGAGCATCTTTTCATGTGTCTGTTGGCCATCTGTATTTCTTTTTTGGAGAACCGTCTGTTCAGTTCCTTTGCCCATTTTTTAATTGGGTTATTTGTTTTTTGTTTGTTGAGGTATGTGAGCTCTTTATATATTCTGGACGTCAAGCCTTTATCGGATCTGTCATTTTCAAATATATTCTCCCATACTGTAGGGTTCCTTTTTGTTCTATTGATGGTGTCTTTTGTTGTACAGAAGCTTTTCAGCTTAGTATAGTCCCACTTGTTCATTTTTGCTGTTGTTTTCCTTGCCCGGGGAGATATGTTCAAGAAGAGGTCACTCATGTTTATGTCTAAGAGGTTTTTGCCTATGTTTTCTTCCAAGAGTTTAATGGTTTCATGACTTACATTCAGGTCTTTGATCCATTTTGAGTTTACTTTTGTATATGGGGTTAGACAATGGTCCAGTTTCATTCTCCTACATGTAGCTGTCCAGTTTTGCCAGCACCATCTGTTGAAGAGACTGTCATTTCGCCATTGTATGTCCATGGCTCCTTTATCAAATATTAATTGGCCATATATGTCTGGGTTAATGTCTGGATTGTCTAGTCTGTTCCATTGGTCTGTGGCTCTGCTCTTGTGCCAGTACCAAATTGTCTTGATTACTATGGCTTTATAGTAGAGCTTGAAGTTGTGGGGTGAGATCCCCTCTACTTTATTCTTCTTTCTCAGGATTGCTTTGGCTATTCAGGATCATTGGTGTTTCCATATGAATTTTTGAAATATTTGTTACAGTTCATTGTAGAATGTTGCTGGTAGTTTCATAGGGATTGCATCAAATCTGTATATTGCTTTGGGCAGGATGGCCATTTTGACTTTATTAATTCTTCCTAGCCACGAGCATTGGATGAGTTTCCATCTGTTAGTGTCCCCTTTAATTTCTCTTAAGAGTGACTTGTAGTTTTCAGAGTATAAGTCTTTCACTTCTTTGGTTAGGTTTATTCCTAAGTATTTTATTTTTTTTGATGCAATTGTGAATGGAGTTGTTTTCCTGATTTCTCTTTCTGTTGGTTCATTGTTAGTGTATAGGAAAGCCACAGATTTCTGTGTGTTGATTTTGTATCCTGCAACTTTGCTGTATTCCAATATCAGTTCTGGTAGTTTTAGGGTGGAGTCTTTAGGGATTTTTAGGTACAGTATCATGTCATCTGCAAATAGTCACAGTTTAACTTCTTCTTTACCAATCTGGATTCCTTGTATTTGTTTGTTTTGTCTAATTGCTGTGGCTAGGACCTCCAGTACTATGTTAAATAACAGTGGGGAGAGTGGGCATCCCTGTCTAGTTCCCGATCTCAGAGGAAATGCTTTCAGCTTCTCGCTGTTCAGTATAATGTTGGCTGTGGGTTTATCATGGATGGCCTTTATTATGTTGAGCTACTTTCCCTCTATTCCCATTTTGCTGAGAGTTTTTATCATGAATGGATGTTGAACTTTGTCAAATGCTTTTTCAGCATCTATGGAGATGATCGTGTGGTTTTTGTCTTTCTTTTTGTTGATGTGGTGGATGATGTTGATGGACTTTCGAATGTTGTACCATCCTTACATCCCTGGGATGAATCCCACTTGGTCATGGTGTATGATCCTTTTTATGTATTTTTGAATTCGCTTTGCTAATGTTTTGTTGAGTATTTTTGCATGTACATTCATCAGGGATATTGGTCTGTAGTTTTCTTTTTTGGTGCGGTCTTTGCCTGGTTTTGGTATTAGGGTGATGTTAGCTTCATAGAATGAGTTTGGGAGTATCCCCTCCTCCTCTACTTTTGTAAAACTTTAAGGAGAATGGGTACTATGTCTTCCCTGTACGTGTGATAAAATTCCGAGGTAAATCCTTCTGGCCCGGGAGTTTTGTTCTTTGGTAGTTTTTTGATTATCTCTTCAATTTCGTTGCTGGTAATTGGTCTGTTTAGATTTTCTGTTTTTTTCCGGGTCAGTCTTGGAAGGTTGTATTTTTCTAGGAAGTTGTCCATTTCTCCTAGGTTTCCCAGCTTGTTAGCATATAGGTTTTCATAGTATTCTCTAATAATTCTTTGCATTTCTGTGGGGTCCGTCGTGATTTTACCTTTCTTGTTTCTGATACTGTTGATTTGTGTTGACTCTCTTTTCCTCTTAATAAGTCTGGCTAGAGGCTTATCTATTTTATTTTCTTGAAGAACCAGCTCTTGGTTTCACTGATTTTTTTGCTATTGTTTTATTCTTCTCAATTTTATTTATTTCTTCTCTGATCTTTATTATGTCCCTCCTTCTGCTGACCTTAGGCCTCATTTGTTTTTCTTTTTCCAATTTAGATAACTGTGACTTTAGACCATTCATTTGGGATTGTTCTTCCTTTTTTAAATATGCTTAGATTGCTATATACTTTCCTCTTAAGACTGCTTTTGCTGTGTCCCACAAAAGTTGGGGCTTAGTGTTGTTGTTGTGATTTGTTTCCATATATTGCTGGATCTCCATTTTGATTTGGTCATTGATCCATTCATTATTTAGGAGCGTGTTGTTAAGCCTCCATGTGTTTGTGAGCCTCTTTGCATTCTTTGTACAGTTTATTTCTAGTTTTATGCCTTTGTGGTCTGAAAAGTTGGTTGGTAGGATTTCAGTCTTTTGAAATTTACTGAGGCTCTTTTTGTGGCCTAGTATGTGGTCTATTCTGGAGAATGTTCCATGTGCACTTGAGAAGAATGTATATCCTGTTGCTTTTGGATGTAGAGTTCTGTAGATGTCTGTTAGGTCCATCTGCTCTACTGTGTTGTTCAGTGCTTCCGTGTCCTTACTTATTTTCTGCCCGGTGGATCTATCCTTTGGGGTGAGTGGTGTGTTGAAGTCTCCTAGAATGAATGCATTGCAGTCTATTTCCCCCTTTAGTTCTGTTAGTATTTGTTTCACATATGCTGGGGCTCCTGTGTTGGGTGCATATATATTTAGAATGGTTATATCCTCTTGTTGGACTGAGCCCTTTATCATTATGTAGTGTCCTTCTTTATCTCTTGTTACTTTCTTTGTTTTGAAGTCTATTTTGTCTGATATTAGTACTGCAACCCCTGCTTTCTTCTCACTGTTGTTTGCCTGAAATATGTTTTTCCATCCCTTGACTTTTAGTCTGTACATGTGTTTGGGTTTGAGGTGAGTTTCTTGTAAGCAGCATATAGATGGGTCTTGCTTTTTTATCCATTCTATTTCTCTGTGTCTTTTGATTGGTGCATTCAACCCATTAACATTTAGGGTGACTATTGAAAGATATGTACTTATTGCCATTGCAGGCTTTAAATTCGTGGTTACCAAAGGTTCAAGGTTAGCCTCTTTAGTATCTTACTGCCTAACTTAGCTCACTTATTGAGCTGTTATATACACTGTCTGGAGATTCTTTTCTTCTCTCCCTTCTTATTCCTCCTCCTCCATTCTTCATATGTTGTGTGTTTTGTTCTGTGCTCTTTCTAGGAGTGCTCCCATCTAGAGCAGTCCCTGTAGGATGTTATGTAGAGGTGATTTGTGGGAAGCAAATTCCCTCAGCTTTTGTTTGTCTGGGAATTGTTTAATCCCACCATCATATTTAAATAATAGTCCTGCTGGATACAGTATCCTTGGTTCAAGGCCCTTCTGTTTCATTGCATTAAATATATCATGCCATTCTCTTCTTGCCTGTAGGTTTTCTGTTGAGAAGTCTGATGTTAGCCTGATGGGTTTTCCTTTATAGGTGACCTTTTTCTCTCTAGCTGCCTTTAAAACTCTTTCCTTGTCCTTGATCTTTGCCATTTTAATTATTATGTGTCTTGGTGTTGTCCTCCTTAGGTCCTTTCTGTTGGGAGTTCTGTGTAATTCCCTGGTCTGTTCGATTATTTCCTCCCCCAGTTTGGGGAGGTTTTCAGCAATTATTTCTTCCAAGATACTTTCCATCCCTTTTCCTCTCTCTTCTTCTGCTGGCACGCCTATAATACAGATATTGTTCCTTTTGGATTGGTCACACAGTTCTCTTAACATTGTTTCATTCCTGTAGATCCTTTTGTCTCTCTCTATGTCAGCTTCTATGCTTTCCTGTTCTCTGGTTTCAATTCCATCAATGGCCTCTTGCATCCTATCCATTCTGCTTATAAACCCTTCCAGAGTTTGTTTCATTTCTGCGATCTCCTTTCTGGCATCTGTGATCTCCTTCCGGACTTCATCCCATTTCTCTTGTGTATTTCTCTGCATCTCTGTCAGCATGTTTATGATTTTTATTTTGAATTCTTTGTCAGGAAGACTGGTTAGGTCTGTCTCCTTCTCTGGTGTTGTCTCTGTGATCTTTGTCTGCCTGTAGCTTTGCCTTTTCATGGTGATAGGAATAGTCTGCAGAACTGGGACGAGTGACGGCTGGAAGGACTTCCTTTCTTGTTGGTTTGTGGCCCTCCTCTCCTGGGAGAACAGCGACCTCTAATGGCTTGTGCTGCGCAGCTGCGCGCAGACAGGGCTTCTGCTACCTGCCCGGCTGCTATGGAGTTAATCTCCGCTGTTGCTGTGGGCGTGGCCTGGCTCGGGCAGCTGCTCCAAAGTGGTGGAGTCGCGTTGGAGCAGGAGCGGCTGGGAGGCTATTTATCTCCGTAAGGGGCCTCCCTGCTCCCTGCAGCCCAGGGGATTAGGGTGCCCAGATATCCCTGGATTCCCTACCTCTGGATTAAGTGTCCCGCCCTGCCCCTTTAAGACTTCCAAAAAGCACCCGCCAAAACAAAACAACGACCACAAAAAAAAAAAAAAATTTAAATATTAAAAAAAAAAAAAAAATGGCCATTCATTTGTCTTTGTTCTCCGGCGCCAGCCTCAGGCATCTGCTCACCGGTCTTGCTGCCCTGTTTCCCTAGTATTGTGGTCCCTATCCCTTTAAGACTTCCAAAAAGTGCTCGCCAAAACAACAACAAAAAAATTGCCGCTCGCTTTCCTTATGTCCTCCGGTGCCAGGCCTCCGGTACCCTCTCACAGTTCTTGCTGCCCTTTTTCCCTAGAATCCAGGGCTCCGCACACGCACTGTGTCTGCACTCTGGCCCGGATGGCTGAGGCTGGGTGTTCAGCAGTCCTGGGCTCCGTCTCCCTCGCGCTCTGCCTATTCTTCTCCCGCTGGGAGCTGGGGGGAGGGGCGCTCGGGTCCAGCGGGGCTGGGGCTTGTATCTTACCCCCTTTGCGAGGCACTGGGTTCTCGCAGGTGTGGATGTGGTCTGGATGTTGTCCTGTGTCCTCTGGTCTTTATTCTAGGAAGAGTTGTCTTTGTTATATTTTCATAGATATATGTGGTTTTGGGAGGAGATTTCCGCTGCTCTACTCACGCCGCCATCTTGGCTCCACTCCCTGGTAAATTGAAATGGAACAACACCTCTAAAAGCCTTCTCGATTTGTGCTCCTCTCCTCAGGGGACAACTAAATCACAGCAGCCTATATTCTTAAACCCTCAAAGAAAAATAGGTAGGATTTTCTAATTGTTCACTGACTGAGAAAAGCTTAGTGAACATCTAGTGTGGATTCTGAATTAAATCTAACAATCAGTTAGACAGGCCACTACCCTCAAAGACATGCAAACATGATCTGGCAACAATTCACCTGAGTCGTTCTGTAATACACAACAAAAATCCACTGAAGCCTAAACCTAGCTCTATTCCCCGTAAAAGTAAGCTGGGATATCAGACAGGATGGCTGTGAAATGAATTTAAAAAACAGTAACTTTCTATTCAGACCTAAAGCCAGCTACTTTGATACACACACACACACACACACGTGTCCCTCTTCCTCATCACCATATCTTTACTCAATGAATATCTCTGTGACCAGAAGCCAAGAGGCTGGTGATTTTCTATTTAGCTCCTCAAAAGATGTTCATGCACACAAAATGGAAATGGGGTATGTCAAAGAAACATTGCAACAAAAAAGTGAAATGGCCGAGGAAAGCTTTATACAAGACTGTTGTAATAGGGGAAAGATATTAAGTTCAACTCCCTGAAGCAAAACGTGGGAGGATTTTGAAGCACTGAGAAGAGCTAGAAGAAAGGTACTAGAGGACTTTAGGAAGGAAGTTGGTCAATGTGATAGGCCATCTGTGGTTGTTTTGCTAACTGTTGCTCATGGAAGTTAGGCTACTACCCTCTCACAGAGACTGGGAGCAAGGGACAGTGTCTTTGCTGATTATTACATTTCAAAGGGGTGGCTCCCAAGTCCTTGAGAAAGACATTCCTGGTTTGTAGAACTGGCAAGAGGCAGGGAGAAGATTTATGTGCCAAAGCAGCAGAGAAAGAGTTTACAAGTGAAAGTTTTATAAAGTAAATGTTTTAAGAAATGGAAGGTCAGTTGTGTATAGTTATGGCAACAACTGTCTAAAGTTTAATCAACCTGAGGGGCACATTAAGGCCATCTTGTTTATATACATATCAAAGCTGAAATATTTTATCTGGCAGCCATACTGAGAAATGGATTCTAAGTAACTCACATAAAGTGTACAAGCTAAAATATGAATCTTATGCCCCAGCAAGGACTTTAAACTAATGTACTGGGACATACCCCTTGGCTTCAATTTCTCCCTCCGGACAAACGGGAATAGAAAGTAATTGCTATGATGATGTTCTGCATGGAAGAAAACTCAATCTCTACCCAGCTTTATCCAAGCTTAAAAGAAAGCCCCAAAGCATTAATTTTACATTATGCAGAGAATATTGGATTCAGCAAACTTATATGCTTTGTTAAAACTAATTTATATCCTTCAAATTGCATCTTACATAGGCCATGCCCCTTCAGGCATTTTGGTTGTACCTAAGATCCTGTAAAATAGAATCCCTTCAACAGAGGAGTTGTCAGACTCACAAGCCTCTGAAAATTTGCCCTTGGGACTCACACAGTGGTTCTGAAAAATGCTGTCTATGTGTTTTGCCATTTCCAAAATATTTTCCTTGTAAATCACCCAGTGCATTGCTGGTATTTTCAGGAAGCAGAAATCTACTGCTAGGCCTCTGGTGTAGTACATAGAAGGAAAAATAAAGAAGACAAAAACTCAGGTACTTTCCATCTGAAATTTTCTGTAAAACTAAGTCCAAAATATAAACAAACCTGCACAAGTTATATATAGCATGCCCCAATCATAAGACAAGTATATTTCCAAATATTTAAAAAAATTTCTGTGCTGTTTACCCTGAATCCTTCCTGATACTATTTTTACAATTACACAGTCACAGATTTTTGTTGAGGCTCTGATCTCACTAATAATATAAATATCTCAAGGAAAAGTTAGAATTTACAATTATGATATGTTGACCCTTCAGTACACTGAAGGCATAGAGTGTGAATAATGATTTTTCAAGAGCAAAGCTTCAGTTGACCCATGATGGACATAAAGTAATGGTGAGAAATACAACTCTGTTGTTCTAAATGACTCAGATTTGGAGTTTGTTCATTATGATAGCTTAACATAGACTACACTAATAGGTATAGACATTAATTAGAAAAAATATTTGGAGAAAAACAAAATCAAAAAGTACAAGAAATGAAAAACAAACAAAATGTATAAAAAATGTAATAGAAATATAAGTTAAAAGTTGGTTCTTAGAAAACGCTAATAAGGCCCTGGTGAGACTGAATTAAAGGAAATTGAAATAATTAGTATGATAAATGAAAAATGGGACACCCTAGCAACCTACAAATATTTTTTAAAATAATGACAATATTATAACCAGATATGTATGTTTGTTTTAAGGCAAAATAATAGTGAAGAATGGTAGAAAAAGGAAAGTCTCTTCGATACGTGGTGCTAGGTCAGTTGGGTATTATAGATTGCAAGAGCCATTACAAATTCTTTCCTTTCACCAAGAAGCAGAGTGTATCTTCTCCCCCTCCTTCTTTCCCCATCATCTACTTCTGCTCAGCCATGTTGCCTTATTTGGCCAGTGAGAAAAAACAAATATGGTATCAACAAGGATTGAAGAGTGTTTGTGTAATGGAGCTTGTCTCCTTTTGCTGACCTCAGGAATTCTGTGACCACTGAGGTGTAAGTAAACCTGGGTTAACCTGCTAGATACTGAAAAGAAAGTGACCCAGCCAGTCAGCTACCAGAACTTAATCACACATATATTATCAGTAGCTAGTCAATATATCTGGTGGTGGTCCCCCATAAGAGGCAAGTATAGGATTTTGTAAGAGAAACTAACTTTACTTGATAGCTGGTTTTGATGAATTTGAGGAAAAATTTTTCTTTTTTATTAGGACTATCCATTTTACACCATACTTTCAGACAAAAAACAAATACTAATTCTTTTCTGAGTGAATAGAGATTTAAGTAAATAAATTGCTCAGTGCTGCCTACTCACACTTTTCTATTTAAACATGTACTATTCTTTTTCCCTTCCCACTCTCCTCAAAGTTACTGGGTTTTGTGACTGGTATTCCACCCATATACAAATTTTATTTCTTTAGTTGTCTCTTCAATACTGAGCAGATGATGCCTGAAGAGTGAATCTTTCTTTGCCAATATGGATATAGCATGAAAACAAGCATAAAATGTCAATGAGAGGGAGACAGAGCCAAGATGACGGCATGAGTAGTTCAGTGGAAATCTCCTCCCAAAAACATATATATTTATGAAAATACAATAAATACAACTATTCCTAAAAGAGACACCAGTGGATGCAGTACAACATCCAGGTTACATCTACATCTGCGAGAACTCAACATCACATGAAGGGGGTAAGATTCAAGCCACGGCCAGGTGGGACCCGAATGCCCCCCCACCCCAGAACCCGGCAGGAAGAAAGGAGTCAGAACGGGGAGGGAGTGAAAGCCCCAGGACTGCTAAACAACCAGCTCCAGAAATCTGCACCCGGAGCGCAGACACAAGGTGCATGGGGTGCTGGATATTAGACAAATGGAAAAGGAAAACCTGCGGGCAGTTCCCTGCAACCAGCGCCTCTGAAACAAAAGAAAAGCGAGTACTTTTTGCGAGTCTTAAAGAGACAGGGACCGCACCACTGGACGAAGTCGTCCTGGCACACTTAGCCAGCAGCTGGGAATCTCAGGAAATTTTAGGCGCCCTAAACCCCTGGGTGGCAGCACAGCTCTGAAGCCCCTCATGGCACTAAGAAGCCTGCCAGTCATTCCCCCAACTGGCGTGGACCCCGACACACTGGCTTGGTAGTGGGAGAGTGGCAGGGGCGGCGGTGCAAGGGGGGACCGGGAGTGGCCCGCATGCGCTGGTGGCACCAAAGGGGCCCAGGAGCAGCATGCGTGCGCTGGCGGCACCAGAGGGGACGGGGAGAGGTCCGCACAAGCCCATGGCAGCAGCGACCAACGACCCGGGAGCAGCCTGCGTGCGCCGGCGGCAGCAGCGCCAGAGGGGCCCAGGAGAGGTCCACGTGAGCATGTGGCAGCGGAGACTGAGTGGCCTGGGAGCAGCCTGCGTGGCCCAGTGGCAGCGGCGCCACAGGGGCACAGGAGAGGCCCACGCGCACCTGCAGCAGTGCCAGACAGAGCAGCCACACTCCCAGCAGACAACCAGAATCCCAGCCCGATGCACAGCCACCCAGGCCAGACTCAAAGGCCACTGCAGGCACACAGCTGCCAGACGGGCGCCGCTATCACGAAGGAGCGCACCTGGTGTGCCTGCCACTCCCTGCAGGGCTCTGCGCTGCTCTGACGGGGACGCTGCTCACAGCAGTCTAGGGGATTAACCCAGTGGCTGTAACCGACACAGGCAGTGGAGAAGGGCAAGGCATCCAGCAAGCAGGAAAGGACTTTATTCTCCCAGCTGACACACCAGCAACCTGCCTAAAGCCACCACTATCACCATGAAAAGGCAGAAAAATTTAGTCCATCCAAAATAGTCCAGACAACCCCTGAGAGAGGATTCGCAGAGACAGACCTAACCAGTCTCCCTGAAAAAGAATTCAAAATAAAAATGATAAACATGCTAATGGATCTGCAGAGAAATATGCAAGAGCTAAAGGAGCAAGTACAGAGGGAGACTACTGAAATAAAACAATCTCTGGAAGAACTTAAAAGCAGAATGGACGGGATGCAAGAGGCCATTAATGGACTAGAAACCAGAGAAGAGGAACACATAGAAGCTGATGCAGAGAGAGATAAAAAGATCTCCAGAAATGAAAAAATATTAAGAGAACTGTGTGACCAATCCAAAAGGAACCATATCAGCATTATAGGGGTACCAGAAGAAGAGAGAGAAAAAGGGATAGAAAATGTCTTTGAACAAATAATAGCTGAGAACTTCCCCAAACTGGGGGAGGAAATAGTTGCTCAGACCATGGAAGCACACAGAACTCCCAACAGAAGGGACCCAAGGAGGACAACACCAAGACACATAATAATTAAAATGGCAAAGAACAAGGACAAGGATAGAGTATTAAAGTCAGCCAGAGAGAGGAAAAAGGTCACCTGCAAAGGAAAATCCATCAGGCTAACATCAGACTTCTCAACAGAAAACCTACAGGCCAGAAGAGAATGGCATGATATATTTAATGCAATGAAACAGAAGGGTCTTGAACCAAGGATACTGTATCCAGCATGATTATCATTTAAATATGAAGGAGGGATTAAACAATTCCCAGACAAGCAAAAGTTGAGGGAATTTGCCTCCCACAAACCACCTCTACAGGGTGTCTTAGAGGGACTGCTCTAGATGGGAGCACTCCTAAAAAGAGCACAGAACAAAACACCCAACATATGAAGAATGGAGGAGTAGGAATGAGAAGGGAGAGAAATAAAGAATCATCAGACTGTGTTTATAATAGCTCAACAAGCGAGTTAAGTTAGACAGTAAAGTAGTAAAGAAGCTAACTAACCTTGAACCTTTGGTAACCACGAATCTAAAGCCTGCAATGGCAATAAGTACATATCTTTCAATAATCACCCTAAATGTAAATGGACTGAATGCACCTATCAAAAGACACAGAGCAATAGAATGGATAAAAAAGTAAGATCCATCTATATGCTACTTACAAGAGACTCACCTCAAACGCAAAGACATGCACAGATTAAAAGTCAAGGGATGGAAAAAGATACTTCATGCAAACAACAGAGAGAAAAAAGCAGGTGTTGCAATACTAGTATCAGACAAAATAGACTTCAAAATAAAGAAAGTAACAAGAGATAAAGAAGGATATTGCATAATGATAAAGGGCTCAGTCCAACAAGAGGATATAACCATTATAAACATATATGCACCCAATACAGGAGCACCAACATATGTGAAACAAATGCTAACAGAATTAAAGGAGGAAATAGAATGCAATGAATTCATTTTGGGAGACTTTAACACACCACTCACCCCAAAGGACAGATCCACCAGACAGAAAATAAGTAAGGACACACAGGCACTGAACAACACACTAGAACACATAACCTAATAGACATCTATAGAACTCTACATCCAAAAGCAACAGGATACACATTCTTCTCAAGTGCACATGGAACATTCTCCAGAATAGACCACATACTAGGCCACATAAAGAGCCTCAGTAAATTCCAAAGATTGAAATCCTACCAACCAACTTTTCAGACCACAAAGGTATAAAACTAGAAATAAATTGTACAAAGAAAGCAAAAAGGCCCACAAACACATGGAGGCTTAACAACATGCTCCTAAATAATCAATGGATCAATGACCAAATTAAAATGGAACCCAGCAATATATGGAAACAAATGACAACAACAATACAAAGCCCCAACTTCTGTGGGACACAGCAAAAGCAGTCTTAAGAGGAAAGTATATAGCAATCCAGGCATATTTAAAGAAGGAAGAACAATCCCAAATTAATAGTCTAATGTCACAATTATCAAAATTGGAAAAAGAAGAACAAATGAGGCCTAAGGTCAGCAGATGGAGGGACATAATAAAGATCAGAGAAGAAATAAATAAAATTGAGAAGAATAAAACAATAGCAAAAATCAATGAAACCAAGAGCTGGTTCTTGGAGAAAATCAACAAAATAGATAAGCCTCTAGCCAGACTTCTTAAGAGAATAAAAGAGTCAACAAACATCAACAGAATCAGAAACGAGAAAGGAAAAATCACGACGGACCCCACAGAAATACAAAGAATTATTAGAGAATACTATGAAAACCTATATGCTAACAAGCTGGAAAACCTAGGAGAAATGGACAACTTCCTAGAATAATACAACCTTCCAAGACTGCCCAAGGAAGAAACAGAAAATATAAACAGACCAATTACCAGCAACCAAATTGAAGCGGTAATCAAAAAAACGACCCAAGAACAAAACACCCAGGCCAGATGAATTTACCTCGGAAATTTATCAGACACACAGAGAGGACATAATACCCATTCTCCTTAAAGTTTTCCAAAAAACAGAAGAAGAGTGAATACTCCCAGACTCATTCTATGAAGCCAGCATCACCCTAATACCTAATCCAGGCAAAGACCCCACCAAAAAAGAAACCTACAGACCAATATCCCTGGTGAACATGGATGCAAAAATACTCAACAAAATATTAGCAAATCAAATTCAAAAATACATCAAGAGGATCGTACACCATGACCAAGTAGGATTCATCCCAGGGATGTAAGGATGGTACAACATTCGAAAATCCATCAACATCATCCACCACATCAACAAAAAGAAAGACAAAAACCACATGATCATCTCCATAGATGCCGAAAAAGCACTCGACAAAATTCAACATCCATTCATGATAAAAACTCTCAACAAAATGGGCATAGAGGGCAAGTACCTCAACAAAATAAAGGCCATATATGATAAACCCACAGCCAACATCATACTGAACAGCGAGAGGCTGAAAGCTTTTCCTCTGAGATTGGTAACAAGACAAGGATGCCCACTCTCCCCATTGTTATTCAGCATAGTACTGGAGGTCCTAGCCACGGCAATTAGACAAAACAAAGAAATACGAGGAATCCAGATTGGTAAAGAAGTCAAACTGTCACTATTTGCAGATGACATGATATTGTACATAAAAAACCCTAAAGACTCCACTCCAAAACTACCAGAACTAATATCAGAATTCAGCAAAGTTGCAGGATACAAAATTAGCACACAGAAATCTGGCTTTCCTATACACTAACAATGAACTAATAGAAAGAGAAATCAGGAAAACTCTTCCATTCACAATAGCATCAAAAAGAATAAAATACCTAGGAATAAACCTAACCAAGGAAGTGAAAGACCTATACCCTGAAAACTACAAAACACTCAAGAGAAATTAAAGAGGACACTAACAAATGGAAACTCATCCCATGCTCCTGGCTAGGAAGAATTAATATCATCAAAATGGCCATCCTGCCCAAAGCAATGTACAGATTCGATGCAATCCCTATCAAATTACCAACAGCATTCTTAAATGAACTGTAACAAATAGTTCAAAAATTCATATGGAACCACCAAAGACCCCTAATAGCAAAGCAATCCTGAGAAGGAAGAATAAAGTGGGGGGAATCTCACTCCCCAACTTCAAGCTCTACTACAAAGTCACAGTAATCAAGACAATTTGGTACTGGCACAAGAACAGAGCTACAGAGCAGTGGAACAGAACAGAGACTCCAGACATTAACCCAAATATATATGGCCAATTAATATTTGATAAAGGAGCCATGGACATACAATGGGGAAATGACACTCTCTTCAACAGATGGTGCTGGCAAAACTGGACAGTTACATGTAAGAGAATGAAACTGGATTACTGTCTAACCCCATACACAAAAGTAAATTTGAAATGGATCAAGGACCTGAATGTAAGCTATAAAACCCTTAAAACTCTTAGAAAAAAACATAGGCAAAAAATCTCTTGGACATAAACATGAGTGACTTCTTCATGAGCATATCTCTCTGGGCAAGGGAAACAAAAGCAAAAATGAACAGGTGGGACTATATCAAGCTGAAAAGCTTCTGTACAGCAAAGGACACCATCAATAGAACAAAAAGGTATCCTACAGTATGGGAGAATATATTCATAAATGACAGATCCAATAAAGGGTTGATATTCAAAATATATAAAGTGCTCACACACCTCAACAAACAAAAAACAAATAATCCAATTAAAATATGGGCAGAGGAGCTGAACAAACAATTCTCCAAAGTAGAAATTCAGATGGCCAACAGGTACATGTAAAGATGCTCCACATCACTTGTCATCAGAGAAATGCAAATTGAAACCACAATGAGATATCACCTCACACCAGTAAGGATCGTCACCATCCAAGAGATAACAACAAATGTTGGCGAGGTTATGGAGAAAGGGGAACCCTCCTACACTGTTGGTGGGAATGTAAATTAGTTCAACCATTGTGGAAAGCAGTATGGAGTTTCCTCAAAATGCTTAAAATAGAAATACCATTTTACCCAAGAATTCCACTTCTAGGAATTTATCCTAAGAATGCAGTAGCCCAGTTTGAAAAAGACAGATGTTTATCACAGCACTATTTACAATAGCCAAGAAATGGAAGCAACCTAAATGTCCATCAATAGATGAATGGATAAAGAAGATGTGGTACATATACACAATGGAATATTATTCAGCCATAAGAAGAAAACAAATCCTACCATTTGCAACAACATGGATGGAGCTAGAGGGTATTATGCTCAGTGAAATAAGCCAGGTAGAGAAAGACAAGTACCAAATGATTTCACTCATATATGGAGTATAAGAGCAAAGAAAAACTGAAGGAACAAAACAGCAGCAGAATCACAGAACCCACAAATGGACTAACAGTTACCAAAGGGAAAGGGACTGGGGAGGGTGGGTGGGAAGGGAGGGATAAGGGTGGGAAAAAGAAAGGGGGCATTACAATTAGCATGTATAATGTGGGGGGGTATGGGGCAGGCTCTACAACACAGAGAAGACAAGTAGTGATTTTACAGCATCTTACTATGCTGATGGACAGAGACTGTGAAGGGGTATGTGGGGGGGGACTTGGTGAAGGGGGGAGACTAGTAAACATAATGTTCTTCATGTAATTGTAGATTAATGATACCAAAAAAAAAATCAACCAGAGAAATTTGAATGTATTGGTTTTTTTGAGTGCTTACAGAGGGGGTAAATTACTTGACAGAAAAGATTATATGACATTACAATTGACTTTGGTGAGAACTTGTTGATTGTACATTCAACCGAGAAGCATTCCAGGTTGTCATGGTCTCTAGAAATCTATCTGGGACTACATGTGGGTAGGTGTGTCTGTGTCTGTAGTTTCCTTCAAGTAGCAAAATCAATTGGGAGAACTTCATAGTGTGTATAATCAAATTATAAAACTTTAAGAGATATATAGAGGCTTTTGCAATTCTATTATTTAATAGGCATTAGGTCTAGGCATTTGTTAGGCAACTGAAAATAGAGAAGAAAGTTGTAAGAAAGTTGACTGTAAGCATGCAGGGGATGTGGAATATGCAGAATTATATAAAAACAAGGGAAGGAAGGTTCCTGGAAATCCCATGAATTTTTTTCAAATCATCCATGAAGATTTACATCAAAAAAGTAAAATCCCCTATAAGGGCAATTTTAAAATCCAAAATAAAAAAATCTACCACAAATAATCAGTATTTTCATGCCCCACTTACTGCCTAGCATTGTGCTAGGTACTGGAAGAGATGAAAACAAAACGATCTTCAGATACAATTCTGGATGATGTGGTTTGACAGTGAAATAGACAAACTTCAAAAGTCAAAGAAATGGCAATTGAAAGGATTCGTGTCTGTGACTGAGAATCAGTTTGGGGAACTGAGCATGAACCTAGAGAAAAAGGAATTCAGCACTGGTGGAGTAAGTTAGCTTTCTTAATATATTTTAGAGATTTCCTTTGGAGACAAAAATTTGTGTGATTCTGGGGGTCTTAAGGGATAGAATCGGCATTATTGAGTACTATTAACAGACAGTTCAACGCCATATTAAAAACAATTTGATTAAAAGTCCTCTAAATGCTAAATGAGATGCCTCAACAAATAGTGAGTTCCCCATTAGCAAAAATATTCACATATCAGCTTGGCAAGCATTTGGTAAGGCTGACCTTTAAAATTCTTTACAGTACCGAGAGTGTCTAGTATCTTTTACTCCTGAAGCCACCTAGTCAGTTGAGTAGCACACATTATTAAAGATAAAATGACTGAAGAAAAGTTTACTCCTAAGTGGGGTTATGGAAAGAAGCTAACTGAGGGACACGGTGGAGAGGGAGGTTCTAAGATGGTGGTTCTGCTAGGCAGGTATGTCTTCTGTGGGGATCACAAACCACTGAGGGCAGGCGGCTCTGTGAAGAGTCCAGGGCTGTGAAGAGCACATAGTTGAAGCAAAGAACTTGGATAAGGTGTGATATGTGAAAATGAGGGAGGGAATGGCATATCAAGAATTATTGGAAGAAGCAGGACAATGAGGCCTTGAGAGGTGGGTAAGATTAAGTCAAGGAGAAGGTAAGGCATTTTAGATAACAATTCCAAAAAGCATTCTTCCTTTGAATCGATGTTCATTTTGCTGCAATACTGAAAGCATGCTTTTGCCTCTTGATGTTTTGATATTGTAGTCTTGGGTCGCATCCAGAGAAATCACAGTGTTGACGAAATATGCTGAACGTGGGCTAAAATTCAGGCCTATGCAGTCCGCTGATGCTAAATGAGGAAAATCCCTTGCCCAGCAGAGGCTGTGTAATTGTACAGGTTGGGTGAATTGCTTAGATAAAGACAGGACAGAGCCTCGTATACTCAAGGGATCACCAGAAAATCTGTACCTCTGTGGTATAGTCACATATTCCTTCTTAACTGTTCTGAAAATATAACAAGCCACAGCGAGTAGAAACAGGACATAGCAGAGCGCCGAGTAGATACACACACTGATGGCAGAAATATTCTGAAGTATAAATACAAGTGCTGAAAAGATGGACCTAGGAGACTCACTGCCAGTGAGTATTTCTGGGGGATTCTAGAAGTTCAGCCCAAGCAAATTTCAATCACACCACAGCCCGCTAACAATCGCACCGCAGTTCACTAACATCATATAAAAATGTCAGTTTTATGACAGTCATTTCTGTGTGGGAAACCTGAATTTGTCCCAATGTGATTGAATCATTAAGAAACAGTTTGAGGACAAAGCCTATTTTCATCTGCTGACACAGGATTTTATCCACAGGAAATGCCAGATAAAAGCAGAAAATCACACCCAGTTGAACTGAGCCATGGAAGAGCACACAAAACACACACACACCTCTCACATCTGGCACCTACCTCAGCTCATTGCCTGGGTTGCACGTCAGGAGCCCCACCCAGGTTCACCTGGTATCACACTTTTCCATCTGATTTCAGATAACCCTCCTTCCATACTTCACAGTAACAGACACTGCCACCTCTCTGGTCGTACCCACTGCCACAAGAGAAGTTAAGCCTCTTTTCAATAAAAAAATTATCATGTTTATTGTACTGTTTATGTATGTCTTAATCACTTAACATGTGTGAAACTGAGCTACTGTTTTAATTAGGCTCCTTTTGTTTTTGTCTAATTGTCACAGATAAAATTTTGAGCATTGTGCCCTGGTCCCAGTTTTCTCACAAGGCTTATGGCTTATATTTTGCCACTTTGCATACCATGAAGATTTTTAGCAATGAATGTCACCTTAGAGCAGAACTGATTGCACCATGTACAGTGAAGGTGACTTTATGTAAACTACCAACAAGTGTCTCAGAAGACACTGATCAAACTACTTGAGGATATCTGATTGTCACCTTGTAGTGAACAAAAAGAATGGTCAGAAAACAAAAAGCATCCAAGAGAAGATGAAGGAAGGGAGCAAGAGAAGGAGGAAGGGAGGGAAGACAGGTCCGTGGATCAGTTTCTCCTGTGGCAATCCACATAATACTACTAGATGACCATCCTCTTTGATGAGCTGTCCTCTTTCACATTTCTGCTTCCACCATCCCTCATCAAAACCCCATTTTCTTTCAGAGATAAATGTACTACATGAGCTCATTTGCCCTCTCCTCCCCACCTTGGCCTGACCTCAGAGGAAGAGCTACTTAAAGATGATTCAGAAGTAATACCTGAAAAGCAGCCAAGATAGATCCACCTTTCCTTAAATTGGCATGTGGGAGAACTTTACAAGATTAAACCAAATATTCACTCTAGTGCAGCCTCCAGAAAGCTGTTGGCATTCCAGTTATACATCCACAGGCAATCAACCTCAGTTTTCATGGATTCTGTATTTGCAAATTCACCTGCTAGCTTTGTAACCTCCAAATCAATACTTGCAATGCTTTTAGTCATCCACAGACATGCACAAAGCTGTGAAAATTTGCGATTGCCCAATGTATATGTTTCCAGATGAATCTGGACAAGGTGGTGGGTGCTCTGCCTTTTTGTTGCAGCCCTCATGCTGTAAATAAGTGTCCTTCTTGTCATCTGTGTAATGCCACATTCTCTAAATCTTTGTACTAATTTCGGTGGCTTAAAATGCTCCCAAGATGGAGTGCTAAAGTGCTGTCTGGTGTTTCAAGCACAAGAAGGCTGGGATGTGCCCTACGGCCTAACAAGTGTTAGATAAGCTTCAGTTAGACATAGTGGTATTGGTTATGAGGCCAACATTAATAAATCAACATGTATTAAATAAAGTGTCTTTAAACAAAAACATTTATTAAAACAAGCTTATGTACAAATTGGTTGACAAAAATGTGACAAGTGGCTTGCAGGAAACTAAACCTTGTCTTTCTCCTGGGAGTAATGGCTCAGTATTCCCTAATACAGTATTCACAGCAACTTGATAGACCATGACTACTAGGAACAATAAGGATCGTCTGTACTATAAATATGTTGTTGTAGTTGACTTTCATGTGTCAGTGTTTCTGCATTTCCTTGTCTTTTCTAGAGGTTAAGCACAGAATCCATGTTGAGGTGGGTTTATCAACCCAGGTGCTGCAGAAAAGGGACCATGTTGGGTGGTGGTCAAGGTTGATAAAAATTGACAACTTAAATGGAGGTTTATTCAGTGATTAAGGCACAAGTGGTTCCTGCATTGACTCTTCAGAGTTATGACCTGGGTGTGGACCTACCCCATCTGGTCTTTTTTTTTTGCTTCTCATAGTAGTAGATAGATTGGTAGAAATTGTGAAAGCTTGGTTTCCTTGAACTTCATAATAATATAGTTCAGGAATAACATAGAAAAGGAATATGATAAAGGAGTACACTTTTAAATCATTATTAGAATTCATCGTAATGAAAGGTTTAAGAATGCTAATCTTGCCATATAAATTTAAATGAGTGTGACAAGAATAAGTAATTGAGAGACAAATTATTGGTTGCTTTTCCTGTATTCTTTCCTTTCCCTGAATTCTTTCTGCATTTTGAAGGAAATATCAAGCTATTCAAAATTTCTTGTCAAAAAGGAGCATTGTGTTTCAGGACCACATAAACTCTTACTAAATCAGTATACTGTGAACATCCCTACCAACACATATCATAGACTTTTGCATATTATTATCATGGAGGAAAACAATTAAAAGTAATATCTGTATAACTACATGTTTACAGTCTCAAAAGCACACTCACCTTAACTAGAGTAACCAATTGTTTTCTTAGTGGTTTAATTTGCTATCTCATCTTCACGTATGAACATATACACATATTCATAAACAAAATGTCACTATTATATCTGTTATATTAAATTTTAACTGTAAAATGTAGCAAATTAGGTTTAAGTTATGATCTTCACTTTGTGGATAGAAAATTAATGTTTTAGTTATAAAGTTACTTGCCAAAGGGTATATGATAAGATCATAACTGAATTTTAACCCATTTTTTCCTCCAAATCTCTATTTAGCTACAGTTAGCATCTTCAGAGAAAGTTATTTTGTTAGCTAAGAAGTGATTTTCAATGGGCATACTCCTCTACATAGATCAAGAAATGATATCACTAAATATGACTTTCTGGAAGTTATTTCCCTCATGGAATTATAAAAAAAGCATTTGGTGATTTGTTTATTTCTAAGGTTTAGGAAAAAGAAACTTTGTTTTGATAGAATAGCATTTACAAAAATAGTAATTTCTGGAAGAGGTAATGATCTCTTTATTAATAATATTAGAAATTTTTGTTTGTTGTGACAAGCTTAGCCAAAGTCGCTTACAAAATGGCTGCTCTGACATAAAGCAAAGAAATGACATCTTGACCTGTTATGACTATTTACTGAACTCTTATATGGTGATTCCTTGGACTTGCAGAAACATAAATAAATAGAATACTAACAGTGCAATGTGCCAAAATGTAAGAAACTTACATGAGAATTCTTAAATACATTAGAAATTGTTTTACTGTTTTTTAATTCTGCTCTTAATAGAACTGCACCATCTATCTGCCAGTACCTAGACTGAGCAGAAGACATTGAGAGAACTAGTAAGTTGCTGCCTTGTGGTGTTAACATGACACCCCTGTACTTATAATAACATTTTTATTTCTCTTGATTTTATCATAATTCCAGATATTCTTTGATAATAGCCTACAAATGGGTTAAGAAAATGATTGATAATGATTGCAAGAAAAGTTGGACAATTAAACCTAAATATAGTCTTTAACTCAGAAGGTTGTTATAAGGATTAAATGAATTAATTTTAAAATGTTGGAAGAGTTTTTGGAGCACAGGAAGCACTGTATACCAGTTTAATGGATTATTTAATATGTTATTTTATATATTTCCTCATAATAAGTATCTAAATATTTAAAAACAATAACAGTATTATGAGAAAATATATATGAAGAAATCATTATACTTACATATTTTAATATTACTTATTAAAAATTTACCTAGTTGAAAAAAAAGCAAACCACATAACACTTGAATAATACACTTAATGTAACTACCAAATTTATATACAGCAAATATATACCTGCCCCTAAAGAATCTTCCTATTATTTTCAGGTACACATAGACTATGTCATAAATTGTGTAACAGGCCGCACAAAACAAATCTTCATGAATTTCAAAGAATATAATGTACTGAATATGTTCTCAATGAATTTAGAAAAAAATAACAGAATAGCCAAAAAAATGATATATATCTATAAATTTAGGAAAAAACAAATAACATTTTGTTGAGATCCTCTTCTCCTAACCCCCAAAGACAACAAGCTTTTGGGAACTACAGCTATTTGTAGTCTCCTCTTTGTGTCTGGCCTTTGGGTCCTGGTGGAGTATGCCTTCCATCCCTCCTTTCTGAGCCCACTATGAGTTATCCTCCCGTGGCTGACCCCGTGCAGGACAGGACAGGACTTTCTTAGGCCTGCTAGACAGGCCGAGGGAAAGACCAGTGCTGGGTTCAGACTCCCTCCTCCCCAGCTGCAGGCCCTGACTGCAGGCCTGGCCCTGCCTAGCACCGGCCCTCAGACCCCTTGACATTCAAGCCTCCCCACTCTCAGAAGTGCTTTAAAAATTTACATTTATTTCACCAGTGAGACAGTTAACCATTTTCACGTTTGCTGATGATTTATATTTTGTATTTTATTATGGGGCACATTCATTGCCCTTATCTTTATTACTAATGCTATATTGGTCATTCCCTTATTAGTTGTAAAATATTTTTACATTTGGATACTGTGTCTTAAGAAAATGTATATACAGGTGTCTTTTAGTTTTATTTTCATATTTGGCTTTTAATTTTTAATTCTGCTAATTAAATATCCCACATTGTCTTTACTTAAATCTTAACTCTTCTCAAACTACTTTTATATACAGTGAGATTGAGAGATCTGTCAAGGGTTGAGCTGAGCTGAGAGCTGAACTCTCAGGTCTAGGAGTGGTCAGATAAGGCAGCAAATTTAGAGCAACAGTCAAGCCTGTAATCACTTATACAATAGTATGAACAAGAGGTCAAATAAAAAAAAGTGCTGGCTCCCTCCCTGTTCATTTGAAAATGAAGGCCTCTGCCAAAGTTCCCCAAGAGGCCTCCAATTGGCAGCACATGGGCTAAGAAAGTAGCTTTTTCCTAAGAGCACAGCCAGCCAGTGGTCTGAGTCCTTGCCTACATCTCCCTTCAGACTGCTGTGTACTGGCTGGGCACCAACGCTGGTGCGGGAGGTCAGCTTTCCACCAGGAGATCAGCTGGGTAGAGCCTCTGGTCTAACCTGTTAGGTCAAGCCTTTGTAATTGCCTATGATGTGACCTGAAAGTTCATAGGTTTCTGGTCAGGAGCTGAACACCTTAGACTTGAACTTCTTTCCCCAAACAATTAACCAATTACCCCTAGAATTTTTATTTAATAGTGCAGCTTTTAATGATTGCTTCAATGTCTACTTGTATGTTAAATACTCATTTAATCCTGGACTTGGTATTTTCTCTAATACCTGTTTTATTTTCCAACAGAATCATGCTGCTTCAGGTTCTGGAACTATGTCATTTCTATCATTGGATGGTTCAATTTCCCATTCAGTTTTCCTTTATAGAATTTCCCAGTATTTTTCTTTGCTTGTTCTTACAGTTAAACTTCAGTTTTATAATGCGGACTAAAAGTAATATTTGTTATTGATCAGAATCGCATTACAACAAAATTAGTTTGGAGAGTGTTACTTTACACACTTTAGCTTTCATTCCAGTATGGTATCTAGCCTCATTTCTTCATTTGTTCCATCCCTAAGGTTTCAAATCCCCATCATACATGATGTATATACATCGATGATTGTTTCTTCCTACCTGCTTTAAAATGTGTTAAAATTAGAAAAGCCACCTTTTTTCCTATTAATTTCCCTTTGAATGATTTGTTTATTTCATTCTAAGTTTGTATATTACCAAGCCCCTTGTGTTGTTCATTCTTCCAAGTTATCTCAACCTTTCCTTGTCTTTGCTGTATTTCACTACTCTGTTAGCTGTAGAAAACTGATAAGAATGCAAATACACACACACACACACACACACACACACACATACACACGGTGCGCAAATGAATTGCATCTGGTAGAATGCAATTTATTATTGTCCTGTGGTGAGATAAGTTTTGAACTCATTTGAAATTATTTCAGCAATCCTTAGTACAAAATTTCTTCTCCTGTTATAAACGCTTACTGATTCTCTCATTAATTAGAGTTGAATAAAATCTTTGACATGTTTATTTTATATTCATAGGAGAAACATTTCACTTAAAAAATTCCTTAAAAGTAATATACACCAATTTAATTAAATATTACTAAAAGCTGAGTAACAAAATAGAAACACCTCAACCAGCTCTCCCCAAGTACAGTCCCATTTACTGAAAACCAATATCCCTTTCTATAAAACTAAACTCTTAACATGTGATCTAGCCAAAAGAGTTGAAATCTTATGTCCACACAAAAATCTGCACATGGATATTTATAGCAGCCTTGTTCTTATGTGTCAAACTTGGAAGCAACCAAGATGTACTTCAGTAGATAAATGGATAAAAAAATGATGACATATACAGACATTGAAATATTATTCAATACTAAAATGAACTATTAAGACACGAGAAGGCACAGAGAAATCTTAAATGCATATTACTAAGTGAGAGAAGCCAATCTGCAAAGGCCACACACCGTACAATTCCAACCACATGACATACTGGAAAAGTATAACTATGGAGACAAGAAAAATATCAATGGTTGCTAAGGGTTAGGGGGAAGGGAGGGATGAAGAGGTGGAACTGAGAGATTTTTAGGGCACTGATCTACACTGTATGATATTGCAATGGTGGATACATGACATTACACATTTGTCTAGTTCCATAGCATGGACAGCACCCAGCGTGAACCCTAATGTAAACTATAGACTTTATGGGATAATCATTTGATAATGTAAGTTCATCATTTATAAGAAATGTACCACTCTTGGGGGGGCATTCTGATAATGAGGGAGGCTGGGGGGTGGGTGCAGAGAGAATGGGGAAAATCTCTGACTTTCAATTATGCTGTGGACTGAGAACTGCTCTAAAAAGAAATAAAGTCTTCTAAAAAATCAGTATTGAACTCCACCCCTAAAAAGAAAAACAACAAACTAATGCTCCTGCTTTGTCTAGTCATTATATTTATAAATATTGAAGTTAAGCTATTGTATCTTTTAAATATACTTTAGATACATAACTTTTTATGTTGATGAGAATATGTTCCTCTCACCCCTGACATCAACTTGCTTTTACTACAATTTCTTATGTACTATCCCCCTTCCTACTTACATGGGCTCACTCCTCATGCAACCATTTTCAAATTAAATATTACCTCCTCAGAGAACCCTCCCTGACATGTCTACTTCAATTCTCTGTTACTTTCTCTCTCAGTTACTCCTAAATCTACTACATCACGTACAATAATTTGTAATTGTCATTGTGTTGTTTGTTTACAATAGCAATTGCTGAAACTGTTTAGCTGGTGCTGTTGGCATTGTCGTTGTTACCTGTATCCCCCTCAACCCCAACTAGTGTAAACTGTGTGAAAGCAAGGACCATTCAAATTATTGAATACTTCCTTACTGAGAGGAAATCAAGTGAGAATCAACCCTTGCTCTTAGTAAGTTCATTGTCTAAGAGGAGAGACAGACATATAAAATCCATATAAATGTTACATTTTAATTGTTCAGAATTCCACAAATGTTTTCTCAGAGCCCAAACATGGTTAACAACAAAGCAAACAAAAAGCATCTGTAGTAAAACTAAGATTTTTCCTGCATTATTGTTGTAAGCATTTACAAAAAGTTGTATCAAGCACTTACTATAGAGAGTGTACCTTAGTAGGCAACTAAGATCCTGGAGTCCTAGTGATATATTAAAACCACATGAGGGAAAGCCAAGCAACACACATACACACACACACACACACACACACGCCGAAAAAAGTACCACCCATACAAGGCAGTCTTTGCCAAGAACCAAATGAGAGAGGTAAATGCTCAGTTCTTTGAGCTGAGAGTAAAGACATACCACTGACAGGGAAAAAAAAATGTTTCGCAGTGTAAACTATGCTTAAGCTGGATCATTTATAGGATTTAGGTAAGTGAGGAGAAGACAAGGTGTGTCTTAGAATGTGTATGGCATGTTTAGTCCACAATAAATGAAAGGTTTGTGTATGGACACATGTAGACCCAGTCAGGAGGCTCCATTCAGCCTTATTAAATCATGAGACTTCAGTCTACCAGTGTGACAGTCTTTCCTGCTAAGCTCTCTGTCTCTCTAAGCCTGTGAAGCCCATAAAACTGTTACTCAAAGTTATAACAGATAGTCTGTATCAAAAAATAGCTCATGCTTAATGGGAGGATTCCCAATGGGGCTATTTCAATCTCAGATTATATTTGCTCCAAGGAAAGCACACAATGAATCAATGAAAAGGGGAAAAAAATGCATCAATGGGTAAAAATAGCACTGACTGTCTTCCAAGTATACACAATTAAGGAGAATTCTGGGTTATGGATGAGTGTTTTATAGAACTTGTGGGGACAATTTGCTCCATCTCCATCAGCATGTGGCAAATCAACATTTCCAAAAAGGGCTTTAAATCATTTCCCTTATTGCTACAATGTTAGGGTCACTGAGGCCAGGGTTTCCTCACTTCAATTATGGATTGGTTTTCATCTTCGGGCACAGAAAACTGCTGAAGGCAGAAGGCAGGCTTTGTTGTTTCCTCTTGCCTCAGCAGCCAAGAATGGTGATTTAATTCAATTCAATTAAAAATTGTACTCATCCATAATATATGGTGCCAACTTCTGACTTTCAATAAAAAGTTCAATGAAGTTAACTTAAAACTCTTCTAATGTCTCAAATGCCCTCTAAGGCTACAAGCATTGTCTTCTCCAGTCTTCTGTTCATCCAGCTGCCCAAGCAGAGGGCTGAGAATCCTATTTTATTCTCCTCTCGTTTCTTCCCCAAATTGCCCAAATGGCTCCCAGGCCCTGACAGTTCTACCTCCTCAGTATCTCTGGCCTCTGTCCCTTTCTTTCACATCATGTCTGGATTATTGCAATAATAATTTTAATAGTAGGTTTCTAAACAGTTTCTCTGTTTCTAGTCATGCCTCCTAAAATGCTTACTCTATTCAGCTGTTGGGTGAAGCTTCTCACATTCACCTCTCCCCTTCCTTCGCTACCATATATACAAGGTCCTGGTGGGAGTCAAGATGATTAACATGATTTCCATTGCCCCAAACATGTACATTAATTATATGAACAAAAAGAATTTCCTGTTAAAACTATCATTATTTATCTCATTTTTATCTGAAACTCTTTCTTTCGAATACCATCCAAATTAAATATCTAAACATGTGTCCATAGACAAACCTTTCATTTATTGTGGTCAAAACATGAACAAACAGGCATCGATACTTAGAGATAACTACAAAACTGCATTTGATAAAGTCCTCCTGACATTTTAATGAAGGAAAAAGTCAAATTCTCTCTGAAATTAGGAAAGTTTCAAATCTCCTACTATAACTCTGAATAAAAGGAGCCAGAAAAATAAATTGAAAAATTTATCTCAGAAAAATTTAACTCAAATTGAAAGTTAACAGAAATAAAACATCTTTGAAGCCCTTGGGCCCAATCAAGTATTCTCAGAATTAAATGGGGGAAAACACTTATACTCCAATAGTACCAGTAAAGGAATAGTTGGAGATATAGGTAAATTTTTTAGATGACGGAGATCAAACTTGCTTCCATGGTTACAATTGGCATGGGTCACCACTCATGGAGAATAAGATCAGTATGTGGCCAAAAAATACTGGTTTTTGTTCTGGTTTCAAAAATCAGATGGCTAAGATCCAGAGTCAAGTATGTTTTAACAGTATAGACCATAAACCACTGTGCAGGCCCAAATATAAAATAAAGCAGCAGACAAACATTATTGAGCCATTGGGAATCACCTTAACTCACCCTCTCACCTGAACATGGAGAAACAAACAGAATCATGGGAAGCATCTCCCACAGGGCAAGGTGAGCCCCAAGGGAGGAGCATGTCCTAACTAGGAGTCTCATAAAAATCCTAAGAGGAAATTTCCCACAAAACAAGATAGAAGGAAAATTCAATGTAACTTTTTTTTCTCAGTAGTTAAAAGACCAAGTAGAATAAGGTATTTTGGAAATAATGCCATTAATAAAATTGACCTAATAAAGTAACTGTCAAAATTAGTGTCGCATCTGTATTACCAGGGGGTTTCATTTAAAAAGTAGAGGCCAAACCCAACAAGACCTATGTTATCAGAATTCATGAGTGTGACTCAAGCATTATGATGTTGATTCCGAAATCCACTGATTTATAAATATATATCTAAATATGTATTATACAAAGACAATGAATGCATCTTACAATCCAATGTCTATGAAATAAAAATCAACCATATATTAAGCCTAAAAACAGATCACAAAAAAACTCAAAAAAATAAGGAAGTAGCAAACATTATATTATTTGACCAGAAAGTCATAAAATCCTAGAAAGAAAAAAATAAAAGAATCACAATGTTAAATCAAAAACAAAAAACTCTTCTGAATAATTCGTGGATCAATGATAAAGTCAATATCACAATAAAAAAGTTTCACTGAGATATAATTCTCATGCTATACAGTTTACTGATCTAAAGAGTACAGCAAAGATATTCAAAGAGATTCTGCTGAATCTGTAGATTGAATATGGGAAGTATTTCCATCTTGACAATATTTAAACTTCCAGTCTATGAACATTAAAATTTTTTCCATTTATTTAGCTCTTAATTTTAAACAGTATGATATAATTTTCAGAGTGTAAGTCATGCGTTTCTATCATTAAATTTTATCTAAGTATTTTATTCTTCTTGATGCTATTATGAGATTATTTTCAAATTGTTAATTGCTAGTATATGGATTTTTGTGTATTAATCTTGTATTCTGAAACCCTACCAAAGCCTTTTATTCTAATATTTGTTTTGTGGATTCCTTAGGAATTTCTATATGTAAAATCATGTCATCTGTAAACCCAGATCGTTTCATTTCTTCCATTCCAATATGAATACCTTCTGTGTCTTTTCCTTGCCTAATTGTTCAGCTAGAATCCCCAGTACAGTGTTAAACAGAAGTGTTGAGTGAATACATTTGTCTTGTTCTTGATTGTTAGGAGAGTATTTAGCCTTTCACCATTACATCTGGTGTTAGCTCTGCGAATTTAATAGATGCCCTTTATCAGTTTGAGGAAGTCCCTTGCTGTTGCTAGTTTGTTGAGTGGCTGTATCATGAAAAGATGGTAGATTTTGTCAAATGCCAAGTCTCTTGGCGTGACCATATGATGCTGGTCAATTTTCCAATGCTAAACCAAGCTTAAATCCCTTGAGTAAATTGCTATTTGTTTCTTCTTAATAGTTTTTATGTCTTTGTTGATATTCTCTATTTGGGAATCATCATACCTTCCTTTAATTCTTTAAGCATGGCTTTCTTAAGCCTGAGAACATAATTGTAATAGCTGTTCTGGAGTTTTTGTCTGCTCAGTTCACCATCTGAGCCCTTTCAGAGCAGTTTCTATTGTCTGTTTGTTTTCCATCTTTACCTGGGTTTTTTCTTTTCTTTTCTTTTTCACTCTTTATCAGGTTTTGCTGATAGCTAGATATTTTAGATATATATTGCTGTTGTTTTCTTGGTCATTTCTTTCTTTTTTAGTTTGTTTAGTGAGTAGGCTGAGCAACTACAAACACTTCCCCCACAGTGGGCAGCATCTGATGTACCTGCTCAAATATTACCACCCTTGTTTTTGTCTTTTAGCCTGGATACCTAGAAGTCACTCTTGGGTCTACATTAGTCACCTATTTGTCAAAGGCTGTACTCAATCCCCCTGTAACTCCAGGCAGGGAAATCTTTCTTCAAGCCTGGGGAAAATCACCTTTGAAACCAACATCAGTCAGAGGGAGAAATAAAGTGGGGGAAACCCATTTATTGCTTATAAGCAGTTGTCCACTACTGCTCACCAGTGTCTCTCACCACCTGGCTGCAAGAAAAGAGACTCCACCTAACTTCTCTCGTCCACGTATATCCTTGCTTCCCCTTGTAAGTACCTACTGATGGACTACTTCTCTCCACTCCATGGGAAAACCTATTTATATGAAGATGCACTAAAGCCAGGTGAGAGATTCTGGAAATACTGCAATTTTATCCACAGCTCTACATAAGTCACCTATTTGTCAAAGGCTGTACTCAATCCCCCTAAGCCAGTTAGGTTTTCACCTTTTACCACTGGTTGTGAGTGTGACTTGGAAGCTGCTGTCACAGGCCATGATGCCTAAAGATTTTTGCCCCATGTCCAGCCAAGAAATAATAGCTAGAAGTGTATCTATTTTATTGTTCCTGAGAAGGCACAGCCTGGGCATGCACAAAGTCTTCCATACTGCCAGGGGTTAGAGTAATTTTTATTTTTAAGCCTGGCTTCTGGGAAGTTGTTCCTGAGTCAGAGTATCTTACTAATCAGTCAGTATTTGGTCAACGATGATGTTTCAGCCCCTTGTGCCAGCAAGGCTTCTCTGTGATAACGGGTCTGTGTGAGGCTTGGGAAAGCTTTTCAAAAATGCTGTCACATCGTGGTCTGATTGCTCATGGCAAGTGCAGCCTAGTACCTGGGCATAGCCTTCCCAACTCACAGAGTCGACTGTGATCCCAAGAGGGCTCCTGTTTCTTTCCCTAATTCTCTCCTCAAACTTCTGGTTGCTCTGCCATTTTCTTTGTATTTGAAGCTAGCAAGCTCCTCTTTATTCATCTCCACCAAACACTCTATCACTTTGGAGTTCTCCACTTCCTGTTTCAAAAGAGTCCCTCCAGGCAAAGCTTTACAGCTCTTTGTACAGCCTCCCCTTCCCTCTGAACAGAAGTCCTATTCCCTATACCAGAGTTGGGGGCTGGGATGCACTTTTCTTGAAAGGACACTCTTACTCAAGAAGTGGGCTCTGAGGCCACTGAACAGCTCCCGTTTTTCACTTACACTTCCTATGGTGGAAGCTCTGATCTAAGCAAGCTGGAGGAAGGCCAGTAGACACCCCAATATTCTTGGCCTTCTATTCTTTAAGGTATAGCCTTTGCTCTATAAGTAGGACCTGGAACAAAAGGGAGACCAAGACCCCTAAGTTGTACCTGCTTAAAATAGAGTTTCTGCAGTACAAGGCTAGATGGATGGGGGTTAAGAGGAAATAAGAAACACCAGAAACCTGCCCCTCCCAATGTGAACTCTTGTTCCCAGAATGAGAGCTATGGGGAAAGTGAGCTTTTGACTTCTTGGCTGCACCTGCCCCAGGTAGAGCTTCTGTAACACAGTGCTGGAGGAGCGGGCTGTGTCGGTGAAGTAGAACAAAGCTCAAATGCCACAGAATCTCTCTGATCTAATTGAGATTTAATAGGTTCTCTTAAATAAATGTTTCTCTATTCTCTATATGCCCTTAAGACACTTTCCAGTATCTTAAAATACTTTTCTTTCCCCCATAATTTCACCAGTTAAAATTGTTGTTTTACAGCTTGGTATGGTGATACCTGGTACCTAGAATTGTCATGTATATAAATGTTGAATCACTATGTTGTACACCTGAAACTAATGTAATGTAATACTGTGTGTCAACTACCCTTCAATAAAAAATAATTACCTAAAAAAAAAAATTGTTGTTTTAACTTGTTGTTTTTCTGGGGAACTAGTTTACTGAGCTCCTTACTCCATCATTCATGAAGTCCTGGCCCATGAAATTATTATTTAATAAAGCCAATGCAATTAGGCCCAAACTGTATTCTGATGAAAACTTTTTGTTATATATAAACAACATGTTTATTGATCCCTAACCCACTTACGGGATTAACCAAGTCTCCCCATTTTCTCTGCAAAAATGACTGAATAATGCCTACTGCACATTAAATGTTCAAAGATAATTACTTTGGTTTCTTTTCACTTTTGCTCACAATTTTGAGTTGTGTGCTGTCAAGAATCAATGGTGTATTTCACCTTTCCTGTTTAGGGATACAGGTCCTTCTTTTTTAATGTAATTCATAAAAAGAGTTGTTTCTCTTAAAATTCAGTTAGATTCTCTGCAAAATCACAATACAAAGAAGTTATTTTTAAAAATACACTCCATCTTGGTGTTAGCGAGACAATTGTAAAAGAGTACTAAAACTTGTGGGTGAAAACCTGGTAAATCTCAAAGAACCTCCCCCTAAAGTGCTTAGTAATTACAAAGGGTGAATAGCAAGTTTACAGAGAACAGGTAGCCACTACATTACAAATAATGGATGAAACAATGTCATAAGAAACCAGACGTCATAGACTATGAAGAACACAATAGAGCTAATGTAGACTTCCTCTTGGAGCATGATGAGACTTCAGACAAATCCAAATTAGAGACTATTCTGCAAAATAACCGGCCTGTACTCATCAAAGGAAAGCTACAGAACTGGTCCAGATAAAAGAAAACTACAGAAAGACATACAGCAATTGTGCACATTATTCTGGATTAGACCCTAGACCAAGAAAAAAGCACCATAAAGGACATTATCTGGTCAATGGGCAAAGTTGAAATATAAACTGTAAATTAGATAGAACCATTATTTCAATGTTAAACATTCTGAATTTGACAGCTGCATTATCATTATGTGAGAGAATGTCCTTGTTCTTAGAAAAAACACATTCAAATTATTTAAGGGAAAAGTTGGTGTTCTACATACAACTTTCAAAAAGTTCAGGAAAATAAGTATTACAGAGTAAGAGTAAGAAGAGAGGAGTGAGAAAGAATTGTCTTATTCCTAAATTTGGATCAGCTTCCAGTCTTTTATCCTTTGTGCTTTCAATGTCCCGCAATATCTCTGAGAGTTCTTTGTTTTTTGCTGACGTCTAGGATATCTTCACCCTTTGGTTACAACCACTTTCATCATTTATGTTGATAAGTTTCTCTAGACTAAGTTCCTCTGGTAGCATATGTAGAGTCTCTAGAATAGAAATATCATTTCCTTGGTCAGCTCTTTCTTCCATAGCTCTCTCTATATATTCAACTATTTATTCTGTAGTTATACATAATATAACTACAATATATGTAATGTTTTAATTCAATTTCACTTCCAGTGTCATCACTGTTTTTTGGTGCCAACTTGGACAGAAATAATGTGATTGGTCATCAATCATGACAGCCAGAGTTATTTATTTAGTAATTTGTCGATTACAGACCTAGCAGCAAAGTTTGTACTTTATGCAATGACTCCTAGCTAATACATCTAAGTAACGGAAATATGAACCTTTTAATTGGGGAATTAGTATTATTTAACTAAACCGTGGCAACTGAAATTTGTGCATATCAGAACTGTGCAAAGTATAAAGAACTGTGTGCAGTAATCCTGCTCTTCTCCATGGTTTCACATTCAATGGTTTCAGTTACCCCTGGTTAACTGTAATCTAGAAGCAGCTGATCCTCCTGACATAGTGTCAGGTCAATAGTGACCTAATTCTGTGTCCCAATGACTGTGTCACACACCTCCCTTCATCTCATCACACAGGCGTTTTGTCATCTGACATCATCGCAAGGAGAGTGAGAACAATTCAATAAGATATTTTGAAAGAGAGAGAGAGACCATATTCACATAACTTTTATCACAATATGTTATTATAATTGTTCTATGCTATTAGTAGTAGTTCATTTCTTACTGTACCTAATTGATAAATTAAACTTTATCATAGGTATGTACGTATAGAACAAAAACATAGTATATGAAGTTTGGTACTGTCTCTGGTTTCAGGCATCCACTGTGGATCTTGGAAAGTATCCTCCATGGATAAGGGGGAGTACTGCGCATATATATTTTAATTCCACATATTAATTACATTTTCTGATTTAATAGCCACCCATTAATCATGACTGTTTTCACTAAGAGGACTTCTCCAGTATTTTTATTTTCAAGACTATCTTGCCCTCACCCCAAAAAAATACACACACATATACAAAAGCAGAAGAATGTCATCAAAGATAAAAATATATCCAACATTTTACAAAAAAAAGCCTATATCTACATCTATATTCCATCTCAAAATCCTTGAAAAAGCCTTTATCTAGTTTAATCCAGAAAAATAAGAGCAAACCGTAGTCCACCTTCCACTAGATAACATTACTTTCTAATAAAACTGATTGATTTTCCCACAAATACAAATAAGTTTCAAAGTATAATAAGAAAGGAATAAAATCAATAGGTTGGAGATTGCCTAAAGATTCACTGCCAGATACTACTGAAGCCAGAGTATACTGGAAGCTAATTTGTTAGCTTGCTTTTTTAAGGATCTTTAACTTAGAACTCATGGAAAACTGTAAAGTGCTTTCTATCTTAGATTTGGTTTCTGAGCTGCTTAGGTTAAGAATAATCACTTTAGGGGAGGCCATAAATAAAATTACTTCATAAGGACCAAAGATCAAGTGAACAAAGTTGACAGCTTACCTTGCTTCATTTTCCGTCAGATGGTCAGAGACAGTTTCTCACATTTTTTGGCAATTCTGGTCTCTTGAATTACCCATTACTTGGAAACTGCATCTAAGAACAAATGTTCTGATCTCTATGCCCTGAAGAAACTCTGTAATATTTTATTCATAAGGATTTCAATTTTATATCCTCTCTGGGTCTTAGATTTTTGCCCATTTAAGGTCTAGTCTCCTGTCATAGCACCCTTGGGACCCACCCAAAGTTCCTGGGATAGGCAATCTATTATCATCATTCAGCAGGGACAGGATGTTTGGGAACAATTTCACCCACCTAATGGAAACCACCCCCATGGCACTGGCCAGCTATCTTCCTGAGAAACCACCAAAGACACCTACTGTACTTATAAATCCGAGTTGTGGTCAAAGGTGACCCAAGATTTATTTAGCCAACTAGCTCCACTGTTGTAGAGTGAAAAACTAAGCTCCATTTGTAAATGGTCCTCTAAAATTAAACTAAACAAAATGAAATCCCTGCCCTTTAAATGGGTTTGGGTATTTTGTTACCCGGAAAAAATAATACATTCGCCAGTTTACTCATTAGGAGAAAACACCTTATACAGGAAAGGCATTACTCCCACATTGTGAAGGAAGGTATGGGGTTATTAATTCATTATACAAATCTTGTAAATGCCTATTATGTGAATCCCTGAGAGGATAATATCAGGAAATGGAAATGGGAAATAGGTGTAGGTTTGGGTTCTTAATCATTTTGATCAATAGTTGGGTCAATTATTGCAAACGTTCTGCGAATGAGTGTGCAAAGCGGGCATTGTTCACAGACTGAATAAATGTGTCAGATTCCAAAGCACTGCTATTCCATCATGTACATAGTTCTCATTGAGAATAACTAAATACAAACTGCTTCAGAAGTATCGTACAGTGCATACTAATTAGCATCACCACATATTTTGACTTTGGACACCAAGATTACAATTATTACTAAAGGCGGAGTTTATGATTCATTTGGTTACAAAAAGAAAACTATTTTACAATGGTAAGGATCACTGACATAAGACAATTAAGAATGGAAGTTTTGAAGGGGGAGGAGGCATGATTACTGATCATGACCCATATCTGGGGAAATAAAGCTAATATCAGAACACATCTTTAGAAATGTGGGCATGTATACAGAGGAAGTAAACAAGAGAGAGAAAGTAAGAAAGGAAAATGTGATGCTTCAGGATAAAATCCTCAATTGTCTCATAGTCATCTATAAGACTAATACTGATAACTAAAAGGAAGGACTTCAAGTAAGACTTGTGTAATATTCTTTGTTAGATTTAATAATGTACGTCACTTGATCAGAGATGGAGAAAATTGATCATTGAAAATTTCTAGTACCTTTTCAACATAAAATACAAGCAAAAATCTTATTTACTATTCTGAAGTATTTTAAAGAACAAATACAAGTTTCTCCTTGTACAATCCTTTATAATAACCTATAAACATTAATTTATATAACAGTAACTAAACCTAAAAGAGAGAAATCAAAATTAAAGACAGAAACCGCTGCAGAGCTGTGCCATGGCTGTGGATGGTCAAGACCCGGCTGCCGTGAGCTGAGTCACACCTGCAGGTCACCCCAGCTCCCTGGGCTCTCATGGTGACACCCTCCTCCTTCCTGGGGGGCCTGAGGATTCAGGGGATCCCCGGACAGCTTGTGGCCTCCGTGGGCTGCACATGGAGCAACACGAGCAGAAGGACCACTTGGGAAAGGCTGCAGGTGGGCCTGGGTGTCAGCCAGCATTTGTGTGATGTGGTCGCCTTCTCCTCTTATCTTCAAGAGGTCACTCTCAGTCCGCACGGCTGCCTCCCAGCTTTTCTGAGCCCTTTTCTCATGCAAGAGGAGCTCCGTTGGGTGGAAGGGACTGGTTGTCTCTGACTCTTTGCCCGTGTCTTCGGCTGTCTTGTTGCGCAGCTGGAGAATCTGAGACTTGGAGTTCTGGTTTCTTCTCAAGTTAGTCAGTTTCTTCTCCATTTCTGCAGACTTTTCTTCCTCAGCGAATTGGCTCTCAAGTGGCATGGTACGTTCTTGGTGTCGTTCAAGCAGATTCTGGGGCTTCAACTGAAGTAGTTGACTTTTCAGCTGTAGGATTTTACCCCTGAGAGATAACTGATCTGCAAGGAGGGCGGCTGTTCGTTTTCTCAGTTCACGCACCTGCCTTCGTTCCCTCAGTGATCTGGCTCCCTCAGGACTGTGAGGAGACACAGGGGAGTCAGCATCGTTCACGTCAGCCCTCAGTGCCACTTCTGACCCGGGGACGGGGTGTTTGCAGTTTCCCGCTTCCCGCTTTTGTTTGACTTCCAGGCCCCCGCCATCCAGGAGATGTCTCAGGGGTGCAGGTGGGGGGACGGCGTGGAGCAAGGTCTCAGCCACTGACAGTAGCAGGCTGACTCCCTCTTTCAGGTCCTGCTCCAAACGTGTGTCCGACCGCAGCAGTCCTTCCTTCTCCCCCTCCTTTTCCTCCAGCCTCTGCCTGCATCTTGCGATGTTCTGGGCAAGGACTTCTGCCCTTCCTGGAAAAGCAGTGTTGCCTTTCCAGTCATCCAGCATTTCCTTGGCAGGTTGTTCTCCATCCTTCTGTGATGCCCTGAGGGTTGGTTTCGCATCAGTGGCCTTGGGAAGTGTAGGAGGCTGGCTCCCCGATCCCTTTGCCAGAAGGTCCAGAGCGAACTGAAGGGACAGCCTCAGGTGCATGGTCACCGCTGCCAAGCTCAGGCTTTGTACGGTGGGAGGACTGGCCTTCCCCGCAGGTGGCCTGCCGGCGTCATCGGCTGGAGTCGTTCGTTCCGCAGTGTCACCACAGTTTCCGGGTACTTCTTGGCGGGCAGAACAGCTTCTGCCCTGCGCCTCGGTGCGCCGTGAATTCCATGCTCTCACTATGAGAAACATATTCAGAAAACCTAACAGGTTCTCCCAGGGGACTCGACAGAGCATCTGCACACAGCCTGCCAGGGTCCCCCAGAGGACTGCAAGGAGTCCGGATAGGTATCCCCAGCTCTCACCTATCACCAGGAGAGCCCCCGACAGGCACTCCAGGATCAGCTGGCACATGAGTCCGGCGTCAAGCAGCAGGCCCTCCATGGCTGTGGGGGCTGCACAGCTCTGCCTCCCAAGTGCCAGTGTCTGTGGTCAGAGGGGACTCTTCTGGATCCTGCAGAGTTCTGTCGTTAAGGGCAACAGGTGACCTAATAATGGGGCAGGTCAGTTAGGTGGGGGAGGGGAGGCCAGCCAGGATCTAGAGCACTGCTCTCCCTACCTGGCCCTGCAGCCAACCTGGTCCCTCTCTGTGTATGAGGGCCAGTCAGGGCAGAGGTGCTGGACCACGTTCCAGCTGAGGCCCTATCTCTTGATTTTACATTTTCCTCTGCTTCAGGGATTTCCAGTGCTGTCCACCAGGGTCCTGGCATCTCCCTCGTCCGAGGCTCCCTCCCTTCTCTTGTTGGTCACTGTGGGTGTCACGTGAACATGTTCCCAGCCACTGTTTATGGAATCCTGGGAACACAAGTCAGGGCACGCCACAGCCATGCTGTCTTCTGCTCGGCCCAGTGGTGTCCTGGGTTTCCGACATCGATGTGTGTGCCCATACGCTTCTCAGGGTTCCTCAGGAAGGGGTGGTGGTCACACAGAGACAGGCCTGACTGTGTAGCCTGCCTGTGGATGAGGGCTCGGGCCAGCCATGGGGGTGGTGATCTTGAGTTGAGTCTCTGACTGGGTCGCTGCTGGAAGCTCCACCTGGACAGAGTGGGGGTGGGTCAGGAAGCAAGTTCACGTTCACACCCTTCACTCAGGGGGCAGTGCGTGAAGTTCACCTCAATTGTCTGAAGTACAGGGATCGGGGAGACCGTGAACACGTGGTCTACAGCCCTGCTCTGCTTGGTACCCCATGTGTGCGCGCCCTACAACGACGCCAATATCCTGGGCACCATAGAAGTCACCAGAGGTCACCTGACCGTAACTGTGACCTCCTGTCCACTGGGAGTTTCCACTCAGGTGTACTAGCAACCAGCACCCTTCCCAGGAGGAGTCCATGGCGCTCACTCCCTCTGCGTCCCTGCACAGGACATGGATCCCTTTGCTGTCTGAAGTCAGAGCTGACATCTGCCAGTCATCCTGTGAGGGATGGACTTGCTCCTGGATGAGGCCAGAAGGGCCTTTATTTCAGGTTTGGAAGGTTGTCTTCATCCAGTGTTTTGAACAATGACAGAACTTTGTTTTCCAGTTCAGTGTTTCTCTCTTCAGCTAACTAATCTATTCATTAAACTATTATTTTCATTACTATAGTATTATTGGTATAGATATAATTCATAGATATAATTATTTCTTTTTCAAATATGCCTCTTTTCTTTTTCTATACCCTTAAAAATTTTTTTTTATTAAGGTATTATTCATATACACTCTTATGAAGGTTTCACATGAAAAAAACAATGTGGTTACTACATTTCACCCATATTATCAAGTCCCCACCCCAATGCAGTCACTGCCCATCAGTGTAGTAAGATGCCACAGATTCACTGTTTGCCTTCTCTGTGCTACATGTCTTCCCCGTGACCCCCTACACCATGTGTACTAAATAATACCCCTTAGTCCCCTTCTTCTTCCCTCCCAACCCACCCTCTCGCAACCCTACCCTTTGGTAACCACGGTAACCGCTCGTCCCTTCTTGGAGTCCTTGAGACTGCTGCTGTTTTGTTCCTTCAGTTTTGCTTATTGTTATACTTATGGTCATTTATTTTCTAATGCAATTTGTGTTTAGGTTTATGATTAACTTTTCCTTTTGTTTTTAATAAAAGATAAGTGAGATTTGGTTTGTGAATATCTTCAAAAAGCATTTTGATACTTTCTCAGTGCTTCAGGGATTTTTACAAGAGCTAGATCCGTTTGTACAATTTATTCACAGCTTGAAATTAACACTCAAGTATTGTAAAATTAGACCCCATATGCATGTGTGGGACTGGCTTGTGTATATCAGATTTTTCAAAAATATTTTTTTTTCCACCCAATGCCTGGAGAAACCTCAATTGTCATTAATAGTGGATAGAATTCTCTAAGACTAGGAGCAGAGTTCCTCTGCTCATGTTTTTACAGACTACACAGGTTTTTGTAGTTCTAGGTTTCAAGAGATATCCCAGATCCAGATAATGCAGTTTGTCCAGATACAAGTTTCCTGTTGAAAACAAAAACTCATGCCTTAACATTGAAGGGCGCCATCAGGGGAAAAGCACAATAACTACACAGTCACTAGCACCTGGTCCAGCAAACCTGTTCTGTCTGCACCTCATCAAGAGTCAACAGGCTGCGTGTTCCGGCAAAACCTCTTTCTGCCCCCATACAGAGCACCAGCCAGGAACTGGGAGACTCAGAAGCACTGGAAAAACCAACCAGACCAAAATAGTACCTCAAAGGCTCTGAAAATTTAACTCTCATTGGAGCCACAGCCACCAAAATCAGGCTAGCCACTCCACGATAAGCCGAAACAGGGTGACTTCTTGCTAAAATCAAACATTCAAATTGGACCCAGAGTTTCCTAAACATAACAGCAAAAATGTCCAGAATACAATAAAAAGTCATCCATTAGACCAAGAAACAAAAAAACCACAACATGCATATCAAAGACAATCTCCACAGACAGTAACACCGAGAAGGAGCAATGTCCGAAATTATCTGACAAGGATTTTAAAGCAGTCATCATAAAAACATTTTGATAGCCATTATAAGTCCTCTTGAAAGAAATAAAAAATAGAAGACATCTCAGCAAAGACATAAAAGTTATTGAGAAATAACCAAATAGAAATTATAGGACTGAAAATAACAACAAAAAAATCTTTTTGGATAGGTATAATACCAGAGTGGAGATAGCCAAGGATATAATCTGTGGAACTGAGGACAGATCAATAGAATTTGCCCGACATGAAAAGACAGAAAGTAGACTGAATAAGAAAAATTTAACAAAATCTGTTTCCTTTGAGACATTAACAAAAGATCAATTATTCATATAATCAACATCCTAGAAAGAAAGGAAAAAGTAAATGTTGGTTTGCAAATTGGCCCCCATATGCAGAGATCAAGAAGAGAGCAAAGAAAAGGCAGATTTATCCAGACTGGTAGGTGGCAGGTTTAACAAGCAAGGGAACTTACATACGAGGCTTGTCTAGGCAGCCACACGATGAGTAGATCTCCACCACCGCCAGAATCCTCAAAGTTTACATAGAGGACTTAACTGGGCACCTTAACTGGGCTGTGTCCTTGAAAATGGTCTCAGCCATGAAAAGAGTGGGCAGAGTATATAGTCCAAGAACAGGAAATGGGGAGAGGAGCCTCCAATTGCCAGGGGTCAAGCAGTGGTCACATCCTCTAGATGGCTTTTCCAACATTCCAGTCCTCCCCTCGAGACCAGCTTTTACAATGTTACACACCTCCCTCTTCTGCAGGTGTGCCCTGAGCAGTCAGCAAGGGGTTTCCCCTAGCACGGAGGTGGCTCATTTGGCAGTTATTTGCCTACATTGGAGGCAGGTACTGTGGCAACAATATAGGCACTTGGAAGAGAAAACAGTGATTAAATTAGTGATCCCCAAAATAAGTAAGAATTTTTTTCCACCAAGGACCCCATGATCTGAACCACTGATTTATTAATGGTTCCTTTAGGCTGTCCCTTAGGCTGAAAAGTGGATTACTCAGGGTGTTCACTTATGTCTTCATAATTTAATAAACATGATACATTAGTAGACTCAGGTATGAACACACAACATTCTGTTTGGATAATGGCACAGGTGGTAATTATGTCCAGGCCATCCTATTTTGGAAGATATTTCCTCTTCTCCTTAGAGACATTTCAGTGTTCAGTGAAAGTACGCTTTGCTGGCTATCATTTAGGGCTTCCTGGTGAATTTTTTAGTAAGGGTTTCTATGTGTGTCATGATGTCTTCCAGACCAATGGAAGGAAATAAGATGGTGGCCCAATGATCATACCAGAGGAAAACAGAACATACCCATCTGACCTTGAGGAGAGGGAGGTTAGCAGTTTTAGGAACTTTACCTGGTTGTACATACCATACATACATGTTGGCTGGGAAAGGCAGCACTTTTAGGCAGGAGGAGATGACTGGGGGTGGGACATACCAGACTAGGACCCCTCACCTTTTCCTCTCTTTCAAAGGTGCCTATTCCATTACAGGTATAGTGGGTTTCAACAGGTCCAGCTTGTAGCAGGACCACAGAACCCCAGTGGAGGTTGAGTAGTTCCCCCTCACCCAAAGGTGTAAAGAAACTCACCCATCCTGGTGGGACATTCCATTGCAAATTCCAGTAGATGGTGCTTTTCCCAGACATGATGGGACTTGGTGTTCTCAGCAGCATAGTACATTGATCCACAGTGAGAGTAGGGACAATGGCTGTGTCCATGACTTCTGTACCTTTACGTATTGGGTGTCTTGGCTGTGGTCCTCAATCAGGCCCTAATGGTTTATCATTCAAACATATTAAAGCCTGGGATAATACTTTGATCTACCCAGAGAAGGTAGTTTACTTGTTAGTAATTTAATCTCCTGCTTTAATATTCCATGTTTCCCTTCCACAACCCCTGCTGTTTGCCAGTTAAAGGGTAATGGGATGGGCGGAGCCAACATGGCGGCGTGAGTAGGACAGTGGGAATCTCCTCCCAAAAACATATATACTTTTGAAAATACAACAAACACAACTAGCCCTAAAAGAGAGACCAGAAGACGCAGGACAGTGGCCAGACTGCAGCTACACCAGCGAGAACCCAGCGACTGGTGAAAGGGGTAAGATACAAGCCCCGGCCCGGCGGGACCCGAGCGCCCCTCCCCCCAGCTCCCGGCGGGAGAACAATAGGCAGAGCGGGAGGGAGACGGAGCCCAGGACTGCCGAACACCCAGCCCCAGCCATCCGGGCCAGAGCGCAGACACAGTATATGCCCAGGGGGCCCTGGATACTGGGAGAACAGGGGGTAGACCTCAGAGCGGGTGCTGAAGCTGATGCCCCTGTGACAAAGAAAAGCGGGGGCTTTTTTGAAAGTCTTAAAGGGACAGGGACTTAACAGCTTGACGGAAACAACCCAGGTCACAGTACAGCAGCTGGAAATTACAGGGAAAACCGGGTGCACTAACCCCCTGGGCAACAGCTCTGAGACCCCTCACGGAGGCAAACAGTCAAGCAGCCCCCCCATCCATCACCCCACCGGGCGCTGCGAAAGCAGAGAAGCAGCCTGAGACAAATTCCGCCCACAGAAAGGGAAATTTCTCCCTTCCGGCCAGGCAAGACACAAAGACCCACTCTACACGCAATTACCCAACACAAGCCACTAGGGGTCGCAGTTGCCCCAGTAAAGAAAGGCCAGTAGTAAGTGAAAATTTTGGCCCTCCCAGCTGACAGTCAATAGCACCTGTCAACATGAAAAGGCAAAAAAATATGATTCAGACAAGACTAACCCAGACAGCTTCGGCATCTGCTACATCTTCCCCTGAGAAGGAATCTGGGGAGATAGATTTAGCCAGTCTACCTGAAAAAGAATTCAAAACAAAAGTCATAACCATGCTGATGGACTTGCAGAGAAATATGCAAGAACTAAGGAAGGAGAATTCAGAAATAAAACAAGCTCTGGAAGGACTTCAAAACAGAATGGACGAGATGCAAGAGACCATTAATGGACTAGAAAACAGAGAACAGGAACGCAGAGAAGCTGATGCAGAGAGAGATAAAAGGATCTCCAGGAATGAAAGAATTTTAAGAGAGCTGAGTGATCAATATAAAAGAAATAATTTAAGAATCATAGGCATTCCAGAAGAAGTAGAGAGAGAAAAGGGGATAGAAAATGTCTTTGAAGAAATAATTGCTGAAAATTTCCCCAAACTAGGGGAAGAAATGGCCTCTCAGACCACAGAGGTACACAGAACTCCCATGACAAGGGATCCAAGGAGGGCAACACCAAGACACATAATAATTAAAATGGCAAAGATCAAAGACAAGGACAAAGTATTACAAGCAGCCAGAGAGAAAAAAAAGGTTACCTACAAAGGAAAACCCATCAGGCTATCATCAGACTTCTCAACAGAAACCCTACAGGCCAGAAGAGAATGGCATGATATACTTAATGCAATGAAACAGAAGGGCCTCGAACCAAGACTACTGTATCCAGCACGAATATCATTTAAATATGAAGGAGGGATTAAACAATTCCCAGACAAGCAAAAGTTGAGGGAATTTGCCTCCCACAAACCACCTCTACAGGGCATCCTACAGGGACTGCTCTAGATGGGAGCACTCCTAAAAAGAGCACACAACAAAACACCCAACATATGAAGAAGGGAGGAGGAGGAATAAGAAGGGAGAGAAATAAAGAATCATCAGATTGTGTTTATAATAGCTCAACAAGCGAGTTAAGTTAGACAGTAAGACAGTAAAGAAGCTAACCCTAAACCTTTGGTAACCACAAACTTAAAGCCTGCAATGGCAATAAATTCATACCTTTCAATAATCACCCTAAATGTAAATGGACTGAATGCACCAATCAAAAGACACAGAGTAATAGAATGGATAAAAAAGCAAGATCCATCCATATGCTGCTTACAAGAGACTCACCTCAAACCCAAAGACGCGCACAGACTTAAAGTCAAGGGATGGAAAAAGATATTTCAAGCAAACAACAAAGAGAAGAAAGCAGGTGTTGCAATTCTGGTATCAGACAAAACAGACTTCAAAATAAAGAAAGTAAAAAAAGACAAAGAAGGACATTACATAATGATAAAGGGCTCAGTCCATCAAGAGGATATAACCATTATAAATATATATGCACCCAATACAGGAGCACCAACATACCTGAAACAAATATTAACAGAACTAAAGGAGGAAATAGAATGCAATGCATTCATTCTAGGAGACTTCAACACACCACTCACTCCAAAGGACAGATCCACCAGACAGAAAATAAGTAAGGACACAGAGGCACTGAACAACACACTAGAACAGATGGACCTAATAGACATCTACAGAACTCTACATCCAAAAGCAACAGGATACACGTTCTTCTCAAGTGCACATGGAACATTCTCCAGAATAGACCACATACTAGGACACAAAAAGAGCCTCAGTAAATTCCAAAAGATTGAAATCCTACCAACCAACTTTTCAGACCACAAAGGCATTAAACTAGAAATAAACTGTTCAAAGAAAGCAAAAAGGCTCACAAACACATGGAGGCTAAACAACACGCTCCTAAATAATCAATGGATCAATGACCAAATCAAAATGGAGATCCAGCAATATATGGAAACAAATGACAACAACAACACTAAGCCCCAACTTCTGTGGGACGCAGCAAAAGCAGTCTTAAGAGGAAAGTATATAGCACTCCAAGCATATTTAAAAAAGGAAGAGCAATCCCAAATGAACGGTCTAATGTCACAACTATCAAAATTGGAAAAAGAAGAACAAATGAGGCCTAAGGTCAGCAGAAGGAGGGACATAATAAAGATCAGAGAAGAAATAAATAAAATTGAGAAGAATAAAACAATAGCAAAAATCAATGAAACCAAGAGCTGGTTCTTCAAGAAAATAAACAAAATAGATAAGCCTCTAGCCAGACTTATTAAGAGGAAAAGAGAGTCAACACAAATCAACAGTATCAGAAATGAGAAAGGAAAAATCACAACAGATCCCGCAGAAATACAAAGAATTATTAGAGACTACTATGAAAACCTATATGCTAACAAGCTGGGAAACCTAGGAGAAATGGACAACTTCCTAGAAAAATACAACCTTCCAAGACTGACCCAAAAAGAAACAGAAAATCTAAACAGACCAATTACCAGCAACGAAATTGAAGCGGTAATCAAAAAACTACCAAAGAACAAAACCCCCGGGCCAGATGGATTTACCTCGGAATTCTATCAGACATACAGGGAAGACATAATACCCATTCTCCTTAAAGTTTTCCAAGAAATAGAAGAGGAGGGGATACTCCCAAACTCATTCTATGAAGCTAACATCACCCTAATACCAAAACCAGGCAAAGACACCACCAAAAAAGAAAACTATAGACCAATATCCCTGATGAACGTAGACGCAAAAATACTCAACAAAATTTTAGCAAACCGAATTCAAAAATACATCAAAACCATCGTACACCATGAACAAGTGGAATTCATCCCAGGGATGCAAGGATGGCACAACATTCGGAAGTCCATCAATATCATCCACCACATCAACAAAAAGAAAGACAAAAACCACATGATCATCTCCATAGATGCTGAAAAAGCATTTGACAAAGTTCAACATCCATTCATGATAAAAACTCTCAGCAAAATGGGAATAGAGGGCAAGTACCTCAACATAATAAAGGCCATCTATGAAAAACCCACAGCCAACATTATATTGAATAGCGAGAAGCTGAAAGCATTTCCGCTGAGATCGGGAACTAGACAGGGATGCCCACTCTCCCCACTGTTATTTAACATTGTACTAGAGGTCCTAGCCACGGCAATCAGACAAAACAAAAAAATACAAGGAATCCAGATTGGCAAAGAAGAAGTCAAACTGTCACTATTTGCAGATGACATGATACTGTACATAAAAAACCCTAAAGACTCCACCCCAGAACTACTAGAACTGATATCGGAATACAGCAAAGTTGCAGGATACAAAATCAACACACAGAAATCTGTGGCTTTCCTATATACCAACAATGAACCAACAGAAAGAGAAATCAGGAAAACAACTCCATTCACAATTGCATCAAAAAAAATAAAATACCTAGGAATAAACCTAACCAAAGAAGTGAAAGACTTATATTCTGAAAACTACAAGTCACTCTTAAAAGAAATTAAAGGGGACACTAACAGATGGAAACGCATCCCATGCTCATGGCTAGGAAGAATTAATATCGTCAAAATGGCCATCCTGCCCAAAGCAATATACAGATTTGATGCAATCCCTATGAAACTACCAGCAACATTCTTCAATGAACTGGATCAAATAATTCAAAAATTCATATGGAACCACCAAAGACCCCGAATAGCCAAAGCAATCCTGAGAAAGAAGAATAAAGTAGGGGGGATCTCACTCCCCAACTTCAAGCTCTATTATAAAGCCATAGTAATCAAGACAATTTGGTACTGGCACAAGAACAGAGCCACAGACCAATGGAACAGACTAGAGAATCCAGACATTAACTCAGACATATATGGTCAATTAATATTTGATAAAGGAGCCATGGACATACAATGGCGAAATGACAGTCTCTTCAACAGATGGTGCTGGCAAAACTGGACAGCTACATGTAGGAGAATGAAACTGGACCATCGTCTAACCCCATATACAAAAGTAAACTCAAAATGGATCAAAGACCTGAATGTAAGTCATGAAACCATTAAACTCTTGGAAGAAAACATAGGCACAAACCTCTTAGACATAAACATGAGTGACCTCTTCTTGAACATATCTCCCCGGGCAAGGAAAACAACAGCAAAAATGAACAAGTGGGACTATATTAAGCTGAAAAGCTTCTGTACAGCAAAAGACACCATCAATAGAACAAAAAGAAACCCTACAGTATGGGAGAATATCTTTGAAAATGACACATCTGATAAAGGCTTGACGTCCAGAATATATAAAGAGCTCACACGCCTCAACAAACAAAAAACAAATAACCCAATTAAAAAATGGGCAAAGGAACTGAACAGACGGTTCTCCAAAAAAGAAATACAGATGGCCAACAGACACATGAAAAGATGCTCCACATCGCTAATTATCAGAGAAATGCAAATTAAAACTACAATGAGGTATCACCTCACACCAGTAAGGATGGCTGCCATCCAAAAGACAAACAACAACAAATGTTGGCGAGGCTGTGGAGAAAGGGGAACCCTCCTACACTGCTGGTGGGAATGTAAACTTGTTCAACCATTGTGGAAAGCAGTATGGAGGTACATCAAAATGCTCAAAACAGACTTACCATTTGACCCAGGAATTGCACTCCTAGGAATTTACCCTAAGAATGCAGCAATCAAGTATGAGAAAGATCAGTGCACCCCTATGTTTATCGCAGCACTATTTACAATAGCCAAGAATTGGAAGCAACCTAAATGTCCATCGATAGATGAATGGATAAAGAAGATGTGGTACATATACACAATGGAATACTACTCAGCCATAAGAAAAGGGCAAATCCAACCATTTGCAGCAACATGGATGGAGCTGGAGGGTATTTTGCTCAGTGAAACAAGCCAAGCAGAGAAAGAGAAATACCAAATGATTTCACTCATCTGTGGAATATAAGAACAAAGGAAAAACTGAAGGAACAAAACAGCAGCAGAATCACAGAACTCAAGAATGGACTAACAGGTACCAAAGGGAAAGGGACTGGGGAGGATGGGTGGGTAGGGAGGGATAAGGGGGGGAGAAGTAGGGGGGTATTAAGATTAGCATCCATAGCAGGGTGGGAGAAAGGGGAGGGCTGTACAACACAGAGAAGACAAGTAGTGATTCTACAACAGGTTGCTACGCTGATGGACAGTGACTGTAAAGGAGTATATAGGGGGGACCTGGTATAGGGGAGAGCCTAGTAAACAAAGTATTCGTAAGTATTCGTCATGTAAGTGTAGATTAATGATTAAAAAAAAAAAAAATGCAGTTCCTATGTGGTGACCTCTAATGAGTTCTACACAATAATATAAAGGACATATAAAAGTGTAGGCAAAGGGTCTGTTTGTGTTTATACAGAGGATCAAAGCCTAATTTGGCTACCCCGAAAATGAACTAAGAAACGATATGAAAGAGAACTTCCAACATCAGCACTCTCGGGAAGACTCATGCCAGAAGATGATCATCAAAAAACCCCAACAAAGATCCACGCACTGCTACAGCTGTAGATGCACTCATCCCACCAGCTCCTGGACTTGCCATGGGAATGAAGGAGATATCTAAGCTGGCCTGTGCATACAGTAAAACAACAAATTTGACTGGATCTATACTGTTGGAACTCAACCAAGAATTAGGAGAAGTGCAAATTGTAGCGCTCCAAAATCTTACAACTACAGACTATTTACTGTTAAAAGAACATATGGGATGTGAACAGTGCCCAGGAATGGGTTGTTTTAATTTGTCTGATTTTTCTCAAACTATTCAAATTCAGTTAGATAATAACCATCATATCATTGATAAGTTTTCACAAATGCCTAGGGTGCCTAACTGGTTTTCTTGGTTTCACTGGAGATGGCTGGTAATTACAGGTACGCTTTGGTTATGTAACTATACTCCTATTATGTTAATGTGTGTGCGCAATTTAAGTAGTAGCTTAAAATATATACATGCTGAAGTTACTCTACAAGAAGATATGTCAAAGAAATAATCAATCTTCCCATGTTTTCTCCCGCCTGCTACTTCTATAGCTTTTCTTCTTCCTTCCTAATTACAACGAATTCTTAAATAGAATTCGTGCCTCATATCAAATTTACCGAGTATCATAACTCCTCCAAGTGGTAAAGATACCTCAAGACAAATGCTGGGCATAGAAGCCACAGGGCATAAATATGCAAAGAAATAAAAAGCTAACCATTTCAAACAATAAGGCTTCTCTCTCACTTACCAACTTAACATTTCCCTGTGTGGCCCCGGAAGATGACTGGTTAGCCAGAGACGGGTAAGATTCCTCAAGGGAGGAACAACCTAAGACAGGCACAGTCGCTGGGGGGTCATCAGGTGAGAAATTGGGGATCAACAGAGGTGAGGCTTAGAACCTCACCCCCCCTGTTCTGAGAGAAATCTTCTGCATATGTGGATGTTTTATTGCCCTTGTCTAGCTTGGATTAACACATAGTCTACAGGCACACACCTGATCATCTACATTTGCTCTCTTACAACACTAAACTATGTTTTCTACCTTTATGTTGTATCTACCTACCACTTCAGCATCTTATTAAAAATAATAAAGAGAGAAATGTGGTATCCACATATAAATCAAGTATAAAAATCAAATGTGTATTCATATTTGAACTGACTGTTTATAGTTCATAATGCATGAGCAAAACCAAAAGTTTCTGTGATGACTGCCCTTGTACTGTTCACCATGTAACTTATTCACTATGTAAGAATTTGTTCTCCATGTAAGAACTTGTTCGTTATGCTTCAGAAGATTGGAGACTGACGAAAATTAGGCTTGGGGTGGATTAATGACTGTGCATTGAGCATTGACTCCCCTATACAGAATTTTATTGTTGTTAACAACCATTTGATCAATAAAAATGAGAGATGCCCTAACAACAACAACCAAGAAAAAGTACACACTTCCAATTGTAAAATAAATAAGCAACCGGGATGTAATGTATAGCATAAGGAATATAGTCAAAATATTGTAACAACTTGGTATGGTGATAGCTGGTACTTAGAATTATCATGTATATAAAGGTTGAATCACTGTGTTGTACACCTGAAACTAATGTAATGTAATACTGTGTGTCAACTACCCTTCAATAAAAAAAAAAAAAAAAAAAAGGGTAATGGAACTTTCATTCAGTGTCATGTTCTTTTGCCCAGTTTTGCTTCTCATGAACCTTAGAGTAATTCTCCCCTGCCCCTCAATCACTATCTATTTGACTAGGATATTCATACATGGTACTCAGCTTTTTAAATCCCCTAACAGTGGTAGCCTAGTTCACACAATGATGGGAAAATGGGTTAGGAGAGATACAGTGTCCACACAAACCATGGTATATATGTAGAAACCCTAGAGGGAGGAGGCCAATATAATCAATCCCTCACTAGTTGGAACTCCAGTGGATGGCTCCAGATACCTTTAGCAGTTAGTTGCCTTGGGTGTTGTTTAGAACATACAGGACATGCTATTGCTGCATTAACAAGCCACTGTATTTCAAGGGAAATCCAGCAATCTTTTCAATATGCCATTTCACCCAAATGCTGTGGTGGCTACCCTTCCTATGCATCAAATCTGCTGTATCTACTGAATGGTCATGTGCAGACTAAGGCGTTAGCTTCCTGAAAGCCAGCAGGTGGCAATACCTTATGAACCAGGACATGGAAGACAGTGAGGACTGCCTCAGACTCTTGCAGGTAAACCCAAATGTCTTTCCACAAGGGCTTATTCATGATCATCTGCCCTTCAGCTTCCCATTGTCCAAGCCACAGAGTTAATCCCTTTAGAGAAGCCCAGCTGTCCATGTAAAGGGTTAGTGCCAAGGTCTCATGAGTGGTCACCAGCCACGAAACTGAGGTCAGGCACTGACTACTGTGGTTTTTCCTCTTTCTGGGTATCTGTAAAGCAGTCTTCAGTGGGAATTTCCTTCACCTCTTTTTATAGGCCTCAGGGGCCATCACAAGAACGTGGTGGGAGCATTTGGAGGATCAGCACACTCTACAGAGCCTAGTGGCACTCACATTTCTAGAGAGAGCAGGATGATGGACGGGATGTCCCTCTGCTTCAAACAGGCATGCCATTTAGTCAAGTTTGAGCCATGACAGAAGTGGGTTGATGAAGCCTATTTTTAACACACTTCTTGAAGAAAATTACAATATGCTGTTCTCTCATGGAGGAGTGCTGTGTATGCTGCTAAGAGCTATTGCTCTATGGGAGGGAGTATACTGGGTGTCTGCACCCTTCCAGAGCTGGAATAAAAACCCTAAGGGTATTCTCTCCTTCTATTGTCTCTTGCCACCATGCCCAACTTCCAACTTCCAGTGCCACCGATACATCTAATTCAAATGGCAGCCCTGTTTGGGAGGCGCCCAAAGCCTTAATCTGCTTCACTAGTATTTTTAGCTTCTCAAAGGCAGCTGGCTCTTACCTCCTATCCCACACATGCCCTTTCTTTACCAGGCAGTGTAAGATACAAAGGTACCATGCCAGGTAGGGTGTAAAAGTCCTCCACAACCCCCCAATCTCTATAAAACCTTGTAACTCTTTCACATTCTTAAAAGTTGGATAGACTTGCACCTTATCAATCAGAGCTTCTGGGACAACACACTATTACCTGACCAGATGATTCCCAAAATCTTGATAGCACTGTCTGGGCATTGAATTTTCTGTGGGTTCACTGCCCATCTTTTCCCTTGCGGATGTTATAGCAAAGTCTTCAGTGTCCTGAACAGAGGCAAGTCTTCACATGTTAACATTACGTCATCTGTGTAATGGACCCCCTTTATTGATGTGGGGACAGATCTTGAGTTATCATCCCATGACATATCATGGGACTGTTCAAGTAGCCTTGGGGAAGCGCCTTTGCAGGGACATTTATATTAGCAACATGTATTTACATAAATATAACCTAAAGAAAGTTTTGCCTCATTTCTTATTTGGCAGTGCTTCCCATGTAGCTTAGCATCAAATAAAACCAACTAGTTAAATACCTCTCTTTTATAAGGAGAGTGACTAAAGCTTTTGATATGTTCCAAGAACCCTCTGGAAAACCCCAAAGTTAGTGTGAGGTCAAAAAGACTTCATTTAGAATTTGATTTGGGGCAGGGTTTGTCAAAAAATTTCAAAAGGTCTTAAAACACCTGATTGAATAGAATCATAGGTCACTGTGAAACAGCACTTATTTTAGCTACTTAATCAAAGTGACAGATAAAGATGTAGAAGGCAAACACAGAAAGTTAAATAGTTGTAAAAAAAAAAAACTTAGCTCCTTTAATAGAGAACATGCAGTTTTCTTAAATAAAGACTTGATAAAGATACCATGAAGCACAGGAAATTATTTTGATGAAACACAGAATCTTAATTTTCTAAGTAGATTACTGAAAAGGTAAAGAATAACCTTACATAGTTTTCTCAAGAACAGACCAATACTTCAAGCAAACTTTGTCCTAAGAAGTCCGTGCCAAGACACATCATAATTAAATTTCTGAAAACTGAAGACAGAAAAATCTTGAAAGCAAAGAGACATGATAGATTTCCCAGAGGGAAAAACGAATTCAAATTACAGAGGATTTCTCATCTAAAGCCATGGAACCAGAAGCAAGTGGCACACCATTTTTCAAGTACTAAAAGAAAAGAGCTGTCAACCACACTTTCTATATTTGGTGAAACTATCCTCATGCATGAAGATAAATAGAAGCCTATTTAGATGCAGGTATTTCACCAGGGGAGAATTTGTTGTTAGCATACCTACCCATAAGTTCTTCTAACATAAATGAAATTATAAAAAAAGAAATTTCGGAGCATCAGGAAGGAAGATCAGTGGAAAAGGCAGGCATATGGGTACATACAATAGATAATCATTCTCCTTGTGAAGCACATATTTGATGATTGAAGGGACAGTTACACATCTGACACTACAGGCATTGATATATAAAAGGACAGAGGTAAAAGAACCTAAATGGAAGGAAGTTTCCACACACCATTAAAATGTAAAGTGCTGATACCAGCAGACTGATTTAGTAAACTGTAAAACCTATGTCACATGGAACATTATACAAAGAGATAACTCAAAAAAAGCTATAAGTAAAGCAAGATTAAATCTCAAAACTTATTCAAGTAAGTCACAGGAAAGTAGAAAAAGAGAAACAAAGGAATGAATAATAGAGGAACCAAACATATAGCAAATAATAAATGGCAGGTTAAGCTCTAACATATCAACAAGGACCTTAAAGTTTAATGGTATAAATACACCAATCAAAAGACAGAAATTGGTAGAGTGGATAAAAAACAAGCACGCAGCCCAAATATATTCTGGTCACAAACTTAAGGCCTAAGCCCCAAGAGCCTTTATCCAGATTTAATAATTCCCCAAGGCACTACATCAATTTGGTTTTCTCATTTTGAGGTCTTTTCTTTTCTGGCATCTGGAGTTTTTCTTTCAAGCTAAGTCTATGTGTTTTTTCTTAGGAAGTTATTTCTGTGGATTTTAATGCATCATATTCTGCCACATTACTAGATCTTGAAATAGGTTTTAATAAAGATTTTAAAGGTTTTTATAATATCTTAAGAATGTGGGAATGAATAGAACATCAATTTATTATGTTTCTGAAAAAAATTCTGCATTTTATGGGCACAACACATTTCTCAAAGAGCTTTGCTTTCATCAACATAGAACTTCATTCTTTTTTTTAACATAATGCCATAAAGACTCCTAATTGACCAACAAAATCTATTTTCCTCTTCTTTATTAAGAGAAATCCTAATTAGTTGGATATATGAATGACCAGCTGGAAACTTTATTTCTTATTCTCTTGAAACTTGATATTGCCAGAGATTAAGAACTAGCCAGCCAGTTGGTGAGCAGGTATGATGTATGCCACTTTTATATTGAAACCCTAAAAAGTGATTCCCTCTTTCCTTTTACCACTTCCCACAGACTGGGAGATTATGAGATCTGGAGCCATGAGCATCATTGGACCTAGAGATGAAAGCCACAAAGTTAAGAATGTCAGAGATGCCCTTTTGTCTGGAATTTTGGAATATTAGGTGAGAGAGAAATCAACTTCTGTTTTGTTCCAGCCTTTCTACATAGGAGTTTCTTTGTTTTAAGATCTTAGGAGTACAGTAAGCTAGGGCTCAGTAACATTCAATGAAAAAAATGCAAATAAAACCCAAGAGTGGATAGGTTGTGAAAACTAAGTTGGCCATAGATACTGATCTTCAATGAGCAATTAGGTTAATCAATCTTGACTTCCTCAGAGAAAGACTTCAGTCATGGCTCAAAAAAGCTTATGCCTGCAATGGAACTTAAATATGTGGGCAGTATGCTTACAGAGGAACTTACATCATGGACTGGGTTGGTGTCAACCTGCAAGCCAAATGTAAGCTATCATCTGGTATGTGTGTGAGTATGTGTAGTACATGAGTGTGTATAAATCTATGGATTTTGACAAATATATGCAGTGTGGAATCAACATTATAATCAAGATAATGAACAATATTATCATCACCCTAAAAAATTCAGCCTCTCTCCCAACCCCAGATCCTGGCAACCACCAATTTGTTTTATATTCCTAAAATTTAGGCAGCTACTTTACTTTCACTACTATACTACCACCGTTATTGTTATTTTACTCCTTATAATTCTGTTTCTCAGTCAATGTCATGACATAGAGGGAAGATCCTTCTTCCTGGTGAGAAGAAAGCCTTTCTGGAAGGAAAGAACATGTTAACTCTAGAGAGAAACTGACCCAGAGTGCACTGGGTGAGCGAACCTGGGGAAGCACCATTAGACGAGCAGAAACTCCGCCCACCTGCCCATCCCACTCCTAACCAGCTCCCTCCGCCCTCTTCTGTAGCAGACAGGTCCCTGGCATGACCACCAAACTCCTCATAGGTAACAATGTCCAAGAACACATCAGCTAAATGGCCCTCAAAGGCACACCCACATAAGCTGGCCCTCCCATGTATGTGTTCAAGCCCTCTGAACAAGAAAGCAGAAGGTTATGGGGACAGCAGGATGAAAGACAAAAGATACTTGACTCGTCCAGCTGCCTGGCTGGGTGTACAAATGTATATTCATTTGGGTTGGGGTGAAGATCCTGGCCAAAGGGGGATTCAGCCAATTATCTGCATGAAGGTGCATAATAAGGGCTTTGAGACTCTTACTGAGTAGCTTAATGATTTCCCCTTAGCTTTAATCCAAAATGCCCTCTTTGAAAGTCCATACTGGGACTTCCCAGAAACCACTTCAGCAGGAGTATAAGAACCAACAGAGGGGACTTTCCTGAGAGTATTAGGCATGGGTCTGAAAGGAAGAAACACAGTTCCCTCTCTTCTCTCTCAGTTCAATTTCTGGAATAGAAACCATCAGCTGGTGCCCCTGAAATGGACTTCACTCCAACCCCAGGTCCCTTCAGAGTCTGGTGATAACACAAGAGCTCCATTTACAGAGGCAAGGTTACTTCTGGGAGGTGAGCTTTGCGGCCAAAGGATTTTGTAAATAACATATTTTTTCAGAACACCACCACACACATTCCTTTACTACACATTTCTCACTACAACCAGTGAGCTGAGTAGTTGCAACAGAGATAGTACAGCCTACAAAGCCTAAACTTTTTGCTATCAAATTGGTAAGAAGACTGGCATTACTTTACATTTTTTTCCCAAGTTTTCCTGATATCTGGCCTAATTCAAAGTCCCTGGTTTGGCTACTACATTCAAACTGTTGCAATATATTGTTCTGTTTAAAGTACACAACAAAAACTCAGTTTCACACATATGTGTAGTTAGAAAAAGGAAGATTATTTTAATAAATTCTTCAGATAATTATGGCTATTCTTCTTTGATACCACACCAAAACTAGAAAGGACATAGTTTCTTAAAGATTAGTTGCAATGTGAAATCAATGAACTTTTCATGCTCAGTTACATTAAAATGCATTTTGTTATGTCATTCACTGATTATTTGTATCATACTCATTCACTACAGAGATCTTCCAAATATTGACACATTCATTATACAATATTAAAATCACATTTTTAAACATCACCACCAATGTCATCAGAAAACTTTTAAGTATTAAAACATTGCCAAGCTTACAGTAGCAGATTCAGCATTTCCAAAATTCTAATTTTTACTGGAAATCACAAAATTTATCACTGGCAACAAATCCTGCCTGTTGTTTCCTTGAGATGACAGACTTATCTTGTTTGGTTTCAAGAAAATGTCTGCCAAGTTTCCAAGTGTGAATAACCAGTTTGTGTGTCAGTTCTTTCAAGTAAAATGGTGTCTCATGAAAAAAAAGCAACTTGCTCAACTCAGAATTTAAAGAATCTCACACATGGTTTAGTTACAGACAGCTGTCATGCATTAATGTGCATCAGAAGCGATTTATGCACACTTCCCATTTCATCAAATGGAATGTTAAAAACAACATCTACTCAAAGGTCAAAATTTAATGAGATAAATAATTTTCAATGCTTCATTAAGGGCATTCTTAACCGTAACTGGTGCTTTTATTACTATGAATGCATGGAAGTGAAAAATATGACTACTGATACACTTCAGTGCCACTGTCTTGATTCTTATTGAAATTCCAAGAGTTTTACCCAACCATCGGTGCAAAAGTCAGCACAGTGAAGGAAAATCCTATTTATGAAAATAGTTTTGACCTGGTGGATCCCTGAAGTAGGCTCAGAGACCTCCAGAGGTCTTAGATCATGCCTTGAGAACCACTGGACAATCTTGAACTATTTTTTCTGTTCCCTCACCTATATGATACAAATGTTAACAATTTTAATACAGATAATTCATAGAAATGAGTAGGTAAGCCTCAGAAGACTGCAGTGTTTTAAGGCTTAAGTCACAACTGCCTCAGTCAGGCCAATAAATTTTCATGTACAAGTTTCCAGAGGAAAATATACAACCTACCTAAAGTTGTTTATTCCATATTGTTTTGATTTCCTCAAAAGAAAATATACAAAATACTGAATTTTCCCTTCTAGACATTTGAAAACGTTAGAAGGAATAGATAAATAGATTAGATAGATAGATAGATAGATAGATAGATAGATAGATAGATAGATAGATAGATAGACAGATGGCATAGAATTTTTAAATTAATTTTTAAAATAATTATGTATTCACATGCAGCTGTAAAAAATAATACAGAGAGAGCTCATGTGTACCCTTTACCCAGTTTCCCCCCATGGTAACATCTTACAAAACTACAGTGTAATATCACAACCAGGATATTAACATTGATACAGTCAAGCTATGGGAGATCCCGTCACAGAAACGATTATTTATCTTGCCTTTTTATAGCCACACTGATTTCCCTCCTCTTTCTTACTTCCTGGAAACCACTAATGTGTTTTTTCATTTCTATGTTTGTCTTTTCGAGAATTTTGTATGCATAGAATCATATGATATGCAAACCTTTAGAACTGGCTTTTCTACTCAGCATAATTCTCTGGAGATTCATCCAGGTTGCCGCATGTGTCAGTAGTTTATTCCCTTTTACTACTGAATAATAATTCACAGTCTGGATGTACCACAGTGTAGTTTATCAGTTGAAGGACATTTGGGTTTTTTTCCAGTTTGGAGCTATTAAGGAAGAGCTGCTCTAACAATTCATGTGCAGGCTTTTGTTTGAACATCAGTCTTCATTTCTCTGAGATAAATGCCCACCACTACAATGTCTTGGTAGTGTGGTGGCTGTGCGTTCAGTTTTTAACAAACTGCCCAACTGTTCTGCAAAATGGTTGTACTGCTTTTCATTCCTACCAGCAATATATAAATGGTTCGATTTCTCTGCATCTTCTCCAGCATTTGGTGATGTTACTATTTTTATTTTAGCTCTTCTGATTGGTGTACAATGATATCACTTTGTGGTTTTAATTTACACTTTGAAACATCTTTAATTTGTAAATATTTGATCATTTGTTACACTCCCACACATCCCTAAGGCTTAGTTCATTTTTCTAATCTATTTTTCCCTTCTTTGTTCAGATGAGACAATTTCTATAGTTTTGTCTAAGTTTACTAATTCTTTCTGTCGCCCCCTCCATTCTGCTATTGAGCTCAGCTGCTGAACTTTTTATTTCCAATTGTTCTTTTTTCTACTTGGTTTTTCTTGATATCTTCTATTCTGTCTGAGAATTTCTGTATCTTTACTAAACCTTTCTATTTTTTCTCATTTCATCTAACATTTTCACAAGTACTTAGTGAATCTTCCCTGGCCCCCCACAAGGATTGCTTTCAAATCTTCATCAGCTAATTCTAACATCTCTGTTACCCTGTTGTCAGCATCTACTGATTGTCTTTCATCATACAGTTTGAGATCGGCCTGTCTCTTGGTATGACTAATGATTTTACATTATGATCTGGACATTTTTGTATTATAATATGACACTACGGTCTATGGTCTTATTTAAACCATCTGTTTTAACCAGTTTCCACTGACACTTCTCTGGCAGCGGAAGGGAGTCACTGCTTCCTTCCTGCCTGGTGGATGTAGAACACCGATCAGGCTATCCACTGGGTTTCACTGACACACGAAGGGCAGTGCTCTGTGCTCCTGCTGGCAGGGGGCGGGAGAGCCACCCAGGTGAGCTCCCCCCAACAATGGGATGGCCTCATTACTTCTGGGCAGTTGGTGACAATCTGATTGTTCAGTGGGACCCTGGCACTTCCCACCCCAGCCAGGAAGTGAAAGGGCACCTCATTACTGCCAGGTGGGGGTGGAATTCCAGCTTCCCACACGGTCACAGTTTTTTCTATGGTGTTGGTTTATAGTAAAGCAGTTATTGCTTACAAGGGTTCTGTGATGCCCGACTGCCCCTTCCCTGTCCCCTTGCCTAGAAAGAGATGGCTTTGGGGGAACATTTGTGATTTGCACTGGCTGATGTATCTAGGGCGCTAGATTCTCTAGCTCCAGGTCTGGGATAGATGAGGCAAAACAAAATACAGCAACTCAACAAACATGTTGTTGCTCAGCTCCCAAGGCCCCTAATCATTCCACCTTCTCTCCATATTTTAGACTCTTATGTTTATTTTACATATAATGTCCAGGGTGTTAGTTGTACTTAGTGGAAGGTATAGAGAAAAGTAAGCCTGTTCCACATTCCTAGAATGGAAATCCAAGGCATATCCATTCCTAGAATGGAAATCCATGGAATTTTATAGCTCTAGCATAACACATATGTAAAAAATAAAATCACTTTCCTCTCATGTGCTCAATCTGCATTTTATATCCCTGTGTTCAACTTATCTCATAAATAACTACTTAACAATATAATATATTAGAAACTATTGCATTGTCTCCACTGGCTATTATTTATTCTGACTATAACCACATGCCTTGTATTGACTTGAACTTAATATTGGGTAAAAACTTTCCCTTAACAGCACTATTTCTGTCTTTGCCAGAATAGTGGCCTCTCCCCCTTTCCACTGAAGAATGCTTACTATTTCTCCTCCTTACCTTGAACCATCTCTCCCACGGACCTAAGTTATAAAGGAAAATATGTTTATTGAATACCCCACCTTACTGCTTACAGCCTAAGTGGAATCCATCTGAACGAATTCAGTGCTTTGGTTGCTCTTTCAGGGTTTGATTATGCTTCACTGACAAAGAAGTAAAGCATCATTTATGGGTATGGCCATGCATTTTTATTGAACACTGAAAATGGAGTAGGTGCAGAATATTTTTCTTTGTAGCTTATAGAGAATGCAGACAGCTGTACATGTAACCAGAGGAAACAGCAAAATTGAGGCTGATAAGTGAGTTATCTGAAAGACTCTGAGAGTTAATATTTTAAGTAATATGGGGACATATGATGGGGGCCATCAGTCCTTAAAGTTAAAACACTGAACTGCTATTTGGAAATGAGGATGGTATGTCAATCCAACATCAGTCATTAGTTCCTTATAATGAAATAACATTTCAAGGGAACAAATAACAATTGATTACTTGATACAGCCCATAGAAGGAAAATGTCTGGGTGTGGTGCACCATCTGAGAATACTTTCCCATCCAGGGAGCTTGATGGCAACACCAGACAATAACTGAGAAGGAGGAACATGACTGAAGGAGAGAGAAACCACAGGAGATGCTCAAAAGGAAATGGCGATGCATTGTGGCATGGCTTCATAACACACATTGGTGGGACCTTGGACAAAGCCTTTCTCTTCTTCGTTTTTTGAGCACCCTTTCCCTCATCTGTTCAGTAAGGAGCATGCTGGGTAATTTAAGATCCCTGACAGTACTACGTCCCTGGCTTCATAGCCTTAAAACAGGCCTGACTAGAATAAGCTAGGTATGTTTAAATAACAAATGGCTAATTATTACTTATCACGGGAGAAGAAGTAGTAGGAAATTCTATTAAACTTGATCTAGTTTAAATTGGATAATCACATTAATGCTTTGATCAAAGGCATTTCCACTCAAAATTGTCTCCTTGGTGCAAAATATAAAGTTAAATATTCTCTAAAAGGCAAACTCTAATAGGAAGCCAAGAAAACAGTCACTCCCTTGATTAAATGTATGCTTTGATTATAATTCATGTATCTGCTTGCTCTTCCCTAGTAAGATATCATCCGGAACCAAAGTAGTACATCTGTAGGAAAGCCAGGTGAAAAACACTGACAGAAGGCCTGCCAGTCCAGAGGAAGTTATGTGCACAAGAGCCTCTGTTTCTACAAACGGATATTGGAAGCTCCTTTTCTGTATTACGCAGCAGTCTCCCTACAGAAGCACCGTGAGAGCTTCTTTACAGTTCCTTGGATAAAAATGAAGAGAAAAAATAATTTAACTTTTAAAGGACTGAACACGTCATAACAAAAATGAGAAAAAGAGAGTAGGCCAAACTTTTCACAGCAACATATTTTCAAATAAGACATTTACAACCAATTGTTAATGTTTGGTTTGATTTTTGAAATCTGAAAGTATTTTTAGAGACTGCCTTTACAAAAGAGCTTTCTTAATTTTCTATTAGACTAGGGAAGGTAAGAGTTTAACATTGAAGTAGAAAGCATGAAGTCTAGGTGTCCAGTTGAATCTGTGTCAAAGCAGGAAACCATTGTAGCAATTTAGGAGGCTAACATTTGAAAGATGCTTTCATTTATCTCTGATCATTTGCTCATCAAAAATGCTGGGAATAAACTTTTCATAGGTAAGGAAACTGAGGGTTAGACCATCTGTTTGACTCACTTATGTTTAGCATCTAATAACTGATAGAAATAGGATTCAAACCTAGGACCCAGGCTGCATGGAAAATAATTGGAGACTGAAAGAGAGAAAATGAGACAGAGATAAAGACATTTGATATCTTCCCTGGACACTTATACTCTTCCTGTTACACACTCCTGATCCTATAACATGTTCTCTTGGATAGGTTCAGTTTAAGTCATAGATACAATTTTCGGGGACTGCTGGAAAGTCCTGGTGCCTCCCCACCTGCAGCCAGATAATTGAATTCCATCTCTGTTGAATTACAGTTAAATTTCCTTTCTTTGGTTTAACATTTAATCCAAGTTTGAATGCGTACATCCTCAGAGGCCCAGGTTTTAACAGGTTTTACTTCAAAGTGGCATAGAGAGGAGCTCTGAGAACAGGGTTTGATGGGGTACAGGAAGAGAGAAAAGCAGGTTATTGGAGGACACTAGGCAGGAATCAGTGAAGAAAAATCATATTCTAAGAGGAAAAAAATGGCAAGACACAGGCATGCCATGACCTCTAAGCATCACCTGCACCAGAACCATGCCTAGAATTTTTCAACTTCCTTCTAGTTGTCAAAGAAAAAAGAGAATATGAGCAAAAACAGAGAAGATCTGAGAATTTCAGAGTTGCAATATTTTAAACATTTTTTTTTGTAGAGAGTGTAATAAGAGTGCCAAAATATCAAGGAACCATTCTTGCATTCAGTTGCTACTCTGTTTAAGTGTTTCAAAGTAGGTAACAAAGATATCCATTCATATGGAATAGATATTGGTCTCAGTAATTGCTACCAGTTTGAACTCCCAACTACCTGACAGGCACAGGGCTAAATGCCTTACGTACATTAGCATATGCAGTCATTTTGACAACTCTGTGAAATAGGTTATCCATAATCACCATTTTATAACATGAGGAAATTTAAACCAAAGAATTACTTCTTTGGTTTTGCCATAGTTAAGGAATTATTAACTAATGGAGCATAATTTGAGCCCAGATCTGTAAAACTCCACAGACTTAGTGAATTACAATTGCATGTAGTACTTCCTTTTGGGTCTGGGGGCAATCCATAATATCAATACTAATTAGAGCTTAAATGAAATAAATTAGGCAAGTATTAGTCAAGCACTGTATCAAGGACAGTACATGCATTTATTTTAATTATTCTCACAATTTTATGAGGTAAGCATTACATATATACTATTTTACTGATGAGGAAATGGAGGCAGAGAAATAGAATAACCTTTAAATGGTGGAACATGAATTCTAATCAAAATTGCTTCGTTCCAAAAGTTGTGCTCCTACTCATTAAGTCCCAAAAGAAATGATGGCTCAACAGGTGCTGTTATGAAGATAATCTTTCAGGAAAACCTGCTTGCAATTGATAAGGTTCCAGTTTTCAATTGCTATGTATATAAGGCTGTTTCTCTGTGTAGATTATCGTAATTGTGACACCCTTAAAAACTGGTGGGGAGGGAAATTCACCGTGATTACTGAGAAAGCATTACAGAAACTGAGATAACACCAAAAGCGGTTGCTTTTGTCAAATGCTCTCCTTATCTCTGACATTTTGCTGAGTTGCTTGTGTTTACATAACTAGAAGTAAAATCTTAACCTTAACAATCAGTTTTTCACCTAGCCCTGGGAGTTTTAAAATTGCCTGATCCTTTTGAAAATTGTATGCAGCCAACATTCTAGTTTTAAAAATCTTAGGAACCACTCTAGGGGGGCGGAAGATGGCGGCGTGAGTAGAGCAGCGGAAATCTCCTCCCAAAACAACATATATCTATGAAAATATAACAAAGACAACCCTTCCTAGAATAAAGACCAGAGGACACAGGACAATATCCAGACCACATCCACACCTGAGAGAACCCAGCGCCTCGCGAAGGGGGTAAGATACAAGCCCCGGCCCCGCGGGAGCCGAGCGCCCCTCCCCCCAGCTCCCGGCGGGAGAAGAGCAGGCAGAGCGGGAGGGAGACGGAGCCCAGGGCTGCCGAACACCCAGCCCCAGCCATCCGGGCCAGAGTGTAGGGCCCTCGATACTGGGAAAACAGGGCAGCAAGAACAGTGAGCAGGCACTGGAGGCTGGGCGACAGAGGACATAAGAAAAGCGTGCGACCATTTTTTTTTTTTTTTTGCTTTTTTGCTGCTTTGTTTTGGCGAGCGCTGTTTGGAAGTCTTAAAGGGACAGGGACCCCAATATTAGGGAAACAGGGCAGAAAGACCGGTGAGCAGAGGCCTGAGGCTGACACCGGAGAATAAAGAAAAACGAACGACCACCTTTTTTTTTTTTTTTTAAATAAAAATTTTTTTTTTTTTTTTAATTAAAAAAATTTTTTTTCTTGTTTTTTTTTGTGGTCGTTGTTTTGTTTTGGCGGGTGCTTTTTGGAAGTCTTAAAGGGGCAGGGCGGGCCACTTAATCCAGAGGTAGGGAATCCGGGACCTCTGGGCACCCTAACCCCTGGGCTGCAGGGAGCAGGGAGGCCCCTTACGGAGATAAATAGCCTCCCAGCAGCTCCTGCTCCAACGCGACTCCACCATTTTGGAGTAGCTGCCCGAGCCAGGCCACGCCCACAGCAACAGCGGAGATTAACTCCATAGCAGCCGGGCAGGAAGCAGAAGCCCTGTCTGCGCGCAGCTGCGCAGCACAAGCCACTAGAGGCCGCTGTTCTCCCAGGAGAGGAGGGCCACAAACCAACAAGAAAGGAAGTCCTTCCAGCCGTCACTCGTCCCAGTTCTGCAGACTATTCCTATCACCATGAAAAGGCAAAGCTACAGGCAGACAAAGATCACAGAGACAACACCAGAGAAGGAGACAGACCTAACCAGTCTTCCTGACAAAGAATTCAAAATAAGAATCATAAACATGCTGACAGAGATGCAGAGAAATACGCAAGAAAAATGGGATGAAGTCCGGAAAGAGATCACAGATGCCAGAAAGGAGATCGCAGAAATGAAACAAACTCTGGAAGGGTTTATAAGCAGAATGGATAGAATGCAAGAGGCCATTGATGGAATTGAAATCAGAGAACAGGAACGCATGGAAGCTGACATAGAGAGAGACAAAAGGATCTCCAGGAATGAAACAATATTAAGAGAACTGTGTGACCAATCTAAAAGGAGCAATATCCGTATTATAGGGGTCCCAGAAGAAGAAGAGAGAGGCAAAGAGATGGAAAGTATCTTAGAAGAAATAATTGCTGAAAACTTCCCCACACTGGGGAAGGAAGTAATCAAACAGACCACGGAAATACACAGAACCCCCAACAGAAAGGATCCAAGAAGGGCAACACCAAGACACATAATAATTAAAATGGCAAAGATCAAGGACAAGGAAAGAGTGTTAAAGGCAGCTAGAGAGAAAAAGGTCACCTATAAAGGGAAACCCATCAGGCTAACGTCAGATTTCTCAACAGAAACCCTACAAGCCAGAAGAGAATGGCATGATATATTTAATACAATGAAACAGAAGGGCCTTGAACCAAGGATACTGTATCCAGCACGACTATCATTCAAATATGACGGTGGGATTAAACAATTCCCAGACAAACAAAAGCTGAGGGAATTTGCTTTCCACAAACCACCTCTACAGAACATCTTACAGGGACTGCTCTAGATGGGAGCACTCCTAGAAGGAGCACAGCACAAAACACCCAACATATGAAGAATCGAGGAGGAGGAACAAGAAGGGAGAGAAGAAAAGAATCTCCAGACAGTGTATATAACAGCTCAATAAGCGAGCTAAGTTAGGCAGTAAGATACTAAAGAGGCTAACCTTGAACCTTTGGTAACCACGAATTTAAAGCCTGCAATGGCAATAAGTACATATCTTTCAATAGTCACCCTAAATGTTAATGGGTTGAATGCACCAATCAAAAGACACAGAGTAACAGAATGGATAAAAAAGCAAGACCCATCTATATGCTGCTTACAAGAAACTCACCTCAAACCCAAAGACATGTACAGACTAAAAGTCAAGGGATGGAAAAACATATTTCAAGCAAACAACAGTGAGAAGAAAGCAGGGGTTGCAGTACTAATATCAGACAAAATAGACTTCAAAACAAAGAAAGTAACAAGAGATAAAGAAGGACACTACATAATGATAAAGGGCTCAGTCAAACAAGAGGATATAACCATTCTAAATATATATGCACCCAACACAGGAGCACCAGCATATGTGAAACAAATACTAACAGAACTAAAGGGGGATATAGACTGCAATGCATTCATTCTAGGAGACTTCAACACACCACTCACCCCAAAGGATAGATCCACTGGGCAGAAAATAAGTAAGGACACGGAAACACTGAACAACACAGTAGAGCAGATGGACCTAATAGACATCTATAGAACTCTACATCCAAAAGCAGCGGGATATACATTCTTCTCAAGTGCACATGGAACATTCTCCAGAATAGACCACATACTAGGCCACAAAAAGAGCCTCAGAAAATTCCAAAAGATTGAAATCCTACCAACCAACTTTTCAGACCACAAAGGCATAAAACTAGAAATAAACTGTACAAAGAAAGCAAAGAGGCTCACGAACACATGGAGGCTTAACAACACGCTCCTAAATAATCAATGGATCAATGACCAAATCAAAATGGAGATCCAGCAATATATGGAAACAAATGACAACAACAACACTAAGCCCCAACTTCTGTGGGACACAGCAAAAGCAGTCTTAAGAGGAAAGTATATAGCAATCCAAGCATATTTAAAAAAGGAAGAGCAATCCCAAATGAATGGTCTAATGTCACAATTATCGAAATTGGAAAAAGAAGAACAGATGAGGCCTAAGGTCAGCAGAAGGAGGGACATAATAAAGATCAGAGAAGAAATAAATAAAATTGAGAAGAATAAAACAATAGCAAAAATCAATGAAACCAAGAGCTGGTTCTTCGAGAAAATAAACAAAATAGATAAGCCTCTAGCCAGACTTATTAAGAAGAAAAGAGAGTCAACACAAATCAACAGTATCAGAAACGAGAAAGGAAAAATCACGACGGACCCCACGGAAATGCAAAGAATTATTGGAGAATACTATGAAAACCTATATGCTAACAAGCTGGGAAACCTAGGAGAAATGGACAACTTCCTAGAAAAATATAACCTTCCAAGATTGACCCAGGAAGAAACAGAAAATCTAAACAGACCAATTACCAGCAATGAAATTGAAGAGGTAATCAAAAAACTACCAAAGAACAAAACCCCCGGGCCAGATGGATTTACCTCGGAATTTTATCAGACATACAGGGAAGACATAATACCCATTCTCCTTAAAGTCTTCCAAAAAATAGAGGAGGAGGGGATACTCCCAAACTCATTCTATGAAGCTAACATCACCCTAATACCAAAACCAGGCAAAGACCCCACCAAAAAAGAAAACTACAGACCAATATCCCTGATGAACGTAGATGCAAAAATACTCAACAAAATATTAGCAAACCGAATTCAAAAATACATCAAAAGGATCATACACCATGACCAAGTGGGATTCATTCCAGGGATGCAAGGATGGTACAACATTCGAAAGTCCATCAACATCATCCACCACATCAACAAAAAGAAAGACAAAAACCACATGATCATCTCCATAGATGCTGAAAAAGCATTTGACAAAGTTCAACATCCATTCATGTTAAAAACTCTCAGCAAAATGGGAATAGAGGGCAAGTACCTCAACATAAAAAGGCCATCTATGATAAACCCACAGCCAACATTATATTGAACAGCGAGAAGCTGAAAGCATTTCCTCTGAGATCGGGAACTAGACAGGGATGCCCACTCTCTCCACTGTTATTTAACATAGTACTGGAGGTCCTAGCCACGGCAATCAGACAAAATAAAGAAATACAAGGAATCCAGATTGGTAAAGAAGAAGTTAAACTGTCACTATTTGCAGATGACATGATACTGTACATAAAAAACCCTAAAGACTCCACCCCAAAACTACTAGAACTGATATCGGAATACAGCAAAGTTGCAGGATACAAAATCAACACACAGAAATCTGTGGCTTTCCTATATACTAACAATGAACCAACAGAGAGAGAAATCAGGAAAACAACTCCATTCACAATTGCATCAAAAAAAATAAAATACCTAGGAATAAACCTAACCAAAGAAGTGAAAGACTTATACTCTGAAAACTACAAGTCACTCTTAAGAGAAATTAAAGGGGACACTAACAGATGGAAACTCATCCCATGCTCGTGGCTAGGAAGAATTAATATCGTTAAAATGGCCATCCTGCCCAAAGCAATATACAGATTTGATGCAATCCCTATGAAACTACCAGCAACATTCTTCAATGAACTGGAACAAATAATTCAAAAATTCATATGGAAACACCAAAGACCCCGAATAGCCAAAGCAATCCTGAGAAAGAAGAATAAAGTAGGGGGGATCTCACTCCCCAACTTCAAGCTCTACTATAAAGCCATAGTAATCAAGACAATTTGGTACTGGCACAAGAGCAGAGCCACAGACCAATGGAACAGACTAGAGAATCCAGACATTAACCCAGACATATATGGTCAATTAATATTTGATAAAGGAGCCATGGACATACAATGGCGAAATGACAGTCTCTTCAACAGGTGGTGCTGGAAAAACTGGACAGCTACATGTAGGAGAATGAAACTGGACCATTGTCTAACCCCATATACAAAAGTAAACTCAAAATGGATCAAAGACCTGAATGTAAGCCATGAAACCATTAAACTCCTGGAAGAAAACATAGGCGAAAACCTCTTAGACATAAACATGAGTGACCTCTTCTTGAACATATCTCCCCGGGCAAGGAAAACAACAGCAAAAATGAGTAAGTGGGACTATATTAAGCTGAAAAGCTTCTGTACAGCAAAAGACACCATCAATAGAACAAGAAGGATCCCTACAGTATGGGAGAATATATTTGAAAATGACACATCCGATAAAGGCTTGACGTCCAGAATATATAAGGAGCTCTCACGCCTCAACAAACAAAAAACAAATAACCCAATTAAAAAATGGGCAGAGGAACTGAACAGACAGTTCTCCAAAAAAGAAATACAGATGGCCAACAGACACATGAAAAGATGCTCCACATCGCTAATTATCAGAGAAATGCAAATTAAAACTACAATGAGGTATCACCTCACACCAGTAAGGATGGCTGCCATCCAAAAGACAAACAACAACAAATGTTGGCGAGGCTGTGGAGAAAGGGGAACCCTCCTACACTGCTGGTGGGAATGTAAGTTAGTTCAACCATTGTGGAAAGCAGTATGGAGGTACATCAAAATGCTCAAAACAGACTTACCATTTGACCCAGGAATTGCACTCCTAGGAATTTACCCTAAGAATGCAGCAATCAAGTTTGAGAAAGACAGATGCACCCCTATGTTTATTGCAGCACTATTTACAATAGCCAAGAATTGGAAGCAACCTAAATGTCCATCAATAGATGAATGGATAAAGAAGATGTGGTACATATACACAATGGAATACTACTCAGCTATAAGAAAAGGGCAAATCCAATCATTTGCAGCAACATGGATGGAGCTGGAGGGTATTATGCTCAGTGAAACAAGCCAAGCGGAGAAAGAGAAATACCAAATGATTTCACTTATCTGTGGAATATAAGAACAAAGGAACAAAACAGCAGCAGAATCACAGAACTCAAGAATGGACTAACAGGTACCAAAGGGAAAGGGACTGGGGAGGATGGGTGGGTAGGGAGGGATAAGGGGGGGAGAAGTAGGGGGGTATTAAGATTAACATGCATGGGGGGGTAGGAGAAAAGGGAGGGCTGTACAACACAGAGAAGGCAAGTAGTGATTCTACAACATTTTGCTATGCTGATGGACAGTGACTGTAAAGGGGTTTATAGGGGAGACCTGGTATAGGGGAGAGCCTAGTAAACATAATATTCGTCATGTAAGTGTAGATTAGTGATAGCAAAAAAAAAAAAAAAAAAAAAAAAAAAGGGCAGTTCCTGTGTGGTAACCTCCAACGAGTTCTACACAAGGGTATAAAGGGCATATAAAAGTGTAGGCAAAGGGTCTGTTTGTGTTTATACAGAGGATCAAAGCCTAATTGGGCTACCCTGAAAATGAACTAAGATACGATATGAAAAAGAACTTCCAACATCTGCACTCTCTGGAAGACTCATGCCAGAAGATGATCATCAAAAAACCCCAACAAAGATCCACGCACTGCTACAGCTGTAGATGCACTCATCCCACCAGTTCCTGGACTTGCCATGGGAATGAGGAAGGAGATATCTAAGCTGGCCTGTGCATACAGTAAAACAACAAAATTTGACTGGATCTATACTGTTGGAACTCAACCAAGAATATGGAGAAGTGCAAATTGTAGCGCTCCAAAGTCTTACAACTACAAACTATTTATTGTTAAAAGAACATATGGCATGTGAACAGTCCCCAGGAATGGGTTGTTTTAATTTGTCTGATTTCTCTCAGACTGTTCAAGTTCATTTGGACAATATCCACCATATCATAGATAAGTTTTCACAAATGCCTAAGGTGCCTAACTGGTTTTCTTGGTTTCACTGCAGATGGCTGGTAATTACAGATATGCTTTGGTTATGTAACTATACTCCTATTATGTTAATGTGTGTGTGCAATTTAAGTAGTAGCTTAAAACCTATACATGCTGAAGTTACTCTACAAGAAGATATATCAAAGAAATAATCAATCTTCCCATGTTTTCTTCCGCCTGCTACTTCTATAGCTTTTCTTCTTCCTTCCTAATTACAACCCTTAAATAGAATTCGTGCCTCATATCAAATCTACCGAGTATCATAATTCTTCCAAGTGGTAAAGATACCTCAAGACAAATGCTGGGCATAGAAGCCACAGGGCATAAATATGCAAAGAAGTAAAAAGCTAACTTTTTCAAACAATAAGGCTTCTCTCTCACTTACCAACTTCACATTTCCCTGTATGGCCCCGGAAGATGACTGGTTAGCCAGAGACGGGTAAGATTCCTCAAGGGAGGAACAACCTAAGACAGGCACAGTCGCAGGGGGGCCATCAGGTGAGAAATTGGGGATCAACAGAGGTGAGGCTTAGAACCTCACCCCCCCTGTTCTGAGAGAAATCATCTGCATACGTGGATGTTTTATTGCCCTGGTCTAGCTTGGATTAACACATAGTCTACAGGCACACACCTGATCATCTACATGTGCTCTCTTACAACACTAAACTATGTTTTCTACCTTTATCTTGTATCTACCTACTACTTCAGCATTTTATTAAAAATAATAATAATAAAGAGAGAAATGTGGTATCCACATATAAATCAAGTATAAAAACCAAATGAGTATTCATATTTGAACCGACTGTTTATAGTTCATAATGCATGAGCAAAACCGAAAGTTTCTGTGATGACTGCCCTTGTACTGTTCACTATTTAACTTATTCATTATGTAAGAATTTGTTCTACATGTAAAAACTTGTTTGTTATGCCTCAGAAGATTGGAGACTGACAAAAATTAGGCTTGGGGTGGAATAATGATTGTGCATTGAGCATTGACTCCCCTATACAGAATTTTATTGTCGTTAACAACCATTTGATCAATAAATATGAGAGATGCCCTCACAAAACAAAAAAAAAAAAAAAAAAGGACAGACTTCCAATGGTAAAATAAATTAGTAACCGGGATGTAATGTATAGCATAAGGAATATAGTCAAGATATTGTAACAGCCTGGTAGGGTGATAGCTGGAACCTAGAATTATGTATATAAATGTTCTACCACTGTGTTGTACACTTGAAACTCATGTAATGTAATACTGTGTGTCAACTACCCTTCAATAAAAAATAATTATTAAAAATAAAAAAAATAAAAAAAAAAAAAAAAAAATCTTAGGAACCTTTTCTAATACTCCTTGTCTGGGGTTTTTCGTCAAGTGGATTCTCTGAGAACCCTTCCTTGGTCCCCTTTTTCTCCACTGTTCAGTAGTCAGATGTCAAGGGGATCATTTATTCTGCCAAGTTCAACCGCCCTAAGTATCTCACGAACCTCTCCTCACTCCTGTTCTCTGTAATTTTGCTAATGTTCACTATAATTTTTCCAAGGACAGGGATGTTAAGTTCCGTCAACCGTGATCTTGTTCATCGGGCAGTTGTTATTGGTGTTTTCTTCAAGGAGGATCCATTTGTCAGGTAATAGTTATATCATTTCAGTCCAAATATAGAGGACACCTTTCCCTTCATGCTAGAGTATGCTATTATCAGGCTGATGGGTTACCCAAATGTAAGGTAGTTCTAATTCTAGTTCCTAAATTGGTTCACATACTCGTGAATTTGTAACAGTTCAAAGCAAAACAGACTATAAGTAAAATACTTTCCAAAATAATCAATGATTTTTAAAATTCAGTTACCTTCTTTTTTCTTTTGCTAAAACACAATAGCTTAGCAATACTGTTCAATGAAGTTTGGATTTGTGACTCCCTAAAATATGGTTTTAATACAAAATACCCAAGAAATTAAAGGTGGGACTCTAGTTGCCTCCTTTGCATTATTAATGTAATCATCTTTACTTGCCATATATATGATCACTTCATTATGAGCCAGAAAAGAAAAGCAATCACTCTAAAAGTGCTGGTGAAAAGCAAGATCACAATGATTAGAGGACAACTATGAAAGTGTTTTCTATTTGCCAAAAGTACGGACTAAACCCTGAGTGGGGCTAAACTATCGTTAGCAGATAGTGGGAAGTGAATGGATATTGAAACCATTCTAGAGTTGAGGATAAACTATTTAACTTTCGTCAGTTTCCTTATTTGTAAATTAAACTTACCTTGAACTATGGTTGTGAAGCTAAGTTACAATACATGTAAGATCTATGATACTTGAATTAGCTCTCTCTGATCCTTTATCAACTCAAGCATTGTTTAACACATAACACCAATGCTTATCAATTCCAAAAGCAGGTAAAGTCATTGCAATAACTAACTTTAAAGATAAACCATATGTTTTGAAATGATTTTAAGGATTTTTACCATTTCCCAATCTTAACCACTTTGAATAATTTGAGGGTACAAGGTCATCAAATATCTCAAACACAACCCAGAGTTGCTGCATCTTGTTAGTTTAAGAACCACTTGTCCTAGCAAAGGCTGTGGAATTTTACAGACAGTATCATTGAGCTTCTAATTGAAAGTCATTTGGGAAAATTCAATTTGATATTGAAAGAGAAATCATTAAAGGCAAATATTAATGACCCTTATGAAACCCTGATTTCACTTCAGATGCACTCATTGAAGCCCAACAAATGGGAAACTGAAAAAAGGCCATCATAACTGATAAGGTGTCATCTGTTTAGCAAACCTTTCAGCTGGAATTTAAAAAGCCAAAAATGGAAATGTATTTCATCAAGCAACTCTGAGTTTTTTAAAAACTATTCTTCTATTTAAATTCACTTCAAGGAGTATTCTGAAGATATATTTATGATGGTAGGAAGACTACCCTAATTTACAGTGATTTATATGTACAGACCATAAGCAAACACCTGCAAAGCTAAGTTAGATCTGGCTGTAATTTAGGAAGACATACTAATCTATCTTTGGATTTTTTTACCTTAAAATTATAAGCATCTGCAGCAGCCCAGTTTGAAAAAGACAGCTGCACCCCTATGTTTATCGCAGCACTATTTACAATAGCCAAGAAATGGAAGCAACCTAAGTGTCCATCAGTAGATGAATGGATAAAGAAGAGGTGGTACATATACACAATGGAATATTATTCAGCCATAAGAAGAAAACAAATCCTACCATTTGCAACAACATGGATGGAGCTAGAGGGTATTATGCTCAGTGAAATAAGCCAGGCAGAGAAGGACAAGTACCAAATGATTTCACTCATATGTGGAGTATAAGAATAAAGAAAAACTGAAGGAACAAAACAGCAGCAGAATCACAGTACCCAAGAATGAACTAACAGTTACTAAAGGGAAGGGGACTGGGAAGGATGGGTGGGAAGGGAGGGATAAGGGTGGGGAAAAAGAAAGGGGGTATTATGATTAGCATGTATTATGTGGGGGGGGCACGGGGAGGGCTGTGCAACACAGAGAAGACAAGTAGTGATTCTACAGCATCTTACTGCGCTGATGGACAGACTGTAATGGGGTATGTGGGGGGGACTTGGTGAAGGAGGGAGCCTAGTAAACATAATGTTCCTCATGTAATTGTAGATTAATGATAACAAAATTAAAAAGAAAATTATAAGCATCTGTGTAAGTTAATTTTTTTATACCCAAAGTGAGAAATGAAAATAATCATTTAGGGCCATCAGAAAGGAATCTAACACAGGCATAATTTTAAGTCACTCTGTTATTGGAGTGTTCATTTCATTTCCCTCGGCGTATTATCCAACTAATTTTCTAATACAAGTAGAGACTTGTTTAGTGTTGCTGTTGTATATGTGGCAGCAGTTTATCTCACTCACTGATACCTTTTTTCCTCTCCAGTTTTTGGCATTCATGTCTTCCAGCTCTGATGTTATCACTGAAAAATGTACTTCTAGTCACTGCAGAGGTTCCTTTATTGGCTTTCATGGTTTATTCTTAAGCCAGAATGAAATAGTTTTTATTTCCAGATCCCTGTCATCACTCTGGATCCAGGGACTCCTCCTTCTATCATGCCATATTTTGCCAGATAACTCATTTGTAGGAGATTTTCCTTTTTTTTTGCTATCTCCATTGTCTTTAAGAGTGAATACATTCACAGTTCTGCTACTTTTACAGAGATCCCATGATAAAATAAAGGGTGAGCATGGTTGTTAGCCATTCAATACTTCAGGAAAAAGAAATACTGACAGATATGTTTTTAAAGAGGATAGTGAAACGAGGGCGTTGTTCCCCTTTGGCTTCCTGGACAGGTTGGGGGAAAAAAGTAACTAACTTATCCAAAATAGCACTGATTCTGTGGATAAATTTCTCGTAGTTAAGGGAGGACAAAACTGGGTAGACAGGTACAATCCTAATTTTAGGATGATTTTAATATTTCTCTCTATATTAGGAGGTAATATGAACTTAAGATCCTGACATATATTTTAAAAGGAGGAGTGCGTACACCTACGAGCACATATATCTAGACTTGCTCTGCCAGTTGAGAAGGTCTATAAATGACAAACCTAGTAGTAATGGACACGCCTAGTGCCCAGAACTTTTCTCATGCTATTCTCCAATAAAAGGATCCAGAGCTTCTCAGAGCAATAACTCATTCTAGGTCTAGGGTAGTGGATACACAGAAGGAGCCTGGAGCATGTAATGACACCAGAGTAAGGAAATGTTGAAATAAATGAATAAAGCCGAAAGATAATGAGAGGTCTTTAAAGTAATTAAAGAACTATTATTTGTATCTCCATAACACCTCTTCCCTCCTCCTTCATATATTGTACCTTTTGCTTTGGCTACAGTAATGACATATGATCCACACTGAGTCAGTTATGTTTTTACTGGTTTAGTTAGACTGAGTTAGGAAGCTCATTTCAAACTGGCTTCAAGAAAATTTAGAATTTCTGGGTTCATATAAATGAAGGGAAAACTCTCATGTCCGTGCTCTTGGGCCCAGAATTAATTAGAAGGGATCTAACAACTCTGCCTTCGATAAGATTTCTCATGGAATGTAACTTAGAACCCTAAATTAAAAAAATATATGTATTTATAAATTTAAACTGTTACTTCTGGAATGTCAGGCTGAGATGCCCCACAAATTACCTCTCCAGTAAAACAACACAACTGGTGGAAATTATTTTAAAAACATCAACCACCACCACCACTTAATGCCTCTGGGAAATTTCCTAGGAACAATGAGGAGACTTGGATTCAAGAATATCTACTGAATCTCACCAAGAAAGTCTGGCATTTGAAACCTGACTTGCCGCCTCTCCCACCCTCTCCAGCCCAGCCGGATGGAAGCTCCAGTCCTGATGGATGTGGCCTAGGTGACAGGCCGGTCTCTCGCCTCAGTTCCAGTCCCAGCATGTGATATCTCACGGACAGGGACAGGCCGGCAGCATTTCTTATCTTCTCCAGCTGTGAGTTGCATGGAAGAGGCTAAGTCTCTGTTGAGTACCACCAGATTAGGTATTCCCTTTCTCTACCCAGACCCCACTTGGAGTAGAGGCCCTTTCCCATGCACAGCAGAATACTGGGACCCCAACAGCCATTAACCCAGCCCAATCATGGCGCATGGTTCCATGCCAAAAGAGTCAAGCCAAGGAGACCAGAGGCTACTGCCACCAGCCAGTGCCCTGCTCATGCTGGGTGACACTCTTGCCTCCAGCTCAAGTGGCTCAAAGATTTTTGCCTCCTGAAGAGATAGCCCATAAGAACAGAGATCTCTGAAGTCTCCCAACAGGACCTGACTTAGTTTGAGACAGAGGGTGGGAAAGTTCAAATCTAAGAGCGCTCTTGAACACAATGAATATTTTGGTGGCAGACAACAGGATTCTGGTATATCACTATGAAAGCAACAGGCTAATCCAGTAATCACCGAGCTAACCAGAAAGAACAAGGGAAAAAGACAACTAAGAGGCCTCCTGTGGTCAGAACAAAGAGTAGCCTTGAAACTGCCCCCTTCAAAGGGGCCTGAATTTAAACTGGATTGCTCTCAGAAATTAATATTCAGGGTACATATTAATGCCACAGATATTTCTCAATGATGTAACAGCAGCAACTGCATATACATAACACTGGAGACAGATGCAGATGGAGAATGAAAAGAGGATGAATCAAATAATATTATTAGTGTTGTCCCTTTATGTCCCAAGAAATCCTTATAATGCCAAAGCAGTTTTCATAGATCTCAAGGAAATGTCAGATGCTGGAGCAATTTATACCCCTGGGATGAGTGAAAAATTAGTGGACCCTAACATCCAGGTGTGATACCAGAGAGGAATAATGCTTTTCAAAGAGATGAAAAGGGAAAGGGCCCTACAAAGTCATTGTGACCTCAGGGTATCTAGACATACCTATACACCTGTACTCCCGGGAGGAGATACCAGAAACTAGGCAGAATGAGCCATATGCAGGAGAAAGAGACATGTGAATATTTATAGCAGTATTATTATAATAAGCAAAAAGTGGAAAGCACCCATCAATTGAGCAATGGAAAAACAAAATGTGATTTGTCCATACAATAAAAAAATAGTTGGCTATGAAAAGAACAGAACTATTGATACATGCTACAACACGAATAAATCTTGAAATCATTATGCCACACACTGTATGATTCCATTTATATGAATTCCACAGAATAAGTAAAACAAGGTAAAACAAAGGCAGAAAAAAGTCAGTGGTTTCCTGGAGCTGATGGAGAAGTGGGGGTTAGTGGGGAATGACTGCTAATGGATGCAGCCTTTCTTTTTGGGGTTGATGGAATGTTCTCAAGTTGATTTTGGCAATGGTTTCACAACTCTGTGAGTACAATAAAAAGCAGTGAATAGTACAATTTAAGTGGGTGGATTGCACAGTATATGAATTGTATCTCAATGAAGCCTTTTCAAAATATCAAACTGCTAAAAATAAATAATTGCTAACAATTATTGAAAGTTCAATATGTGCCAGGAATTTGTTCTGATTTATATGTGTATGTATATACATATACACAAATCATACATACACATATGTGTGTGTATGTATGAATCAGTGAGTGAAAGGAACATAAATATAACGTACATGAATATACATGAACATGAAATATACACTGATGAATTTATGGAACATAAATATAAATGAATATATATGAATTTGTATGTGTATATATTCATGTGTATGGATACATACTTGTTCATATGTATATATATATATGCATATATAAATACATATATATGTAAATCTCCATGTAATCTTCACCATGAACAGTGTGAGGTAGTAATAGCATCATCTCCATTTTGCAGATGAGGGAACTGAGCTGCAGCGAGGTTAAATGACTTTCTCAGGTTTCACAGTCTGTATGAAATGGGGAGTTGAGGGTGGTGAACTCAGACACTCTGGATCCTGAGCCACCTTCTCAACAAGTGCACCACATCTCTTCAGGACCCTGGGATCCTTTCCCCCATATCACAGCACGTATATCACTAGAGGCAATTATGCTATTTTGATACAGTTCAAGAAAGCTCTGTAATGATGATACAGAATTCTGTCAAAATTGGTTTACTGATGTGATACATAGTTTCTTATTCTCTACTAACCAATTTAAATTTTAATTTCAAAGTGTTTTCAATGCACGTAAGTCTGTGGTTTTCAGTTTACCTACTTCTAAGAGATATTTAACTTTCTGATAACCATTACTGCCTTAAATTCATAATAGCTTAAAATCGTAATACATTTCAGAGCATCTGATGACGATTCCACAAATGTAAGATTATAACTCTGCATGAAGAATAAGATTCAGAGAAATGAAAACTAAAATAGAAATTTATATGTATGCAAATATTGTTAGTAATGAGTACTTAGGCAAAAAGGAGCATTAATAAGTGGAGAAATATACTAAAAAAATGCATCCTTTAAGTCCTTCATGGGGCATCAACAGCTATTTTAACAAATTAAAAAGCTAGAAAAACTTTAGAGGAATTCATCCCTATACATTTGGTTTACTCTCACAAATTAATATTCAGGGAGCATATTAATGCCACAGATATTTCTCAATGATATAACAGCAGCAACTGCATATACATAACACTGGAGACAGATGTGGATGGAGGATGAATCAAATAATATTATTAGTGTTGTCCCTTTATGTCCTGAGAAATCCTTATAATGCTAAGGCAGTTTTCATAGATCTCAAGGAAATGTCATTGACTCTGTTACATGTAGCTCATAAATAGGAAGTAATATAAGGGGTGGAATATGAGGCAGGCAAAATGCACAAGTCCTGAGATGGTGGTGGGAAATGATATAAAGGTGGTAGGATCAAAAATAAGATTCCCTTCAGTTCTTGCAATGTTTTTGATTCTAAACAAAGAGAACTGCATCCAATACTATTTTCTACAGTATACTTCTTTTTATGTGGCGTGCCCACAGCACTCAGTGGACCTTCCTATGGATCTTATTTCATCCTTCCTGGTTCAGAATATTATCTCTGTAAAGTAACTAGCACAAATTTTGGAATAGCTGGTGTCTCATTAAAAGCTAGGTTTTAATGACAGTCCACAGTGGAAGGGGACAAAAAGGAAAATAAGTTACTTTTTAAATTACTATGTGGAGAAAATATCCCATTTCTCTTTTATATCTGTTCACAGAATGGTAGCCACAGAGAATTTCCTCTAATAGCATCAAGAGGGGATCAAAGTTTTTCAGTCCAAAGCTTGAAACCCAAACAAGGCCACTAATTCATTTCTTAGTAAATAGGAACTTCCAGTAATTTCTTTGAAAGCGAACAAGAGGCAGTACATGTCAGTGTATTTAAAGCATGTTCCTGTTGCTCCTTTTCTCTTTGGGTTTATGTTAGTACGTCCTTCCCTATATTTTTTCGGGTTTGACAGTAATATTAAATTGGCTGGTGTTCTGGGGGAGGCCACAACCAGTTTTCTTTGGTGTAGATATCCTAGAAGCAGCAAGGGACTTGTTGGAATTGTCCCTTTCTCTGACACTCGGGAGTTGCTTTCGTGTTTCCAGTTCTTCTAGCCCATGGGTTTCAGTTCCTCAGCCCCATGGTTTATCACCCCGGGCTGGAAGCTTCTTCCTTTGACCGCAAAGTGTGGAAGGCATGAACTGACAGACCACAGTCACTCACAGAAAATGCTGATTGTATATTGCTTTTCAAAGGGCTCCAAAAATTGAAGCTGGCTTCTTTTACAAACCACAGGAAATTAGGCCCAAGTAAAGCATCTCCTTGCAGGCATTTCTCATTCCTGCCCTGAAAAAACTATAGGTTTTTCTATAAGGATTTTTGCTTTTCCACATCCTAAGCCTTCACATGCTTGGATGTGGTATGCAAGTTGGAAGAAAATGAACTGAATTGTTAACATTCGAGATTCAACTACACCAGGGAGTTCTTTCTCCTGTACCAAACAGAAATTTCACATGCTAATTGCTAGGTGTATGTACAACTCTGGCCCTGCTAAGTTGAAGTTGAATGGCTTCGGATTTTAGGATTTGATGTAATCTCCTAACAGTATTTGGAAGGCAAGGAAGGATTTTACAGCATCTTTGCACCGACAGATTCACCTAAAAGAGTAGAACTTGGCTTCCATCCACTTTCCCTATGTTGTGATCCAAGGTGATGGTTAGTCACCAAGAACTTCAGCAGGACCCTCTTGCCAGAATCAGGAAACTGAGTTCATTTTGTAATTGGCTGTCCAGACAATGCGCTTTTGTTCGCCATTAATTTCATTTCCATGTGGAGCATTCTAGTTTTAATTCTGTATTTCCACAACTGCAGTTTCAAACTGCAGTGATCATACAATGTTTGTGTTGCCATTGTTTAAACAATGGTAGTAGTTTCACTCCAGAAGACACCTTCACCCTGGAGAGTGATTTCTGCCAAGCAAAAGCAAATTTAAATTAAAAACCCATGAGCAATGGACTCTTTAGGCTTTCTAGATTCCCTGCCCCTCCAACCCTCAAAGGCCATGAAGTTCTAAGGAGAAGTATAAATGAGAGAAGCGGCCCAAGTGAGAGGATCTACTGTGACCTGGACAGTTTATGTTCCACCTGCCTGCATTCAAAATAAACTGAAACAATGAGATATCCAAACCAAACTTGGCTGTGGATAAATGGGGATAAAGGTCACAATCCCCTGCAGGGAGTTCAGGGTGAAGGATCCATTCTCGTCTTCTCTCAGAGGCTGTAAATGCTGATGTGACGACTAAGACCATGGCCAGCTCCAGCCCTGGCTTCTTTCACATCTCCAGAGGCATGGTTGAGAAGTTCCATAACAATCCATCGCGTGGAAGTTCAGAGGGCAATAAGCAATGAAAGCCCTAATCAAGATCAATTTGCCGTGTCTCCAAAGTTACTTAATGCAAATCAGCCTTTCTGTCTCCATAATTAAGACAATATAATTTTCAATCAGTATTACTGGCTCCAATTTCTCCTAGATACTAGATTAAAGGTGAAGTGTGGAGAAGTTTTAGAATTGCCGGCTTCCACCCTGTTCCACTCTTCTTCATATGTGAAGACTCAGGTCCAGCTAGTTGCATGAATTTCTAATTTCTCAAAGTCACAGGGTTGGAAAGAAGAAAAATCTACAATGAGCATTTCCTAAGTTTTATGTTTCTTTTCCCTCAGTCTGCAGTATATATAATATTATTTATGCACCTGCTCCTTCACATCACTTCTTTGAACCACCCTACCTTCTCCACGTGGCAGTCTATCAACCCAATTAAGTGTGGACACTAAATTCTACAAAGTGGATAAAGTTGTGACTTGTTTAGAGGGAAAGTAGAAACAATGTTATTTTCCTGCTGTACTGTTATCAGCATGAGGCACTGGTAGGGATCTTTTCAAATGCAAGGCCTGACTGACCGAGCAGAGGACATGTACTATGATATGTATGGCCAGGACAGAAACTTAGCCCCCGATTCTGCAAGCAGTGTCAGACCCACTGTCAGCACTCAGCTGGAGGCAATACATGATAGTGGACTTTCAAACAGCACACAAATGAGTCACAAATACATTATACATGGCAGGATGGGACAGCCAGTATACGTCTACAAGCCCAGGAGGTGAAGAATATTGGTCCCATTTTCTGAGACCCTGCTGCAGCAATCCTACCTCTCATCCCCACCCCGTTCTCCAATAGCACTCTCTTCATGCAGATTGGGAGGCTTTCTTGCAAGTGTCACTTTCATTCATCTATTAACTTATTTACTCAAACATACACTGGGCTTCTTATGTTCAGAATATTATCTCTATAAAGTAACTAGCACAAATTTTGGAATAGCTGGTGTCTCATTAAAAGCTAGGTTTTAATGACAGTCCACAGTGGAAGGGGACAAAAAGGAAAATAAGTTACATTTTAAATTACTATTTATTACTGTAAATAACTTACAGAAAAGTTAAACTAGCAATGCTAGAAGAATATAACCCTCAGTATGGGAGTTAAGGAAAAATTGGTTATCTCTTTTGGAAGGATTGGTTCATACAGAAAGTGGTATTTGCAGGTTAGCAAATTACCAGCTCAGTGAGAACAGAATTATAAGAAAATCTTGTTTTGTCTATTTTTTTTGTTGTTGTTGTTAATGCATTTCTTTTTTTTTTTTTGTAGATAATTATTTTTTTATTGAAGGGTAGTTGACACACGGTATTACATTACATTAGTTTCAGGTGTACAACGTAGTGATTCAACATTTATATACATGACAATTATAGGTACCAGCTATCACCATACCAAGCTGTTACAATATCTTGACTATATTCATAACATCCCAGTTACTTATTATTTTACCATTGGAAGTGTATACTTTTTTTTTTTTGTGAGGGCATCTCTCATATTTATTGATCAAATGGTTGTTAACAACAATAAAATTCTGTATAGGGGAGTCAATGCTCAATGAACAATCATTAATCCACCCCAAGCCTAATTTTTGTCAGTCTCCAATCTTCTGAGGCATAACAAACAAGTTCTTACATGGAGAACAAATTCTTACATAGTGAATAAGTTCTTACATGGTGAACAGTACAAGGGCAGCCATCACAGAAACCTTCGGTTTTGCTCATGCATTATGAACTATAAACAGTCAGTTCAAATATGAATACTCATTTGGTTTTTATACTTGATTTATATGTGGATACCACATTTCTCTCTTTATTATTATTATTTTTAATAAAATGCTGAAGTGGTAGGTAGATACGAGATAAAGGTAGAAAACATAGTTTAGTGTTGTAAGAGAGCAAATGTAGATGATCAGGTGTGTGCCTGTAGACTATGTGTTAATCCAAGCTAGACCAGGGCAATAAAACATCCACGTATGCAGAAGATTTCTCTCAGAACAGGGGGGGTTAGGTTCTAAGCCTCACCTCTGTTGATCCCCAATTTCTCACCTGATGGCCCCCCTGCGACTGTGCCTGTCTTAGGTTGTTCCTCCCTTGAGGAATCTTACCCGTCTCTGGCTAACCAGTCATCTTCCGGGGCCTGTTTTATCTATTTTAAGTCCTTTAAAAAGGACATGCTTCTGCTACTTCATTATCTTTTTAAAAAATATAATTAATGACTAGATTTGGGGGTGTATGTAGATATAACTGGGACAACCTGGGAGATGACTAAATTTAATTTAGCTTGATATAAATTAAAACTAAGTAACAGACTCCTTAAAAGCTGATTTCTGATGTGGGATGCCATGTTTGAGAATTATGAGCTGATTCAAAATGTTGGTTAAGGAGCCACTGTAAAGGACAATCACATTTAATCACACATCTGTGAAAAGTTAAAAAAAAAAAGTGTATGTCAGCTAGGTTAGGCAGGTTAAGGCAGACAACTCTTTTTTTTCAGCTTTAAGAATGATGGGTAAACATTTACTATCTTTTCAACAGTGCAGTCATGAAATATCTAGCTGCTCAGCTGCTAACCTCTTGGGTTCAGTGACATTGCATTAAAAAAATATGGGAAAACTGTGTTTTCTGTTACATTGTTACATTTGTGGAAGGGAAGGGATTATATCTCATTAAACTGTGCTGAGCTTGATACTGTGAAATACCACGTGATGGAAGTTTTATATTCCTTTGTCTTCTGGCTTCCTAGACGTTCTTTGTCTTAAGAAAATTGGGGCTGCTTTTGGGAGAAATATTACCTTTTCATTTTGCTAGTCTTTGTCATATTTTCAATGTATTTAACAAATATTTACTGAGGGCCAACTGTGTGCCAGACACTGTTCTAGGGGCTGAGGAGTTAAAAGGGAAAAATGAGAATGCTTTAGCAAAAGAAGGTTTGTTATTTGGTTTTTCTGAATGAAATCCCCTGTTTTGGAGGTAACCAGTAGAGAACGTAAAATAATTAACAGAAGTTGCCACGAGGGACTAATGATGAAGGTAGGAGGGATGGTTGCTTTTTGTCATGAGATCTTCTGTGTCTTTTTAAAAAAAAAAACATTTTATGTATTGTTTTGATATAAATTAAAACTAAGTAACTGACTCCTTAAAACAAAGAGCTTCAAATATCCTTACATGCTCAGAATGAGGATGGAAAAGACACTGACAAGAGGGATAAGGAAAAACAGAATGGAGAAGTTAAAGATATGACTCAAAATCTGTCAGTTTCATAGAGAAAATTACAGCACATAAAACCATGTTACAAACCAGAAAAGGACTGAGTTTTGAATTGGTGGAGCTGATTTGGCCAACAAAATTCATGCCAATAACCTTTCTTGTAATATTAGGAATCATGGCATCACTCTGTTGAATTTAATTGAACAAATATCTATTGAATCTCAGCTACATATCTGGCAATGCACTAGATGCTGAAATTCTATTAAACAAGAAAACCAAGCTCTGACTAAAGCTAGCCAGTCTATTATCAGACATGGAAAATAATACAGTTTTAATAAAGGAGGTGTTTTCTGCATAAAGCCTATAATCTGAATTGACTGGGCATCCATTAATTCAGGGCCTCATGGGCAATAGAAGCCAACTGTTTCCTCAAAGCAACAGGAGCATAACTAAGATTATGGACCTCATCCTTTTTCTAGTACATTCCATAAAAATTCACTGCTTGACCTAGGAGTCAGCCTAGGAGCAAAGGCAAAAAATTAGTGACATTGCCTTCTCACACATGGCCCACTATTAAACTGAGGGACACAGACAAAGCATGGAGACAAATAAGTGAAAGAAAGAGACTTTGAGTTTATAAATCATGTCCAAGAGAATCAGTTTTCAAGATTAAATTTGGAAAGCAGCCTGTTTCTAAACCCTGGTGGCTCAAGTTGTAAAGGGTTGTCAGAAACAGTTTAGTTCATCACGCTGTAATGTGCAAAACAGTCATGGCGCTCTCCTAGTGCATGTTTAAACAATAGAATTAAGCAATTAATCTTTAAGAGCCCTTCAAATGGCATACTTTTCTAAAAGAAATATCTTTAATTATATTTATGAAGCTGGGGTAAATTAAGAGGTGAAATGTTTTTGAGAACCTTCTAGTTTAATTTCATTTAATGTTTTGGCAATTCCATGGGTTGGCTATCGCCTCCCAATTAGGTACAGTCATCAACATGGAGCCATTTTCATCCTTCTAAAAATTAAATATTAATGCTTTTGTTCACTGGGCAATGATTCTTGCCGGAGTCTAGCTCCCACAAGGAGGTGTGTTGCCCGAAAGGATGAGACAGAGTTGGCGCATGGAGAGACAGGATGTGGAGTCAGTTGGAGGAGGTCTCTCGACAAAGTGCCGATGACATCTTTATTTATACCATTTTGCACAAGGATATGATTATTTTTTATTTGTTCTTTTGATTAATAAGCATAGGCAAGCTTTTTATTTCTATTTCTTTCTAATCTATACATGGTTAGCCAAGTGTTAGATAGGTGATTTTTTTTCTGTTCCTTGACCTAAACTTTTCCTAGCAACATGTACTTTATTGTGTCTCTTGTTTCTATGCAATGCAGTTTCTAAGTAAGGCATGTGACCGCAGAAACATACAGCATGTAGCAGTGACTATGGAGTCCATCAGCTCAGGGTGAAATACAGGTCACTCACTGCTACAGTTAGCTAGGATTCTTTCCTGCAAAGGTGTTCTATAGGCTTTAATACATTTGTAATTAATTTAAAACCATAAATTTATGTCTTCATCATATACCCCTTCATAGGGCACAGTAGGCAGCAAAATAAATTTCCTTATCTTATCCATATTTCTCTTTCCTCTGGGCAGATACCACAATTTCTCTAATATATAATATGCAGGTCCCCATGGCCCCATCACTGTAGGGACTAAACAATTTCTTACGTGGTGACCAATGCAAGGGTACTCATATCACAAAAACTGTTCTATTTTACTCACGAATCAGGAACTATAAACACTCATGTAAGATATGATTATTCATTTGATTTTTATACTTTATATGTGAGTCCCACATAGGTAGATGCAGATAAAGATAGAAAGCATGATTTAGTGCTGTAAGAAGGCAAGTGTAGATGATCAGGTTTGTGCCTATAGACTAGGTATCAATCCAGGTTAGACAAGGGCAACAAAACATCCACAGGTGCAGAAGATTTCTCTCAAAACTGGAGGGGTGAGGTTCTAAGCCTCACCTCTGTTGGCCCCCATTTTCTCACCTGATGGCCCCCTTGTGACTGTGCCTGTCTTAGGTTGTTCCTCGCTTGAGGGATCTTACCCGTCTCTGGCTAACCAGCCATCTTCTAGGGCCATACAGGGAGATGTAAAGCTGGTAAGTGAGAGAGAAGTAACATTCTTCAAAAAGGTTAGCTTTTTACTTTGCAGATTTATGCCCAGCACTTGTCTTGAGGTATCTTTACCACTTGGAAGAATTATGATACTTGGTAATTTCACATATGAGGCATGAATTCTAGTAGAGGGCTGTAATTAGGAAGGAAGAAGAAAAGCTAGAGAAGTAACAGATGGAAGAAAACATGAGAAGATTGATTAAGTGTCAGACAGGGTTATTCTATTCAGTAATCTCTCATAACTCTATTTCCTTAATTTTTCTTTATAACTCTTCATCACTAATCTCACTAGCATTGCAAACAAGGGGAGCATTCCCACTTAGGTGGAGATGGGGTAGTCAGTGTCTGACTAGCTACCTGCAGGTTTCGGTATTCCATACCAAGATCGCCATCTGGCCCCTGCGTGTTCTAGTCTTCAGGACCACGGTCCTGAAAAGCTTCTGGGAAGTTTATGTTCTCCTCCTTTCCGTGCTGCTTGTCAAAGGTTAGCTTAGTCTTTGGCAAAATTCAAGCAAAAGCAAAGCCAATAGTATAATGGAGAATAACAAAATCAAGGTGGGTAATATGGGGAGCCAGCTGCGAAGGCCCCTGCTTTGTGGGGGTCTTCCTCCAGCCTGAGCTTTGCTACACACACAAAGCAGAAGAAAAGTAGTCTGAGCACAAGCATACACACACACACACACACACACACACACACACACACAAATATTAAGAATGACAAAAGATGGAAGAAATTTCCACAAAGGGAGAGATTAGGTGCGTTTTACCTCCTTCATAATTACTTCTAAAGCTTGGTCCTTAGCAAAAGTAACAAGGTCCAAGAAGAAAAATTGTCTTAGCATCCCTTCTTCATTCTCAGCAAAGGGTGGTAACATTTCAGAACTGCCCAAGAGTGGTGATTGCTAAGGAATTGACTTCAGAGACGTCTGTATACTTACAGGACTTATTTTTTAAAGAGACATTGTGGTAGCCAGCCTCTGTGATAGCCTCCAGTGATTTCCACCCTTGACATTCATGCCTGTGTATTATCAATCCCCTCCCAAATAGGCCTGACCTGAATAAATAAAATGAGTTAGCAAAAATAAAGGAATATGACTTTCAAGGCTAGGTCATAAGAGACTTTACAACTTCTCTTTGCTTTCTCCTGGATTGATCTTTCTGAGGAAGGTCATCTGCCATGAGGAGATTCAAGCAGCATTGGGGATGAGTCCATGTGGTGGGAAACTGAGGCTTCCTGTTGAAAGCCAGTACTGACTTGTTAGCCAATGAGCTGCCTTGAAAGCAGATCTCCAGCCTTAGTCAAGCCTTCGGATGACTGTAGTTCTCACTGACATTTTAACTGCCCCATTATGAGTAATATCAGACCAAAACCACCCAACTTTGGGATTTCTGACCCACAGAAACTGTGAGATAATGTCTATTGTTAAACTACTATTTTGAGGAATGATTTGTTAAACAGCAAAAGATAACTAATATAGATGCCATGGTGTTGCCTAAGAGTAAGGTGAGTGGACCTACTATTTGTGTTTTAAGCAAGGGAATATTATTTAAGAGATATCCCTTAAACTATCCTTTAGATGTGATAGTTTTCTTTTCTAACCTTTGTAAAATTGCTTCCTGCCCTACTTTCCAGATTTTCCCCAGCTTTGGAATTACACCCAACCCTTCCATCTTCTCTCCAGAGTCAACAGTCTTTTGTTATAGACTGAATATTTGTGTCCTCCTAAAATTCATATGTTGAAACCCTAGCCACCAGTGTGTTAGCATTTGGAGGTGGGGTCTTTGGGAGGTAAACAGATTGAGATAAGGTCATAAAAGCCCTTAGAATGTGCTTAGTAGTCTATAAGAAGAAGAGACACCCAAGCTCGCTCTCTCCAGATGTATACAAAGAGATCATGTGATCACACAGCAAGATAGCAGCCATCTGCAAGCCAAGCAGCAAGTCTTCATCAGGAACTGAGTCTGTCAGTACCTTGACCTTGGACTGCCCAGCCTCCTGAACTGTGACAGATAAATGTCTGTGGCTTAAGCCATCTAGTTCATGGCATTTTTAAAACAGCCTCCTAAGCTGACTAAAACACCTTATCAGCAAGGTGTCAGTAATCAACCCCATCCCAAGTAAAAGAGTTGCATATTAAAATAAAAGCTGTGGTGTCAGTAGAATTAATGCATATAAAAATAAGGAGCCCAACAAACCAAATGCTGAGGATACAGGAAGAGGGACACTCAGATGTCTAAATTATCATCTTTGCAAAACATATCATTTCTTAAGTTGGTTTCTCATGCATTCATTTAGAGGAACATGAATTTCAGGCCATGCTTTTGAACACTTGCCTCTCTCCAAGACCCTATCTACTTTGTTCATAAGCTGTGAGTACTTTTAATATCAACTCTGAAAGACAGCTGTCTGTGCATGTTTACTAAATGTGTTATTGTACAAAAATCATTAAATGATGTTCACTACTGAAGAAATCCTGAAATAAATGTACAAAAAATCAGAGTAATAGATAGCCCCTTGAACCATTCCACAGAATTGAAAGAGAGTTCACTTCTTTTAAATTTCCGCTACTCCCATCTGACCCAGAATTTTCTTCTCTATTATAGTTTGGCAGGACGGTTGCATACAGATTGGAAAAGGCAAAACGGGAACACAAAACATTTACTCCAATTGCTGAAAATATTTCAAGAAGGTTTATAAATGTTTCTGGGAGGACAGTTACATAACCAATTATCTTAATAATCCTTAGGTGAGGTTAGGAGACATAAGGAGGATCAAGGTGAGATCTAGAGGGTGGAACTGAGAACTCAAGGGAAACTTAGTGGGTTTTTTTAAATTATTTTAATTTCTTTGGCTGAACGCCTTATGATGTAAGTTTGTACTAATGATATGTCCTTGAATCACACAATATCTTTGCTGCAACTCTGTACAGCACCATTTTAGAAAAATAAACACTGAATTGTAAATGTTTAATTAGGGATGATAGGAAATAGAAAATGTAAATGATACATTTACCTCGTGCTCAATATTCTGTATAAGAGATTTCCCACCATTTAGTTTGTCATTGAAATTTGCTTAAGAATATTAATGGGCTAAATGACAGCTGATGAAATTTTTCTGATTCTAAGAAGATCCTTCTACCTCACCAAAAAGATAACCACAAGACATAGTTCATTATAGAGCTTCTATTCTTTTGAGATAAAAGATGATTTTATCCCCTATTAAAATGCAAACAGCCATAAATTAACAACGAAAAGTGATTAATAGCTGTGTATTTCATATGCTGAACTTGATTCTTAATCTGTCGTTCTGAATAGTGAAATTATGGAAGAAATAATTATCAATTATAAGCATTCTCAGGAAATGATGTTATGGATACATTTCAATTAAGAGGAAATAAAACGGTTGCTGGTTAAAAAGATATAATACCAATGAGTTTTTCATATTAACAGAGGATGACAAAAGACCAAACAGGTGACCTCCTAACACTAATACTGTGATGAAGGTGTGAATGCATTAGACTTCTTCTAAGGGAAGGGAGCCAGAACTATCAAGTGAAGAGAATTTAGTTGTCCTTGGTTCATTCAACAGAAGTAACAATAACAAAAAAAGAAAAACAGCCGAAGTCTCAAAATGACAAAGGGTGAGAATCAGTTCAGTGTTCTGGAGGCTCTGTTTCAGTCTCGTTACTTGTGTTATGTTCCTGGATATAACACTCATATATATAACTCACACATATAAAGGCTCATTCCCCGACCCCATACTCTTTGACTTGGTCAAAGAAAGCAAATCCTTCACATCTCACATCAAATAGCTTTCTCCATGAACAACTGTCCCAAAGATCCTTGGATGATCTATGATGCCCAAGGCTTTATTATCAGTCAGGATGTTTCTTCTGAGCCCAGATCCATGTGTGGGCTCACTGTGTCCAGAAGAGATGTGCTAAGGGGAGTTCAGACTCAGCAAGGCCAAAAGTGAATTCATCATCTTTCCTCAAAAACTGCTTCTTCCACAAACCTAAAGCCTACCGTGCAATAAGTACATATCTTTCAACAATCACCCTAAACGTAAATAGTCTGAATGCACCAATCAAAAGACACAGAGTAATAGAATGGATAAAAAAAAAGCAAGACCCATCTGTATGCTGCTTACAAGAGACTCACCTCAAACCCAAAGACATGCTATATGTCACCTCAAACCCAAATGTCATTGCTATATACTTTCCTCTTAAAACTGCTCTTAGGAGCTGAGGTGCTCCTAAATAATCAATGGCTCAATGACCAAATCAAAATAGAGGTCCAGCAATATATGGAAACAAATGACAACAACACAAAGCCCCAACTTCTGTGGGACACAGTGAAAGCAGTTTTAAGAGGAAAGTATATAGCAATTGACAGATGAAAAGTCAAGGGATGGAAAAAAATATTTCATGCAAACAACAAGGAGAAAAAAGCAGGTGTTACAGTACTAGTATCAGACAAAATAGACTTCAAAACAAAGCAAGTAACAAGAGATAAAGAAGGACATTATGTAAATGATAAAGGGGTCGATCCAACAAGAGGATATAACCATTATAAATATATATGCACCCAACACAGGAGCACCAACATATGTGAAACAAATGCTAACAATTAATAGAAGGCAATGTATTTATTTTAGGAGACTTCAACACATGACTCACTCCAAAGGATAGATCCACCAGACAGAAATAAGTAAAGACACAGAGGCACTGAACAACACACTAGAACACATAACCTAATAGACAGCTATAGAACTACACCCAAAAGCAACAGGATACACATTCTTCTCAAGTGCACATGGAACTTCTCCAAAATAGACCACATACTAGGCCACAAAAAGAGCCTCAGTAAATTCAAAAAGATTGAATTTCTACCAATCAACTTCTCAGACCACAAAGGTATAAAACTAGAAATAAATTGTACAAAGAAAGCAAAAAGGCTCACAAACACATGGAGGCTTAATAACATGCTCCTAAATAATCAATGGCTCAACGACCAAATCAAAATAGAGGTCCAGCAATATATGGAAACAAATGACAACAACAACACGAAGCCCCAACTTCTGTGGGACACAGCGAGTGAAAGCAGTTTTAAGAGGAAAGTATATAGCAATCCAGGCATATTTAAAGAAGGAAGAACAGTCCCAAATGAATAGTCGAAAGACACAATTATCGAAATTGAAAAAAGAAGAACAAATGAGGCCTAAAGTCAGCAGAAGGAGGGACATAATAAAGATCAGAGAAGAAATAAATAAAATTGAGAAGAATAAAACAACAGAAAAAAATCAATGAAACCAAGAGCTGGTTCTTTCAGAAAATAAACAAAATGGATAAGCCCCTAGCCAGACTTTTTAAAAAGAAATAGAGAATCTACACACATTAACAGAATCAGAAATGAGAAAGGGAAAATCACGAAGGACCCAACAGAAATACAAAGAATTATTAGAGAATACTACAAAAAACTGTATGCTAACAAGCTGGACAACCTAGAAGAAATGGACAACTTCCTAGAAAAATACAACCTTCCAAGACTGCCCAAGGAAGAAACAGAAAATCTAAACAGACCAATTACCAGCAACAAAATTGAAGCAGCAATCAAAAAACTACCCAAGAGCAAAACTCCCGGGCCAGATGGATTTACCACTGAGTCTTATCAGACATACAGAGAAGACATAATACCCATTCTCCTTAAAGTTTTCCAAAAAAAAGAAGAGGGAATACTTCCAGACTCATCCTATGAAGCCAGCATCACCCTAATACCAAATCCAGGCAAAGGCCCCACCAAAAAATAAAATTACAGACCAATACCCCTGATGAACATAGATGCAAAAATACTCAACAAAATATTAGCAAACCAAATTCAAAAATACATCAAGAGGATCATACACCATGATCAAGTGGGGTTCATCTCAGGGATGCAAGGAAGGTACAACATTCAAAAATCCATCAACATCATCCACCACATCAACAAACAGAAGGACAAAAACCACATGATCATCTCCATAGATTATGAAAAAGCATTTGACAAAATTCAGCATCCATTCATGGTAAAAACTCTCAACAAAATGGTTATAGAGGGCAAGCACCTCAACTTAATAAAGGCCTTATATGAAAAACCCACAGGCAACATCATACTGAACAGCAAGAAACTGAAAGCATTTCCTCTAAGATTGGGAACAAGACAGGGATGCCCACCCTCCCCACTGTTACTCAACATAGTACTGGACGTCCTAGCCATGGCAATTAGACAAAACAAAGAAATACAAGGAATCCAGATCAGTAAAGGAGAAGTCAAACTGTCACTATTTGCAGATGACATGATATTGTACATAAAAAATCCCTAAAGACTCCACTCCAAAAATACTAGAACTGATATCGGAATACAGTAAAGTTGCAGGATAAAAAATTAATACACAGAAATCTGTGGCTTTCCTATACACTAACAATGTACTAATAGAAAGAGAAACCACGAAAACAATTCCATTCACAATAGCATCAAAAAGAATAAAATACCTAGGAATAGACCTAACCAAGGAAGTGAAAGACTTATACCCCGAAAACTACAAGACATTCTTAAGAGAAATTAAAGAGGACACTAACAAATGGAAATTCATCCCATGCTCTTGGCTAGGAAGAATTAATATTGTCAAAATGTCTATCCTGCCCAAAGCAATCTACAGATTTAATGCAATCCCTATCAAACTACCAACAGCATTCTTCAACAAACTGGAACAAATCGTTCTAAAATTCATATGGAAACACCAAAGACCCCAAATAGCCAAAGCAGTCCTGAGAAGGAAGAATAAAGTGGGGGGGATCTCGCTCCCCAACTTCAAGCTCTACAACAAAGCCACAGTAATCAAGACAATTTGGTACTGGCACAAGAACAGAGCCACAGACGAGTGGAACAGAATAGAGTCTCCAGACATTAATCCAAACATTTTTGGTCAATTAATATACGATAAAGGAGCCATGGACATACAATGGGGAAATGACAGCCTCTTCAACAGCTGGTGTTAGCAAAACTGGACAGCTACATGTAAGAGAATGAAACTGGATCATTGTCTAACCCAATACACAAAAGTAAGTTCAAAATGGATCAAAGACCTGAATGTAAGTCATGAAACCACAAAACTCTTAGAAAAAAACATAGGCAAAAATCTCATGGACATAAACATGAGTGACTTCTTCATGAACATATCTCCCCGGGCAAGGGAAACAAAAGCAAAAATGAACAAGTGGGACTATATCAAGCTGAAAAGCTTCTGTACAGCAAAGGACACCATCAACAGAACAAAAAGGCATCCTACAGTATGGGAGAATATATTCATAAATGACAGATCCAATTAAGGGTTGACATCCAAAATATATAAAGAGCTCACGCACCTCAACAAACAAAAAGCGAACAATCCAATTAAAAAATGGGCAGAGAAGCTGAACAGACAGTTCTCCAAAGAAGAAATTCAGATGGCCAACAGACACATGAAAAGATGCTCCACATCACTAATTATCAGAGAAATGCAAATTAAAACCACAATGAGATATCACCTCACACCAGTAAGGATCCCAACCATCCAAAAGACAAAGAACAAATGTTGGCGAGGTTGTGGAGAAAGGGCAACCCTCCTATGCTGCTGGTGGGAATGTAAATTAGTTCAACCATTGTGGAAAGCAGTATGGAGGTTTCTCAAAAAAGCTCAGTATGGAACCACCAAAGACCCCGAATAGCCAAAGCAATCCTGAGAAGGAAGAATAATGTGGAAGGGATCTTGCTTCCCAACTTCAATCTCTACTACAAAGTCACAGTAATCAAGACAATTTGGTACTGGCACAAGAACAGAGCCTCAGACCAGTGGAACAGAATAGAGTCTCCAGACATTAACCCAAAAATTTTTGGTCAATTAATATACGATAAAGGAGCCATGGACATACAATGGGGAAATGACAGCCTCTTCAACAGCTGGTGTTGGCAAAACTGGACAGCTACATGTAAGAGACATGTAGCTCCATGTGGGATGACCCAGGAATCCCACTTCTAGGATTTTACCCTAAGAATGCAGCAGCCCAATTTGAAAAAGACAGATGCACCCCTATGTTTATCAAAGCACTATTTACAATAGCCAAGAAATGGAAGCAACCTAAGTGTTCATCAGTAGATGAATGGATAAAGAAGATGTGGTACATTTACACACTGGAATATTATTCAGCCATAAGAAGAAAACAAATCCTACCATTTGCAACAACATGGATGGAGCTAGAGGGTATTATGCTCAGTGAAATAAGCCAGGCAGAGAAAGACAAGTACCAAATGATTTCACTCATCTGTGGAGTATAAGAACAAAGGAAAACTGAAGGAACAAAACAGCAGCAGAATCACAGAACCTAAGAATGAACTAACAGTTACCAAAGGGAAAGGGACTGGGGAGGATGGGTGGGAAGGGAGGGAGAAGGAGGGGGAAGAAGAAAGGGGGCCTTACAATTAGCATGTATAATGTGGGAGGAGGCACAGGGAGGGCTGTTCAACACAGAGAAGACAGGTAGTGATTTTACAGTATCTTACTATGCTCATGGACAGTGACTAATGGGGTATGGGGAGGGGACTTGATGAAGGGAGGAGTCTATTAAACATAATGTTCCTCATGTAATTGTAGATTAATGATACCAAAATAAAAAAACAACGTGAAACTTTCCTCCAAAAAAAAAGACCCTATAAAAAAATTCTTTGAATAAAAAAAAAAAAACTGCTTCTTACCCAGAGTTGCCCTGTCCCAGAGAACGAGACAACCATCCAACTGATGTACAAGGAGGAACCAAAGGAGACAACTTTGAATGGATTGTTTCACTCTTCAGAAACGTGTCTCTCTTCAATTATTTTTGGTTGTATATCTTACATCTTTCTATGCTGTCCTCTTCTTTCTGTTTCCAAAACTTTCACCATCCTTGGTGCAAGCCGGTATCATCTCTTGTTGAGCTACACTAGCCTGATAATCTCTCTACTCTGGTTTACGCTCCCAAATATCCATTCACCATTGCAAGTGTACAAGGATATCTTTGAAATGAAGATCTTATCATCTCCACCCACAAAAATTCTCACAAAGTCTTTTCATTGCTATGTATATAATAGGGAAAGTTCTTTAAATGGCTGAAAGGCCTTGTTTGTCTCACCCCTACCTTCCTCCTTAATCTCATTTTCTGCTTGGGCCCTGGATTGCCATGATTCCTCACATCAAGTCTTACAGACCTGGCCTGTCTTCCCTTTGTCAGCGATGTTTTCCTCTCAGCCACTCTGCTTAGGCAATTCCGATTCACCCTACAGATCTCAAATCAAATAGTTTTTTTAAGGAAAGTCTGTTCTTACTCAGATTAGATGATTCTGTCATCCATTACCCTGTTTGTTTGTTTTTTCAATCATTGTATTTATCGTACTTCTGTTTTATACTTCTGTAGGATTATTGGCTTAGTATCTGCTTACCCTTTTCTCATGCTACTGGCTCATGAGGGCAGGGGTCACACCTACTTTAGGATCCTATTCCTGGCACATAGCTGGTTGAATGAATGAGGGAATAAATGAAAAATTGAAGCAAAACAAAAAGTGGTAGCCTATGGAAAAAGCAAATCCTAAGTATTTCATAACGTGAAGACTTAATTCTGCCAGACTGTCTGTTACTGTCCGGAATTTTAATGTAGACAAAGTCTAGACTAGTTGGGGAAATAACATAAACTGAGGGAGAAGGAGTTAAAAGGAGAAGAAATATGAGCAAGATAGTTTGGAACAGTTTTAGGAATTGTGTCAGTTTCCCAATAATTCAAAATGATAGCCAAATTCAATTTTTATAATTGAATATTATTAAGTAAAAGGTTCATCCTGCATGGAAGGTCAGTTTAAGGGCTATTTGATTACTTTGAATTGGACATCCATCCACCTAAATGGCATTTGTATATAAGGTTTTGTTTATTACTTCCCTCAACTATCATTTTTCATTCAGGGAAGACATTCATTTTCTCTTCATTTTAACATTTACTATAATTTACATAATATGATGTTTCTTCCATTTAAAACTACATTGGAACGAACACAGATGTGCCATTAATTCAGGTTATGAGTCATTGCACTCTCTGACCTGATCTAATTCTTAACATTTTCAGAGAATTTTAAGTAATATTTTTTATCCTCTTTGCTATTTTTCTTGAAAGGGAGTTTTAGAGTATTAATAAAATAACTGAATTTGACCATCAAAAATGTAATTATTAATAACCAAAATAAATTTTTATTTTATATATATGAAACTTGATTTTATAATAGATTTTGTTTCTGAACCCATTTTTAAAGGAAGAACTCGGTGTTTATGTGACATCATTAGGAGGAGGTGCCTCATCTAAGTAACGCGTAGGTAGTATATAGATTTATTGCAAATGTTAAAGAGAAGGGATGATATATGCATATAAATCCCTCATATTCAAATAGAATAGGCCACTGGATGTTAGTGTTTCACTTCATTAGAGAGGAGACATTTAAAAATCAATCTTAGGGCACACAGTCAGGTAACAGATGTGACCTCATTCTTCTCCTTCATTTCTACTTTGGACAATCTAAGAGAAGAATGCATGTTAAAAAAAACTGTTTTTTAGTTCTAGGAATATGACTATACTTCTGTTGTGTATTGTTTTGTTTTTACAAATCTCTATCAAGTATTATTTAGTTGAGCATATGTCTAAAATTTACTTTTTTTTCATTGTTATTATTGAAGTTATATTCGGTATAAGATTTAGACTACAGCAGACAATTATAGAAGGACTTGACAGCTGTTGAGAAGTTTTCAAATTTGGCTGGATTCCTGCATTATAAATCCATAGAGTCCTTTTTTTTTTTTTTCCTTTTTCTTCCTTGATAATTTGAGTGGATTTCTGCCCTTTCCCACAAGAAATTCCACATAAGAGATACCTGCAGCAACTGAAAAATTAGGAAAATTTATTTTGGAATAAAAATTCATTTGTGTGTTTATTGTCAGTCTCCACTTCTTGGTGAAGGGGTGTTCAAAATTTATGTTTCATTAAATAAAAGTATTTCCTCTCTTTCTATGTACATCTGCTATGGAAAGAATTGTGTTCCCCAAAATTCACATGTTGAAGCCCTAAACTCCAGGGTAACTATTTGGAGATAGGGTCTATAAGGCAATCAGTAAGGTTAAATGAGGCCCTAAGACTGGGCCTTGATCACTCTCTCTCTGACCTGCGAGGACACAGCAAGAAGGCAGCCATTGGAAAGCTAGAAAGACCACGCTCATCAGAAACCCACCCAGCTGGACCTTGATCTGAGAATTCTAGCCTCCAGAACTGTGAAGAAATTAATTTCTGCTACCTAAACCATACAGCCTATGGTGTTTTGTTATGGCAGCCCAAGCAGACAAAAACAACACCCCGTATCAGGATCTTCTGAATTCCACTCTGCTCTGAAAATCTCCAGGTGTATACATGTGGCATTTTAGTCCATGTCAAGGTTCATGACTGTTTTCAGTGAAAAAGGAAAAAATAGAAAAAAAAAAAGTAACCTTTCTTAAAATAAAATCATGTGGCCCTTTTCTAGACTAAGAAAAAAAAAAGAAAAAACTAAAATAACAAAATTCAGAAATGAATTAGAGGACATTACAACTGATGTCGCAGATATTAAAAAATAGTTAAGACTAATATGAACAATTATACACCAACAAATTGGATAACCTAGAAAAAATGGACAAATTTCTAGAAACATATAAACTTCCAAGATTGAATCATGAAAAAATAAAGTCTGAACATATTATAACTAATAGGAGATGGAATCAATAATCAGAATCCACTCAACAAAGAAAATCCAAGCAACAGATGACTTCATTGGAGAATTCTACTAAAAATTTAAAGGAGAATTAACATCAATCCTTGTCAAACTCTTCCAAAAAAAATTGTTGAGAAGGGAACACATCCATGAGGCCATAATTACCGTGATGCTAAAGTCAGACAAAGACTGTAAGAAAACTACATACCAATGTCTGTGATGAATATTTATGCAAAGATCCTCTCAACAACAACAACAAAACATAGCAAACCAAATTCAACACAACATTAAAGGGATTATACATCATGACTAAGTGGAATTAATTCCTGGGATGGAAGGATGTTTCAACACACAAAAATCACTGTAATACACCACATTAAAAGACAGAAAACAATCATCTCAATTAATGCAGAAAAGGCATTTGACAAAATTCAACACAATAAAAAAGGAAATCCTGTCACATGCTACAAGATGGATGAACCTTAAGGACATGATACTAGATGAAATAAGCCAGCCACGAAAAGGTAAATACTTCATGATTCTACTTATATGAGCGATCTAAAACAGACAAACCATTATAAGCACAAGTAGAATGGTGGTTGCCAGGTGCTAGGGATACAGGGGAAAACAGGATTTGTTCAATGGATATAGAGTTTCAGTTTTGCAAGATGAAAAAGTTCTAGAGATCTGTTGCATAATAATGTACACATCTTTAACACTACTATACTGTACTTTTAAACATGGTTAAGATGGTAAATTTTACATTATATATTCTAACCCCAGTATAAAAATGTAAAAATATATTTTAACCCCAGTATGAAAATGCAAATAGTAAAAATAAAAGCATGGGAGCACGATGATATATTGATATAATTACTTCTTTAGAAGTGAATTTATATGATGCAGCTTAAAACTGCATGTGAACTGGCTTCCTGCAAAGGAGTCAGTGACACAGGAATGCTAATTTTTCTGAGCAGCCATCATAGAGATTTATTTCATCCATTTACCAATAGATGCAATCGTAAAAATAAAACACCAAGCATCAAATATTGGATTTTTTTGTTCAAAATGTCCAATAAAAATATTTTCTAGCAACTTTAGATAGGCAAAGCTAGAATTTAGGTCAGGGCTAGAGATCACCCATATAGAGAGGTGAAAGGAAAGCTAAGGGAGTAAGGGATATAAATAGACAAGGGCTAAGGAACCAGACTTGGGAGACATTCAAAACATGTGCCTCTAATAAACCAAGAGCTAGAGCTAGAGAAGAAAAGTTTAAAAGGTCATAGAGGGTATTCAGTCACAGACTTTCAGCTTTAGCTGAAAGATCATGAGTATATTCCAGGTAGCACCAAAGAAGACATAAAACAAGTGGTTCTGGTCTCTTGTTCCTATCTTATTATAGTCTAAAATAGTAGTGAATTCTCTTAGGACATCTTTTCTTCTGGATTTTATAAAAGATCATTGATGTTTCATATATAATACCCTAGGGGGGAAAAAAAAACCCTGAATCCAATTCTAAAGCACAGCTTGATGCAAGTGTTGGGGAATTTTTTTTAAAAAAAAAAACAATTAAACAAAACTGATTACTAAAAATCACACAAGACCTGAAACAAAAAAAGGGAAATGTATTTGGACCATTGACGAGACATCTATGCTTTAGAAAAATTGAATTAAGAGCCTATTTCCATCTAATTGTTGTATAGTCAATTTGCCAATGGTGACAATTTGCATGTTCAACTGAAAAGAAAATATCATAGAATATCTGAATGCAAATGAACATTTTTGGTTGTTTCTTTAAATGGGCAGGTAAAACAGTAATATAAAACCAAACACTGAGCACAGAGGAAAGATCTATCAGCATTCAATTTAATGCTTAGCCATGAATTATTTAGTTTCCCCTAATATGTATATACATACACAAATACTTTGCAAAAAGAATACAAAATGTGACATATGTGGGAAAGAATGAAACCTTATATGGTTATAGCTATAAGCTGTATGACCATTTTTGACTGAAGTTTAATTTTATCCAAAATTTTCCCATTCTCAATTGCTGAGTGAAGATATAACTATTTGGATATGTCCATAATTAAAGCATTAGTGGTAAATTAAAATGCCAAAAAATGGAAACAAAAAATGGACCTGGAATAGGGGTAAGAGGCTTACCCAACGTGACTGGGGCAGGCTTTGGAGTGGAGCATCACTAAAAATGTAATTTAGAGTCAGGTTACAAAGTTCTGTTACTCTGTCTCAGCAAGATCTCTGATCAGGTTGTCCACTCTAGTTAGAAGATAAAATAACTCTGCTAAGTGGGAACCCAAAGAGGGAAAATATTTTTATTGAGATAAGGAGACGAAAGGATAAAATGGATAAAATTAACAGAGGAACTGGGATTGAAGGGTATGTATTTAGCTTCTGCTCTGTTGCAGAAATTCACACTCCACCTCTTAGGCCTCAGTTTTTATATATGACAGATAAAATCTGTGATTGACCACGTAGAGTCTTTCTACTTATAAAAGTTCCAAGAATGAGATGTGATGAAACAGCTGCTATTTCACTCAGTATTTAGGAGTCATATATACATTCTTCGAGGACTCAAAAATGGGAATTCTAGTCCTGAACTACCTTTTCTTAGAGATCCTAATTTAATCATGTAATATGGTAATATGTATGCATGAATAAACATTATTTGCATACGCATAAGCCAGTATATACTTGTTAAGTATATTGTGAATATTGGACATGTCAATAAGAAGAATATTTGGGACATTCACTACTAAAGAGAGTCCTTGGGATTTTACTCTGACCATAATATGATAGCATGTATATCAAGTATGATGGTTAATATAAGGAAATTTTTATTAAGTCTCAATCTTCACTCAGTAAAGTGTGAAACTACACACATGTGAGAAGGTCCAGTGTAACAGTAATTCTTCTATTTGTAATTTAATGACAGATGATAAATTTTAAAAATTAGATTTATAAATGGTAATGACAAAAGATAAATTAAAAAAATAATTAGACTTATAAATGGCAAACAGGACCCAAACAGTTCACCTTCTCTGCTTCAAACACTAGCTCAAGTTTGCTGTTTAGTATTTGTTATGCATAAAAGTACAGCAAATTTCCACTGCAGCTTATATTGTGTCAGATCCTATGATTTAAGGTAATGGATGAACTCTTAAGACAGTGCAGTGACCTGGCTCACTTCTATGAAAACCAGTTACTTCTTTGGGAAATTTTACTTATTTTCAATAGCTGAGTAATTGAAACCATCAATATAAAATGAAGCTTGTATTTTAGAGGTTAGTTTAGAAATGATTTCAAGGTTGGCTGTTGATGATAGCCATCCCAAGGGAGCCATGTGTCAGTCAAAAATATGTAAAAAGTTACATCTTGAAATGCTGGGTTCCAGTTTGTATGTAGACTTGTCACAATATGCTGCCGAATATCTATTTAACTTAAATCTAGGTTATGTTCCTATTATTTACATAAGTAATTCTGTCTCGTATGCCCAGTGCTATGTGTCTCCTTTGTCTGGTTAGAGTTTTTGTCTTACCATTCTTTGTTATATCATTATATATCATTATATTTGAAGCACTTCACCCAACACCTAGCAACAGCATAAGCTCTGAGAGAAAAAAAATCTCAAAATTGTACTTAGGATGATCAAATGTGAGGGTATGGATTTGTCTTCTAAATCTTGAATTCTTAAAAGAATTGCTAAGTTATTTAATGCTTCAGTAAGAAACACAAGGAAACCATCTCCCAAAGATGAAAAGCCATTTTTATAAGTGGTCATGATGGAAGATAAATTAAAAGAATACTTAGATTCATAAATGGTAAACAAACCCAAATGTACTTGACCATCTCTGCTTCAAACACTAGCTCGAGTTTGCTGTTTAGTATTTCTTTTGCAACCCTTAAGAATTTCTACATACTGCCTAAGAAAACATTTGCTATGGCAAACTATTCTTCAACTTTAAAAGCGATTATGTATAGGGGAACAGCATACATGCACTGACATACAGCCATGGAATTATTAAGAGTGTACACGCAGAGCCCCTTATACAGCAGAAGTTCTGAGGCTCTTCAAGGCTCTGTGATGGCAGCTGGTGACGCTGATTCTGGCTCTCTGCCCCTGCTAGCTTTCTACCCCGAGGACAGGGCTAAGTGAAAGGTTGAGGAGATAAACAAGTAGATTTAAAACTAAGGAAACACAGAATATTTAGTCAGGCTTTAAAAAAGAGCAGTGCTTAATAGAACAGACTGCCAAATCAGAGACCATACTCGTGACTGGGCTCCGACTCTTACTCCATTGGTGATGGGTGATGTAAAGGGATTTATTTATATTCTATGAAATTTAATTAGTTTATCAGGAATATAAAATACATATTGCCTCTCCTATCAGAGTAGTATTAGGTATGATAATATATATATAATATATATGATAACATATGACGTTAGATTTGTTTACTCTGTGCATTTTTTTTTTTTGAGATACGAGGAAGATGGGGACATTGACATTTACTAATTCCAGAGAGAATTTTCTCTCGCGGCCATGCTTTCACAGCAAGCCTTTCATCATTTGAATTCTTATCTTCACGACTGTGGAAAGTGAAATAAAATGGAGTCATTTATGTCAAGGGGCTTTAAAATGCATCTAGGAGGCATTTAAGGCAATGTGCCTTATGCACGTCCTCACTGAGGGAGACCATGAACTTTTGAACTGAGCCAAATCACAAAAATTCCAAGGATTTTACAAGAACACCTACCATTTGTTACAGTCACAGACTTTTGCTTAGAAACAGCCTTAGCAACTAGTTATGTTTGGCCAAGATCAGCTTTCTAATGCAAACACCAATCAAACTTCTTTGTAAACAACAAATACAAGCATTCCCTTTTTGTCTTAAAAAAAAAAAGCACCTGATTTTTGCTCCCTAGCAGAATACTACTCAAGTGGCTACCTAAATCTATGTACCCTGAATTATAATTCTTTGATCCCAAATAAATATTTTTAAGTATTGCCTCCTGACAATTTTAAGTTGACACTATGTATACACCAGAGTATAGAAAACTGTAAGACCTCCCTGCCCTAGATTTGGTCCTCTTCAATATATACATCAGAGAATGAATGAAAATCCAGAATGCCGACCTACCAGATATATGGATCAGATATCAATATCAAATGCACTGGCTGGCAGAATCAACAGGCCAGACAAATGGACACCAAAAAAAAGGTTGAAGTCTAGTAGGAATTGAGTTGAATATCCCACATTTGGTTTCCCTTCCAAAAAGTAAACTACAGCTCTCCAAGATAGGGGAGATGAATTCATGGGAAAATATCAGGGTATGTGAATTGATCATAAGCTCTCTGTACGGAGTCACACGACCGTCACTGCCTGGGTGGGGCCTGGCACTCTTGCCTCATCTGAGAACTGCTGCTCTTGTTTCTGTGTTGGGTGTCATTTGACCTGCCATCTGGACACACTCCTACTTCTATTTTATAGATTAGGATGAGTGACTCTTCTAAGTATATGAGAGACTGCTTTAGATACTTCTTCCTTTCCTAAAACAGCACTAAGCTGGAGGACCAGGAATTGGGGAAATTCAAAGCTATCTGTGTTTGTATTCGTGTTTATATTTACATATACATATACATACAGATTCGGCTTCTGTCATTTGCTAGCTTTGTGTCTTAGGCAAGTTATGTAGCTTCTCTGAGTGCTGCTCTTCTCTGTAAAGTGGAATGATAACACCTCGCCCACAGTATTTTTGTGAGTAGTATAATGATGTCTTTCAAGTTCTTAGTAGGCACTTTATAATGCTTAACTCCCTCCATTTTCCTTCACAGAAGGCAGCTGCTGAGATTATAAAATAATTTGCTCTCAATTCCACTTCCTCCAGGGATTTTTAATGTTTTATTCAATGTCATATTTCCAAAGAGAAGAGATGTGCATCATCCCTACCAAGAGAGGAAATACCTAGGGTTAAGCCACCTTGAAATCCGGAGTCTCACTGTGAACCTATGCAGAAACGTTATATACCAGTGCCCAGAGAAGAGGACTGAGATAATGGAAGACGGGGTCACGAGATATAAACAGTGGCTGAAGAACCAAAGGCTAGCCAGATTGGACAAATGAAAATGCGAGATGGAGATGGGCATAAAGGCTATCTTCAAATAGTCGAAGGGCCGTCTTACAGAAGAGTGAGTCTAATGCTGCAAAGCCAGAAGTAGGCGCTAAGAGAAAGGGTTACCAGGGGGCTGCTTGGGGTTTACTATAAACAGGAATTGTCTACAATAAATACGAATGCAGAGCTGACAACACTGAGGAATTAAATGACAAGTCATCAGATATCCTGCAGAGATGTCTCTGCATTGAGCTGGAGGTGACAGTATTCATTTCTTATCTACCATATGTGAATATGAGGATATGAAAATAATGCATTTCCAATTGTAAGACTGTGTGTGTCTATTAGTCTATGATAAATGACAAAGAGATTCTTCAGACTTGTAAAAAAAGTAACTGAAGGTAATCATGGAATCCCTTCGGAAAACTTGAAATACATACTATTAGTGATGGCGGATGCCACAGTACCCTACCTCTGTATAGCAGGGTGCCAGCCCCTCTCACAGTGTCTCCGACTTATATCCAGGAGTGACCAACAGCGTGTCTCACTGATATCCAGACCTGTCAGCAGCAGCGCCTGCCAGGTGTCAGTCCTGTTCTGACTCTCCTGATTTGTTTCCCTGTATACACATGTACTGAGAAACCAGAGCAGCCTCACAGCAGTCACTGCCCAGACGGGATGCTGAACAGACATGAACACTACACCTGGAGGGTCCTGATGCTGGCTTCCACACAGAAACAAGACCAGCTTCCACATCTCTAGGCCACGCTGCCTCTTGGGTCCTGAAGTAGCTCTGCCCATGCCAGGAATGTCTCACAGTCCCAATTTAATGACATCAGCCTCTCCCTCTGTCTCTCTATCACCATCCTGTCTGTTCAAAACCAATTCAAGGGACCAGTTCAAAATGGGCTCCCCCTCCATCCTTCTCTGTCCTTCTCTTCTTCCTTTTAATGCCCTGCTCCTGCACACCCAACCCCAGACCCATTCTGTCTCTAGTGCTCAGTCACTAAACAAAAACATCTGCACACTACCAAATGTATTTGGTTGGATGAGGGTTTATGCTGGGAATGGAAGGAGGCAGTATGTTGGTAGTAATATTTAGAAAGTGTGAGATTATTATTTATTATAGCCACAGATAGCCCAAATGCTCTGGTCCATATTTCTTCTTTAAGGGAAGGCAGATCGTAAACCCTTTTAAGATAACTTCAAATGCACCAACATTGTAATTCCACGAAGGGTTTTCTTTCATGAGCTATTGAGACAGGCCATTAAATTTGCATGTCTAGAGGAATTTTTCAGTAATTGCTTTCCTTAAACACAATTAGGATGGTAGGTCCATGTAACTGCCAGAAAAAGGAGGACAAAATAAATGATCCAACTTTGTTTCAATGTGTGTATTAAAGAGGAATAAAGAAGTCTCTTTCAACAACTATACCACTATTTTAATCTGACTTTATAATGTGAAAGAAAGAATTGCTTTGACTCTTTTTTAAAGTCCTTATCTGCTCGGTCTCCAGGTGTGGGAGTATTCTGGTCCTAAACAGAGACTTATTTAAGAATCGCTTTAGGGGAAGAGCTGGATATAATATAGCTAATATTCCTGTAACAAAGGATTATACCCCAGAAGTAGGAATTACATATTTTCTAAACTAGGAATTACATGTTTTCTAATGTCAGCTCTGTGTCTAATAGTATTGTAATTTTGGAAAATTTATTTTACCTTTCTGGGCCTCAATTTGGTATTCTATAAAATGTATTAGATGTCTAACATTCTCTCTAGTTATAAAAAAAAGTCTATTATTCTAGGCTACAAAGGGTTTTGGGGGGGCCTATATGCAGAAACATTGTTATTTCTATGTTTCTTTTGCAGAGAAGGAAGGAGTCTTCTTTTTATCTTTTATTTCCTACTCCCATGAAGTTTAAACTCAGTAAAACATTTATTATGTTGACCAATGTTTTCAGTGTCTAGAATATTGCTTTGATAACTACATGATAAAATTAATTCTTTTGCCATAATTTTTAAAGCCCCTTATTTCTACCCAGTTTATCAGAGTAGGTTTGCAGTGGCTATTCCAAAAACAAGATTTCTAAGATCACTTGGCAGAGAGGACTTCCGTTTTAAGTAACAGAGATTCTACTTAAATATTCCCCAGGCTGTATGAACTTTGCACTAACCTTAACTACTATCTCCCAATATCTCTACCCATGAATAATGACTAAATTTCCTGTCTTACAGCCTTGCTTTGAGGACCAACTGAAATACATATTGAGTCAACCTTTAAATAATGTTTACTTTTTAAATAATGTTATTTATCAAGCAAATAGTGTCCTACTCAAATCCCCAAATCTTTAAATAGTGTTTACTTAATGGAAGCATTATTTGAAATGCTTATAAACATCAGCTCATTTAATTTTCAAAACAACCTGTTGTGTTAGGGTTATTAGTATCCACATTTTATAAATGAGAAAACTGAGGCCCATACTTTCACAGCTCATAAGTGGATGAGGTAGGATTTTAACACAGTGAGTCTGGATCTGAAATCCCATCCTGTAAACCCGATATGATGCTGTTTCTCACTTTGAAAACTCCAACATGTTGTATAAATGTTGGGCATCATTATTAGTATTATTACTACTGCTGTTACTTTTATTATTATCATCATTTTTGTCTTATTTGTTCTTCTCAAACTGAGAGAGTCATACCGACTCTTGTTTACAATGATTTGCTCCTGGGATATACTCTGGACCTTAGCATAAGCCATAGACAATTTTATTAGAAGATTTGAGAAAAAAATAAATAATTACACTGGTAAATTACTTTGTATTAAAATAATTGCAAATTTGCTTTTAGAAAGTAAAGCAAAATTCACAACATTTTTATGACAAAGCATGAAATTTCAAATAATTTTCAAGTATAAAGCAGAGAGCTAATTAGGGGCACATGTTGATGGATAAGGGTGAGAGGTCCATGGATTAAACATAGTCAACACCTCATTAAGGACTCAAACAATGCACATTGTGTTAATAATAAATCTCTGCATTACATCTGGGACTTCTTATGTGGTAAGTGAACGACAGTGTTATGATTCTCATAAATTTTTCCATTTCACATTACTTTATCTCCCCCTATATCTTGAATTGCTAAAGAGGGTCTCTAAATATTGCATCAAGACCACCAGGACCAAGATACCCATGTCACAGCTGATGGATGGACTCAGATGTGTCTTCACTGGGAACTGTCCTCAGCAGGCTGCAGGGAACTGCCTCACATGAGGTTATGTCCCCTTCAGGGGATACCTGTGGCCAAGGACTGGCTGCTGTGGAAATACCAAGGCTGAGCCCCTATGGCTCAGTTTCAGAAAGCCCTGAAGAGCCATTCGGCTCAACAGCTCCCAGTAGAGGCCATTGGTAACCCCATAGTGGATTACTTCTCACCCTGGCCTGGTCTGTCTTCCCCACCTCCTTAAAAATCTATCTCCAGAGCATATTCCCCCCAAAAAGCATCTGCATGCAACTCCCATCTCAGAGACTATGTCCAGAAAACACAGTCTGGACAATGCTTTTTGGATTGCTCAGCTCTTGTCACCACAGGAGACTTAACAGATTAGTTGACCATGGTTTTAAAAAGCCCCAGAGTGTTGAAGAGCAGAGTTAAATGAAATAAAATCATCAAGTTTTCAAGCATCAGGATGGGTGATACAAAGTGCTGGGGAAAACAGATGTCAATAGCAAAGTCAGGACCACGTCAGGATTAGGAACTAAGAACACAGGAGGAAGTCACATATGGCTACTCAAGAGGGCAGGCCGGTGCAACTGAACTCAAGTGGGCAGTCTTACGGTACAGGAATTCTTCTCAAAGTGTAGGGACAGCCTTACTTTAAAGGTACAATTCAGAGATGGACCATCCTGAAGCTAATAATCAATAACCAGTATATACAAATGGATTCGACAACAAGTGATATTGTTGTATTAGTGATATATGTTATAATTAAATGCATTTTTTCTATTTACAGATAGATTTTTCTATAGCTATATCCTAATTCTAAATGCAACCAAAAGTTTAGCATGATTTCACATCCCCTCATCTACTCCCTATGCTGCTATCATGTGAGGATTAAAAGTTCCAAATTGTTTTCAATTTTACAAGCTATGTTCTAATAATTATTTGTTTTAACTGTGTTCTGCCTGTCCCATTTATCCTCAATAATGTAATTCTGTCTGCATATCTTGGCTGTTGAAAATTATCAACCCAGCAGGTGGTGTTGAACTTCATTAATATGGCCACTAAAAGAAATTGAACTTATGGGGCATTTCCAATGATTTTGTTAGTAGAAAGTCTACTTATGTAAACTCTTGTTTGCATAGTAACATGCACTTAACACTCTGGAGTATATTAAATTTATGTATAAACAAACTGTATTCTGAGTTCTGGATCAGAATACCTACTTCAGAAAACTACTCACAGCATAGCTTAGAAGCAAATGTCCAAGCTAGCTGCTGCCCTAAAAGAATTATAACATGGATTCCACAGAATCAGGAAAGTACACTTACATTACTTTAAAAAAATTTGTTTCAATTGTGGTAAGATATATACTACATAACATTTGCCCTTTTAACCATTTTTAAGTATATAATTCAGTGTAGCATTAGCTATATCCATAATGTGTAACCATCACCCCATCTATTTACAAAACTTTTTCATCATCCTTAACAGAAATTCTAATTATTAAGCAATCTTTTCCCATTCCTCTCTTCCCCAGTCCCTGGTACCTCTTTCCTGCTGTCTCTATGAATTGACCTATTCTCCATATTTCATATAAGTGCAAGCAGACATTGGTCCTTTTGTATCTGGCTTATTTCATTTAGTATAATGTTTTCAAGATTCACCCAAGTTGTGGCATGTTTCAGAATCATCGTTCCTTTTTATGGCTGAATAATATTACATTGCATGCATATCCCATGTCTTATTTATCCATCCATCTGTTAATGGACACTTGGATTGTTCCCACTCCTTGGCTATTATGAGTAATGGTAATGCATCTATGAACACACATAGACATGTATATTTTGAGTCTCAGTTTTCAATTCATTTGTGTATATATCTAGGATTGGAACCACTGGGTCATATGGTAATTCAATACTTAGCTTTTTGAGGAATAAAATTTGTATTGGTGGGTTGATGTTTCCAATCATAGAACCTTATAGAATTCTTAAAAATACTCAGAATATGCAGTAGATGACCATATGGAAGGATGTGAGAGGAGTAATTCAAGTATTAGGTGAGGATTTAACCAGATGGTTCTTGAAATGTTTACTAGCCTGAATATCTGTAATAATACACTATTATATTTAACAATTTATTCATTTCATCTATCAATAAAATACATCAAGTGTAAGTAAAGAAATCGTGCAAGTGCCTTAATCTAAAGAATGTGAAAGTCAGGAGCCAGTTGATGAAATGCTTCCGATACCATCAGAGCGTAAAGAAGATGCTCTATGCCTCAAGAAGTAAATCCACAAATAAAGCAAAGAAATTAAAAGTGTGCACATGAAAAACCTGGATAATCCAGTAATATTGGCCAATAAGGTAAAATAGTCACAACAGTCGTTACTGGAAGAAAAGTTTTAAAGGAGACAAATACTTCTATTAGAATTTGAAAATTGGGTTTGAAGTACCTCTAGAAGACGTGGTCACATACTGAGTTTACATGGTAGGCAACAATGCATCCACCCGAAGAACTGAAGTAGAGTACACAAGTATAGAACAAGACTTAACAAGATGAGATGTGTAGGAACTCCACTCTAGACCCAACTCCGGAGGAGGTCACCTCACTGAAGCCTCCACCCTGTGTCGTAGCATCTTAGAGTCTCTTGGAAACTGCTCTAAATAAGGGTAGGTGACTACTTAGAGGAATATTGAGAAAAGTTTCAAGTAAAGAATAAAAATTCAACCAGGTGATCCTTGAAATATTTTATAAACAAGAGGTTCTATGATGCTATGCCATTATGTTCAAGTATAAATTTGCTTCATTTATCAATACAGTGTATCAAGATTAAGAAAAAAACATTCATTATGGTGCCATACACCAACCACCAGTGAGCTTTGCCTCAGGAATTTAGGATCTGTGCCTTTTGGGAAATTTCAGATATTCCCCAGATGAACCCCTAACTGTAAGTCATCACTGAAGTCAGAGCTTAGAATACCTGTCTTTTCAGCACTAAAAAAAAGAGAAAAGAAAACCAAAACATTGGATTTAACACAGATCCCAGATCAAAAATGTCTCTTAAATATAACATCAGCAAAGAGTAAAATCCCAACATAGATTAAGTAGCTTGTATTATAGATGTATTATTGTGCCTATACATTGATGTTCACTATGTATAAAATGTCTTTTTCTGAAGAGTGAACTCCTTTGTATTCATTACTTCTGTGATAGTTAAAGCATCTCTTAAGATAGATACCAGTAAAATCATACTATCTAGGACTTTGAAAGTAGAAAGACTTTTGAAGATCCCCGGTCCAAATTTTACCATCAAGGATAATGAAGCTCAGAAAGGCCAAGGATTTGCATAAAACATGCAGTGAGGTGGTGACAGAAGTGGCTCAGAGACTCATGTCATAATTATTTTTTCTTTTCTGTGAATCCATCAGTGCATTGCTTGAATTGTAGTGAGGAAAACAGCTGAGAGCAAGTGTATTGCTCTGAGGTTATGGGATAAGTGGTAGACAGTGCCTGTCATTTTGTTTTTTCCACATCTCCACCCCAGCGGTTTTCCTTTACAGCTAAACTACCTCTCACGTTATACTTTGCAATTGGTACCCTGTACCCAGGGCATGGAGCAGAAAAGAAGCAAACAGGGTTGGGTCACCTCCATGACCCAACAAGTATAAAGAGGAGAAATTCTAGGGGTGTCTAGAAGGCTTATTCTACTGTAGGCCCCTTAGCACATGCCCAGCCACACTAGTGGCTTGTGATGCTGGAAGGACTGGAGTGGTGCCGACCACTATCCAGAGCTCCTGCAGTTTGAAAAGCCCTCTCCAAGTGCACCTTAGAAATCTGGATCAGGTCCTCATCAGCTATGCCAACCTCACTACTGCCAGGAAGGAAGCAGCTTCTCAAATGAAAAGAAGACAAATAAGCTTCTTAGTCATATCAATTCCAGACAAAACTAGATGAAATGTTATTTAATATGAAGCAAATTGCTGTAGAGAGATAGGGCTTGTTTTCATTTTGAGGAATCTGCATCTAGGTCCTTAAGTCTTTAAAAAAGACTTAAGACACAGTATGCTCTTCATTGAGCATCTTAAATGGTTTCATTTCTATGGTATAACATTTAATGTTATTTCCAATATTTACTTATATCTTAGAGTTGATGGCAACTCTTAGTTTTAGTATTTGATTTTTTTTTTCCCCACAGCCACTCAAATAGGATGAAGACAGTCCTCGAATTTCTTCAAACCCAGAAAGAATTTCTGCTGAAAAGCTCACTCACATTGTGCAAACACCAAGTGGTAACAGACAACATCAAACATACATGTAATTTGGCCACGGCAAACAATGTCATAGTCATGAAATTCCAGGTACTCCCTCTTTGCTATGTAGCCTGTACTTATTTCAGTTTTCTTTTCCTTTGAAGCTACAGCAACTCCTATGTTTGATATTTTGTACCTCACACCAAAATTTCAGTTCTTGCTGCAATTGTTTTATGGTGGAAAACTGTGACCTTAATGATGCTTGAAGATGTCCTCAGCAGTTCTGGGCTTTTCCTGATGTCTGGGAATGTCAGTTTGGGGGATTGTGACAGGTAGCCTTACAAAAGGCCTGTAGGTCATGCTTACTGAGGCCCCAGGGCCTGGCTGCTCTGGTGTGACAGATTGTGCATGTATAGGCTACTAACCAGGACTTAAATGGTTAACGTAACTTCTTCTCTGCTCTCTACTCTTTCCTTCTGAAACTGATGTCAAGAGATACCTGCACCTTCCTCCTGTTTTAGGACTTAGCTAGACTCATCAAGTGGCACATATACCTAGACAGATGCTTACATTAAACAATCTGTAGTAGAACAGTACAACAGTAGTTTTCGGCAGCTGGTGTGGATGATTATACTCGAATGAAAGATAACTGAAGAAACACATACATTTTGGTTTCAAACATGAGTCTTACTGCATATTTGAAAATGGCTCACACGAATCAGTTCCTCCTCATTCCAACTCTAGATCCTCAACACTGGCTTGACACCAAGGAGCTTTAAAACCAAGGAGCAGGGGATACAGCTGTGCTGTCTCTCACTGGGCTTTCCTCGGCGCTAAACAGGGTTTGCTCTCAACTCCCCTTGTGGTCCTACACATTTGGTTTTGGTATCCCATCCAGACTCTCAAGTGGCCCCACCTCCTCCTGCCTGTTTGAGGCTTTGTGTGCTTCTATCTCAGAGTTGAAAACTTGTCAGGGTCCCACCCAGCTAGAAGGCCAGATAAGAATCCATTCTCCTGGACTACACCTGTCTCCAGGCAACACGAAGGAGGTGGCATAGCTTTGTTACACTGTGGGCAGAAAGCCCCATCCTCCACCTGGAGAACACCGCTTCCAGGCCCAGGTGCAAAACTGAGCAAAGGACGACACCACAGGCTAAGATCAGTGGGTTAGCCGACACACCCACTGTACCCCTTGGCATCTGCCTTGGGGCTTATGAAACTCCCCAAAGCATTCAAAAGAGTCTCAACAGTGTTATGGCACCTTTTAGATATTCTTTCAAAGCAGTCTTTCAGGAAACCAGATGTTACTATTTGCAGATGGACTAAACTTCACTTCCATGTTTATGATGTTTGATTTTTCCTCTCCCATCAAACCTAGACTGGGCCATGTACCTGTGTTCATCTTATAAAACCTTCCTGTGAAGGGCCTATCTTCCTGGTTAGATTATAAGTCTTAAGAGGGCAGGGGTTCTATCCTACTCATGTTTATCTACTCTAAGGTACTGGACACAGAGTAAACACTCAGGGAAAACATGCTGAATTCAATAACTCAGAGGCCCAAGGTGGACTATATAGAAGTGCGTTGAGTGTTACCTTTGGGTATTTCATACTCTATTGGTCTTTTCATTAGTGATTTATTAATTGCAAAGGAATAAGAATAATATTTGAGGTTAGCTAGATTTGAGTTTAAATTTCAAATCATTTATGTATGTTTCAACTTCTCATATCTTGGTTTCTTTGTCTTTCAAGTGGGATAATAATGCCTCTTTTATAAGATTTTTTAGAGATTAAAGTGATAAAACATGGTTCATCATTAGATTTGTCACAAATCATATGAATTTCCCTACAAGAAAACTCAATTCTCCCATTTTTAGCATGGTGGTGTTCATGAAAAGTTTTGGATCTTATTAATGGTTCAGATCTTAGAAGGAGTCAAACACAGTGGCAAAACTAAGGAGCTAATGGACCTTATGAATTATGAAACCCAGGGATAGCTGTAGGATGCTCTGCTCAGGCAAAATCCATCTAGGTGATCTGAAAGCAAATATTAATTAGGTAGGATGTTGAAGCAAAGGTAGAGATAGTGGAGTCTTTTTTCTTCATCCCTCCCTTTTCTCCCATTCAACAAGCAGCAACTAAGAAAATTCCTGAATTTCTAGGCTTCCTCAAGTACATTTTTAAAATTCAGTGGCTGGTCCAGACCTCTCATTTTATAGATTAAAAAAGCCCAGAGTCAGAGACATCATATTTTACCTTCAAGGTCATGCATCTCACTTATAACGGAGCTGTGGCAAGAATCAGATTTCCTGATTTCAAATGTGGTGCTTTTCCCACTCTCCATAGGGCTGCACATGTATTCAGTATGAAAAGGAAAATTGGTTCCATATTGATCTTTTAGTCCCAGCAAGTCCACATAGCAGCAATAACAGCAATAATTAATTTTTATTGAGGGTTTTTCTGTGTGTCAAACACGATGCTATATATTTTAGAATCACTGTTTCATCTAACCATTGCAATGACCCTATGATTTGAATATTGTTATTATCCACATTTATCAATAGAGAAATTGAGTATTAAAGAGGTCAAATCACTTGCTTAAAGTTATCCAGCAAGAAACTCTCATAGTCTGTGCTAAACTCAATTCTTCCCAACACTGAAGTTCATCCTGAAACAATAGTGCTCTTAGAATACTAGAAAAAGACATATGAATACTGTTTACATCAGTAATCTTTGAAAATCTCAAGGCCAAAGATACTAATGACAGAAGTCAGGGAAAAACATTCATCCAGTTATAAGTTTTCTACTGCATACATTTGAAAAAGATCTGTTAATTATTTTGCTCTTCTTTAATAAGTCATTTTCTCTATTTAAAGCCATTAATGACTTTACTTTTTAAACTGTGCTTGTATTTCTCAAGAATATTTAAATGTTATATCATTATTTCCTAAGAGAAAGCTACATTTTGTCAGTATTTTTCTAAGAAAGCCATCTTTGATCTATACTAGCATACCAATATTAAACCCTAAAATTAAATAACAAAGAAGTATAATCATGACTTAACTAGTTGTCATAAATTAATCTAGATTTCCATTGCAGAAATAATTTTAACTGGAAATATAATTATGGACATTATTAGTTATATTCCTATATCAATTTTGTTTATATAACTCCAAAAGTAACCACTATGAAAATTAAATATTTAATAAATGAATTAGTTTTGTACTCATTTTCAATAGAATCTCTTTGTTTTTATGTTTCTAGTGCAATATATACTTATGCTAGTTTTATATTGGTTACATACTTTCATGCTTAGAAAAATCTAGTGGTTCCCTTATGTCTAAATTCTCCAGGGTAGCATTCATGTTCCCTTACAGTATTGCCCTGAACTGTCCTTAGATGCATTATTCAACATTCTCCCACATTTTCCCTCTCCCCTCCCTCCCAAGAAGAACAATTAATTTCAAAGTATTTGACCATCTCCCAAGTATTAGGTTTTCTTACATCTGTATGCTTCTTGCACATGAGTCTTCCTTATTGAATTTTATACTCCTTTCTCTGTGGAACTGTTTCTTCTTCAAGAACAACTGAAATACTATTTGTTCCACCCTCAGGTAATTAGACCCTTTCTCCTCTGTATTTCTGTATGCTGTTCATAACATGATTATAAAATTTAGCGTATCTTTTACTTGACTTGCATCTCTATATCTATCAGCTATCTTTCTAGCTCTAGGGAGAGAGACAGTACAGGTGTCTAAAGAGAAAGGTGCACATCCTATGTATCTTCATATCCGCAGAGCTTTCCAGTGTATCAACAAAGAAATGCTAAATATTTCTAAATGATTTCATCTTTTTTAAGTCTGCGAAGTGTGGCATAGATATGTTAATTTCCATTTTGCAGGTTATAAATTGAGATTAAGTTCCAAAATAACAGAGTGAAATCAAAGCCAGTGCTGACATCAGAGAACAGGCATCCTGAAAGTAAGTTAGGAGCCTTTCCCGCTATACCGATGAATTGCAAAGATACCCTATTTTTATTAGAGATGCAATGGTTCTATTTCTTTTTATATAAATTAATGTGATGTTATTTCCCCTATTCTACAGGAAGAAGAGATATATTGTGTTAGATAGCCACATGTTCTTTGGTGCTATCCAAGGAAGGTTTTGCCACGATTACTATATATTCTGAGTGCAAATAGATTTTCTATCATTCATATTACCTCTTTTTGTAGACTATTTTATTGAGTTTTAGTTGGTATACAAGAAAATGCTCATGCATAAAGTGTGCAATTTGATAAGTTATGACATGTGTATACTCCCATACAACTGTGATTAAGACAGTAAGCATATCCAAAACGACCCAAAGTTTCAACATGCCCGTCTATAAGCTATCCTACCCTGTCCCCACCCCCAACCAACCACTGATCCATTTCTTTCTCCCACCAGAGTAGTTGCTTTTTCTAGAGTTTTATATAAAAGGAATCACAAAGTATGTACTTCTGGAGGGGAAATGGAGAGGAGGGGAGGTTTGAACTCAATAATTGAGACTCATCTATGCTTCTATGCCCATCAGTGATAATCCCTGAAGTCATACTTGCTTTAACCTGCTATGACTTCAAAGCGGAGATGCATTTGTCTTAACGTAATACCATCATTTGCTCACATTTATCATATTACCCTAACTCTTCCTCATTTTTTTAGATCATCAATCATAGCTCTTCCATTTTATTATCTTTTGAGATATCCATTCCTAGATTCAATCATGTCTATTGGAAAAGAAGGCCTTAAAACCCTAGCCCCAAGAATTTAGAGAGGTAAAGTCATTTCATGTTTTGGTCAAATCCATATGTCTTCTAATGTCCTGCCAATGCTGTTCTTAGTTGATTGTATTACACAGCATTAAATAGGGCCTTTGGAGACTTCCTTGTCTTCTGATTGATCTCAGTATTTATCCATTTTCTCTGTAATGTAACCATATTTCCCTATTTTTCATTTTATCCATTCAGCAGTAAATTCTCTCAAAATGCTCCAAATAAGCTCCCTCCCAAGTGGAATTCTCATCACTAGTCATGACTCATATCTTCATTTCTTTGCATTATTTTTTCAAAAATTAGTCCTCTGGCTGTCCCATAATGCTATCATTCATCCCTAAGACATTGTCTTTGTCTTTCAGGGAAAGAAAGATCATATGCTTCTAGGAAAATATATTCCTTTTTATCTGGAATGCCCTTTCCTTATCAATCTCATTTTATCTTCAGACTCACTTTGAATCTCCCCCCATTTTTCTCATATCTACCCATTTTGAATTCATATGCTTTCCATGTGCTCCCATGGCACTTCATTGCACCACTATTACAAATATAGTCCATTATCTTTGTGGTAGAGTTGATTATGCCTATCTCCCTGCTGCCTGTAAATTCTCAGATAGGAACTTTGAGCTCTGAAAATGCCTTGCTCCCATGGAATAAGTATTATCTCAGCAGATTTGTGCTATTCTCCCTTCTCGAAACAGATGCAATAGGTTCCATTGTGACCTTCCCACCATCCCACCTCATGGACCAGCAGTTCTCCTCATGCTCAGTTTCTTCTCCTTCCAAACTCCTCCTTCTTTGGAAATGACAGATCAATAACATCTAGTGGTGGGGAAAGGGAGTGACAAAGTAGTAAAAGGTATTTGGATTTATCTAGGATTAAAACTGGGAGAAATCAGATTTGATAAAGAGAGATTCGTATCTATCAATTTCTTCCATCCCTTATCTTCAAAAGAGCTGAGCAGAAATTACATTTTTTTTCCCCCTGCTCACTGGTATACTATTCTAAATTATCACTCATTATTAACACTTCATTTTGTTAACTCATCTCTACCCATTTCTCCATCTTTTGGTATGCCTTTCAGAGAAAGGGTGAACTTCCTCCTAAAGCTAGTAAGTGCAATTAAAAGTTTGATTTCTACAATACTTAAAAATGCATTCTGTGGCTTACAGTCATTCACCTCTATTCCATTCACATTTTAAAAAAGAGAACTGCTTGGAAAAGTCACTTTACCTTTTGCAATTTCAATTTTTTCAACTGAAAAATGAAGCGATTTAATGTGGATCATCTCTGAAGTTCCTTCTATCCCCAAGTCTCCATGAATCTGTGACTCTATAATATGTGCCTTGCAGGAATCCTGCAAGAATTAATGTTTGTGAAATAATTTAAAACTCAATGATGAAAAGTTTTATGCTAATGCCAAAACAGCCAAAACTTATTTTTATTAAATGAAGCATGCCAGGGAAATCTGTTGTGCCTGCAGCGAGCTGCTGTCAGTGTCCCCAATATCGCCGGTGCCCAACACAGCCTCAGAAAGAGGAAGAAGGAACAAGAATTCCACTAATTGAGCCAGAAATCATGGTGAGTGGAGAGCACAAATATTCCTGAAATGCAAACAAGGAAGTGATAACGTATCTATATAAACACTGATGCTTACAGAACAGTCCATGAAAGGATCTTGCCTTCACGACCCTATTAAGTCTCAGTCATGTGCCAGGAGAAAGGATTGGTGATATCTGTCTGTACCCGCTTGCACAGTATATCCCCAGTGAATCCTTTTCATGCTGAAACTTTCTTTGCCTGACTCCCTCTGCCCCATCAAAGCAAACCTGCTTGATGACCCTCTTTCAGCCATTTTCAATCATCTAACTAACCGAAGTGATTGCCGATTCATTGAGTTTGAATTCAAGACAACTTGAAATTATTATTTCAATTTTCTTCATATTTCTCGTATCAATAAACTAAGCCTCAGAACAATGTACTATCAAAAACCGCAGTAAGTATTATGGGAGCCTGCTCTCTTAAAGGATGTCTGAACATTTTACTGTGACTTGACTTCTGCCAAGAATTAAGCATCAAAGTCAAGACTGAAGTGGAACAGTTGATAAATATTGCAAAAGACTTCTTTTAGTGGTTTGATGTTTATGGATTCCAGTTAGCTATACATGCTTAGGCTACTTTATGTCTCCTTGTCAGCATTGTTGAGTGGCCAGTCCCATGCATGGAGAGATGACAAGGGACAGGGATTCTGCATCCATTGGCAGCCTTTCTCATGCAATAGTTATTTTTTCCCTTTCTGAGATTTTTTGCAGCCTAGAGTAGAAAAATTACAGGCTTTCAAGTCTGGCAGATCTCAGTTCAAATCCTTACTTGGATAACTACTAGAAGGATGACCTCTATGAACCTGCTACAAAAAGGCACTAAAAATACCTGCTTGGCAGGGTTGCTGTGACAATTAGAGACAATTCAGTGGCCTGTGAAGTGCTCAGCAGATAGTAGCTAATTTCCATAGAGGAGCAATGTTTTCCTAAGTCTCCCTGGGAATGACTTTGCCTCCAGTCAATACCCAATTATCATGTAAAAATAACTCTTGTTAATTTATAAACATTGATGTTAAAGAAGGTCGGTGGGTAGTGACTATTTAAAAGAACTGAGTGCATTTCTGAATGCATATTTATTTAATACTGTCCATAACTAAGCTTGTAATTTCTAGGCAATAATTATTTTTATAACAACATTATAGATTCAGATTATTTATCGAATAAATCAAAGGTTAATATGTAAAGAAGTATTAAAATGGACTAGATTTTATGAAATAGCTCTGAAAAACTATTGAAAAATAGTGATGAAACATTAAAGGATATATCAAGTTGTCTTTTCAACCAAAACAAACTTCTGTATCAAAGAAGGTAGATGGACAGCATTAAAGAAAGAGAACCAATAAAAATAGATGAAAAGAAGCAAAGAAATCATGTGGTACTGCAGGATGTGAGTAATTAACAAGCCATAATCAACTTGGGAGGTATAAGTTGGGACACAAGTGAGATATATAATTGCAATTTATAGCATTGGGAGTAAGAATTTCTAACACAATTGATCAACACATTGAATATATCACAAGAAAAAGATTTTTCTCAACCTGCTGAATGAGATATCTACTCTATTTAAAGAGCTGATTAAAGGAATTAAAATTTAAGAACAAAAAAATGATAAAATCTTACACAATAGTGCAATTAATAATGGGAGTTATGATGAATACCAAAATTAAACCGATTATCTACATGTTCATTCTCTAAAGACTCATTATTGAACTCCAAACATGTCTTATATTAATATGATTACTTGTCTTTACAATGGCTATATGACTGAATACATTAAAACGTGTTAATATTTTATACCAATCATTAGAATCTGTTAAAACAGTATTCTGCATGGGTATAGCTAGTTGTGATCCCTCTTTGTTTTATGGAAACAGATAGGCTTTATGTACCAAATCTACCACTTAACTAGTCACCATAACTCCCAGAGTTTCTATGTCTAATACTATGAAAGTATTAAATAAATACTATTCACAGCATCCTTAAAACTATGTCTGTCCTAGAGTAAGTATTGTAAATCATTCTGTTATCATTATTATTTAATTGCTATTAGTCTTTTGGGACTTTTCACATTATCTGGCCTTGCTACTATTGATGTTTCTCCATTATGGCATTAGTATACATTCATCTTCAACATGGCATGCTTGCGTCAGAGTGATAATCACCCATGTTTATTTAAACCAGAGCCCATGGGAAAAGCCTGTATGTTGGGAAAAGACAAGTATTTTTGACTTTGTGAAATATGTTCATTTGTACTATGATAGGACCACAGTGTTTTAGTCCCTCAAACACTTAATGATATTCTTATGGGATATGTTAAGACTTCACTGAATTTTTATCACAGCTTTGAAATTATCAGTCAACCCCAGCAACTCACATTCATATTTACACAATTACCCAGACTTATGAGTGTTCATTTCATACATTACTTTTGTGTGATCTATTCTATAGTCACATTTAACACAATCAATTGATAGTCATTAAACAGAGGCCAAAAAGTCAGTTGCTTTTTATGAAGAAATGAAGAATGGTAAACCATAAATCATTTACCCATTTTAGAACTTGGGGTTTTCATAAAATAGATTTTCTTAAATCAAACTGACATATTTGTTGAGCAGCTAAATTATGCTAAGTGAGGTAAATTAATCAGGACTGAGTAGAACCACCCACCCTTTCAAGTGGGGCACATCAAAGTGCTATGGATATCAAGACTACTGTTTTGTGTTTTATCAGATCAACTTAACACTTGATGCTTCTGAGTAAAATTTCTTACAAGAAATAACAAGGAATCTATGATCCCAATTTCCCATTGATAGTTTTGTAACCTTAAATGTCCATTCAAAATTTTTTTCTGATTTTGAAATAAGCATAATTATTTATGCTGTGATTTATTGCAGCCAACTGGATTATATACTATAAAACATCATTATATTTTAATCAAGAAGAGTTTTTACATCAATGCGTTCTCTATTTTACATACATTATCTGAAATTCAGCTTAAGAGGCTACCACACAACAATTCCATTAAGAAAAGAGATACATAGACATAACTGACCCTTGTCTTAGCTGCCTTTGAAAAAAAAGAGAAACTAAAGACTTAAGAGTATTAATATAAAGGAATTCTTATTTGCACTTTTATAAAAGAACAGGAATAACAAAAATGTTAGGACAGATTTTATCATTTGTGCAAATGTTAAAAAAAGAAAAAGTGCAGAGTAACCATAGAGAGTCACAGTGGGAAGGTTTCATTTCTTTCTATAAGCGTGGTGTTTTTATCCATAGACATTCTCACTTGATCTGATGCTTTTCCCCCACTAAAGTAAGAAAAGATAAAGAGGGAAAAAAATCCAAATGTCACATCTCATTTGCATCATTCTACTGTTGCCTGCTGACAGTAGAAGCAGATTTCTTAGTTCATTAGTTTATTTGTAAGCGGACTAGCTCTGAGAAGGAAATGAATCTGTCTTTCCCCTTTCACTTCTATAATCCCCATGCTTCCCTACTATTTCCCACTCAACTATATCACAGAATACCAGAAATGGTGAATATTTAGTACTTTAAGTTTACTTGAAAATTCTAATTTATATTTAGGATATTTTTCTAATGTGGAAGTCTGTAAACTGCAGGCCAAAGGCCAAATCTAGACTTCTGTTTTTGTACGTATTGTGAACTAAGAATGGGTTTTTCCTTTTTAAATTGTAGAAGTAAAATTAAAAGAAAAATAATAATTTGTGGCATGTAAAAATTATATGAAATTCAAAAGCTAGTGTCTGCAAAGTTTTATTAGAACACAGCCACATTCATGTATTTACACATTGTCTACGGTTGTTTTTTGCTCTAACAGCAGAGTTGAGTAGCTGTGACACAGACCATATGTGAGAGAGACCACACTCATTGCTTCATGCGGCTGCTTGGGTCACCAAAACTTCACAGTGACAGTTATAATTCTGCATTTCTGGTGCCACGCATATCACTGTACCACAGCACTAGTTTTATTACTATTGCATGTTATGTTAAAATAAGAAAAGAAGAAAAAAGTTGACTTAGAACAATGCAGGCATATTACAGTGGTCTGTGGATTATTTAATTATCAAATCAGATGGCAAAATACTTTTATTAAGCAATGACACTATAGCAATGCTAAATAAATGTTACTTCTAGACTATGAGCTTATCATATCTTCAACTCTAAATGAAATATCTCATCAGAAGAGAATTTCTTCACAAAAATAGAAAACAAAAATTAGGTTGCAATTAAATTTCTCAATAGCTAATTTATTAGCCAAGAAAGGAAATGAATTTACCGATCACTTATCAAGAGAAGAAATATAGCCAGAGAAAATAATTAAGGCTGTTAATTTTTTGCAAGAATGGCTCCTCAAAGAGTTGAAAACATTGGGAGCAACATCAATAATAAATGAAAAATTATTTTGAGTGGCTTTCCTTGGCTCTTGCTGTCAAAAGAAAAAAAAAACCAGTCGTTCATTAGAGAAGTCAACAAGATTGAAGTGACTGAAAAATTACTGTGTATAAATAATCTGTATGGTACAACTACAGGTGAGAATATTATCAAAGAAGTTGAGAAAACATTCATCCAGAAAAACCTGAAATGGAATATGTTAAAATGTGTTACAACTGATGGTGGAGTTACAACTGAATGTATGGAGCAGAAAAGGGCACTTTTTTGTTTGTTTTACAAATTCATAAAGTCTGTGAAAATGTAAGGTGTTTAAAGCCTATGGTCATTCATTGTATTATTCATCAACAGGTCCTTTGCAGAAAGTATTTCAATCTATCTTATCTTATTGAACCAGTGTGTCAACAATGAACTTCATTCAGGCTTGTGAACTCTGCTTAAAATCTCTCTCAAAGCCAAATTCCAGGTTTCAGCATGGCTGTGTTCCTTTCTGGAGGTTCTAGGAATGATTCCACTTCTGAGCTCATTCAGGTTTTCATTTCCTTACGGTTGTAGAACTGAGGCCCTCATTTCCTTGCTGGCTGTCTTCTAGGAGGCCAATCTTTGCTCCTGCATACTCCCCACATTCTTCCCCATGCTTTCCGTGTGGTCCTCCACCAACTATAGATCAAGTTCCTCTCATGCTTCTAATCGCTACTTCTCTTGCTGCACTTCTGTGACTTCAGCCTGAGAGTGTTTTCTCTGCTTTTAAGAGCTAATTTGATTAGGTTAAGCCTACCTGGATAATCTCCCTATATTAACATCCATAATCTTAATTATGTCTGCAACTTCCCTTTTGCTATATACCATATTTAAAGAACAGAAGGATTTCAGTGTGGACATATCTGCAGGGTCATTATTCTGCCTACCATATCCAATCAAGCAAAATGTTATTATTCAAAAAGAAATTCATTATTTTTATTAGACGATTTCTGTTACAAAAATTATATTCTATTAGTAGTAGTAGTATTATATTTTGAATTATGTTAATGAAAATATATGGAAATTTTCTTTCTCATTACATAAATGCTTGCCTTGCATTCTCAATTTTGCCTTTTGCCTAAAATATTTTGCCAATAAAATTAAAAACATATACTTTGTCATTATAGAAAAAGTTTTTCAATCCCTATACTAGTGGAAAAATTAATTTGTATAGACTTTCTGGAAGGAAATTTAACAATGTTTCATAAACTAAAAAAAAAAGAAATGAAATAAAACAAACAAAAAACTGCAAGGAATTATATCATTAGGAATTTTTTCTAGAAAACTAAGTATATGTGTGCTCAAATTTAGAAACAATTTTTCTTTATCCAGCATTATTTGTAAAGGCAGAAATGTGGAGCTAAGTATGTACCAATAGGGGGATGGCAAATAAATTGTAATAAATCTGTTAAATACTAAAATCATACTATGATAAATATAAGTGGTAGCTATTTTTATAATCTTTGATTATATGCATTTTAATATTTTTAATAATGCGTATTTATCATATTTTAAAGAGATAACTATAAGTTACTTTTGTAAAACAAATTGACTTAGGATGGCACCGTGAGAGGTGAGACGTAGAACTCCTCCCAAAACCAAAAATGGTACAAAAATATAGTTAATTGATACAATTAGCCCTAAAACAGCAGCAAGAAAGAAGGCTGCACCAGACTGCATACACACCTCACGAACAGAACAGACCTCACCAACACAGGGTAACAATCGAAAAGCCTTGATCAGGCGGGACCCAGGCCCTTCCCCCCCCCAGCTCACCAGCGGGAGAAAGAAAAACAGAGCAGTGAGGGGGTGGAAGCCTGGATCTGCTGAAACCCAGCCCTGGAGGTCAGCTTTGGGAGCAGAAACCTACCTTGTGTGGTGTTATGGAGGATGGGAGCTCGGACAGGAGGAGGGCCTAAGAGACGAAGATCCCAGCCGTTTGTGGAGGAGGGGAGCCACGGCAGCCGCTCTAGGATGAAGCAGAGGCGGGAGGTCTGGGAGGCTTCCTAGCGCGAGAGGACGGCTGAGGGGGCGGGGTTTGGGCGGAGCTTGCTGCGCGGGGGAGGGGAGAGCTGGACGAGGTGTCTGGGCCCCAGCTGGTTGGGAACTTTGGAGAGTTTCAGGTGCCCCATCCCCCTGGCTGCCTACTCAGCTCCAAGGCCCCCCTATGGTGACATGCAGCCTGCTGCGCCTTCCTCCAAGCCAGCCAGCACCGGTTAGCAAACCGGCGGTCACTGTGCTGACGTCACACACCCAGAAGGAGGCCCCGCCCACCACAGCTAGAGAGCCGAGCACAGAGGCTTCCACCTGTGTACTCAGCCCACTGGCTCTGACACCAGAGACAGGCTCTGCAGATGGGAAGGAGGAAACAGCTCTTTCCTCCAGGGGCACCACCTCCCCTCCCCTGTGACCCCCAACCTCACTTAGGGGCTGAGTAGCTCCAGAGAGTGGAGCTTCTGGGCACTAGTGGGCACCACACAGAAATATGAAACATCAAAAGAACATGGTCCAGACCAAAATTTCACAAACCACAGAAAAAGAGTCAAATGAAACTAAACTCACCGATCTGCCTGAAAGAGAGTTCAAAATAAAAATCATAAACATGCTTATGGAGGTATAGAAAAATATTCAAGAACTCAGGAACGAATTTAAGTTAGAGATTCTATCATTAAGAAATTCCATATCTGAAATGAAACATACAATGGAGGGATTTAAAAGCAGATTAGATGTGGTAGAAGAGACTGTAAATGTAATAGAAATTAGAGAAGAGTAATATAAAGAAGCTGAGGCACAGAGAGAAAAAAGAATCTCCAAGAATGAAAGAATATTGAGAGAACTGTGTGACCAATCCAAACAGAACAAAATTCGTATTATAGGGGTAGCAGAAGAAGAAGAGAGAAAAAGGGATAGAAAGTGTCATTGAGGAGGTAAATTGCTGAAAACTTCCCCAAACAGGGGAAGGAGATAGTCTCTCAAGCCATGAAGATGCACAGATCTCCCAACACAAGGGACCCAAGGAAGACAACATCAAGACATATAATAATTAAAATGGCAAAGATCAAAGATAAAGACAGACTTTTAAAAGCAGCTAGAGAGAGAAAAAAGATCACATACAAAGGAAAACCCATCAGGCTATCATAAGACTTCTCAACAGAAACCTTACAGGCAAGAAGAGAGTGGCATTGTATATTTAATGCAATGAAGCAGAAGGGCCTTGAACCAAGAATACTACACCCAACAAGGTTATCATTTAAATATGAAGGAGGGATTAAACAATTTTCAGATAAGAAAAAGTTGAGAGAATTTACCTCCCACAAACCACCTCTACAGTGCATTTTGGAGGGACTCCTATAGATAGAAGTATTCCTAAGGCTAAATAGATGTCACCCAAGGGATAGACAGAGTACAGAAAATGATTCATAACATACAAAGAATGGAGGAGGAGAGGAAAAAAAAAAGAACCTTTAGGTTGTGTTTGTATTAGCACACAAAGTGAGTTAAATTAGACTGTTAGATAGTAAGGGAATTACCCTTGAACCTTTGGTAACCACGAACCTAAAGCCTGCAGTGGCAATAAGTATGTACCTATCGATAATCACCCTAATGTAAATGGTCTAAATGCACCAATCAAAAGACAGAGTCACTGAATGGATATAGAAACAAGACCCATCTATATGCTGTCTATAAGAGACTCACTTCAAACCCAAAGACATACACAGACTGAAAGTAAAGGGATGGACAGTAGATGAATGGATAAAGAAGATGTGATACATATACACAATGGAATATTATTCAGCCGTAACAAGAAAACAAATCCTACCATTTGCGACAACATGGATGGAACTGAACTAGAGGGTATTATGCTCAGTGAAATAAGCCAGGCAGAGAAAGACAAGTATCAAATGATTTTACTCATCTGTGGAGTATAAGAACAAAGCAAAAACTGAAGGAACAAAACAGCAGCAGACTCACAGAACCCAAGAATGGACTAACAGTTATCAAAGGGAAAGGGACTGGGGAGGGTGGGTGAGAAGGGAGGGATAAAGGGGAAAAAGGGGTATTACGATTAGCACACATAATGTAGGGGGGGCAGGCATGGGGAGGGCTGTACAATACAGAGAAGACAAGTAGAGATTCTTACTATGCTGATGGACAGTGACTAGAATGGGATATGTGGGGAGTACTTGGTGATAGGGTGAGTCTAGTAAGCATAATGTTCTTCATGTAACTGTAGATTAATGATACCAAAATAAAAAACAAAAACAAAAAAACAAATTGACTTAATTTTGTGGGAACATTAAAGCAGCAATTAAAAAAAAAGGCTTTTTTGCTAAAAAGCTTCTGTACAGCAAAGAACACCATCAGCAGAACAGAAAGGCATCCTACAGTATGGGAGAATATATTTGTAAATGACATATCCGACAAGGGGTTAACATCCAAAATATATAAAGAACTCACATGCCTCAACACCCAAAAAACAAATGACCCTATTAAAAAGTGGGCAGAGCAAATGAACAGACACTTCTCCAAAGAAATTCAGATGGCCAACAGGCACATGAAAGATGCTCCACATTGCTAATTATCAGGGAAATGCAAATTAAAACCACAATGAAATATCACCTCACACCAGTTAGGATGGCCAACATAGAAAAGAAAAGACTAGAAAAAACAAATGCTGGTGAGGATGTGGAGAAAGGGGAACCCTCCTACACTGCTTGTGGGAATGTAAACTAGTTCAACCATTGTGGAAAGCAATATGGAGGTTCCTCAAAAAACTAAAATAGAAATACCATTTGACCCAGGAATTCCACTCCTAAGAATTTACCCTAAGAATGCAGGATCCCAGTTTCAAAAAGACATATGCACCCCTATGTTTATTGCAGCCCTATTTACAATAGCCAAGAAATGGAGGCAACCTAAGTGTCCATCAGTAGATGAATGGATAAAGAAGATGTGGTACATATACATAATGGAATATTATTCAGCCATAAGAAGAAAACAAATCCTACCATTTGCAACAACATGAATGGAGCTAGAGGGTATTATGCTTAATTAAATAAGCCAGGCGGAGAAAGACAAGTACCAAATGATTTCACTCATCTGTGGCGTATAAGAACAAAGAAAAAACTGAAGGAACAAAACAGCAGCAAACTCACAGAACCCAAGAATGGACTAACAGTTATCAAAGGGAAAGGGACTGGGGAGGGTGGGTGGGAAGGGAGGGAGAAGGGGAATGAGAGGCATTATGATTAGCACACATAACATAGGGGATGGCACGGGGAAGGTAGTATAGCACAGAAAAAACAAGTAGTGACTCTATAGCCTCTTACTACGCTGATGGACAGTGACTGTAATGGGGTATGTGGTGCAGACTTGATAATTGGAGGAATCTAGTAACCACAATGTTGCCTATGTGATTTTATATTAATGATATGAAAATAAAAATATATACATTTAAAAAAAGACAGTTGTCTGAAATGGTTAATCCTGAAACAAAGCTGTGTAAATACTGTGTAGCGATATGGAGAAATCTTTAAGAAGAATGGGCTAAAAAAAATGATGGGGTTGTCCCTCAGGAGTGGGCCTGGGAGCAGGAAGGTGTGGGGCAGGGACTCTTCCTTTTCATTATAAGGTCAATGTTCTATTTGATTTTACTTTGATAAAAGTGTAAAAATATGGAATTATGCAATTATATCATGTGTGTGGTTTGTTCTTTTAAGAAATGCATGATGTATGCTATCCTTCTATCTGTAAATCATTATATTCTACAAAACAGAAGAGACTGAGGAACTGAGTGTAGAGCTAATTCATAAAGTTGCCAGAGCTTAAATGAATGAAACATAAATTGAGCGGAATGTCACAGGACCTAAAAACAACATTTTGCAGGTCACATTTTTCCTTTTGATTCTCATAGTCTAATGTCTTCCCCCTTCATTCATTTCCTGAAGAGAAAGCCTTTGAGTTCTGCTGGTTAAAGAAAGCCCTTTCTTCCCACCAAGAGAAAGGAAAACTTGAAGGAAAGGGCTGGACCCAGGCAGTGGAATATTTTCCTTGAATAGATGAATAGGTAAAGTAAGAAAAGTCAATAGATATACAATTTTCCTCTACAAGGAAATACCCAAAATATGCTAGGAACACAGCAAATTCTTCTACTCAGCAGCCTAAATATCAGAATGCACAGGGGCTTTGAAGTAGGCATGCCTGATTTCAAATTATACTAATTCCTAACCCTCTGAATCTCAGGCCTCGTTCCTGTAATAGTAAGCTGCATCTTGATCATGGGAATTTTTAAATAATGGACATGAAGTTACTAGCATGATAGTTACATACAGTAAACATTCAACATAGCTAAGTTTTTCTGCCTATTACTATGAAGTTCTCTCCTCAAGCTGCACCCTTTTTTAGGACCTGTAATCATATAAATAATATCTAAACTTATCTACATATCCTCAGGCATAGCTTTTAAATATATGCAAATTATTTTAATTTAATTATTAATGTTATACTTTTAAGTAATTATGTACTTCTTTTCATTTTAGGTAGTTTGAAGGCAAGAGGCACATCTAATAATTCTCATATAACTATGTAATATGCATCCTATTTCTAATTAACATATTTGAATATTCATATTCAGTATTCCACTTAATCCACACAATGGCCTATGAGGTGTGGGCTTTTATTATCCCACTGGTTCAGATGAGAAGGCTAAAGGGTAGGGTGGTTAGACACCTTGGCTAAGGAAATACCACTAAACGGTGGCAGAGGAGGGGTTTGAGGGATTTGGGCCTGGACGTGTCTGTGTCCAGATTCCAGATATCTATTACGCAGTATTACCATTACTCCTAAAAAAGAGAGGAGGTGTTATTGAAATGACTGTCATTGCTTTGATGCTTATCTTTGTGCATGCATTCAGAAGGTACAACTATCTGCTTTTAAAGTCCACTTCCACATTGTAATCTATCACCAAATTTTATCTATTGCCTCTTGTAGGTAATTTGCAAATCCTTTCATTTCCCACCAGCCCTGGCCGTATCACCACGGTCCACACTGCTCTTGTCATGGCTCCAACAACTGTTTCAGCCTCCTAACGGATCACCCAGTCTTCATTCTTGCCCCTTCTAACTTCTTCTCCACACTTCAGCAGTATTCTAAAACCGGGTCTGTTCTTGTAACACTTAGTAACTGGACACTGCTCTGAGATAGACGCTCTGCTTCCTTAACTCCCCTACAGTGTAGGGTCCATGAATGTAACAACCCAGTCAAGCCTGCATAGGAGGACTTTGGCTATTCAGTGAGGCTTTGGTCAGTGTTCAATGAACCTGGTTTCCAAGCTCTTTATATTCTTGCACCTGCTTATTCTTCTGACCACATCTTTGCAACTCCTGCCCTTGAATTTATATTCTAGTCATACTGAACTTTATTTAGATCCTGAAAGTTATCAAAAAGAGAAACAGTTATCAGAAACATAGAGCGCTGAAAATGAGAAAGGCAAACTCCCAGATGCAGACAATCTGAAAATACCAGGAGAGCTGAGGCTGGTGACAGGAAAGCTAGGAGGTCTAAACAAAAAGATGCTCAAGAATGAAAGGAAAATGGACAAGGGACATGAGGCAGACAGGAGAACAGACCCATGTCATCAGCTACAAAGGACTGAACCTCTGGACTGGAAGCAGTTTGCTGTGTCTTATCCTTAGTGACATTTATACTTCTCTTCCTTCCTTGGTTTCTTTTACACAGCTCTTACCTTGGGGAGCCTTTGGAGAAGGAGTAAAGTAGCTAGTATGCTATCTCATAACTACTATGTGCCATGCATCCAGCAAGAAGCCTCCGCTTCAATGCAATAGGCATTGTCCTTATCAAGACTGCAATCTGTGTAAGACAGGGACCCAGATTATTTCAGTGCAATAGAATAAAGACTGCACTCAACTTTACAGCTGCTCAGCAAAGGGCACTTTGCCAAAGATGAAGGCCCACCGAAAGAGGTTTCATCACAATTTCCATAAATGTCTATTGATTTTGCTTATGTCAGCAAGCTAACTAATCTCCAGATGTTTAATCTACATGTTCTGTGGAGATGGGTTGTTAGTATGTGAATGGGCATATGAAACTTTTTTATTTTTCCATTTGACTATCAACTCATGTTGTTTACATTGCTTTTCCTGGCTAAAAGGCTGTAAATTTCCCAAAGGTCACAGTGGAATTCCTTGCTTTGTTTGACAGACTGAAGACCAAATTTCTGAATGTCAAACACACTTATAAATAGTCTGAGTTTGTTGTCTAATGCCATTTCGCTTATATTTTTTCTGAAGAAGTCTGTTTTCTCCGGCAAGAAAACTCTATCTGGAGTTGAGTCATAGGCAGGTTCTGCTGCACCAGAAGCCAGGTTCTTCTACTTCTTTCCTCTCAATATCTACAGCATTCTTGGTGGGGGGAGGGGGAAGTTATCCTTAGGGGGAGGGATTACATCCATAGGGGTAGAGCAACTTGGTCTTTTATATAGTGATTCCAGCTGACTGCAAACCCACTCAAATCTTTTGCAATATGCAGTATTGAATATGCAAAATGGGAAGTCACTCAGAAATTATAGTTGCAATTCCAGGAAGAGTGGTGTCCCCAGCGTGGGGAAAGGGCAGGGCAGGGAGTGAACTCCACCTCAGGTGTAGGCAATAATACCATTGACTGTAGAACATTTAAAGAAATAAGACAACTGATGAAAATCTGGTCTGCTTTCTGTCATCACCACGTATCATCATTTTAACAATGTCAGTGGTAAAATCCTCCTCTTCGCTAGGTTAGACCATGCCCTCTGTGCCACCCCACACCCAAAGTCCCCCTGTCAGTACTTTCCCCTTTTCTCTGACACTGGTGGACAAGGGCTGCTATTACCAGAGCTAGGGAGTGTTATGTTCTGTTGCTACTTAATGATGTCAGTGTTGATATCTGATAATGCAATAATAAATATGGAGCTTCCCCACTAGAATTGATTTTCCATGGTCAGTCTAATGCTCACTTCAACTCAACACATGGCTTCATAAAATTAGGTATTCTGCCAGGGTCAGATGGGAGAGCTGCCTCATCAGGGAATAGGATGGATTTTCAGGGTCCAGCCTGAAATTAATGAGCAACCAGTCCTTTAGGAGCAGGGTTCTCTCTGGGTTCAGTAACATCTCTACAACCGCAGTTTGATAACCAATAACCAAATCTGAATATTTGGAAAACGTGTAACTTCATAGCAAACAATATGAAAGAAATATACGACTGTGTTCCAAAAGAAAATAGTTACTATTGGAAGGAAGGAAAGAAGGGGAAAAAAAAGGAAAGAAAAAAATGTAGGAAATCCTTCAGTTTTTTGTAGGGCAGCCTTATTGACCTGTTTTTACATTTGTATTTAAGAAGAAAAAAAAATCAAACTAAAGGATGCTTTAAAAAATAAATGGGCTCTACTTCCCAAATTAGACAATGTTTATTTAAATGACTGAAAATTGGATGTGTACAGAAGCAGCCTGTCATCTGGTGCACTGTCCAATAAGACTGCACTGCACTGTATTTTGGCAGACAGTGTTTAACCTTCAGTCCAGCTATTCCCCTGTGGCTGCAATATTCCAAGTATTTTTCCAGCCTCTTTCCTTTTCCAGAACAACACCAAAGCTTGCCTTCTCCGTGGGTGCTGGGCCACTCCCAGTCCTCAGTGACTCTTTGATATTGTGCAAATAGTAACTAGGAAAAGGGGGTTGAGACTTGAGTAGGGAATCAGAAGTTGCTCTTGTTAAGATGCGGCAAACCCAGCAAATTCACGTTCGGGAAGATCAAGAATCATAGCTGGAGGGCAAGTTAATGATCGCCTACTTCAATTCTACTACTTTGCACACCTAAATCTAAGGTCTACTGATATTGAATGATTTGACCAAGGTAATACAGTGGTTAAGCAACAGGAGAACCTAATTGATGGTTAAAATAACAGCAGATCCTTCATTACCTGAAATTTTCTCCAGAACTTAAGCCATGTTCTCATAGGAAAATGCTAGTTCTGGCAAAAATTCAGAACTGATGATTTATTTATAAATGGAATAAAAGTGGATGTATATGCCATTTTATTCCTTTTTTGAATATGTAATGTGGGTATTTTACTATTAGAATGAGAATGGTGTTTATTTTAAGTTTTAAGCATACAGGGTGCAACAACATGGCAATAAAACTAAACTGACAAGCGGCATTTGATGCTCAACCTCATGTATGATGATTTTTAGGTTACCAATTAATGCAAACCCTATTTAAACTTCTTAAAACTTCCATTAAGTCAAGATGTTTGCATAAACTCCTCAGGTCAGCCATTTTTCTGTCAATGGAATGACTATGTTACAGATACAGTGATCACAGTAGATTTTGGAGATGAATAATACTTAAATATTTGTTTCCTATTGATACAAAGATAGCTTTAAAAATATCAGATATCATTGAAATCTCTTGGTGTATTGTTATAAAGTATTTAACATAAATGAATTATAAATCAGAAAAATAATTCCTCTGGCAGATTATAGCTCTATTTTCCATTCAGAAAACATAAGCTCCAGAAACAAATTTGCTGCATACAGAAAAACTTACAACAAAGGTGAGTATCAGCTGACCAATACGAAAATACCACCGTCAGGCCTCAGTAAATTCAAAAAGATTGAAATTGTACCAATCAGCTTCTCAGATCACAAAAGTATGAAACTAGAAATAAATTACACTAAGAAAACAAAAAAGACCACAAACACATGGAGGCTTAATAACATGCTCCTAAATAATCAATGGATCAATGAGCAAATAAAAACAGAAATCAAGCAGTATATGGAGACAAATTAAAACAATAATTCAACACCATGAAATCTGTGGAACGCAGCAAAGTCTGTGCTAAGAGGGAAGTATATTGCAATACAGGCCTACCTCAGGAAAGAAGAACAATCCCAAATGAACAGTCTAAACTCACAATTAATGAACCTAGAAAAGAAGAACAAATGAGGCCAAAGTCAGTACAAGGAGGGGCATAATAAAGATTAGAGCAGAAATAAATAAAATCAAGAATAAAACAATAGAAAGAATCAATGAAAGCTGGACCTCATTCTTTGAGAAAATAAACAAAATAGATAAACCTCTAGCCAGACTTACCAAGAAAAAAAGAGAGTGTACACAAAAAACAGAATTAGAAATGAGAAAGGAAAAATCACTACGAACACCACAGAATTACAAAGAATTATTAGAGGATCCTGGGAAACTTATATAATAACAAATTGGATAACCAGAAGAAATGAACAACTTTCTAGAAAAATACAACCTTCCAAGCCTGACTCAGAAGGAAATCGAAAAACTGAATAGACCAATTACCAGCAAGGAAATTGAATTGGTAGTCAAAAAACTACCTAAGAACAAACTCCCTAGACCAGATGGTTTCACTTCTGAACTTTATTAAACATTTACTGAAGACCTAATACCCATTCTCCTTAAAGTTTTCCAAAAAGTAGAAGAGGAGGGAATACTCCAAAACTCATTCTATGAGGCCAGCATCACTCTAATACCAAAAACAGGCAAAGACACCACAAAAAAAGAATATTACAGACCAATATCCCTGATGAACATAGATGCAAAAATATTCCACAAAATATCAGCAAACCAAATTCAAAAATACATCAAAAAGATCACCCATCATGATCAAGTAGGATTTATTCCAGGGATGCAAGGATGGTACAACATTCAAAAATCCACCAACATCATCCACCACATCAACAAAAAGAAGGACCAAAACCTCATGATCATCTCCATAGATGCTGAAAAAGCTTTTGACAAAATTCAACACCCAATCATGATAAAAACTCTCAACAACATGGGTATGGAGGGCAATACCTCAACATAATAAAGGTCATATATAACAAACCCACAGCCAACATTGTACTTAACAGTGAGAAGCTAAAAGCTTTCCTTTTAACATTGAGAACAAGACAAGGATGCCCACTCTCCTCACTTTTATTCAACATATTTCTGGAGGTCCTAGCCATGGCAATCAGACAACACAAAGAAATAAAATGCATCCAGATTGGAAGAAAGAGGTTAAACTGTCCCTGTGTGCAGATGACATGATATTGTACATAAAAAACCCTAAAGAATCCACTCCAAAACTTAGATCTAATATCTGAATTCAGAAAAGTTGCAGGATACAAAATTAATACACAGAAATCTGTGGCATTCCTATACACTAATGATGAACTAGCAGAAAGAGAAACTAGGAAAACAATTCCATTCATAATTGCATCAAAAAGAATAAAATACCTAGGAATAAACCTAACCAAGGAAGTGAAAGACCTATACCCTGAAAACTATGAGACACTCATGAGGGAAATTAAAGAAGACACCAATAAATGGAAACATATCCCATGCTCATGGATAGGAAGAATTAATATTGTCAAAATGGCCATCCTGCCTAAAACAATCGACAGATTCAATGCAATCCCTATTAAAATACCAACAGCATTCTTCAATGAACTAGAGCAAATAATTCTAAAATTCATATGGAACAACAAAAGACCCTGAATAGCCAAAGTAATCCTGAGAAGGAAGAATAAAGCAGGGGTGATTATGCTGCCCGACTTCAAGCTCTATTACAAAGCCACAGTAATCAAAACAATTTGGTATTGGCACAAGAACAGACCCATAGACCAATGGAACAGAATAGAGAGTCCAGATATAAATGCAAGCATATATGGTCAATTAATATATGATAAAAGAACCATGGACATACAATGGGGAAATGACAGCCTCTTCAACAGCTGGTGTTGGCAAAACTGGACAGCTACATGCAAGAGAATGAAACTGGATTATTTTCTAACCCCATACAGAAAAGTAAACTCAAAAAGGATCAAAGATCTGAATGTAAGCCTTGAAACCATAAAACTCTTAGAAGAAAACATAGGGGAAAATCTCTTGAATATAAACATGAGCAACTTTTCCCTGAATGACACTCCTCAGGCAAGGGAAACAAAATCAAAAATGAACAAATGGGACTACATCATGCTAATAAGCTTCTGTACAGCAAAGAACACCATCATCAGAACAAAAGGGCATCCTACAGTATGGGAGAATATATATGTAAATGACATATCCAACAAGGGGTTAACATCCAAAATATATAAAGAACTCACATGCCTCAACACCCAAAGAGCAAATAACCCTATTAAAAAATGGGCAGAGTATCTGAACAGACACTTCTCCAAGGAAGAAATTCAGATGGCCACAGGCACATGAAAAGATGCTCCATATCGCTAAATAACTGGGAAATGCGAATTAAAACCACAATGAGATATCACCTCACACCAGTTAGGATGGCCAACATAGAAAAGACTAGGAACAACAAATGTTGATGAGGATGCAGAGAAAAGGGAACCCTTCTACACTGCTGGTGTGAATGTAAATTAGTTCAACCATTGTGGAAAACAGTATGGAGGTTCTTCAAAAAACTAAAAATAGGAATACCATTTGACCCAGGGATTCCACTCATAGGAATTTACCCTAAGAATGCGGGATCCCAGTTTCAAAAAGACGTATGCACCCCTATGTTTATTGAAGCACTATTTACAATAGCCAAGAAATGGAAGCAACCTAAGTGTTCATCAGTAGATGAATGGATAAAGAAGATGTGGTACATATACACAATGGAATATTATTCAGCCATAAGAAGAAAACGAATCCTACCATTTGCAACAACATGGATGGAGCTAGAGGGTATTATGCTCAGTGAAATAAGCCAGGAGGAGAAAAACAAGTACCAAATGATTTCACTCATCTGTGGAGCATAAGAACAAAGCAAAAACTGAAGGAACAAAACAGCAGCAGACTCACAGAACCCAAGAATGGACTAACAGTTGCCAAAGGGAATGGGACTAGGTAGGATGGGTGGGAAGGGGGGGAGAAGGGGAATAAGGGGCATTATGATTAGCACACATAATGTAAGGGGGTGGCATGAGGAAGGCAGTATAGCACAGAGAAGACAAGTAGTGACTCTATAGCATCTTACTACGCTGATGGACCCTACCTATAATGGGGTATGTGGTGGGGACTTGATAATAGGGGAAATCTAGTAGCCACAATGTTGCTCATGTGATTGTTATTAATGATAGCAAAATAAATTTAAAAAATACCACCATCACATCTTAGGCTTCTTCCTAAGGAAACTTGTTTAGAACAAAATACAACAAAACGAAAAGAAAATAAACCCTGCATAAACTCCCACCCGACAAGGTACTCAGTGTGGCAGCCCGCCCCACGGCCCGCCCCAGCTTGAATCCAGATTGGTCTAAGCCAACTACTGTGTTATCAGTCCTGTCACTGGTGACTGATTTAGACATGGGCATATGGGAAGTGAGACCTAAGATGCAATCTGCTGGGCGTTTTCTGGGAAAGTCTTCTTCACTCTTAGAGAGGCACAGAAAGAGGTGGCTGCTGCTTCCTCAGGACCTTGTTTTGTCCAGAGGGGTCGCCATGGAGCAAGTATGAGCACAGAGCTTACGCTCTTGGGGTGGGCAAAGCAGAATGACACCTTTGAACCTCTAAATCAATCAGCTTTATAATTGTCATTCTCCGGGACATCTCGTTACATGACATAAGAAATGTCAATACTTAAACCAGTTGCAGCCAGAAACATCCAAAATGATGAAGCTCAAAATCATCTCTAAAACTTTCTCTCTCAGATGCACCCTTCAAGGATACAGTAGGCCCGAGGGAGAGGTATGGATGATCCAAAGCAAACTCCTAAAGTCATCTCAGAAGGAGCTCAAAAAGCATTTTCTTAATACCCCAAGGCCAGCATTGCTTGCAAGAGCCGTGAGGGCACAAGTGGCCTGAATGACAAAAGGGATTGGTTGTTCATCTTGAGTGTATAATAGGGACTTGGGGTAAACATGGCAAGAAAATGCAGGAGTGTGAAAGAGTTTGCCACCTGATCCTCAAACACCTCCCCTCTTCTCCATAGGCACCCAGTTAAACAGCATTATTTGGCCTTCCTGAAACTAAGTTCCAATCAGAGGATGCAAGAGGAAGCAATGTTGGCTACTTTCCAGCCTGAGCCATAAAATCCCCCCAGGGGGGGCTCTTCCAGGCTCTTGCCACCTTCCACCTAGCCGGCTAGGAAATGACCTCAGGGTGACCTTGGAAGCCAGGAGTCAAAGGTAGATGAATGACTTCTGGAACCCAGGCTTCTGTTCTCTACTCTTTCCTGCTCAGCAGGAAGATCCATAATGGACTTTCAGCCTAGGACAAGATACAAACTTACACCACTGAATCTGATACCACTGAATGTTAGAGGTTTCTTTGTTGTGATTGCTAGTATTACAGTCTTAATTAATACAGCAGAATTACAGAGTTTTACTGACTAGTGATACGTGTGAATTGAAAAATGATTTAATAACATAATCCAAGGTTATAAATAAAGAAATGGAGGGCCAGAGAATTGGGTATTTTGCCCCAAACACACAGGAAGTGGAATTTGGCCTAGAACTCGGCTGTTTTGTGTTCAAGTTCATTTTCTTTCGGTACCCTATCCTGCAAAGGGAAGAGTGGATAAATTCCAGCTTGGTTCTAAGTCTTGAAAACTGATATTGACCAAGATATATCAGAAAAGAAATTCTGTGTAAACTAAACAGGACAAATTTTTGTGTTGTTACTATGGGCTCCTAAATGCACCATTTTCAGCTTTATATTAAGCTTTATTTTAAGTGAGACTGATTAGAATTATCGTGTGCTTGATATCCACAGATGTTTTAGTGCAAATTAACTTCCTGTAGGTTGATCTAGAATATTGCTAACTTTTCTCTTCTTTTTAACATATAGTTTACCTTTCTAATGAATCCATAATAGTATTTGGCATTAGCTTTTTGCAGTATCAAAATTAAGGAATTATGCTTTTCTTGTTTCCCTTAAGCAATTTTTTCTAATAAAAATTAGAGTGTTTTTATTTAAAAATCACTCATGAGCCAGCTTCTCACTGTTGGAGTGGGAGGTTATAGGTAAGCAAGGGAAAAAGGCTAGAGTGATCCATGTGGCAGTATTGAAGTTGGAGATACAAGTATAAACTCATATTTAGCTTAACATAGATAAAGAGAGCTATATAAAGAACTATTTATAGTTTTGCACATATACAGATTAGTGTACAGATGGGTCCCCAATTTACAGCGGTTTGACTTAAGATTTTTCAGCTTCATGATGGTGTGAAAGTGATATGCATTCAGTACAAATTGCACTTCACATTTTGAATTTTGATATTTTTCCAGGCTAGAAATATACAGAACAATACTCTTTTGTAACACTGGGCAGCAACAGTGAGCCACAGCTCCCAGTGAGCCACACCATCATGAGGGTAAACAACAGATCCACTCACACCCATTCTACAACCATAGAGTCATTCCATTTCTCACTTTCAGTATTCAATAAATAACAGGGTTTGTGTTCGGTGATTTTGCCCAACTGTATTAGTAAGTGTTCTGAGCATGTTTAATCTAGGCTAGTAAGGTGTAATGTTTGATAAGTTAGATGAATTAAATGCATTTTCTGACTTAAGATATTTTCTACTTATGATGGGTTTATTAGGATGTATCCCATTTTAAGCCTAGGAAGAAATGCACACACTTCTATCTCCTTGCTATCGACTGAGAAGGCTTAGAGGCAATAACACCACAACAGCAAACAGCAAATAATACCCAGATCATTGTTTCTAATACCATTTGCCAATAAAACAAACCAGCACAAATAATAACCAGATCTTTGTTTCTAAAACCATTTGCCAATAAGACAAACCAGGGCTCCTTGGAGAACTGGCTGATTTTTGGACCAGGGCAGGAAAGATACATGATGAGCCTGGAATATCTTACAGTGCAAGAAAGTAAGGAATACTTTCTTACAAAGCACCTCACAATAATGGAATATATTTAAGGCATACAGAAGTCATTGGAAAGAACTCCCAATGGCCAAAGTTGGAATGATTAGAGCACCAAGTAAACTAAGCAGTATTACATTATAACCCAAAATATAAAAGAAATATTTGGAAATATCCAGGAGTCCATATTGATATAAATAAAAGATTGAATAAATAGAATAGAATAGACAAATATCCCATTTAGATGATTCCAAATAACTTACGTAGACCCCAACCTCAAGGACGAAGGGGATGGAATATAATTCTCACTCTTAAGTATAGGCTGCACAGTGACTTCCAAAGAGAATAGTATGGAAAAAATTAGGAGAATAACTTTATGACAGAGAAGTGACAACAGTACCTCAGACGGGTGACGAAAGTTCGCATGAACAATGAATGATAGGTCACATTGATAAAATGTATCCTTGATATGATGTAAAATGGCATTTTATCTCAGTGTTCTTCCTCCCCCAAATTCCCATCCCCAGGCTAATTGTAAGAAAAATTTCAGACAATTCCCAGTTGAGTAATTCTACAGAATACTTCACCAGTACTCCTCAAAACCATCAAGGTCATCAAAAACAGTCTGAGGAACTGTCATGGCTGAGTCGAGCCTAAGAAGACAAGACAATCAAATACAATGTGGTGTCCTGAATGGGATCCTGGCACAAAAAGGATACTGGGTAACAACTAAGGAAATCTGAATAAAATTAGGACTTGTAGTTAATAATAATGTATCAATATTGGTTCATGAATTATAACAAATGTGCCATATTAATATACTACTAACGGGACTGGATGTAGGGCATAAGGGCTCTCAGTATATTATCTTTACAACTTTTCTATAACCTAAATGTGTGCTAGGAGTAGGAAGTTTTTTTTTTTTAATCACCCATTATTTTACCATCTAGCAAAAAACAAACTTGATATATATGTCATCTTTTTAGCTATCAAAAAATTATTTTTCAAAGTGGTTTTATACTGTACATACTCTTTCACTTAACATTTAGGGAATGTATTTTCATGTCATAATTCTGCAACATAATTTGTATTTCTACCAGAGGAGTTCATCTTAGAGACGTAGCATATGTTATTTAGTCAATTGTTTATTGGTGTATGTATTTGTGTTTAATTCTACTGAATTTGTCTGGGAAAGAGGTATGGGAAATGGAGAAAGTCAGAAGAGAAGAAATAAATCTGACACATTTTGTCATTGTGAGAAAGAAAGGAATGGGTCTGGTCCAGTGCTGCCAGGGAACACACAGTGGGCTGAGAAACAAGACACACTGGGATCTAGTCTCAGCTTCACAAATAGCTCTCTCAGTCTCCACAGTTCCTATTGTCCTTTTCTATAAAATGGACTCAAGAATTGACTCAACTGCCCGCTCCTAACATCGATAACCCTAAATTTTGCAAAAAGACTATTTCTTAAAAATTTTCATGTAGAGGATATGGCCAAGTACACTTAATAAAGAAGATACAGAAAATGGATGAAAGATACATTTCCTCTTTGTTGAATAGCCAAAAATAATTTCCTCTCGCGTGGCACTAATGGAATACATTATGTGAAATGACATAAGATCTGACAGTTGGATGCAAAGGGGACTCACGCCCTGGAAAGAGAGGGAGGATGAGTTCATGGATGTTGCAAAAAGACTGAGTTCAGCTGAGCACAAGGAAAGGCTGACTAACAACAAAATGGGCTTCCTTGAAAAATAAGTGAGTTCTTACACGTGCAGGATTTTTCAGCGTGGACTGGATGGAGAACCATCAGGGATATTATAGAAGCTATTCCTGCCATACGTAGAAATTCAAACTGAATGGTCACCAAGAGGTCACTTTCAATTTTCCAAGGCTTTGATTTTTTTTATTTTATTTTATATACAGCACCCCCTGCAGCCTACCACCCTTAGGCATTGCCCCTATTTCTGAGCTCACTGCTGTCTCATTGGTCTCTTAACTCAAGAATCAATTCCACTAGCAAAAATAAAAGGCAGCTATTAAGAGGATGAGTCTTTCGGCTTGTTTGCTCGGGTACATCTCTAAGCATCTGATGAAGAATGGATCCTTTCACTATGGCTAAGAAAGTGTGAAAGAATCATCTTTTGAAACTCAGCCTTCCCTATGAAGTCAATGAAAAAAAGAACAGAAACTTCAGACAGCAGGTCTCTAATTCACGATCTATAGAGATTGTCCTCAAGATTTCATCATATTCCTTCCAGAACATGAACTGGTGAAAGCCGCAAAGCATGGAAGGGATTTCCTTGCAACACCTTGCACACTGTCATTCCCCAGGCTGTCATTCCCCAGACTCTCATTTTAAAAAATAAAACACACACACTCACACACACACTTATTAATATTAAAGTTTTTAAAGTGGATCTGACCTGCAGGTGAGCCTTCCTCACCTTCACATTTTTAGGTCTTGAGAGAGAAATTGTACCTAGTGGGAGTTTTCTTTCCTGTATGGTGAAGGTGAGTCACTGTTTTACACATCAAGCGACTCCATTATGTTCTCCTTACCCATCCAGCCCTCTTTATTCAGGCAGACACTCCAAGACGCGTGTCCCAAAGTGTTCATTTCTGAGACTTCACTCGAGAAAATTAGCCCCTAGTCCTGTCAGAAATACCAGAATGGCCAGAAACAGTCCTTGGGATGAGGAGCAGCAGGGGAAATGAGGGAAGGGAACTGAAACCAGTTTCAAGAACTTTTTGTCCTAAACTTCGGAAGTATAGAGAGTTAATATAATATTTTATGGGAAACCATATTTTGCATGTGGATCATCACTCCCAACACACACACACATACACACACACATACACACACCAAGCCATGGGCGGCTGCTATTGGCAAATGCCATCCTCTCCAATCACCAGAGCAGGGACGGGTTCCCTGACGCCCCAGGGCACCAGCCGTAGCTGGGGGCTCTGGCAGCCCTGGCAGCCCTGGCTGCCCAGGACTAGTCTGGGGAATGACAGCGTGGAAGGTGCTGCAAGGAAATCCCTTCCATGCTTTGTGGCATGTTAAAAATGCAGCATCACCCTCTCTGCTCCATTTCTTCGGCTGAAAAGCAGAATTCGAGGGCACAGGGAAACTGGAGGGGCCCAAAGGCCGCCCGCCCCCGGGAGCCCCCGCCCGCCCTCCCTCCACGGCGCCCCCTTCTTGGACTCCCGCTGCCGCTGCTCCAATGGGCCGGCAGCAGCTTCCTCTTCCATTCACTCGGGCGGGGACGGAAGAGGGACAGCAAAACTCTAAAAATAACTCCCAGCACCTAAAAAAAAAAAGCAAAGCTTAGCTGCCCAGCCCCTCCGCCGCTCGCTCCCTCCCTCCACCCACCTTCTGGGGCACATGTCTGCTTCTTACAACACCGAGGCACATGGTTCCAGCCAGGCACCGAACCCCACCAGGTCAGAGAGGAAATCCACATCTGTGGGACGCTCGGCGCGGAAACACCTCCAGCGAGGGAGGCCGGGGGACTGCAGCCCAGAGATGAAGGGCTAGACCGGGGCAGCGCTGCTCATGCGGTGAGAGCGGGCGCGGGGGGCGGCGAGGGCGCGGGGAGGCCGCGGCAGGGGTGGGTCCGGCGGTGCCCCCGCGCGCGCGGTCCGTGTTGCCCGCCTTGCTGCAACTTGCTGCAGTGTTTCAAAGAGTAGTAGGAGCGCGTGGAGGTGGGGCCGGGGAAAGACCCGGCGGAGGGGGTGGGGAGGCGGCCCAGAGCGGGTGGGCTGGGGGAGAGGGGCTAGCCCGGCGCTTACACATGTCACATGTGCTTTTTAAGACGGCCGGGAGCGCCTGCGAGCCGGACCTGGTGGAGGATGCTGCGGCAGGTGCTCCGCAGCGGGCTCCAGGCGTTCTGCCGCACGCTGGGCTTGTGCGTGAGCCGGCACCCGGTCTTCTTCCTCACCGTGCCCGCAGTCCTGACCGTCACCTTCGGCCTCAGCGCGCTCAACCGCTTCCAGCCCGAGGGCGACCTGGAGCGCCTGGTCGCTCCCAGCCACAGCCTGGCCAAGATCGAGCGCAGCCTGGCCAGCAGTCTTTTCCCCCTGGACCAGTCCAAAAGCCAGCTCTATTCGGACTTACACACCCCTGGGAGGTATGGCAGGGTGATCCTCCTCTCCCCACCCGGGGACAATATTTTGCTCCAGGCTGAGGGGATCCTGCAGACCCACCGAGCGGTGCTGGAAATGAAGGTGAACCACAAGGGCTATAATTATACTTTTTCCCATCTGTGTGTGTTGAGAAATCAGGATAAGAAATGCGTGCTGGATGATATTATTTCAGTGCTAGAGGATCTCAGGCAGGCTGCCGTCTCCAATAAGACAACAGCCAGGGTGCAAGTGAGGTATCCCAACACTAAATTAAAGGTATGCTCCTCCTGCATGCTTCTGCCAATTAAAGAGGCAGCGCTTCATTTCTTGCCCTAAACAAGCAAAGAAAATGCAGAGGTCTCATCCTTAAGACTCAGAAGCTAAGGCTTCTTTCATTTTTGGGGGGAAAAGATGGGCAACTGAGTGAAGCAAACGGGCAATGAATGGTACGACTAGAGATTAAGAAATTCAAAGCCAAACAAAACAAATGCCAAAAATGAAAAAAAAAAAAAAAAAGAAAAGAAAAAAGTTGTTTCTGAGACCCTGCAATTACATCTTTGTTCAGGGTTAATAAATCAGTGAATGGAAGGGGGCGGGGGAATCCTGAACAATTTGGGGGATTTCTTTTCATTATGGGGCTCTATGTATTTCTTATTACTGATTACACATCCACCTGGTGCCATATCCACCTACTTACATCTTCAGCCTGCTTGATTTTGACACACAGAGAGTTTGCATTTTGGTGCCATGTGAGTGTGTGTGTCTGAAAGCAGTGGAAATGGATGTAGTAGGGATTCCAGGAATTATGTGTATGTGTGTTTGCATAGCAAATTAAGCAGAAATTTTCTATGTGTAGAAATGGGAACGTGCAGCCGACTGATGTACTAGTTTGCTGAGTCCTGTTACTTATCTTTTCCATAAAAAATTACAAACCAAAGTAAGCTTATTACAACAGCCCCAAAGCAAAAGAAAACAAAAAATTCCACAGTCAGCAAAAATTGCAAAGAATGATTACTTCAGCATTACCTAGATTGTGCTGTTTGAACTCTCAATTCAGATTTTATTACTCAAATAGGATTTCCAAGCTCATTCTGTGCTGTTGGAATTGAGCTGCTGCAGGCAATGAGGTGTGCAGTCTCCAGGTGACTGAAGTTTCAGGGACAAATGTGACTTCCAAAAGAGTCATTGCACCATTTGTATGTTCAACCTTGTGCATGCTCAGAAGCTGCGCAGAGGAGAGCTCCCAAGACAGGTGTTTCCCAAGAAGGAATTTTGTGTCTTCTAATGTGTATGAGGACGTGTGTGTGTGCTTCTGTGGAGATAATGGAATAGCAGGGACTCCAGTTTCAGTAAATGGATGGCCTAATATAGGAAATCATATTTCTTTTTATTTCTTTGCTATATATAGTCAGCATCTTTACCTAATTTAAAAGTAACTTCCTCAGGATTTTTGAAATCAAAAGCCTCTTTTGCCTGAGTTGAAGGAAGAGTTAATGTACTTAGGAACTGAGGATTCCTCAGGAAACCTCATAACCTGCCTCCTTTTAACATGCTGTCCCTGTTTCAATGTATCCAGAGGCTGACAGGGTTTCAGCTTTACAAAACTAGGCAGCCCCTTGAGGTTTAGTGAAACTAGACAGATGATTCATCAGCTTGAAATCTAGGTAAGGGCTTGCCAGCTTCACACTTATTGAAGGGAGCATGATGAATATATATGTGGTTGGGCAGCATGCTTTTTGTTTCCTGAATCCTTTGCCATCAACATTTTTGCTTGCTAAAGAAAGGATGCACTGCCCTATAGTCTTTTAACCAAATTCTTTTCCATGCCAAACATCTGGTGTAGAGAAAGACTTGAATCTGTCATATTTAAGCTTCAATTTGCTTTCCCTATTGAGCAAGATTGCAGGGTATTTGTATGCATTATCAGTTGGGTCCCAGATTTCCTTTATTCAGCAGTACTCTCCAGGCATGAGAATAAAGGTCCAATCAGCCACTCTAGATGTTTTGTTTATCTGGCAGTATCATTATGACATTTACAGATAAACCGCTGAAGTCTTTAGTTCACTCATTGAATAATCAGTCGCCGTGCTTCTATTTTTATTAGTCTTTCTAGGCTCACAAGACAGAGTTTGGGACAAGAAAAGAAAGAGGTTGGCACTTTGATGGAACTTAAAAGTAGGAGATGTCAGTATTCTCACCCAGAATTACTTGCAAGTAGGGACTTTGCAATCTTTGGGTCCACCACTGAGCCAGCAACCATGCTAGGTCTATAGAAGGTGCCCCATCTAAACATTTTCACTGATGGGTTGGTCAATCTACATCTTGATAGTAGTCAGTGAATAATCATAAAAGAATGGAGGGATGAATGATAGGAGTCAGTCTAGTAGTAGAATTACTCTATGAACTGTAAGAAGACAGGAGAATTCTACACTGGCTCTGTAAACTCTAAAGTCCTTATTCTGTGACATACTAGTGTCATTGTCTCTTCAAATGTGCTGGTTTGACTCTGCACAGCATTGGTGAGAATTGTTTCAGCTATGTTTGGGAGAATGAATCCTTTGAGAAACTTATGAGAGCAACAGGCCCTCTCAAGCATCTAGTTGCATCTCCCATATTAATGTAATATAAAATATAATTTGTAAAGTACCATGGATATGTAAAATTCTATCGGAGGACCTCCAAGGACTTCCAGGTTAGGAACTCGCTGGCACAAAGCAAAGTGAGATAGCCATTGGTTTTGGTCATCTGTTATTTGGAAATGATTTAAATTCATGTGTGGCAGTGGTTCTCAAGGAGTGTTCCTATAATATTGATATGTGCTAAAGTTTGAGAAGTTCCAATGTATGTGATCTCTGGGAAAATTTTATATGTACATATTTTGGCCTTCTGATTTATTTTGCTTTCCTTTGTCATACTTGGGTCACCACTCTTCTTAACTCTGGCCAATATGGGAAATTTTAGTACTGGAAGATGCTATTGGTGGGCAGGGAATCAGTAGTTGAGGAAAAATGCAAAATAAATAACAGTAATTTGATAATGTGTGTAGGAACTGGTGATCTTTTTATGTGACAGCAGTAGTAGTTGGTTCTTGGAGATAGTCTGACGATGTATTAGAAGAAGTGGTCAGAAACAGTTACAACAATCAGAAGGGCAGCTGCCATACAGTAATAAGACATCCAAGTAGACCTGAGCACAGAAAGGTCTAGAGCTTCTGATAAACATGAGTATCTTGACAAGGTGATCCAGACAAACCAGGACACAGAAAGTTCCCTGGTATTCAAGAGGCTCAGATAAAGCTGTTATGAATAAACAGGAGTCAGCTTAGACAGCAGAAAAATGAAACATACACACATTTTCAAAAGCAGTGTAGAAAAGAGACCAAAATCTGAAATCCCTACACCTACATAATATAAACAGTACAATTGGGACTGTTATTATAATATTTATATTAGTTAGTCACAAAGGTCATATCTTCTCTTTATTCTGTACTATTCACATTCCCCCATCCCCACCTTGTCCAGTTCCATTACAGAGTATTCACATCATTGATTAGTCCATTGATTAATTTGTATATTTATACAGTAATATCATAAAATCATCATCACTTTTCAAACCCCTGTGGCATGCTTTTATTTCAAAGGCATTCTCTACATTCTCCAGGTTTCTGTGAAGTGTTTTTGACCCCAATAATTTGAGGGCCATTTTTCTCACCTTTTAAAACACACACATAGTGTATAAATTAATACAATGTGGCCAGACTGAATTTTTAAGTTAAATACATTGCATATTGTTGAAACCAGTTTCTTGATTTAAATGAAACTCAAACTCCTTAAGGCAAGGACTACTCTGGACTTCAGAAATGTTTTCATTATAATCCAGTTGGCTCAGATGGCTGTGGGTAGTATTCCCTGCTGCTTAGGTAGGCCATCATGACCTCACTTTTACATCTGACTAGTTCTAAGAAAGTAACAATTCCCATACGTCCCTGTTCTTTATTTTGGCCACAATGCAAGACATAGATGAAGCAGACAAATGTGATCCATGTTATATGACAAGAAAAGAATGAAGCAGATTTGATTCCCCTGCAGCCTGTTCTTCCCATTAAATTCCATTAATACTGAACCTCTGAACAGATGTTTAAGTCAAGTGTATGTGCTACACTTAAGAACAGGAGCAAAGACAGACTCCCGCTTCCTGGCAAAAGACAGTGTTCCTTTGGGTACATTTTGAGTATATCTCCCAGGTTAGGAAGATGTTGCCACTAATTATTTAAATCCAGTCTCAGCAAAAGGGCAACTTAAACCAACATGGGAAAGTAAGGACCAATGTCGTTTTTAGAAATTTCCAAGAAAAGTTTTTCTATATATTTCCATCATTTATTCTAAAATCACATAAGACATCATCTGTGTCAGGATGTTTTCTGGTTTGTGATTGAAGCTTACCTTCCTGATTCTATCCCTTAAAAGGGAAAAACACTGCTACCTCATCAGTTTGTATCCTAAGTGGTGTTCCTTTTTATACACAGCATGCCAGTTTTACAATTTTATGTGTCAGTGAGAGTATTTTTATTACCATTTGGTAGGTAAGGAAACTAAAAACAGAAGGTTAAGTAACTTTTACAAGGTCCCCAAGGTAGTACATTGTACAGCTAGAATTATAATCCAGGTCTGCCAGGCCTGAAGTTCATATTCTTAACCATGATCTTATACTAGGTCCTATCACATCCTGCACCATTCTCTGTAAAAACAGCCCTTTGTACTAACAAAGATCTAGGGGCATAATTCCCAAGCCATCTCAAATCACATTTAAAGACCACCACTGATCTTTCACACCAGAACACATGCTCACTCAGAGTCACCAGCCCATAAGATAGTGAAGTGAAGCTTCACCTCCTCTATTCACCCACAAGGGAGTGAAACTTCCAGTTTGGGCAAACTCCTGGCATGTGCCTACTGTGGAACCTGCCACGAAGGGTGTAGCAGATTCCTTGCTGACACGTGACTTTACCTTTCATATCATTTCACTTCATCTCAGAGCAAACCAGCATGAGGCTCCAGGAACAACTGAAAGTGGGAAATACTGTAATGTGGCCCAAGGATTTGAGCCAGGGTCATCTGACAGACAAGCCTGGGTATTTCTTTCTTAAATTGGCATCATTTAAAATAATTGGTGAGACAGCGGAGAGTAAGACAATGTATACGACATTGAAACGTGTTCAGAGGATCTAAGTTCTAACCCCAGTTCTTTAAAGATCAGTTGTGTGGTATTGGACAAGTTCTATCACTAATCTAGGCTTCACCTTCTAAGATTCTTCTGTAACATTCTTCTGTAGATAAATATCATTATAGTGGATTTGGGAATACATTCAAGAATAGTTTTCCTCTGGAGTAAAGTAGATGTTCTTGATTAGATTTAAACTATGCTGTTGCACATTATTAATCATTTTCCTAATTAAATTATTGTACATATATTTCCTAGCTACCGTATCAGGATAAGTTGGTTCACTAAACTTTTGAGTGTTGGTTCACGAGCTGGCCCCCATATACAGAGAGCAAGGAGAGACCGAAGAAAGAGGCAAACCCCTCCAGACTGGTAGGGGGCAGGTTTAATAAGCAAGGGAACCTACATAAGCCAAGGCTTGTTTTGGGCAGACGCAAGATGAGTACATCTCCACAGCTACCCACCAGAACCTCGGAAGTTTATAGAGAGACCTGAACAGGGTTCAGTCACGCACAACACCCAGATGGCCTCAACAACGCAACGCCACAGTGCTCTTCCAGGGCTGCATCCTTGAAAATAACACCCACTGAGGGAAGGGTGCACGGGAAAGGGACGAGGACAGTCCAAGGACAGGGGAGGGGTGAGGAGCCTCCGTTTGCCTGGGTCCAGCTCACAGGACAACTGGTGGTCATGCCTTCTTGACCTCCTTCAACACTGAGCACCCAAGTAGACAGGAGACTTGCTTGGTATAGGGGCCCAGCAAAGACCTTTAAACTAAATTAAATAGGTACTCATTCGTGCTTCCTTTCATTTTGGGAAATCAAGGATTAAGGGAGGGTTAAAAAATAGGAACAGAAATGGTTCTTCCCGTTCTTCTCATTTCCTTACCCTCAGCTGATCTGCAGGTGGTGTCCTCCGAGGTCCAGGACCACCAAGAGCCTGGGGTGGGTGTGGGGAGGGAAGTCAGAGAGTCGCATGCAACACGGTAGAAGTGTGGGAGAAACTAAGGCTGCCCCCCCTTTGCCTCTCCTGCCACTTTAAACAGTCACTTTAACAGTTTTTTTTGTCTTTTCTGCTGTAGATATTACTACAACTAAAACACACTTTCAGTTATGTTGTGCTTTTCAAAATACATTGTGTGTGGAGAATATTTTGCATTTTAGCCCTTTAACTCTTACAACATGATTGGACCACACTGCCTCTAATTCAGTTTTAGAGCTTCTCAGCATATGCTCAGACCTATTCCAGATATAACCAGACATCTCTACGCATGGTCAATAGAAATCTTTTAAAGAGAAAATCTGGAAATCCTAAGATTCTAGATTTGCATAAGACAGCTCAAGATTGGACCGCAGACCTATTTCTTCCCTAACTTACTCAAACAAATCACCGGGGCCCCCTTGCCAGGGTGGAATCGCAGAAGTGACTCATTTCTCTTTCTGCCAGTGCGTGGGTGGACCAGGGTACATTCATCACAGCCCTGGCACACAGAAACATTTAAGCAATGCTTCTGACTTCAAAGCATGCCAAGTTGCATTGTAAGCCACAAAATTAATTTCCTTTTGTTTTCTAAGACCTTGCTCCTCAAAGTGTTGACCAGCAGCATCAGCTCACCTGGGAGCTTGTTGAAATGAAATGAAATGAAAACTGTCCAGGTCTCCACCACAGACCTGCTGACCGGAATCTGCATTTTAACAAGCTCCCCGGTTGTTTGAGAAGCTCACGTCTAAGACGCAAGGTTGACTTTAGTAGTCCTCTTTTATGGTTTGAGTTTGAAGTAACGTGTCAATTCAGACTAAAAAACACCCTAAGAAAATGAATTGAGCCCGTAACCATGTCATTTAGTCATGTGCTAGGCACACTGAAGAAATCCCTAGAGAATTCTCAGGCAGCTATGCCACAGTAAGAAACCCTCATTCCTGTCATCTGTAGTTGGGCTTGTCACCTGCTTAAGCTTAAAGCTGATGACTGTCGTTCAGTATTTTCCAAAAATGTTGAAATTAAATCTAGCCATCTCTTTAAGAAAAAAAATCAGCAGCATTTTTCTTGGGTCCCTGTGTGGTAATCTCACAATAGTAGCAGTAAGCCCTCGTTAGCCTAATTTTGTTAATATCATATGAGAACACAAGGTATAGAACTATACATAGGAGCAAAAATATCTGGGGGAAATGAAACACAAAATCACAGCGGGGCGTATTTTTAATGTGGAATTGCAATCCATGCTTTTCTCAGACAGGATTATTATGGCAGGGCCATTCACTGAAATCAAGGCTCATTCTCTGTCATTCAGACGAATCTAAGGCCTCTGAAAAGTACCTGATGAGCAGCACTCAGACTGAATGGACTGTGTTTGTTACAGGACTTGTGTTAGGACAGCCAATGTTTTCCTTCCAGAGCTACCCTGCCCCTGTGGAGAGGCCACACCTGGACCACCCTGACTAGCCTGAAGGCCGAGTAGAGGCTTGGGGTTCTGGAAAGCAGAGGCATGTTTAAAGGGTTCTCATAGCTTCGGGAGGTCCAGGTGTTCGTGGCAGATGGAGGCTTGACTGGATGGCTACAGTTCAGCTTCAGAGTTGATACTTCCCTTTGAATGTTCAGGTCTGTACTCTCACTTCACCAGGTGCCTTACTTACCTGGAACGAGAGAAGGTTTGGTTGTGGTTGTCACTGCAGGTCATGCTGATGTGGGCAAAATGCACATTAGATTCAAAAGCCGTTCATATGCACATTCATTCGGGTAACTATCCTGACAGTCTGCTGTGTGTATGCCAGGCATTGTGGTGGGCACTGGAGACTCAGTGAGGAACAATGCAGATGTGGTAGTTGCTTTCCAGGAGCTTGAGCCTAGGGAAAAAAAAGACAAAAATCACATGGACAAATTCATCATTAAAGATTATCAAGGAGGAAAAATACTTGGTGCCATGAAATGCAGTAGCAAGTCTGGGGATATTACAAATGACTTTCTTAAGGAAATGGCCATGAGCCAAAATCTGAAGGGTGACCAGGAGGTTACATGCCAAGCAGCTTAGACGGTAGAAGCAAGAGTACAAAGGGGAGGTGCGTTAGGTGCCTTGACTGAAAGCCACTGTGGATGGAAGTTAGTGTGACAATGGTCAGGGTTCTAAGGGCCTCATAAAAATTTCTTGAGAGTTGGTGTAACACACATTTGATCAGGGTCTGTGCGTCTGGATTGTCTGAGTTCGTATCTTTGCTGTGGCCCATTAGCTCCATGACCCTATACAAACATTTCAGCCTCTTTTGTTACTGGCTCCCTCCTTACAGCCCTCTTTGCATTGAACAGATTAAATGACTTCATAATAACCGAAAACAGTGCTTCTCAAACTCTCATTGTCACTGGGGGATCTTGTTAAAAATTACAGATTCTGTTTCAGTAGATCTGGGGTAGGGTGAGAGTTTGCATTTCTAGAAGTGGTGCTATGCTGCTGGTCCATGAACCACACTGAGTAGGAAGGGCAAATTCTTAACCAGGGCTAGTGGTTTAATTCCTTGAACACTGATAGTCTGCCTTCATCCAGAATTGGTTAATTGACTTATGAACTCATAATCCAATGAAAAATCCGTTTTCTTTCAACCCTCAAAGCTGAAAATCTTTCGATCATATATGGTGGTTGTTCCTATTTCCTCAGTAGGTGCGGTATGAGGGACAGAGCCCTCTGATTTTTGCACTGAAGAGCTGGAGCAACCTCTCGTTGCTATGGAGAGTAAAGAGCAGACAAGGGGAGTGCAGTGGTTTCAGGTCGGGCAGTATCTCAGAGGTTGCACTTCTACGATATTCTTAGTAGGGCTAGCTTGACCACTTTCTTCCCTTCTTGGCTTCTGTGATATCCTGGTTCTCTTTCTATATCTCTGATGGTTTTCTACTTCTGACTACCTCCCTCCTCTTACTATTCCCAAACTTGTAATTATTCCCATAAAACGGTCTTTTTCATAGTCTGTTCTCTCAACATTCTCATTCAAGCCAAACATCTAGTGTCTCCCATGTTTTTGACTCTTTTAATGTCATCTCTAATGCCGTCATTTACTCAGGTTCAGAATCTCAGCCACCTTTGACTCTTCCTGCCCACCCCAGGACATATACATGGTAATGTCTAATTAACTGATTATTATACATCAGAAGTTCTCAACGTGTGGTCCTGGCCCAATAGTATCTCCATCACCCTGGGAACCTGTTAGAAATGCACATTCTCAGACCTCATTCCAGACCCACTGAAACTGAGTGGAGGCCCGACAAGCACTCTAGGTTCATTTGGATTCCTACTGAAGTGAGAGAACCGCTGTTCTACAAGAGTGGTGCTCAGTCTTGGCTGAATGCAGGAATCATAAGGAGAACTTTAAAAATACCCATGCGTGGGTCCCATCTCCAGAGACTCTGATTTAATTAGTCTGTCACGGGCACTGGGATTTTTAAAAATGCCTCTGGTGATTACAATGTATTTCCAAGGTTGAAGACCAATGTCTCCTTTCAGATTCCTTTGCCTTTTCTTTCTGTCTCTCCCTTGGACTTTCATCACCCCTTCCCTATTTTATTTATGTGATAATCTGATCTTTCTCACATAATTCCTCACACTTGGAACCTAGCTTATATAATAGGATCATATACATCTCTTGATTATATTTTCTTCTAGCCAATTCTTGCAAGAGCTTCCCATTGCCTGCAGAAGAAATGACAAACTTCTGACCATGGCTGTTGAGAACTTACCTTGGCCAGACTCCCAACCTTCTTTGCAGTTTCAGGTGCTGCCTCCAAACCAGAGCAAACCCACCCTGAACTTTCTTGTTTTCTTACCTTCATTCATACTCTTGCTTTTGCTTGGAACTTCTTTCATCCTGGCAAACTCTCCCACATCGCTTAAAAGCCGAGGCCCCAAAGCCACTTCTTCCATGGAGCATCTCTAAAGGCTCCCAGAGGTAGGAAACACTGCCATGATCTTTGGGGGTCCTTTGAAGGCCGTTCCCTTAATCACAGTCTACCTTGTATTTTAGATTTGTTGCAAGTTTTGCTGAACTATGACTGTGGCGTCTGATGAACCAATAGGGCTGGTAGCTATCATTACATGATTGATTTGCCTGGGAGGAGCTACCAATAGGAGGAAGTCTGTGGGGGAAATTGCGCAAGAACCGGAGGAAAGCCCACCCCAGTCACTCTGATGTTCCAAGGCTGTGTCTGAATGCTAAAGAGAGGGGGTCACAGAAAGGCAATGAAAGCTGTTTGAGTGGTCCTGAGGTACATGAGGCATAAACAACATAGCTTTGGCATTAGGAGACAAAGAGCCATCAGACCAGGGAGAGAGAGATGCTTTCCCCACCTGTAAACAGCACACATGTAACGTCAGGTCAGGAGGGGATGCATGGGCACCCGGTAGGGCTGTCAGATTTATCAAATAAAAATGCGGGGCACCACATTAAATTTGAACTTGGGATAAAGAATAATTGTTTTAGTATAAGTATGTCATAAATATTGTATTCTTTACTTGCCTGAAATTCAGATTTAACTGGGTGTCCTGTGTTTTATCTGGCAACGTAGCACTGTGGGAATTCACAGAATTACATCCGAAGATCCCAGCAGAGACCTCAGAGTGTCACAGGGAACAGTACCAGTTCTAACTCACAGTAAGTTGCCATCAGCCAGGGGGCCAGAGAGAAAGACCATGAAAGGTCTCTTTGGCAAATAATTATAAAGATATCCTAAGGACTCCCAGAAATTCATGGTTAAAAGTGTTCAGGGGCCAGAGTTTGTGTCCTATCCAAGTGAGGATGCAAGCAAGTGAAATTTCAGTTCCTCTTCCTTTAACGTCGTTTGTGTATTCTGGTCTTAGGAATCCCCAGTTACATTTGTTTTTTACTAGTTCTGAGTGTCTACTTCTAATGAGGTAAAAACTGATTGATGAAAAGAAATTCATCTGAAGACTATACTGGATAAAGATTCTATTTCGCAGAAATATCTTTTATTTTAACTATGAGAAAAGGAGACATACTGATATACAAAAGAAAAATTTAATTAAAGCAAAGAGCCAATGGATAACAGATTGGTGAAAATTTGAAGGGAGGGAATATGACCAAACCAAAATTTAAACCTGTAAGAATAGGTTACCCTTCCCATGTGTGAAATGTTGCATTAAAAACAAAGGTGAGGCATACTATGAAACATTTGTACAATAGCACTAAGGAGTATATGTGCTATTTAGAACCTGTCTTATTTTCCTTCAAGATTATAAAGTTTGTAAAGGCAGGGATCATAACTGTTCATATTTCATATTTAAAAGAAATGTGACAAAAGGTTAGCTTATAATTTCTGCCTTCCCTGGAACCAGGTCCTCCTGCAGAGGAATGATCTGGAGGATGTCTGGAGGGCCAAGTCCTGGGTGAATGAGGTAGAGCCTGCGGAATGGAGCGTGAGACTGTCAGTAACTCCCCTGCAGACAGATGCTTCCAGCGCCCCCAGAGGGATGAGAAGCTCAGCTCAGGGTTTGAACTAGTTTAATGACCCCTTTTCATACACAGAACACACCTCTCCAAGGAAATAGCACCTAAAACCGGTGTTAACAACTTTGACTTTTATTATCATTTCCTTCTTTTCAACCATTTTTACCTTGGGGATTATTTTTAAGGAATTGGATCCTTTCTAGGCTGTAATACTTTCGATTTTTTTTTATTAATTCATCACTTCCTATCAGCATGTCTCTTACTAAACAATGTTCAAGTTTATATTTTTAATTGACTTATCTAAAAAAGTTGTTTATATGCTATTATCCTCCTACTCGACTTCTTCCCGATAGAATATTTTGGTAATTGATAAAAGATCCTGATTTCCCATCTTTCCCTCAGGTCAATGTCCTGAAAACTTACTGATGATATTAAAGTCATAAGCATTGACAGTCTGGCCCATATCACCTAATGCAACCAATGTTTTTATTGAGGTCAGCCCTATTTCTTCAAAGGTTAAAATAGGGGAGTGTCTTATTGATTCTCTCTTTAAAGTTTTTAAAATTTTTAAACAATAATGAAGAGGGTAATCAAAAAGAAACAGACAAATCTATGTTTGAATCCAATTTTGTCACTTACTTAGCTGTATGACTTCAGACACGTTATTTAATGTCCTTGTCCAAGTAGTTTTTCTGTTAAAAAATAATTATTAATATCTACTCTGCAGATTTTTGAAATTTCTGGCACTTGGTAGTTTCTTAATAAAGCTATTTTTTTAAGTATAAATCCAACATCATACTGATAGCACCAAAAGATTAGGAAACCAAGTGAAAAAGTCTCTCACAATCCCACTCACTAATTCTATGAACAATTTATTTCCAGTCTTTAGTTGTAAAATAAACAGTAATTATATAGGGTGTATGTCTTTTTTAGAATCTATTCATTTAAATTTTTTCATATACATTTTCAGTATTATTTTATTCATTGCTCAAAAATTGGGCAAGTGAAGGTGACATAATTTACTTAATTGTTCATTTATTATTACCTTTACAGTATTTCTGAGGCAGTGTTTTTGGAACTGATTTTCACAGTCCTTAACAGGCATAAGAAAGAAAGCAAAATATTCTGGCTTGTCAACAGCAGCTGTAGGAAAAGAACATTTTCTTATGTGATTTAAAATGTGGTTTTCATATGTATCTGCACTTATGAAAGCAAGATAAAAATATAGGTCAACAAGTTCCAGGGGAGCAGGTGTCCCAAGAAAAACCTTGGATAGAAATTAGAAGGACCTGATTTATTTATAGACCCACTCCAAAATGCTGTAAATTGCTTTGTTAAGGACCACATCCAAGATTAAGCTTCTAAGAGTACCTTATGGGTTATCCTATTACAAAGTAATTTTTATAGCTTTTCACTTGGTAGAGCTCAGTGATTCTCAAAAGAAATAATTTGGGAACTTTCCAGTCGTAAGATGCCTGGAGCCCCCTTTCCCCAGACCAAGTGAATCAACATCTCTGGGGAAAGGGCCTGAGAATTGGTATTTTTAAGCTCTTGCTGTGACTCCAGTGGATAATCAGATTGGACAATACTGAAGGACCCTGAACCAAAAAATGATCCTCCCATCCTATCCAGCGCCTTACGTATAGGATGAGAGGCTAAGGGAATAATGCAGCTTCTCCCGAACCTCAGCTTCAGGCCCAGTCTGGAATCTCAAAGGACAGATATCTATTTGCTCTGATGCCCATAATCATGGTACCCTTTTCCTGCCTGGTGAGCTGTCTCCATGCGAGCTCTGCATCTCTGCAAATAAACAACTTCATCATCACCTGTAATTCCCTAATCTGGTATTGACTGGCCAGAAATACGATGTCTTAATCAATTTGTTATGCTCTGAACATGTCCTGGATTGCTAGTCATTGTGAAAATATACCCTTTGACACTTTAAAAGGCATCCTTACTTAATATGTTTCTGCAAAGAGATTAATAAAGAAAATCTGTAGGCACATGATAAATATTTATTAGGATGATGATGGAGCCAAAGCTAATAAATCTTGATAGCTCAAAGAAATACAATACCAGGACTTGAAAAAGCCTTTCAATTTGTATTAAGTTGTTACTAGCTCCTTGGTTTTCATCAAGGTATTCCTTCATATTCTGAGATGGTCAGTGTTGACTACTTTGTAACCAATTCATTAATGCTATCCACTGTCACCACATATTTTTGATAAGTGCATAGTAGGAGATAAAGAAATATGTATTGAATGAGTGAGTGAGCAAGTGAATTAACTATTAGGCTTTTTAATGATCACATTTTGAGTATTAAAAGCATGATATTGAAAAATTTCAAATACCCGCAGTCTTAGTTCAGCCAAACCTTACTTCATCTTCAGCCAAATCCCACATCTTCTATGATTTCACCTATGGAAATAGTATGATATTTCTAAACATAGGAGTTCTGGGAAGTTTAACTACTAGTTTTAGCAAGCTTGAGATTTCTAACTCATTCATAAATGAATCCTGGCTTCCTAAGATCAGTGTGGCAAGTCAACTCTTATTAAAACATTATTAACACAATGTCTAATTAAAGGAAAAGTATGTTCATGAAAGTGCAATGAATATTTAAAGTAGTTCTAGCTACATAGAAGCCATAACAATCTAAGTGACCTTTTTGGGTCAGTAGAAAGCTTTTCCATTAGCAACCCAGGGGATTCACAAATCATACACTCCCTTTCTTATTATTTTTAATTGGCAATTATAAATCATTTGACACAGTGAGGTGAAAAGATATATTCTTAGTCAATATGAATGATGTGGTGTGCATGACTAGCCACTAAAAACTAGAAATTGTACATTACCAAAAGAAAACTTAACATTTTGGCACCCCACTATCACTTTGTATTAAATACTTTATCTTTGGCCAAAACTAAAAGCATTTTACAAAGTGGAATCCATACTTATATTTTGCAAAGCCATATAAGATAAGGAGTTGACTCCTCTTTTACTTACTGTCCTAAAACAAAGTATTAAGGAATTGTGGCATGTCTTAAAGGAATTTGATATAAGCATCACATTTTGTGGATATATTTATGTAACTGTGGCTATAAGACTTCATCAAGAGAAATTTGGAAGCTTATCTAATCTACACATTTCAGAAAGTCCTATTATATATAAATTCCTTCAATAACCTACTCACTATTTAATGCCTCTTTAGAAGAAAATTATTCCTCATATCTATTTAAAACAGGTGTTCCTATTTCTTTTTCCTTCAGCAAAGAAGGAGAATCTTGGTCATTGCTATATTTTTGAACCAACTTCTACCTGTAACCTTGGAAATAGTCATTATACTTTTCCGTTTTCCTCTCTAGCTGAATATTCTCTTAGAGAAGTCGTTCAAAGATGCTTATTTCAATTGGTAATAGATGTTTTCTTTTTCAAAATATATTCATTAATTACATAGACCCCATGCTCCACCTGACAGCCTTTTTATTGTTAGCAAACTTTTAAGTTTGGGAAATTGTTATATCTCCTGAGTCTTTGATACATGTGCTATGTCTTTATAAAAACATATAAGTATCTCCCATGCTCTACCCTTTCTCCTAGCTGTTTGCCTCATCTCAATGAATAGCCTTTCTAAATAAAGATGTATTCCATGTAGTCCATTGTTTCAGGCACTGTGCTAGGCACTGGAGTTACAGAGATAAGTTACAGATCTTTTTTTTCCCGGAAACCTACAGTCTAGTGAGGAAGGAAGAAAATTAATGGGGAGATATCAGTACAGCCTGGTAACTTGAATCTTAAAGGTTAGTTCAAAGTGGTCCAAACCTCTGAATAATCCAGAATTGGTGCTTCATCAGATTCAGCCCTCTTCAAGGGCTCAGTAATAAAAGGAAATTCTCTTTACTGGTGGGAGAAGTCTTTCAAAGATGCTTATTTCAATTGGTAATAGATGTTTTCTTTTTCAAAATGTATTCATTAAAATTGAGGTCAATGGAGTGCTGCTTTCCATAAGCCGGGAAATATTTTGCTCTCATCAGTTACTCTGAAGGTTATGAAGTCAGCATAAAATCCCAATAATGCTACAGACTAAAAAAATGAATACAAAGCAGGAAAATTTTATGGGTATGGACCAAGAAATATCAAGATGAAAAAACATGAGGGTCATTAATCATCCACAAGACCTAGCCAGAAGATTTTTGGATAGTGGAACTTTCCATGACCCCAAAAATTATCCTGCCCTCGGATCTTTCCTCCCTAATGCATAGTAACTGGTAAGATAATTGTGGGATTATTTAACCAGAAAAAAAGAGGTATATATACAAATATAGACATCTTTTATAAATCATGAAGCAACCACAGCTAACATGCTAAACATTTGCAATTAGGACCAAGAAGGGGACTTTTGTTTTGGGTAATACCTGATGTAATAAACATCTCTGACTTAGTACCCACTTAGGTGGTAAATCAGCATTTTTGTTCCTATTAAACAAGTTAGTCACTTTTACATCTTTAAAAAAATGGTCCTGTTGAATCTTTCTAGAACAGGATGAGTAAATATAGTCAACAGAAGGTATCACATCTTTACTGATTGATAGGCTTCTGAGAGTTAATGTTTAGGTACAGATTGTAGGGCTCCAAGCCTCTGTGTTGAGAAACGTAAGACGGAAATGGGCCCTCTTCTTTTTCAAAAGGATTCTTTGTACTAGCGAAGTGATGTGTGGCATTAAATAATTGCCCAGGGTATTCAATCTTCATAAATAGAAAATCCAGATACTGTTTGTCTGACTGTCTTACAGCAATCCTTTTATTTTGCTTTATTTATCTCAGTAATTGTTTCAGTTCTCTGGGGTTTTTTGTTGTTACTTGTTTGCTTGGTATCAAAGATAGTAAGACTGCAAGTTGGGAAGTCTCTTTCTTTGAGTATTTTGGGGCAAGAATAGACTGTGGGGGGCCTGATGCGTATCCCGGGGAGCAGTTCCAGCATTTAATGATCATGAGCACTGACATAGACCCAGCACTCAATCATGGGAAAGGCATTGCTCCAAATAGCACACAGGAACTCATTGTTCTCACTAACAGCCCAGTGAGGCACTCCCTTACACTGCCGACATTCATGCAATGAGGAAACAGAGGCACCAATGGCTAAGCATGTCAAAGTCCATTCAGTCTGCACTGGAGCCATTATTCTTTCTGCAGCATCTCCCTTCTGATTCCTGAACCACTGACCACACAGTTCCTTCGATCTTTAGTCTAGGTGCACATACTATTTCTAAAGCTTCTCCTAATGGTTTTTACAGGAAACTCAAGATTAAAAGTAAAAATGGATTCACTGTACCTTTCAAATTCATCCTCACACAGAACTAATAAAAGTACATTCCCTATAGCATTTTTTTCCAAAGCAATTAAGGCAGTTTTATTAAGCTCAATTTATGTGCACCTCACTTAATTGATCGAATTTCTGCCACTTTTCTTGGAATATTTCTCTAAAGGCCCTAATAAACCTTACTGATATCATGACACTTCTTCATTATAAAACTATTGTTCTTTATTATGATATTCCATTATTCCTTTTTTATTAACAACGTAGAATGACCCTAAATAATTCTTCTTTCTCTAATAATTCATGTTGATCCCTGGTTTTTATGAAAACCAGAAATCAGAGCCCATCTCCTGGCTTTTTAGAATAGAAGCCATTGTAAATAGAAACATATCTGATGTAATTTTTAAGTGACCGTGTTCTGTCCCAGATTTAGATAGGGGAAAACTGGCAGCCGAAGTCCTTCTAATTGTATTTAATGACCACCACTCTGAGAGCACCCAGAATATTTGGAGATAATGAATATTTGTCATATAATGAATAAACTTTTATAGAGTTCTCACTCTGTGCAAGATAATAATAGATTTCATGTTTCAGGAGCAGTATGAAATACTACCCCTACCAGCAAGGAATTTACAACTTAGTTGACTAAATAGACAACTTAGTGGACATGTCACATATGTATAGTGAGTGTAGAAGGCAGGAAATGCCCTGTGAGGAAAGCAGATACTACTTGCTGTAGAAAGGAATCCAGAGGAATAATGGATTAGCTTTATCTTTCCCTAAGGTTTTTAGGATGAAGGGGGATTTGAGCTGGTTCCAGAAGCAAAAGTTGGAATCAGCTGAAGAGTGCGGTGAAAGCATGTGAGACAAAAGAAGAACCAGTCTTTAGAAACCACCACTTAGGAGGTAAATCAGTATTTTTATTCTCATTAAACAAATGGGGAGAATTATTTTATTTCCTAGAACTGACCCTGGTAGGCTAATTAGAGTTATAGAAAGTGCTCCTTAACAGTTACCTAGAGTTTGCCAACATTTGAAGGGGCTCATGAAATGTGTAATTTCTCCAAGTCAGGGTTTTGTAACCTTGGCACATTTGGGCCTGAGCATTCCTGTTGCCAGGGGCTGTCCTGTGTATTGTGGAATGTTTAGCAGCATCTTTGGCCTCTAATCCCCAGACTTGGTAGTATCTTCCTCCTTTCCCCAGTTACAACAAGCAAACACAAATGTCTCCAGACTTTGCCAAATGTCCCCTGGGGTGCAGAGTTGCTCCCCTTTGAGAACCACTGCCTGAGTTCTATGAACATTGCAGGGAAGAGCGCTCAGATTTCTCTCCTCCTTCTGTAACACAGGCTACTTGGAAAATCATCTTTGTACCCAACCTAAATCCCTCATATTGGCGTGTTGTAAATCCTTTTCTTTAGCAGCCTCAGAGAGTGTGCCTTCCATGTCAGGAGTACTCAGTACACTCGGCAAGATGCTGGGCTGTAATCTCTGGAGAATTTGTAGGATGCCCAGTGAAAGCCACAAAGAAATGCTCACTGTATCCTTTCTGCACTGAGGAAAAACTGCCTAGGTCTTGTTCACTTGTCAAAATAGGAGTCCTATTTAGATTAGAAACCTATTTCAATTGTAAATCCATTGGTGGGGGAAGCTCTGCATTTAGGAGAGTGCACAGCTGGTGCTTCCTGGATGTTAAATAATTCATCTTCTCATTTTGGAGAGTCAGAAGCAGCCAAGCTGAGATGCTAAATCCACAAGGTAATATTGCAGAACCTAGTCCCTGGACCTAAGGAGGGAAAAGGCCTACTAAATCACAGAAGCTATCCTCTGCAGCTTTAGGAGAAGAGAGAGAGAAGGCTGTTTGCTAATTTGATTTTTCCCTGTTATGGTAAAACAGGGAAGATAGGTTGCCCTGGAAGAATTTTGTGAAACTCAGTTAAATAAGATCAGCCTTTCTACATTTAAATATCATCATGCCTGTGTCACTCATGCATCTAGTTCATTTATCAGGTGTAATATTTGACCCTTCTAAAAAATACTTTCCCTGGAAGTCAGAAGATAATCATGGAGATGGGGAACCAGCTGTTCAATTGCAGTTTGCAGAAAATAGATGACATTTGAGCAACTGCTTGAGGATAAATATTTCTCATTAATGGTTCTGTTCTCACACTTGGCTATTTATCATGTTATCTATTTTAGTCCAAATTGTCCTAGTACCTGTCCTAAGCTCATCTTGCATTTTTGTATTACTTTTGAAGCTGCATTAAATCTTCCAGAAGGCACAGCTCCTACAACAGTGTTTCACAGTAGTTCAATAATGCTTTTTCAGGTAACTAGTAATCTTAGAACTTTTATTTCTGTGCTCTGAAGGAGGTAACATCCTTGCCAGAATGCCTATCTTACATCTTAATGACATAATATCCTTCCGTATCCTTCATCCATATGTGTGCTAGTACACCTGTATGCTCAGTTCAACCAAGTTTCTTGACTGTGGGACTCTAATGAGGATGTGTAATCCTCAGTGATTGCAGAAACCTTTATGTTTTAATCTGCACTGCTTGAATGGTTAACTCCATAGGATAAAAGCAATAAAAACTTCCAAACTCCAGATTTTCCCAGTGGTCAGTCTCTGTAGTTTTTAGTAGCTCCACTGAAAGTAAATTTAGAGAAAAGTAAAAGTCATTAGAAGACATTTGCATGCAGCCATTGCAGTTATCAAGGCAATACAAATTTCTGAATGATAATTTAGGTCTTTAGCCGGGGGGATTTTTCTCAGGGTACCTAGCTAGGCAAAAGTTCAATTTCCCACTGGAACCTGTCCAGATGGGATTTGTCCAGCTATGGTCTTTTGAAAAAGATGCTGTCATTAGAACAAGAGAGATGGGAAGAGAAGGGAGTTCTATCACACACAGTTTAAGTTTGGGTTCATTTATTAAAGTCTTTCCTCATCTAATAAGAACAAAGGGGCAAAAGACATTCTGGTGATTGGAGCCTAGGCCAGGTAAGCCATTGTTCAGGCTCTGACGGGGAACCCAGGCTGTCCCAAGCAATATTCAGTTTATGGCAATGGTGCCAGGGGAGGTTTTATATACAGCCACCTGTTTTTCCCTTTGTGATGTTTTCGTCAGAAGTTAGGCATACAGTCTGAGTTACTCTAGCTTCCTCATAACACAACTTATTTTAATATACCCCAAAGGGAAGCATTTAATTCAAACAAGCCTCCATTTTATTATGTTTCAAAGATGTCTTACTTTGAAAACCTCATTTTATGTGCATTTTATTTCCTTTGAAAATGGACAACTTGTATCATAAATCAGATGTTATGCTGCCTGATAAAATATGTATTATTAAATTAAGCATAGGACCTTTTAACAGTCAGAAAAATTGAGAAAGCTATTCCAATATAATTATCAGTATTTTAGAAAGTACAATGGAGGAAAAATAGAAATTGCTGGAGAATTTTAAAATAAGGATTCCTAAAGATAATATAGTTAAGACAGTTTAGATACTAGTTTATAAATAATATTAAAAGAATCAGTCGATCTTACCAATTAATTGTTTATTTGCTTAATTTAAAGTGAAATCTGGGGAATATAACTGACAAATTTAATAAGTCTGTCTGAATTCCATTCAAAAGAGACTGAAAGAATTCACTCAAAAGACTTTGTAGAAATGGGACTTCCCAACAGAGCTACTTATATTTTGAATTTTTTTATTTCTGTAAAGGAGCAGCTCTGACAGGAATGAGTGAGATAAACAGATTTCAATGTGGGTGAAATATGTGGGAGTCAATGACCCAACAATATGGGAGGAAAAGGCCTTAATCACAAGGGAAGACATTCAGAAATTAGCTAAAGTAAACTAGTTCAGAGATGGCAAGCTTTAGAGCTATTTTCTGATTTGTTCTTCCAAGTAATTCATATTTATTTGCTCCCTGGTATTATTTGATTTATAAATGTGAGTATTCTCTCTCTATCTTTCTATCTGCTCTGCATATGTGAATGTTTGGTTCAAACAAGTTATGAAGTAGCCAGACTGGTTCAATCACAGCTAAACCAAGACATGGTCACGACTGAGGACATAGTTAACATTTTTATAGACTTTAAGCATCTTGTTTAGCATTTGTTCAGCTGTTCATTCATCCCACATCCCCTTGGTGAGACTGCTACATAACATTACATGTGCTGGACTCCCAAGAAAAGAAGGTGCCTTCTACCCAATCTGTGCTCTTCAAGCTGCAGAACTCAGTGGGTGAAAAGCCCCATCTCTGGAATCAGACAGATCTAGGATAGCATCCTGGCCTTGTCACTTAAACAAGCTGAGTGATAGCGGATAAATGACTTGATATTACTAAGGCTTGCTTTCTTTACTTTAAATGGGGATAATGATATTCACTATCCTATGGGTCACTGGAAGGACTGAAAATGAGAACCATTTTTTTGGTGACCATACCAAAATATTGAGCAAATGTTAATGTTTATGCTCTAAAGGGAAGAAACACATTTATAAAAATAAGCATAACTAAATTTAGGGGTCTCTAAAGTGGGGACACTAAGGATTGTTTGGCAGCTCAAGAACGAGAAAATGCAAATGAACATGAACCACCCTCTGTGGGTAAAGCTGTTGTGGGAATAATTAAAACCTGCCATTTCAGAAATACTACAACTCACATCTTTTTAAATGGGATCAAGGAATTACTCTCTTCCTCATCTCTACTGAGGTACAAGAGGGAATGGAATTAGACTATAATAAAAGATGAGGCTTAAGGAAAACTCTAATTCTAAAGGCTGTTAGTAAAATTTATCACCCCCCACCCCCAAAACTGTATTTTTAGAAACATGACATGCAGCTGTCTCCCAGAATGATCTGGATGCAAGGCTGAGTGAAACCAGCGGGGATGAAATTTTTAGGGTCTTCTCTCCTCCTATGATTGATGCAGAAATGATATGCAGAGATGACAGCATATAATAAACCATCATGGCAGAGATGGAAAGGCTATAGTAAAAGGTCGGGAGAAATAGGTAGCAGTTATATTTTTAATAAAGGATGGGTCACTTTCTGTAATGTATGGAATTACAGTCTTCTGATGGTTTGATGTGGAAACACCAACATACCAATTCTGTTTGCAAACTCTGCTTATGATTATACTCTCCAAATCTTAAGATGCTATGGCACTGAAGCCAACAGCATTTCTGTTGATAAGACAGGATTTTGAGGACTTTGTCATTTGGAATACATGTCAAATTGGACATTTAAACCTCAAAATTCCCAAGTTCATTTTCAGAATTCATAAGTGACTCATTTCAATAAAAATGGGTTCTAAGCACAATAATACATGGGAGTAAATAAAATTGGAACATACAGATACCTGTTTTGCATGCTCTAGTCCAGATATCAGTAAACTTTTCTGTAAAGTGCCAGTGTATAAATGAAGAGTATTAGTGCATACCAATAAAACTTTATTTACAAAAACTGACAAGGGCCACATTTGATGGGTGGGTTGTAGTTTGCTGACCCTTAGTTTAGATTTTTTAAAGGCATTTTTTTCAAAAAAACTAATAATGTTTTTCCCTCACTGAATGTCAGACGTTGTCACCTCAAATTTGGGTTGTATATCTATATATTTTTTTCAGTCTTGAAAAGAATGTACACCCCAGTGACATGAGAACGTCTTTGTGTATATTAAAAATCCGGTGGCAGGGAGGAAAAAAATGTCATATTCTTCCTCTTCCATATCTGAAATTGCTCCTTTCATGAAGATGCCTCAGGATGCAAGTAATAAAATTAAAATATTAATGAAAATACATAAAACAGCAGCATTCAACTCCCCTTGGGAAAGGCCTCATAAAATAAGACTTATACTGGGCCCTGCAGTCAGGCTCAGTCTTCTTATTGCTTTCTCGTCGTTTTTTTCCCTCAAACCTCTGAGTTTCTCAATTCTAATTCTCATATTTTAAAGACAGTTTTACTTTAGATTTTGAATCAAGGGTCTAAGCCTGAAAACTCTGCTTCTGCCTCCAGGTTAAGTAGCATCTCTTCTTTAGATCCACAAACTTCAGTGTAACTGTTACGGTGCATCTGATAAGCTATATCCCCTCGGGGAGGCAGATAGCCTCACTTTTATAAATACTTGGCATCTGAGAGCATGTTTTTCATTTTTGAAGATTGTTGAGTTTGGCACCTATTTTTGGTGGCATTTCTTAGAGACATTGTGCACAGCGAGATTAGCAAGCACAGGGATTTGAATTTAAGGAGTGATGACAATTCAAATTTGAGATTGTATCCATGCCATGCCATTATAAAGCTTGCTTGATGGAAAGCCTGCAATACAAGCAATCACTCTATTGAACTTAAACTAAAAAGTGAACAAATGTACAGAAAATGCAAGCTGTTTGAGGCAAAACTTTGAGGCTAAGATGAAAAAAGTGAGGCAATAAAATCTTGACATTCCCATTCCTGGTCTTCTGGTTTTGGGCATCAGAAAATGCAGCATGAAAAGAATAATTAAATACTTTGATGGGGAATGGATAATATTCCCTGAGTAATTCTGTAAGCTGTGGGCCTCAGATTGGCATCGAGACATTACTAACATTGTTATAAATATTAAAAAGAATAGTTTGGATCAGAAAATTAGAATTGTTGGAAAACTACTCTGGGAAGGCTTGGGATTGATGTGGGAATTTATTAAAATGAAAGAAAGACAAAAAGCACTTGTGTGTATTTACTTATATTAAAGGTATGTCCATACTTCCCTAGCAGTGAAAACTTAATATATGCGTCTGCTTGTACCTTCAAACCTTTTTAAAAATGTACTTGTGCGTCTCTAATTTGTCCCAACTACAATATTTGTTCCCTCATGTGTTTCAGCTTAGTTACTAATACTTCCCCTCAGTTCTGTACACAGTAGAAACCCAACAAATATGTTGGATGTTGGCTAAGGAACTAGGTGCGCCACCACTGACATTCATCAGAAACCAGAGCAGACAATGATCCAGTGGTCTTTCTTTCTGGCCACTATACCTTAGGTAAAGATTAAGGAAAAGAGGAAATACAGGCAACTGTTGGTGATGCTGGATTTTGTTGGCAATTGTTGCTGAATAATCACTTTACTGACTGATGTGATATTTATTCAGTTTCCAGTGTCAGATGGAAACTATGTCTGGTGCTTTGATTAAGACCTAGAAACTGCAGAATAGAATAGCAAGGTAGAAAAACAGGAAGAAAAAAACTGCAGTGCCAAAGTCTGGGGAAGTTGCCTAGAAGAGCAAATGCAGCAAAGAGCAGCCAGAGAAACAGTTTGGAGTCCGTGACTTGGCTGGAAAGGGCAGCTGTTTTCATTTTAGTCAACTTGCATTTCTCTGTCTAGACTACTAAGTTGATATTTCTATCACACCTTTCACCCTCCAGAAAGGACCTGTTTTGTAGGCCCTCTAGCCCCCAAATAGGTTGCAGCTTATATTTCTATTGAACTCAATGGCATTTGCATTAGTATCCTTATTTAAAGATAAGTAACTGATATTCCTAGAAGGATGCAATTTCTCCAAGGACACAAAGTTAGGAAAGACTGAATTCAAACACAAATCCTCAGGTGCCTGGTCTTTGCCTTTCTGCATCCTGCCTGGTAGGAAGCTATGTGGAGCCATTCTTACTCCCAGTTAGGAAGCCCCTGGATTTAAGTTAAAAATTGCTCAATGTGGGTGGTTATAGTAAACAAGGAGATTAAAGAAAATCAAGAGTAACAAATTTTCTTTCTCTTTTCTTGGAATTAATCAATGAGAAGAAAGTGTTTATACCTAATAACATACCATTGGTTAATATCCCCACCATTCACAGATAATGAATTTAAAGAGAAGGCCAGTCTGTTTGGTTCCTACATCTATGACCTTGAGCACCAAGATTCCAGTCAATTTGTCAATGTGTTTCTGTCTTAAGCATGTCTTAAATTATACCAATCATCAAAGGAATTTTCCTGTGATTTTTCCCTTTCTTCTAGAAATCTAAACACTTTGAAGTTTTTTACTAGTTACAAAAATATTCACAAATAAATTTAGATGGTTTTTAAAAATATAAGAGAAACAGAATGAAAGAAGAAAATTAAGATGTTATTACACATAGGCTAGCAATTGTGGTCAAGTGGTGACTAAGCTTCAACTTCAAATTTGAATCAGTTTTCCAGATACCAGATGATATAACTAAAAAAAAACCATGACCCTCTCAACAGGAAAGAGATTCTGCTAGTTTTTCCTATCACTGAATCTTAAAGGATTAATATGCCGGACAATAATCCCAGGGACTGAACAATATTTTTGGCAAAGAGAGAAGGAAATGGTATGCAGCTGTGGCTCTCAGTAACTTATGACAAAAATCGACAGCATAGCGTTAATTCATCTTAGTGATGGGAGTTCTGTAAGAAGGCTAACCTGAGAGGGCCAGGTGTGTAGTCCTCTCATGTTCCAACTGGTCCCAAGGAGAGAATTTTACAAATCCAACAGAATCAGTGGGCAATGTGTCCCTTCGGCAGTCACTTCTAAGTGTCACTTTATTTTGCTAAACATTTCGTAAGAGTTGGATTTCTGAGTGTTTGAAGTTGCATGCTTTGGTAGGGAACTGGAAAGCCAGTGTCCCGTATTACTAGGTATTGGATGATGGACACTTGGAAATCAGAAGACGTAGAGGCAGGACTGACACTGTTTAGTGAGAATTAAGAGTCTGATTAGATTATCAACTGGCTAGAGGCCCACTTCCTCTCTACTCTGTGGTATGAATCCATTTACTCACTAAATTGAACTTGTCATTGCTAAGTTTCCTAGGAACCAGGTTTAAAAACAAAGCTCATCTCACTGTAATCCAAAGAAACTGGTTATTTACATATCATGGGTTGGTATTTGGATTTTAGTTAAAACATGATACTCAGAGTGGATACCTGTGATAAATCTTCACCATGCATTTTTATATGTCGAAGATGCAATTTTCAAGATGTTTCTAAATAATCTAAAAATGCATGGGACCTCTCATTCATTCCTCTTTCTAGTAGCTGCAGTGAGGCAGTGTTGTGGACCAAAAGGGCCAAAACTTGGAAGTTAAAAGGCTGGATTCTAATCTTGACTCCATCTATGATTTGTATTACTTTGGGAAAGCCACTTGACTTTCTCTGTAAAATGTGGATAGTAACAATACCCATTTCACAGAGTTGTGGAGGGAAGTGAAAGCATGTGAAGGCACCTACCAACAATTCTGGCATATAGTACAAACTTAATAATCAGGTTTTATTTATTTTTTTTCTTACTCCAAATACACTCTTTTCCATGCTATAAAGCTGTTCACATAACATTGTTCATGATTTAGAACCATCCTGCTGGCCCTCAAATTTATAACTAATCATTATAATTCACTCATTATGAGAACAAGAAAGTGAAACTTGATATTTTTTCCTTCCTTCTTGGCTCTCCTAAGACCAAAAATGATGTACAATATGGGTGCCACTGAGGGAGGGGGAAACTGCCTCTGGACCCTGGTGGCTATGCTTTCTTCTACTACACATGTTATGAGAAAAAAGTTAGCATGGCCATTTACGGGATCCATACTGCATTTCAGAATGAATCAAAACAGAATCATTGTAAATACAGAGAAGAATGTAAATTAAAAATGTGGGGGAGAATGTGAAAACACAGGAAAATCAGATTGCTTGGATTGATAAACCATCCTTATGCTGTGAATGGCATGGCCTCCGTAGCATGAGATTCACTTATGCACGAACCTAAATTAGGAACTAGAATCACAGCATCCTCAAATTTTAGGATTGGAAAGGACTTTAAAGATAGCACATATTCTTGCTACTCACGGTGACAATCACTGACCTACAGCATCATCATCCTGAAACATGTTAGAAATACAGACTCGGGCTCTCTTGTCCCCTCCTGGCATGAGCCGGGAGCTCTGTCCTTTCACCTTATCTCTAAATAAAAGCCTTCACCTTGCTCTCCTAAAAAAAAAAAAGAAATGCAGACTCTAGGACCCCTTGTCAGACTTAATCAGAATCTGCATTTCTACCAAATTCCCTGGTGGTTCCTAGGCACACAAACGTTTGAGGAACATTGTCCAGGTCTGTACCTACCCCATTTTCATGTAAGCTTCAAATCTGATATACATGTCTTTATTTTCATCTGAATCCCTGAGAAAATGTGTTCCCAGAAGCAATAAACGAGGCTGAAGACAGAACCCTTCAAAACACCACTGCAAAACTCTCTCAAGCCAAGGCCAATAACGATGGTTCAGTCAAGATCTTGCTCCGAAATACAAACTCATCTAATTATCATCACCTGAAATATATTCTTCCTCTTTTTCTATAGTACTATCATGAGAGACATTCTCTCTAGCATTTTAACTGTCATATGTCATGCACACAAAAGAGATAGGTTTAGTTTAAAGGATAATTATCAAGGAAACACCATGTAAACACCACCAGGATTAAAACATAAATCACTGCCAGTAACTCAGCCATCCCTAGTTACCTCCCCTTTTTTCCACTGAAGTGGTAATAACCATTAAATGTATGACTTTTATGATAATCTCTTTCCCTTGGTTTCCTTTAGTTTTTTCATTTAAGTACACATTCTGAAAACACGTGATTCTGTTACACCTGTATTTTGAACACCCCATGAATGGAATTCTATGGTATGTGCTCCTTGCTAATCTCACTCAATATATATTTGTGTGATCTGTCTATGTGGATTTGTTTAGCTTTAATTGGTCCCTTTTTGTTGCTGCTACAGTATTCCATTGAGCATTAATTTCACAATTTATTTTAAGGATCATGAGCATTTTTATTGTTTCTCTTTGGGGCCATTATAGACAGTACTTCCAAGGACATTTGTGCACATGTCTGCTAGTACATTGTGCAAAACTTGTCCAGGCTACCTGGCTGGGAGAGGAATCTAGAGTCACAGAGTCACTGCATCTTCAACTGTACTTGGTGATGCCACACTTCTCCAAAGCGGTTGTGTCAACTTGCGTTCTGACCAGCAGAGAGTCCTGATACTGCCCAGAAGGGATGTTTTCAGATGCTGTCTTGATGGAGCCCAGGTGTACTGGGTCCTCTGCAATTCTTTAATATAAAATCTGTTTTAAAAAAAACAACAAAAACAATGGCTTAAACAAGCATCTCAGTATCCCTACCTCTTGTTTTAATTGCTCACCACTACTACCTGATATGTTACGCCCCATATCAGCATCAATCTTAGAGATTCATGTGAGAAATTCATTTTCTTTCCTTTTTTTAAATCCAAATTACATTTACCATCCCAAGGACTCTGATTCCTCTCTGTTGGCTGTGGCTACATCAACATCACTGTTAGTGGCTCAGATTCTCCTCCTCATGTTCTCTTGCAACAGTGGGTAGTAACTCAGGTCAGGAGACGGAAGATTTAAAGCATCATTCAACAATGTTTTTATTATCTTTGAGTCCTTCCTTGATTCAATTCTTTTCTCCCTATATTCCTTCCCCTCTTCATTCTCATGGCAAGAGAAGACAGAAACTAGTAGCCATGTTGTTCATTTTTTCTTTTTGGTCAGCCACCAAAGGTTATATTACCAGCCCAAAGCAGTGGACCTGTTTCTTCTCTGATCTTGGTCCAAAGAAAAACAAAAGTCAAACATTAACAACAAAAAGAACATTTTTCTTACCATTTGCACTTGGTGAGCCTTCTGAACACTATTCTTATAGATCCATGATGTTCTTTTAAATTGTGTCCTTCTTTTCATTATTGGGAACTCTCCATTTAAAAGTTAAGTAAGCTCATTGAAGAACATTCTGTGCTTTCTGTAGCTATTTTGTAACTTTCTCCTCTTATTTTCTGTAGCTTTCCACCTTTTCCCTTCCCCAATACAATGATTGCTATTTGCATAATCAGAAGGATATTTTTAAGACTTTTCCAATCTTCCAGCTTTCTTGTTCTGTGACAGGGTTACCTGTCATAGATTCTGTCCACTTTTTCTTTTAAAACCTTGAAGGTCTCAGTGCATGTCTGACTGAACCCAAGCTTGATCAGAATGAGATTTTTCTTAAAAGAAGAAAATAAAAACACACACACATCTATGCACACTTTCCTCTCAGGACCCTTGGCTTCCCGAGCTTGTGTGCCTGTACATTTCTTCCATACAACAAGTCGCCTTTAATTACTTTCCTACTTCGTTACCTTAGTGCTTCTACTTTTTCTCTTAGCTGCCCATGAGCCCCATCTTTCTTGTCAGCATAGCATCTTTCTCCTTAAATTGCGTCTCTCTTGGTCTCCTTCTTTTACCCATCTCTGCTAACATACACATACACATATTTCATTTCTTGGGAATGAAACAAAAGTTCACTCCTTACCATGTATCTGGTGTGAAATTTGGCTCAGCACCATCAAGCTGACATTGCAAGCCCAAGAGAAAGAAGCCCTCTAGGGCAGTGGTTCTCACACTTCAGCCTGCATCTGGCCCGCCTGACGGCTTATGAACACATGCATTGCTGAGCCCTGCTGGCTGAGTTTTTGATTCAGAACCAGAATTCAGAGCATTTGCATTTCTCCCAAGTTCCCACATGATGCTAATGCTGCTGGTCTGGGGAACACACTCAAAAACCACTGTAATGAGTGGGATTTTAAAATCTTAAGAAGGATTGATTTTCCTCGTTCAGGGTGACCCAACCATCCTCATACTTTGTTATTATAAATGACAGAGATTGAGCTGTCAACGTGGATTCCTGTGTTGCCATCTCGAAAGTGTTTCAATGGTACATTTTATGTGTTAGGAAAAATCGTATTTCATTGTATTTCTCTGCATGAAGAAATCATTATTCACTTACCGCAGAAATAATAAGGGGGGAAAAAGGTGATGTAAAGAAAAAAAGTAAAGACAGTTACATTTTGATTTTGATATACATTTTATACAAGCATTGTAGAGCATATCATGATGATGTGGTCTAGCTCTGAGAAATATGCCTTCCCAGTTTTTGGGGTGGTGAATGCATAATGTATATAATAACTACTCTGGAAAGGAAGGTACTTCACTGCCCTTGATAAGGTAGTTCACTGTCTAGATCCCTTTAACCAGCATTTTATTATTACTCAGTTTTTAGAGACATTGTATCTTTAAATCACTGTTTGGGGAGTGAGACGATTCAAGAGTAGAAAGCAATTTTTTCATTGACTGCAAAGGGAGTTTATTCTGATAAGAGATGTTACCTACAGTAATTATGTCTTAAGTGATGGATCTGATGATGGATCTGGAAAAGTGCATCATCTGCCAAAGCCCAGGAGTGCAGGGAGCCACAGAGGAGCAGAGAACTATCAGCCTAAGGGCACGCTGCCTGCCAGCCCAGCACTCTCCTGCTTACAGTTTCCAAGTATGTTTTAATATTTCAGACGTCCATGCAAATATTAACAGTACTATCATTCCCTGAAATCGTAAAATGTAAAAATCTTTTAATGCTGTCCCACCCTTAGCTTTGTTCTGTAGGATGTTAACCAAAGGGACACTGGGTAATCATTTCCCAAGGAAATTTACAGAATCAAGTTCAGTCCATTGCTGATCTTTACGTCTAGGCCTTAACTTTATCCAACAGCCCCATCTATCCAGGTGTATCTTGGCAACCACATCTAGTCACCTAGTAATACCTGTCCTTACACGTGTCTCCTTATCTAAATGTGCTGTCACTGAGGTCCATACCTTACTTAAAATTTGCCATTTCAGGTCATGTGCACCTGTGGGGTTGGTTTTGTTTTTGTTTCTGTATTTTTATAAAATAACTATGACTATTACATCACACAAAAGAAACCCCACCGCTAATATTAGGCGGAAGTGTATGGTAAACTCAAGTTCTCTTTTTCTCCAACATCCAGTAGCCCAGGATTTCCTACAAAATGTAGTGTTCCCCAGGGCCCATGATTTTTCAAGGGATGCCTCCTGTTCGACTCTTCAAAACCTGTTTGTTTAACGTGTTGCTCTCTCAGGCCCTTGTTCTGTGCTCTGCACGGCAACAGGTTGTTGCTCTGGGCTGACCTGTTAATGAGAAAGAAACAGCATCCAAGCTAATCATTCCCACTGGAATTAATATTCTCCAATGATTTTCCAGGGAATGTTACTCCCACTCTCTTTGTCATCTGACATGTGATAATCGCACCTTGAAGTAAGAATTTCAGGCCAAAATAAGAGGTGAAAGCAAGACTATGAAAATCAACAGAAATGCTGTTTGAGAGAAGGCAGAAACCCCATAAATATACTTGGTGCTGGTCCAGCTACCATTTTGACATAAGGAGAAAAATATGAATTACCTGAATCCCATCCACCTGCCTGCAACTTTAGTATCCGGCCCTTCCCTCCCACTGTGATCTGGTCTTGTACATGGCCACACTGCTTAAGGAAGAGCATTTGGAAAGTGTACTATTCCTTAACGCCCAGCTGGCACTGCCTAGACCCTGTGGAAAAGGCCATGCATGTGGTCTGGGGCGGTGTCTGCAGACCGTGAGTGGCCCAAACTCCACACTAAACCTGCAGATGAGAAAAGGCGAGACCTGTGTCACTGGATAGAGGGGTGCAGGCAAGGCAGCGCCCCTGGAGGTATTTGTTGCTGGTGTTGGGTGGAGGCAGATTGTCACGTGGCTGGTCTGTGCTAGAAGAGGTGGAGACGTCAGGGCAGGACTTCTAAGTTATATAGTTACTTCATTTTCTTGGTACAAAAGAGCAGTGGGCTTCCAAGATGAACAGAAAGGATGCAACAAGTACAAAGCATCACTTTTTTTTCCAGAGGCCCTTGGTCTTCTCACTGCCAGCTTCCTGCAGTCTCCCCCAAAATGCAGTAGTCTCCCCCTTATCTGCAGTTTCACTTTCTGCAGTTTCAGTTTCCTGCAGTCAGCTGTGGTCCAGAGGTAGACGACCCACCTAGCAAATCGTCGGCAAGTCAGTAGTACCTAACGCTAGGTCACAATGCCACGTCCGTCACTCACCTCACTCCACCTCATCACACAGGCATTTCATCATCTCATGCCATCCCAAGAGTGAGGATGGTCCAATAAGGTGTTGAGAGAGAGAGACCACATTCACATAACTTTTGTTTTAGTATATTGTTATAATTGTTCTGTTTTTTAATTCGTTATTGTTGTTAATCTCTTACTGTGCCTAATTGATAAAGTAAACTATCATAGGTATATATGTATAGGAAAAACATAGAATTTAATAGGGTCAGTACTAGCTGCGGTTTCTGGCATCCCCTGGGGGCTCTTAGAATGTATCCCCCATGGATCTGGGGGGACCACTGTAAATGTGGAAGATTCCATAGTCACAACCTTCCAGATCCACACAGTGCCAGCAAATAGGATCTCTTGTGATACTGGGAAGATACTATTTAGCTACATGATTGACGTATTGCTTACAAGCCAATTTCAACCTCCAGAATTACAGGTTTAAACTGGACCAATTGGTCCCTTTATGTAATCATAACCCTGTCCTTTTCTATTCAGAGAAGACACATAATTCAAAAAAGAAAAAGAATTTAGCTAATAAGGCAGATACCACCTTTTGTTTAATAAATGATTTTTGAGAAGATATTCTATCATAGGTAATTGCAAAATGATTTTAAAAATCATTTATTCTGCCTTCAAGGAGATTGCAAGAAAGGAGAGAAACAAAAATAATGAAAATATCCTATAGTAATTATAAATGTCACATGTGTAATCCAGAAAAATCACAAGACTTCAGAGGAAAGAAAAACTTTCTCTAGTTTAAGCTTCTTAAAAAATTTTATGTCAGTTCTAACTTTTTGTTTGCCTCATATAAGAAATTCTCCTGCAGATAAGTTGGCTGGCTTATCTCAGGCAGTTCTGAAGTTTCCTCAGAAATGTTGTGACTTTAATGGTTACATTAATCCAATTTGAAAACCTGTCTACCATTTTATTATTTTATTAAAATCAGCAAATATACTAAATTGTTAAAATTCTTAATATGATATGCTATTGCTTCATAAATAGCAGTACATTTTTGCTTTTTCTTTATTATTTTATTTAATTTGTGTCTATTCAAGGTGGCTATGCCAAATTAGAACTTTTCCCCCTCAAACACACACACACACACACATACACGCTCGCATGCACATAAACACATGCACGTGCACACATGCGCGCACACACATACACAGATCTATTTCCTTAATTACAACATACTGCTGATTCATGTGGCCTACATGATCAAGCTCCCCTTTACAAATAATTCTTAATATATTCAATGACCTAATCCAACATAACTTTTCATGACTGGTTCCATCTTCACAGGTACCTGGCTGTTAAACAGGAAATTTGTGAGGTCGCCTCTAAGGATTTTCTTTATAGTACACCCAACAGAGGGGACTGTGTTTTTTATGCTCTCTTTCTTTTAACTACTTTTTTTCAACACTTGAGATAAATCTGGGTGAATCTCATTACTCTTTGCTGAGCACATATCCAAAGAAGGCCCTGTTTCTGTGGAGAATAACCAAGTCAAGGACAGAGGGTACATCATTATAATGAAATGCAAATTTCTCATTAAAAGGCAAATCCTTCATCTCAAAAGGTTGAATAGGATGCAACTTCACTTAACTGGCAGGAATAGCCTATTAAGGCACTGAAAAAAATATTCCAACTGAAGATGGTTCCTTGGATCTGAACCTCTTTCATTTTAATGAATTCGAACATTTGAGTGTATCATAAGCCCATGTCCTACAAAAATGTATTCTGAGATAATTAAACAAATGTCAGCAAATGGGTCACCACCCATTATAATTCGTCTTTCACTTAATTCACTTTTCCCATCAGGGGAGGTGAAATGTTTCATCAACTTATGAAGACTCAAGAAGAAGTGCTGTTATTTTTCTGCATTGTTTTGCCTCTTTATGAATTTTTGTGACCTATTTTCCTTATTCTTTTGGCGAGTCCCTGCAGCTTCTAGGCTTCTCACATTGTTCATTCTCTCTGAACAGTGTGGAACTTAGCCACAGCCTCTTAGCAGTGTAATATCTCTGAAGTGTTCTCATCTCTAGCCTCTGCTTAAGCAAACCACCCATGATTTTATTCACTTGTAAGTATCTGCACCTTGACATTTTTTAGGTAACTAACACTCAATATATAGAGCTCAACTCCACTCCCTAAATCCCAAACCAATGGGTGCCACTGTTGTCCACCAGGATCCAAAGCCACAACTCTGGGGTTGTTATTTCCCTTTCTTTCCTCCATTTCTTACATTGATCAGGCACGAAGTTTTATCCTTTGTACTTAAATATCCCTTCACTAATTTTCTCTTCTCTGCTGTCACTTGCTCAATTTAGGGACTCATTGTCTCTCACTTGCATGCCTCCTGGAATCCACTCATCTATCTCCCTGTCATTCTTGTCATAAAATCCCACCACACACACACATACACACATGCATGCATTTCAGACCATCCTTCATTCCAGATGCTACCCGAGGGAATTTCTGCCCATTTCTCATGAGGTCACTTCTAGTTTTAAAGATTTTTCAATAACAACTATTCCAAATGACCTTAGGTGGTATACATACAAGACCCTTCTGATATCTCCTTTGGGTTCATTCTTCTTGCCTGTTCTCTCCTCCAACTGCTGTTGGAGGGAGTGATGCGCCTCATCGCCTTCCACTCCAGGAGGGATGCTTTATTATTCCAAATTGGGTAACTCAGTCCTGAGTGCCAATCCATTCCTATAGAACCTCACTCAGTATCTCCTTGTAAATAGCTCCAGTGTGGTCCAGACAGCTGCCAGCTCCAGTTCTGAGGGAGTGTTGTTCTTGGCCTGTGTGCATAATTGTTGGTGTTTTTAACAGCGCATTGACACAGCAGTATGCATTTGAAAAGTCTCCCCAAACCACCTGCTTGTGTTACTGATCACAGTGGCTTCAAATAGCCCTGATCTTTCAGTCAAAGCAGACACCCACTTACCCAGTTAATCACACTTCCACAAAGCACCTCCATGTAAATGAGGGATGTGAAATTGTTTTCTTTACATAAGCTGTGCAAAAAAGAGAGCCTTTCACTGTATTCATAAGGAAGACATGACATCGTCACCTCGAATTCTTTGACTACTTGCAAAATTATAGGGAATTAATCTGTGTTGCAGTAAAGGAGAGTGACAGTGAATGTTCTTGGGGACAATGGACCAGGCTGTTATGTTTCTGTGCCTGTAAAATAACTTTGCTTGTAGCAGGTGCCCTAAAAACCAGTACTTTGTTGAGTGTGTTAAGTTAGAAGCAACGTCTCTGTGTACCCTTTTTGTATTTGCATTTCGCACTGTATTTTTTTTCTTCTCTTCACTTTAATATAATCAAGTCATTTAAATGAAGATATCTGCTGTTAATGGGGAAGATGACATACATTGAACTTATACTAACATTGCATTAGACACAATATTCTTGGCATTTTGAGTAAACATCAGTGATGCATGTGACACGTAACAGAACATCATGGAGAACATTTAATATCTGTAGCAAGCATGAAATGTACTGGATCAAATATATTAAAATCAAAGTTTGCTGTAAATTATTTTGATGAAATTATATTCCTTGGAACAATCCAATAGGGCGATCAGTTAGTGGGCTTAGCAAACACAACATGAGACCATGTAAGTATAGAATCACTTTGTCTGGGCTTTGCATGCTGCCATCTTATATATGAAATTTCAAGGCGGTGGTAAAATAGGGAAGTTCTAAAAGGCTCCTTCATGATTTCACCAGGTGCTTTTAGTTACAGAAGGACCTTTTGGGGTGGGGGCTCTGTATTGTGCAATTGGGGGATTTGATTTTTGCTGTTCCCATCATAGTCTTAGCTGCAGAGAATGCCACAGAGCTGTAGACCCTCTTTACAATGATGGAATCTGTCACATTCGGAAGCTCCACCCATTCGGTGCGCAGAATAAAAGCAGATGGCTTTGTTGACACACAGGCGTTACTCAATTCCTGAGCCCAGCGAATCCCAGGATGCCTGTAGTGAAGGAGAATAAACTCCATGAGCTTACTTCCCCAATAAATTTGCTCTGATGAGAAATTGTTTTACAAATTAGAGAAAGCCTATTTCCAGGTGATCATATGGAGTATATTAAAGGGAAATTTGAACCACATTTTCTAGGTTTCTCCTAAAAATATCAGATACGATCTGTTTCCTGAACCTGTATTGAGCTGGCAGCAGGCTCTAGACCATATAGAGAGTGAACTCCCAGGACCAGAACAGAACATAGCAACCAGGTCCTGGGACCCCCTAGTATGCCCTGTACATTTTTCCTCTAAAGAATGGAGATCTCAGTCCGTTTTTTAACACTTTGTAAGAACAGATTTAGGGGAATTCTCTATACTAAACCTTTGTCCTTTGGAAAGAAAAGTAGGGATTTGATGAAGAAAAAATATATTGATCATCAAATTAATGAGAAATTGAGGTGCTTAAAGGTTCCACAGTTTTGGAAAATTCAGAAGTCAATTGAAAACAACCTAAAACAGTTGCAAAAAGAGTGTAATTTTGATGAGAAATCTTGTGTCCATACTCCATGAAATAAGGCCAAGTGATACTAGAACAAACACAGCTAAAAGGCATATTTATGTGCGGCTGGAAGACGAAGCAATCACACTTATGTAGTAGAGGCAGTTAAATTCAAAGGCTGGAACGTGGGTTGGCCCTCTTAAAGCTGGTCTAATTTTGAATAGTAAATTCACAGTGATAATTACTTTCATTATAACGAGACTGTCTACCTTAATTTTTTTCCTATTGCATAAAGATCTAAGTAAATCCATTGTCATGCCTTTTGGGGTTATCCAATATATATGTTTTTACTCACTGTAACTTATTACCACCTAACTTATAAGATTAAAATACATTCCCAAACAAAAATGGGGGTATGTGATGAAATAAAAGATTTTAATTTGTGAATATTATTAATGGGAAAACTTCACATGAGTATAAAACTAAAAACATGTGTATGTGTGTTCCATGAATTATTCACAATTAAATAATAAAATGACATGAACTCTTGCCTGCCTTACTACAGCTAAAGCCTACAGCCATTATATATAATGTGCTTCTGACTTATTTCCTTGCTTAAATCGGCAGGTCACTTTCCGTACCAGGCAAGTATTTATGAGTACACTGCAGGCAAACTGTATTATTAGCCATAAACAAAGACAACCAGAAAGAAAATTCTTTTCCTCCCAAGAAATAAAGCAGAAAGTCATTGTCCAAATCTTTAAAGTTTTTTGGGTAATCTTTTACAGTAAGTTAAATTGTTAAGCAAAACATTTGCACTTTGTTACTGAGTTATTTCTCATTCAGGTATCCTAAAAGTTTTATTAACTTTCAAAATTTTGCCTCACAAAGGCATCTTGATGTGCCTTTGCTAGACATACAAGGATATAAAATAATATAAAGATTAGCCCATATACTTGAGAAAAATATGTCATCAGCGCAGAAAATGTTGACAGATTTGGAAAGGCGAGCCATTATACCCTTGTCTTCTATGCTGAAGGAAGTAATATTTAACTCCCACATGGAGCTGCAAGATAGGAGCACACTTACTTTCTTGGCTGTATCAAAAGGTTTTCAATTATTTTAATATCTTTGAGGCTGAATATCTTGGTAGTGCTAAAGAACAATTAAATGGATCTCATTAGAATGTATATCACACATGAGACGTTCAAAGCATGTCTATCCTTTTGGGGATTAAAAAGAAAAGGTAATTTAGTGAAGATAAAATAGACTTGAGCATCATTGTGTTCTTTATCTAGGATTTTGCTGACATAGTTCAATAATTATCCCTCACTGTGGCTTTGAGGTAGTTGTCTTTCAAAAAAAGGAAGGGCAGATGCACGGGAAAGAGGAGGAAAACAGGGAGAAAGGGTCAGAGGGGAAAAGAACTGAGAAAGAGAGGCAGAAAAGGCAGAGAAAAGAGAGGAAGGAAGAGGCAGGATATTCATATATTCATATTGTATAAGATAATGAGATATTGATTTAATTCATCTTTAGCAGAGATACAAGAGCATCATTTTTGTTTTATTGAAGGATTAACACACAGCTGACCTCATGCACAACTGCAATAAAGGCTACACTGTTGGTTCCACATTCTTTCTCCAGTATGTCCATTCCTCCACATTCCCTTGAGATCCGTGCCTTAAATTCCTTGAGCTCTGAAAAGGTACCACCTTAATTTCCTGTCTTCATTGAACTTGGATGTCAGAATAATTAAAGCGATAACAATGGTAAAAGGCAACATGTATTAATTATCAGAAGAGACCCCTTTGAATGAAAATTTAATACAATCCTGGAAAACAAAGGTTAAAATTAGAAAAATAGAGTTCATAAATGGCAACACTATCTCCAAACTGCACAAATTAGTGACTTATTGCCTGGAAGTTTTAATCAACCTCATAACCTAGACTTCTGTGATTACCATTACCTGGATAATTCAAGAAAGAAAGAAATCAGTATTTACTTAGTGTGATGTTGTATTTATAGCAAATACTCAAAAAAGTTTTCATTTGATTGGTCAAGGAGTTTGGCTTTTGTTTTCAGATTAAAGGAAATAAAATGCCTGGGAAGGAAAGATAGACAAAAATTAAAAAGAACTTTATGAAGGCCAGTTTGGATCTCAAGTTCAATACAAGGAAAGATATATTGAGCCACCAAGGTGCCCGCAATCTTTTCTTTGAAAAGAACACAAGTGCAAGATGGGATCAGCTTGAGAGTCGAGTGAGTGTTAGCATTTCACCCCACCCCAGCAGTCTGCAATCTGTTATCACTCATCTGTAACTTGAAGTAGAAGCCTATCATTCATTATGTCTCAATGAGCAAAAGCACAGTTCTTCATGAAGAAGAATGAACCATCGTGACTCAAGGTGACTTAGAAGCTACAAGACTGATTGGTTAGCACTTAAGCCTGGGAACAGGAGAGTCTGATTCTCAGCCCTTCCATCTCTCTCATTGCCTGTCTAATTGAAATTTGATTAGAAATTGGGCCTAATATATCCTTCCCGTTCCTCTCTACCCTTTATTCAGTTCCCTTAACACACTGTTTTTATTTTTGTTAATGAGTCAATAGGACTTTTTTGAAAAGATAATGTAAAATAGCCTAACCAAGAAAGCAGACATGATCTAAAATTTTCTACTAAATAAGAGCCAATACTAAAATTTTGATGATTTCCTTTGAAAATTTTATGTGCATATTTATTTTTATGCAGTTGAGATCATGCTGTATGTGTATAATTTCCAGCCCTTAGCAGTTATCTTGGTTTCTTAGCAATGCCTTCCAAGTGGTAATACCCCTTTGCTGCTTTATTTTCTTGCCATCTTCTGTGCTTTGTTTCTATAACAAAAACACAAACTCTTCCAAGGACAAGACTTTATCTTTTCCATGCGTTTGTTCTTATCTTGTTTTCTATACATAGACTAGCAATATGCCTATCTAGGTACTCAACACAGATAGTGTTTTAATTTATTAGGTTTATGGGAACCCTTAGAATACATAGGTCACTTTTAGCAACCCCTGCACCTCTAGGAAGTAAGCTTTTCTCCAAGAACCCCTCAACATTCCAGAAAAGGAGGTTCTTTGGAGAAAGGCCCAGGTGTGGGGAAAATTTATTTTCAGAATACTGTGCATTGCATAAAATCTGAAAAATCTCTTTGCTACTCAGACAATCGGTTAGTTAAGTCTTGGCCTAGATAGATGCAAAAAAATGATCCCGTGTAGTTTCCATCTTCATGCCCAAGGCACACCTGAAGTACATTTTATGCATGGCACTCAAGGAGTGCTTTTGAATAAGTAAATCTCCATACTCACTCCCTGTACTCATCTCTGCCTCACCCTGCTCCACCCCCATTATCTAGTCCAGTCATTCTCAAAGCCCCAGGGGCACTACATGCTTACTCTCCTTTCTAGGCCTTTGCACGTGCTGTTTGCTATGCCTGGGAGGCCATCCCTCCCCAGGTCCACCATCTTCACTTGGATAATTGTTACCCATGCTCAGATCTCTTTGGAAAGCCTCTTAGTACCAGCTCCGGACTAAGCAGGGACTGAGAAATACATATTATATATATATATATATATATATATATATATATATATGTAATATAAATTTTGTATACATTTATATTTTTTAATGCCTGCCTGCTGACTTATCACCCCCCCGGATCTCCTGCTAGATCCTAGAACCACAGGCTTTTTGAGGCAAGAACTAGAGCTGTTCTCCACTCTGTCCTCAATAGCTGGCTGATGCAGAGCATGTGTTCACAGAGTATTTCTGAATGATTGAATGCTCTGCCCTTCTTGCCTTTTTCCACCGGTGTGTCATGTCCTTGGGTGCCCCACAAATTCGCCACACTCTTGCTCCATGTAGGTACCTGTGGTACCTACAAGTCTGATCTTCCTTAATTTTCCCTTTTCTGTGAAGATGTTTTGAGCGCTATTCTGAGGTTAGCTGCTGTAGGTTGTAGGTCCCATCTACTTTTCCACTCAGAGATGCTAATGGCCCAGGTGTCACACTTTCTGCGGCCTGTGGTTACCCAGTAGATTATCTTGTAGAATATCTCAGCCCAAAGGAAAGGCTATAAAGGCGGGACCGCCAATCCCCCTTCTTCAGGGAGCATTCCTCAAATGGCCCCACTTGAATGATGGCCAGCTTCCCCCGGGTACAACAGCATCCCTGATAACTCTTCTTTGATACGGAATACTTGCCCCTGTGGTCACTGTGGTCCCTTTGGAAGAGACTCACTTAAAATAGTAATGTTGCTTTTAATAGAGATTTTTAGGGTAGAGTCACTAATATGAGTTACAGAGAAACAAATGGTGGTCGTTGTGTGCCGCACATTTAATCTAGATGTTAGTTCTACTTCTCCACATTAAATCTGTGTGAAGATATTGCATAAGTAAAGGAGAAATAGGAGAAATTAAATGTACTTTATCCTATTATGTAAACACAGTACAGTAAAGAGGGCGCTCATGAAATAGAGATCTGAAGAGAATATGAATTTTACTGTCTAAGAAATAAATTAATTCTGCTGGGTGACTGAGAGATTATTTCTATCTAGGTAAAATTAAATCTAGGTAAAAAAAAAACGTAGGGTAAATTCTTGATCTTTTTTCCATTTGAGAAGAATTCTTCTCTGGAAATTATTCAAAAAAAAGAAAGAGAAGCTACGGGGCCCAGATTTAAAAGAATATGAGAAGTTTCTACAGAAATGAGCCTGGGTCTTCTTGAATTCTCCTTCCTTGTTATTTCTGTTTTTTTTTTCCGTAGGGCAGATTTCTCTAGCCTACTTGGTAGTGTCTAATGACTTTACCACAGATGAATCGTTAAACACAGACCTAATGAAACATTTAGAGATAACATAAGCCAAACCTATTATTTTGTTGACGAGGAAGGTGACATTCAGAGCAGCCAAGCAGCCAGTCCTCTGTCACCCTGCTGTAAAGTAGTGGACCTGGAACTTGCAATCAGGTGTCAGGACTGTGTGCCCAGGGTTCTTTCCATCACATTACAGACACTTCCTGGTAAATTTAGAATAATTTTAGGCGGCTAACTGAATAAGCAATGTCATTCAGATATTAATTTTTGATATGCTGATAATAATATCCAACACTTTCTGATCACTATTTGAAACGTTTCATGGTGTATTAACACACTCGATCTTCACAATGCGTTAGGATTCTTATTTTAACCAGTAATAACCTAGATTTCCAGACTGCTTGAGAGGCTTCCACAGCTCATCAGTGTTGACTCTGGAACTCTGAGTGAGACAGCTGGACTCAAGTCTGTGTACATTACTGCTATATTGCACTTCTTTCATTCAACTATATTCATAAATTATTCAAACATATGTGCAGTTGTGTTAAGAACATGAGCATTGGAGTCAGAAGCAGGAGCTGAGTGATTGGCTATGCACTTAGTGGCTGTTTAAGCTTACGTGACTTCCACCCATAGGCCCATGGATCCTCAAGGGTGACTTGAGGTCAATTCACTGCACTTCCTCCTAGAGTGACTGAAGAGTTATCTAGGATCATGCAAATAAAGATCTTAAGTCTTAGAACTACGTCTACCCCATGTGTTAAAATATGATATGTTAGAATGCTTTATTAAGCTTATTTTGTATTCTGGTTGGCTAACATTCTTATTTCATTTCAACCACACAGAGAGCTTTCTTTCAAACTCCCTCTTTGAAAAAATAAAAAATATTCCACTGCACTCTCCTAGCTTAATAATGTGACATAAGATATTTATTTTGTTCCGTATTAGAGCATTTCAATGCTTTAAAGTCTTCATTTTGAAAATGACTGTTTATTCTTTTTTTTAAACTAAATACCTTGTAGGAACTCGTTTTCTCATTGTTTTCTTTTTTTCTGGTAAATATGAATCTCTAAAGAGGAAATTCAAGATACATCATGATTTCTTTTAATCCTAGTGTATGTGTATAATTGATATGGAGAACAAAACGAGATATAAGAGGAAATAAATATGATGAATATCTTATTTAAACAAACAAGCAAGCAAAAAACAATGTGACTATCTACATAGGAAGGAAGATTTTGGAAGATTTTCTTTTCAGCAATAAAAGACAAGTGACCATCTAAAAATTTTCAATATCCTTATCAAAAAAAATCAATGAAATTTGAAATACAATTGTCTTAGAAGCTGTGCAGCCAGATTATCTCGTGGTTGCAGAAAGTATCTTAATGTCAACCTAGCACATATATTGAGCAGATATGACACTTATTCCCTTGTGATTTCACAGCATCATTGACTAATTTTTTTTCCCTGCATAACAGTTTGCGACATTAATGTCTCTTCCCTTGCCTATCTCATCAATAATTTATTCTTTGGTCTTATCTCTGAGAATTTAAGTTCCTTTTCCACTATAAAGGTACAGATTGGGTAGGAGTAATTTTCAGAGCTATAAAATAGTAGCTGTAAACAAAATAAGACCCAAGGAACCCAAGATTTTTATTTTTTTCTGGCATTGCTGCTCCTGAAGTGATTATATGATAAGATGCTTCAAGGCCATGAGATAGCATTATGACCTGTAATTCTATTGATTCACCTTGGAACAATTTACCTACCAGAGAGTGCCTTAGCTGACATTTTTCACACTGCATCAAGATGCTGAAATACTGCAGGGACTTCCTAACCAGCAGTTTCCTTTAAAATCACCCCCTACTCCCTAAATCATTTTCCACAGTGCAATGAAGGAGCGCTATAAAAAGTAAGTCATGTCACTCCCCTGCTTGTAACTCAAGAGTGGTTTCCCATCATAGGACAGTAAGTCCAACTCCTTAATAAGGTTTTCATGGCCCTTACTGAAAAGGTCCTGTGTTCTTCTCTAGCCTCACATCCCACCAGTTTCTTCAGGTCCTTGAACTTCTCATGCTGGTTTTTGCCTCCAGACCACACAGCACACAAATTCCTTTTTTCCAAGTACATACTAAGTGCCTGGCTGTTTACTAGCATATTGTGTGTGGTTAGTGTGTAGTGGAAATATAAGAAACGAATTTTGGGGAAATGTCACCCTAGACAAAGCAGATTGAAAAACAGGATAAAGTTTGTTTTTTTTCTGAAACAGACTCTAATTTCTGTAAGTATCTCTCTTCATCTGAGATCTTACTGTCCTGACACTTTAGGCTGTCTCTTACTTTTCCTGTTCTTAGCAATGTAACCTCTAAAAAATGAAGTATGATCAGTTATATACACCTGAGGGTGAACTCACTGAGTTAAATATTATAGAGTGTATATTATATACCAGGCTTCTTTCAAGGCACAGGAAACTCATCTGTGAGCAAGATAGGAAGTTTCCAGCTTTCAACAAGCTCACACTCTAAGCGGAGGAACCACTAAAATGATTAAGATCACTTCAGATCAAAATGACTAATAGGAAGAAGATAAAATAGGGCTCTGAGACGGAGTGAATCCTGAGGAGGAGGGGTCTAGTTTAGATCATGTGTTCAAATGGTCTCTTTGAAGCTAAGAGCTCCATTGGGAAGTAACTCTGGCCATAGAAGAATAGAGGGAAGCATTCCAGGCAGAGGGTGGCAGGTGCAAAGGTCATGAGGCAAAAATTAACTTTGTGTGTTTAAGGAGTTAGGAAGAAAGGCCAGGAAAGCTGGAACAGAGTCTATGACCAGAAGAGTGGTAGGAGACAAGGTCTGAGGACTGGCCAGCAAAGGGCCGTGCATACCTGCTAAAGGGTTCTTATCTTAGTCCTTGTGCAAGTGGGAGCCAGGAGAAGGTTTGAAGTACGGAAGTGGTGTGATCTCATTTAGCGCTGCACAGTATCTTCTGGCTTTAATGTGGAGGATAGATGGAGGGAGAACAGAAGCGTAAGTGTATGAGTTTGGGACTTCGGTTCATTTTATGTTAACAATGTCACTTCAATTCAGTGAAACACCGAGACAGGAGAGCATTGAAAGTAATGTGCTACCATCTTGTCGTGTTTTTATTGTAAGATTTATCTTCTCTGGGATATAAAAGGGATTTCTGTTCTTAAAGGAATTCCAGAATTTGTATAGGAGTTTATTGTGAAAGAAGGAAATTAAATCAGCATATGTGTTCAATTGTGGGCATTTGGTTTAGTGGAGAGGAAAATATTGAAAATAGGGGACCTACACATGAATCAGTTATATACACCTGAGGATGAACTCACTGTGTTAAATATTATAGAGTTAAATCATAAAGAGCATTTAGTGGGGAGCAGGAGCCAAGTGGCTTCTCTGAAATCACCCCCCCCCCCGGATTCTAGAAAGTACTGAATTTGGATCAAAAGAACTGGGCTGGAATCCTGGGTCCATCGCTTTGACTAGCAGGTTTGCCGTCTCTTGAGCCTCTATGTTTGTCCATCTACTAAACAGAACAGTGCTAACTGGTGATTGAAAAGATTTTGTTCAGATGTAAAAATAATCCCTGGCACTGTTGTGATATCATTTCTGACATTCAGATCTCCAGAGTACCTTCATAGGTAGTATTTTCATAGAATAATGAAGCTGAAAAATTTCTTCCAATCATGGAGATATTTACTCATATATTCATATCTGCTCATTTTAGAGATGAGAAAACCGAAACCAGAAGGAGAAATGACCCAGACAAGAGTTTCTTATTCAGTCGGTGTGAGATGCATCCCCGCTGACTGCTGATTAAGTGTTTCTCTCCATTAATCTCACCTGACTTCTTAACATGTCCCAGGACGTTCTGCCAAGAGGACAATTACAGTACATGTTAGATTCATTCATTCTCCATTTCTCCTACAGAGACATGCTTATGAATTGGTTAGTTTGGGAAACTAACAAACTCCTCTACCACCCCTTACAAAAATGGTGGATTTTTCTTTACAAATAATGTATTGAAGTATATTTTTCAGGACTCTACTAAATAGAATGATTGGGTCGGTGGCCTTGCACAAGATATGGACCTTTCAGGAGAGCTTTTTATTCAAGGACATCCAATGACTTTGTTTATTTTATTTTGGTGCAAGGGATAGAGCAGATTAGGAGAGAGAAATTCATTCTATTTATTAACATTGATTTAAATATAATGGGATGAAAGCATCTCTTTTGGGAAGTAATTTTTATAAAAAATGGAAATCAAACAACTTCAAAAGGAGGGTAAGCAGTTAGCCAACCCTAGTGAGGATCAATTATTTAAAAATCTATATTGTGCCTTCTTTAAAATGGTGGCTTTTGTGCAGACACATTATCAGCACCCTCTTTGATCCCTTATCATCTCCAAACAAGGCCTGGCGGGCCCATAAATCTAATGTTCCGCTGCTACGGAAGCCTGAGAAACCTTTTTGATAACAGAAATGAGTGAAGACAGACGGAACTGCACATTCTTCAGTGAATAAACACAGCTTTTAAAGTGCTTTTCCTTTCAAATACTCAACAGCACAGCCAACATCCCAGAAGGGATTTCCAAGAAACAGAAACAAGGGTGGAGCTAAAAATTCTACCAAACTTAACAAATCTAACTGAGGAGCAGCGTGGCCTGTTCCAAAGGCCTGGAAACCATATTCCATAATCTCTCAGCACTGGGACCCGATCTCCACTCCTTCCTGGAATCTTTCCTACGTTTTCACTTGCAGTTCCTCAGAGAACCCCTGAGATTTCAAGAGAGGGCCTTGGGAACCTACAGCTGGAATTTGGTTTTTATAATGAAAAAAGATGGGACATTTATAAGCCTGCCTTAGAAGTGGGAGATGCACTAAGCAAAATGGCAGAAAATCCTCAAATCAAATTTTTATTTAGAAATACACATTTTTTTTAGAGTTAGTCAGGGTGAGCTAAATATAAAGATTGTTTTTATTTAGCATGTAGGAGGAAAATGGGTTATGTGGCGGCATGGCTATGGCATTTCTCTCAATTCTTGATGATCCTAACTGCATTTGTACTCATGAATTTCTCAAACTTTTTGAGTGTGCAACACACGCTCAAGTATCAGGGTGGCTGTGGTGCATGTTAATAATACAGATGCAAACAAGTACCTGAGATATATAAGTGTCTGGAGTAAGCCAGTCCACAATAATTGTGACACGAGTCTGTCTGAGTATACAATGCTTCACAGATCTGTGAAAACAATCACAACTGTCACACTGTTGGGTTAGTTGCCCTTCCACACTACCCTTCTTGAAAGAACTGCTTCCTGCTCTGACTGTAGTCTTTTATATTCTCATGAGATAAATGTCTTGCCTCAGCTAGCAAACAACAGTCTATTCATGGCATAAATTTACCTTTGTGCCTACATCTCATCCAGTGCCTGCAGCCTATTTTCAGTATTATACTGTATCTTTCAACCTGCTCTTGGGTTCAGTATTCCATCTGATGGCCATCACCATTGAAGTAAATGACAGTGTGGCAAAAATAAAACAACCAAATTGATTAAAGTTTGGTGATGGTTGATGGGGATTTATTTCTCAGTATTAAGGCACATTGGTAGGAAATTACTGCTCAGAATCTGTTTAACCAACTTGATGTTCACATTACGTGTGCCTTAAATTGCTTCTCAAGTTGCTTCTCTTATAAATGTTTCACTCTTATAATCTCATGATCTTTCCCACTCCATTTCATGTGAAATTCTGAAATTGAGATGACTTTTGACATCCACCTGAAACATTATCAGTCTCATTTGGGGGGACATTTGTCCACTGAGGCAGGTGTTTGGGAGGAACGTTGTAATGAGTGAGTAGGTGCTCACATCATACTTAGAAAATATTCCAACACTATTAAATTAATTGTAGAAAATGACATTTTCTTATTCTGCAATACACAGCTGTGCTCACAGAATATAGAGAACGAGTATGGATGCTGTCATGTTTGTGTGGGTTGGTGTGGGTATGTGTGCAAACCCTAGAAAGCTTAACATACATTTATTAAATGAATTATTATTTTAATTTTTGAAATGTTATTAACTCATGCCATGCTTCATTTTTGGCTAAAACTAAGTCATAAAACCTGATCCTGCACAAATAAATTATAATGGATTGTGACAGAAGGAAATGATGGGAATGAGAGTATGGATGAGATCAAAATAATATTTATATACATTTTCCTATGCATGTGGTGAGTCTGGGATAGCTTCATAATCCTCTTTGCATTTTTCTGATCCTGATCACCTTGCATGTATCCCATGTAGCCAAAAGGTTGAATATAAAATCCTAACATGCCACTCCATCCACATCGGTTCCACAGTTGCTAGAGCCTACCTTCGCCTTCTTTGCGGTCTGTTCCCTACAGTGTGCCTCCCTCTGGTGACTGAAGTCTCCCCTTTTCTGTTTTCAAGGATGGGAGGAACAGTTTTATTGGACACCAGCTGGGCGGGGTAGTGGAAGTACCCAACAGCAAGGACCAGCGGATCAAGTCAGCCAGAGCCATTCAACTCACCTACTACCTCCAGACCTATGGCTCTGCCACCCAAGACCTCATAGGGGAGAAGTGGGAAAACGAGTTCTGTAAGCTTATGAGGAAGCTCCAGGAGGAGCACCATGGCCTCCAGCTCCACTCTTTAGCCTCCTTTAGCCTCTGGAGGGACTTTCATAAGACCAGCATCCTGGCCAGGAGCAAGGTCCTGGTGAGCCTTGTGCTGATCCTGACCACAGCCACCCTCTCCAGCTCCATGAAGGACTGTCTGCGCAGCAAGCCCTTCCTGGGCCTCCTGGGGGTGCTCACAGTGTGCATCTCCATCATCACTGCCGCAGGGATCTTCTTCATCACCGATGGGAAGTACAACTCCACCCTGCTGGGAATCCCATTCTTCGCCATGGGTAACTATCCATCCTTGGGGAAATCGGATTCTTGTTGGTTTGGGGCAAGGTAGTACATTTCTTGAATTCTCAGGCAGAAATCTGTCTTAATTTTGCATTGGTACATCTGTGTGACTATGTGAAATTTACCTGGGGTGATGTCTGTTTCACTTTATTGGGCCATTCAGGACATTATAGGTTGACCAAATCGTCTTCCCATTTATGTCAGGGAATTTAATGCTGTGAAAAGGTTTTTAAAATTACACAGTAATAGAGTTCCTACTGAGCTTCTTTGAAAATTGTGGGTCTGGGATTATGGGGTACAGAGTTAAAGAGACCCAAAACCTACTTCAAAACAAAATTTTGTTGTTCATATTCATTGCCATTCTCAAGTTGATGGTGGTGAAGATCAAATATCAAGAGGTGAAAATTCTGAGACCCACTGATATGTTCTAGTCAAGAACTCCTTCATTAAACTTTATTAGCTCATTTCCAAGATTTTACAGAAAATATATTACATTTTCCCACCATATAAGCTAAAGTCTTCCTGCTGCCACTTTAAGATGTATCCTCTAATTTTTTTCATCTCTTGGGAAAATAAGTAATGAGCATTCTCAATTAAGATTACTCTTCTTCTAAGTTTGTCCCAGACATACATAAATGGTCTTGGAAATGGAATGAGTATGTGTGCTTGTGCATGCATGCATTCTTGCAAAAGAGAAGATCAAGTCTGGGAAGAAAAGTAAGTGATGGCTGAGCAGCAAGACCATTGGAACTTAGCAGAAGAGATGATAATGGTGACATTGGTGGTATTGCGAGAGTTCTGGAAGATGTGATAGAATTCTCTGCATGCAGCGACTTGGAAGATGAGCTGTAAAAATGGCCTGTAGGTGGTGAACTGACATGAACAGGAGAGTCTTCAGCTACAAAATAATTGCTTTTCACTCACCTGGTAAAAATCAGCTCCAAATTCCAGTTTCATTATTAAATTAAAAAGACACAGGCATGTGGTCAGAAAGTTTCCTAGGTGACCCAGCAATTTGTGCTTTCACCTTAACAAACCTTTTTTAGAACAACACTGCAAATTGGACCTATACTGCAGGTGCTGGAGTCAAACTTCTTTATCTGGAAATCCAGCTTCATTGTGGCCCTGTTCAGTTATCTCATCTTGGTAAGCCTCAGTTTCATCTTGTATAAAATGAGGATAATAATTGTATCATCTTCAAAGAATTGTTTTTTTAAGTGTAATAAAATATCCCTGAAGCTAGAAGTATATAGTAAATGCTCTCTAAGTATCATACAGTCTTTGTAGTTAACCTAGTGTAGTAAGTGGAATGAATTCAGTGATGGACAGAAAATTGCCCTTGGCTTTAAGAAACTGAGTTTTCCTTAATTTTGCATATCATCATTATATGCATGTCCATCTCATTTATAAAAAGCATTCTTCTTTTTCCCAGAGAATTATGTGAACTTTTTTGGCCAGTGTCAAGGATGAGTCTAGATTTGAACCATTTACACTTCTTCTGTTTTTTGGGTTCAGTCTCTTGACTTGATATAATAATATAAGATTCATAAGAATTGTACAGTATGATTCACAGAAGAAACATGGCCCAGTCAAGATTGACAAAGTAGACACCTGAAAGTGTAAAGCCTACTAGGAATCTTTCTAAAATGGGTGACATTCTAATTATCTGATGGAAAAATTTATCACGAAAATTGTATAGTATATGGAATTACATATTCCATACAAACAAGGAGAAAAACTGTAGTGATGCAAAATTGTAAGATAGCTCTACAACATCAGAGTGATATCTTCGTTCTTTAAATAAATATTGAGAACACTGAAAGACACAGTGAGGAAAATGTCCAGACCCTGCAACACACTTTTGTCTCTTTCAGTGATCTTTAAAATAATAAATCAACCCTGAACAGTTTAGGTATAGATTCTAGGAAGCCTGGTGAATGGTGACTTTTCAGTATTCTTGCAATTCAAGTCCTTAAAATATTCTGAAAGGGTGTTTACTGCTGTGTTCTGAAAACATAACAACAATAGACCTGTAAATATATACTTATTTTATCCTTGATGGAGCATGGGGAAGTTTGTTTGGTTTTGTTTGTAAAATGACCATAACAACAAAGATATCAAGACTGAGAGCTAGTGAAATGAAAGGAATATTCCACAGGGCTAAGAAGTCTGGGCTTTCATCCTAGCTTTTCTGCCAACTTTGTGTTTTATTGATCTCTCTGTTCCAGTTTTCATATATTAAGTGAAGGATTTGGACTTTTAAAATCTTAAATTTTGAAAATCCTATAATATTATTTATTTCATTTTAAGTCAGAATTTGATCCTTCCTTTATAAAAACACGTAAGGTATGTATTGTCTCAAACCTTTAATCTCCATTCTCTTTTGTTGATGTGTGTGTATGTGTGTATGTGTGTGTGTGTGTGTGTGTGCGCGTGTGTGTGTAAGAGAGAGAGAAAGAGATTGGCTTCAGAATTGAAAAATCACAGCCTCATGCACAGAGCCTCAGTCTCCCAAAGCATGTCTCTGTGACAGTGGTGAGGTGAAATGTGATGTGGACCATCAATAAGTTGAGTTTGGCAGATAAGTATCTTCTGGTGGTACACACAGCTTCTGTTCTAACTAGTCCTTTGATGAATTACAGTTTATATGACCCAAACTGCATAATCCAAAGTTGGTTGGCTGTAAGGGAAAGGAACCCAATGCTTTTTGTAAACTTCAATTTCTATTCCTATCTTCCTACAAGGATTTCTTTGAGGTAGTGAATATTTACTCCATTATGCTCCAAGATTCAAACAATTTATCCTCATCAGAACTTATTCCTGAAGGTGTGTGTGTCACTTATGGTGTTCTACTCTTCATCCATCTTATTTTCAACAACCTGTCTTCCTTCCACATTGGCTTATTCTTTCTGTAACCAGGCATCTGCTTAATAGCCCCAAGGTCATTTCAGAGACTATATTCTGTGTATCTCTATATCCTGTATTTTTTAAGCCTGCACCAATTTTTTTATTTTGTACAGGTGTCCCCATAAGTAAATTTATGTTGGTCAAGTTGTATGTTTCGGATTTAGGTTTAGCAAAGGAAATGATTATATGGATTTGTATTCTCTATAGAAAATATTTAAGAGATAAATCAGTCTCAGAGGCATTAAAACAAAGAAACACACACACACCTAAATGATCCCATTTAGCTCCAGCCTACCGTCCTTTCTCTTTACAAGGGTGAGAATGCCACTAATTTAATTTACGGCTCCTTGTCAGCCTTTTTTGCACCTCATTTGCTTTATGGGGATGTGTTTCCTCTTTCTGGGAGGAGAAATATGGGCTCCCTACTGCACACCGATGCTGGCCCGACTCCTGCTGCATCTGCTGGTGCTCTGTGGATGATTGCCACAGACATTAGTAGCCTTGTCTCACTATCGTTTTTGCTGCCCATCCTCAATTTGTTTCATATGCCGGGAATCATACTCTAGTCAACTTGGTGCCACTGGACACATGTAGGTGGCTTGTTTCTTTCAGGTGAACACAGAGTTTCCAGACATGAGACTTTTATTCACCATCCAAAACTGAGATCCATATTCACTTATTTATCCATTTCTTCAAATATTTATTAAGCATCTACTATATTCCAGGTATTTGGGGTTCTGAAGTAAAAGGTATGAATGAAACTGATCAAGATGCTCATGTGGATCTTACATTCTAGGCCTGCCAAGGGAAGGCACTGGATAATAAGCAAATGAATGTAAGCTATAGTATATTATTGATAAGTGATATGAAGTATAAAAATAAAGCAGGATAAGAGAAAAGAGCATAGGCGGTCAGAGAAAAGCTCTCTAAAGAATGAAACTGAATCAGAGCACCAAATGAAGTGAAGAAGGAGCCACATGGCAACCTGAGAAAGGAGGGTCTCTGACAAAACTATCATGCAAAGGCTCTGAGATGGACCTTGCTTCTGCTTCATGATATCAGGAAAGAGCAAGGAAGGAGCCGTGGCTGGAACAGAGTAGGCAAGGGCTAAGTACCAGGAGATGGAGTTAGGGAGGCAATACAGAGTCAGGTCATATAAGGCACAAGACTCAATACTTCAGATGGAAAGCCACCTGGAGCATTTTGAGACAGGAGAGTGTGACCTGACTTAACATTTTAAAGGCATCTTTGGCTACAGTATGAAAATCAGTATGCAATGGAGCAAGAATGGTTATAGGGAGACTATGTAGAGGTCATTGCAAAATCTTAATGGGATATAATAGTAGCTTGAAATAGCCTGGGAGCAGTGACCATGGTAAAAAGGGACTCAGGATATCTGTTTGAAAAAATTGACAGGATTTGCTGAAGGACTGAATATGGTATGTAAGACAAAGGAGACTCAAGGATGACCCTGAGCTTTGAGGACTGAATAACTGATAGAAAGCAGTTCCCCTTTTACTGTCCTAGGGTAATCGTGGGATTGTGGGAGGTATAAGTTGTGGGAGAAAATATCAAGAGTTTAGTTTTCTATCTGCTAAGTTAGAGATTCCTATTAAACTTTCAAGTGGGAAATTGTGGGCTATAAAAGACAGTATGTAAATCAAGATAGGAGTAAAATCTGCAAGTTAGAGTAGGAAATATAAATTTTGGATTCACCAAGGCATAGCTAATAATGAAAATCATGGAATCTGATAAGATCAACTGGAAAGATATATATGGAAAAAAGAAGTCTGAGATCTGAGGCTGGAAGTCTTCCAATGCTTAAGGACTGGGAAGATGCAGATGATTCAGAAAATGACACTAAGAAAGATCAGGTAGGGAGAAAGCAGGAGAACCAAAAGAGAATCGTGTTAAGATTTTCAGGAAGGAACAAGAGATCAGTTGTTCAAAAAACTGCAAAGAAATTTTGTCCAATGAGCACTGAGAATTAATCATCTGAAGGCCGTTGATGACCTTGTAGGCAAAGTGATATTGCTACTCCTTATCACATTCTATTGGCCAGAACTAGACATATGGCCATAAGCTAACTGCAAAGGAGTATAGAAAAGGTAGGAGAGCAAATGGATTATTTTATAAGCATTAACTGTCTCTTCTACATAAACTAAGCCAAACAATAAAAGCAATGAGGCTCTATTCCTCATCACCATCATAGTAAAAACCTGATAGGGTCAAAAGATCACAATTCTTTGTGTGGTCAGAGAACTGGTTTAAATTGGAATCTGTTCTGATTATCTATTGCTATATAATAAACACCATAAAGCTTAGTAATAGTTTCATAAAACAATAGCCATTTTATTATTCTCATGGATTCTGTGGGTCAGTAATTTGAAAAGGGCACAGTGAGATCAGCTGCACCCACCTCTACAATGTCTAGAGCCTCAGCTGAGAGTGACTTGAATGCCCGAGGGCTGAAATAGCTGGAGGTAGAACAAAGACTTCTAAGATGGCTTCTCTGCTTACATGACTGGTTCCAAGCCTCGGATTTCTGAGGGAGAATCTCTGCTGGGACTGTTAAACATAGCGTCTAAATGTGGCCTCTACAGCATGATGTTTTCAAGGTAGTCAGAATTCCTATATGGTGGCTCAGGACTCCAAGGAAAAGTGTTGCAAAGGGAGCAAGGCAGAGGTGGTTGGGCTGGCCTAGACACAGGAGCCACAGGGCACCACGTCAGCCATAGGCTCTTGGCTGCGTACCAGTCACCCAAGTAGCTCAGATTCAAGAGGAGGGCAGTGGGGCTCCATCTCTTGAGAGAGTGTTGGAGTTGCCCTGTAGAAGAGCATACGGCGTGGGATCAGCTGTTGTGGCCATCCTTGGAAAAGGCCACCTACCACACTGTCATCATGTGCGTGAGCTGGAAAGATAAGAAGTGGGTTCTGGAGATGCATGATATAAAGGTTTTGAGAAGAGATTATCACTAACAAAAAATGACTATGATTTGATCATTTTGTGTGGGAAGAAAAATGTAGAATTGACGACATTAGGAGGTCAAAGGTCTAAGGGGCCCAGTTATCAAAGAGATTTTCCCTGTGGAATTTGAAATCACCAAAAAGTATGGTAAGAGTTGTGATGGCCATTGACCATTGAATTTCACATCAACTTTAGCAAATGAGATATTAATCCTGAGGTCTACAAATGAATGAAAAAAGCAGCAGGAATAATTTGCATAGTATGTCACCTACACTTCAAAGGAAGTGGGTGTTTTTAAGGAAGACAAAGAAACAACAGCTGTGACTTCCCCACCCCCATGGGATACAGGATAACACTTATAACACTTTCAGGTCCAGTAGTACAGAAAGAATGGGGAAATTTAACTCCAGGGGAAAATATGTTCGCAGCCCAGGGCAAATAAACCTTTGAAGCAAAATCAAAGGGAGAAATAAAGTGGGAAAAACGCGTTTATCGCTTACAAGCAGTTGTCTGCTCCGGCTTGCCCGTGTCTCCCGCGACGTGGCTGCCACAGCCCCACCAAAACCCCTCCAGTACTGCGGGTGCTCGCTCTCCATCCACCTTATAATCACCTATTGATGTGGAAATGGGCTACTTCTTTCCACCTCTTGGAAACACCTATTGATATGAAGATACACGAAGGCCAGGAGAGAGATTCTAGAAATATTGCTTTTTTAAATAGTTTCCACTAGAGAAGGATGCTGGGAAAGCAGTGTACATGGGATGGCTAGTTTTTATTAGCACAAGAAGGTAAAGATGATATTTGGAGAAGAGAATTTGGAGGTAGGAAATCTTGCTGATGACAGACTGAGTTCCAGGGGACAGTGGAAAGACAGGAGGGGTGAGAAAATGGTCAGATCAGGGTATGTACAGAACTGTATGGGAACCAGAGTCCCAAGCAAAGATTTGCAACTGTGGGCCTTTGTGACTGCTCTGTGAGGGGAGATGTATGACTTGAGATACTACCAATGGTCCCACCCAGCAAAGTGACTGTTAAATGGTTAGATACATCATGCCACTTACCCGCTCAAAATCCTCCAGCAGCATTCCATCTAAGCCAAATTTAACAAGCACAGATACTCAGTGCTCTCCAATGCCCAACAAATCTGGCCTCCACTACCCCTCTTACCTCACTTCCAACCTCTCTCCCTACACCTGGAAAGCTCTTCTGCAGGTATTTGCACATCTCTTTCCTTACCTCCTACAGGTCTTTATGCAAAAGTCATCTTCCTAGTGGGGACTTCCCTAGCCACCCTATCCAGACCTACACCCTCACCAATACTTCCTGTCTCCCTCCCTGCTTCAGTTTTTCTCCTTAGAGCTTATTATATAACATACAATGTATGTGGCTTTTTGGCTTGGTCATTATCTGTCTCCCTGAAATAGAATGAAGCCCTAAAAGGATGTAAATTTTCATTGTTCCATTCATTGCTGTTTTCTAATACTTCGAACAGTAGTTGGCCTAACATAGACAATAAATACATGTGGAATTAATGAATGAATGGTCTCTTAGTATTTCTCAAATGTGTTATGATCTTTTAGAGAGTCATTAAGTCAATTTAATGTATCATGATCCACATTTTTATTTCACATAAGGAGAATAAAAGTGAATAGAAAAGAATAGGAAATATCAGAAGGTGTTGCATAGTAGAGTGTAATTGTATCATACTTTTGTTTCAGCCTAGTATATAAGTGTATAATAGATTATGACGTAAGTTGTATTTCCTAATGTGGGTCATTGTCAAAATTTTTAGGAAAAAACACTGTCTAGAAACGTGTTTGTACTAATATCTTAAGCAAAGCATGGAGATAGGTGGGGATTCATTGGCAGGTAGGCAAGTGGGAGAGTTCATTAGAAGACTAGGTGGCCACTCCTTCTGGTTCTGCTGGAAGTCGTATCTGGACTCAGGAAGGGTCAGATTTTGTCAGGGACCAAAGGTCTTACTTCTGGAGCACTTTTACTTCCCTAGACATGAACCAGCAGTGTTTAGCACATAATGGGCCCTCTAAGACTTGATTGGCTAAAGGTTTTTAATGATTATGTTACTGTATTGGAAATATTTCTCAGTACATTTGGTTTTGCCACAGGGACTTTTACTTGGGGTTATTAAACCCATCAAAAGTCTTCCCAAAATGACCCCACTGCTGGAAGAGAAAGGACCTTGTTGTGACATCAACAATGTTCAGTTGGAATTATTTCTCGGCCGTGTGAGTTGCAGCCGCCCTGCTTTTGGTAATAAACAGCTGCTTCTTTTGGGAGAAGGTTGGCAAGCATTGTGAAAACATCCCTGTGCTTTAGAGGCTTGGAATCAGAAGAGTTGGGGTCCAGTCCAGTCCCAGCCTCTAATCTGCTAAGTGACTTCTTTCTTGTTCTCTGTGTGTGCTCTTTCCTAAAATGAAAAAATTGGACTGATTGGTCTTTAACATCTCCTCCACCTTTACTCTTAACAGTGCATCATTTGTTGACACTTAGGCTGTATGGTATCTCATCTAGATTCTTGGCTCATGAATGTCTGGAATTGATTCTACTTGGCATTGTTTCTAGTGTCTAGTCCAAAGTGCCCATAGTAGGCATTTTGCAAACATTGACTTTTTGATGGCTTTTGTGACTGTTAGAGTTCTTAGAACAAGAAAAATCTTAACTTTTGGTTGTTTTGAACTTGTATATCATCAGTGTCCCTGCTTTTTATATGTTATTCTCTGGTTTTAAGTTTCTTGTATTGATCTTGTAGCTTTGAATTGGGCCTCCTGGGACAGAAATTTTTAATAAGTTAAGGCATTGTCTCAATAACTGGTTTTTATAGACCTTTTGAAGGAGATGGGAAGAGAACAGATCTTGGCATAACAAGCAAGAAATTGAATTTTATGCCAAGCGTTTGAGATAGTATTGAATAATATGTAATTTTTATTGCATAACACTGCCCAATATTTATAGTAAATACATCCTGACTCTATGAGATTCTGCATGTTTGGAATCCACCTCTTTCTATTGTACTTTTTACTGCTAATGAACTTTCTCCAGTGGTAACTGGACCTTAAGAATGTAGAGGAGTACTGTTACATAACACAATTTTACTCAAAGTGTGAAGTATTTGCACTCATTTTGGTCACCTTGTTTATTTCAAGGGTAGCTGATATGCTAGTTTAGACTTTGAAAACCGAAAATTTGTAAATAAGTCTCATGCTTCCTAATATGTTCTGTCCTTGCTTTTTGCCTCTTGAATTTTTATGGTAGTGAATTTGGCTTGAATATTTAAACAGATGGAGAAATGAGAGAAACAGTTTATCCAGCACATTGTAGAACTATTATTATAACAGGCACTACCACTTCTCCAATGTGGATTTCTAAGCCTTCCTCAAATAAATGCCTACTGCAAGCAACCTCAACTAGCCTCATTAATTGAAGTTGACTTGACTGTCATGTCAGAACATTCCAAGAAAAAAATATTCCTGATGCAGAACTGTAGTCACCAACCAGATGGGGATTTCCTGCAGTGCTGCATCAAGGTAAATGTTGCAGTTCAAACTCTCAAAACTTGAAGGGTGAAAATACACTAAGGCTCATGCTATTGCTTTTCAGAGGTAAAACAAAGTCTTATCCAAATAAAAGCCATTTAAAAATGGGAGATTTGATTCTTGATTAAATTAGTTTTCAAGCCAGTATTTTCATCTGCAGTCATCTAATAAAAAAGAAAATAAGCAGAGAAAAATAAGAGAAATCCTATGTTGGTTTCAGGGTCTAGAGGCCAGTCTTCAGCTTCCAAGAACTGAAGGATCCTTGTTGTACTGATGGCTACCTGCCTTCCTGGAACACTGTGGTTTATGTATACATCAAATATCTGTGGGTCATAGTGGTTGATTTTTTTTTTGTAATGATGAGCAATGCCTTCATCCAAGTCAAGGCAAAACTCTTTATTATTCACACCTTGGCTTATAGATATCACTGTGTACCCTTATAGGACTTATAATTCTTGATTTGAATTTAAGATGAAGAAGATGCTGCTATTTTATCCTACTGCTTCCTTACATTGACTCATCCTAAATGGAATAAGAATATGTCCTGGCCAGTGATATTTCCAGTGATTGTTTCCATTATAAGTGGAAGATCCTAAAGTAAACATTATAGTTAATAGTCTAAGTCAGTAAAGTATTAAAAACATATTTACTAATTGCACTTGAGATGATATAATAAAAAGCATAGTGTATAAACATAATAGTCAATGATATAAACCAAATAATGAAGGAAAGAAAATAATTTTATCAGGTTAGCCAAACTACATTTTAGCAGAAAATGGGATAAGAAACAGGTTAGATGGCTCATTTCATTGAATGAAAACCAGTGGAAATAACACACACAAAAGGAGAGAACACCGAAAGGCATTTAACTTACAGGTTTTTAGGTGAGACTCTTAATGTAATGAGGACTCATTATAATATTTAGTAAGTTGATGGGTTCACTCTACAATTCTATCATCTTCTCCTTCTTTTCCTCTGTCATGGTCAAGGGTCAGGATAATTTTACATACTGTAAAACATATTGGCATAATGTTTCACAAATCAGTGCTCAATAGCTATTTCTTGAATGAATGAATGACTTGTAATTTTACTAGCTCACAGCAAAGATAAAGTAATTATTTTTACAAATGGATATAAATTTGTATACTACATTGTATGTGTTCTTCTCAAATGTTTAGAACAATGGCTTTTAAACAAAGCCATTGGAAATAATCATGTATTGAGGGGATTTTGGATTACCAAATACAAGAGTTTAGTCTAAACGTTGTATCTTTCATTCAGTGTTTCATGCAACTTAAAAATATTCCGAATGCCATTTTATCATGGAAATGGCTTCCTTATTTGCCCTGAAATAAATAGGGCAGCTGTGTCTATTAAATAAGGAAATAAAATCACCAGAACGACTCTCAAGTCTGTTTTGGAGTACAGATCAGAAACTGTATTATTTGACTTTTCCTCCCACATTCCTTGACTCTGTTAGCTGTTCTCAAACTGAGCCCTGGGGGCAGCTAGGATGTTCTGGGGACTGTGGCCCTCGGAAAGAGTGGAGCCAGCCGAACTCCAGGCTCTCCTTCCTGCTTCTGACCATGCATTTCATTCTGACACTTTCACATGACAAGTTTCCGTAAAGGTTTAGTATGAAGAAAAATTCTTGTGAATTAAAAAAAAAAAAAGTTTGAAGACTGCCAGTCCTCTACCATTCTACAGCGCCTCCTTCATAATATAAATGGAAGGTAGAAACTAAACTTGAGATGAGCTAAGTTTATTTTACAACTTTGTGGCTGTGTTTTAATCACCTGTTATATCCACATAATTCCTGTAGTAATTTTACTGAATTATTTCTAGATGTGTGATTTCTACTTGAAACATGAACTTTGTCTCCTATAGACAAGGCAACCTATTTTTAAGATGCAGAAAATCCAAAGGGATGGAGGCAATGAGGTTGTGTGGTTGCCAGGGAAAACTAGTGATCCTCCTACTAGACTTAAAGGGTAGAATTGTTTGGAAACTTACTGTATCCCAGGTTTAGAATGTCTGTCTTACAGGTCAAGAAATTAATTGTAAAGGCACAGTGGCAAAACTAGATTCTCACTGAAAAAAAAATCCCATTAATTACGTTAGTAAGAGATAATTTATTGGCCAGAATCTCTGTTCTGGTAACCTTTCCAAAATGTGGTTTACATATATCCTCTAACTAGGCTTCCCTGTCTCAAGATATATATATATATATATATATAAAAAGACCAATTATTACTTAGAAGACTTTGTGATGAGCATAACTTAAAACAGTGATGTCTGATGAATGTCCTTGCTCCCCTCAAAGAATGCTGCCAGAATGCCCACCCATGCCTCCCACTGAGTAATTCAGTGTCATTCTTTCTTGGAAAATTCTGGGTACACAATACAGATACTCACCTTGCTAGACCTTACTATTCTCTGTTGACTACCTTTTTTGTTGATATGCTTTTTCTCTAAGATGACTCAATATCACAGACAATGTTAGTCATGAACGAAGTAAATAGTGTTTCTCTAGGGGCTAGCAGACATTCATTCTTTCTCCTTTGCTTATTTATTGATCAAATGAGTTTAATTCTCAGAATGACCCCCTTTTTATGATTTTCAGTTGTTTGAGGTTCCTTTGTTCTGTTTCCCCTGGGATCACTTGATGATATTTTTCTTCTCGCTGGCTTTATTTATTCCACTCTGTTCATCCCTTTGCTCAGTTTGCTAATTATTCGTAGTCTTATCCTGAAAGATGAAAACCCTAAAGCGGTAGCACATTATGTGGAGTTCCTGCATTCCCCGACCCTACTCAAACACCGTTGCCAACACACCACTGCTTACTCAGCTCAGCGTGCTGTGTTTCCACAGCAGTCTGGCCGGGGGGAGGGATGTCTGTGGGTAAAATTGCCGTATTTCCAGAATCCCTTGCCTGGCCTTTGTGCATCTCCACATCAGTAGGTGTTTCCCATGGGTGGAAAGAAGTAGTCCATTTCCACATCAATAGGTAATTACAGGGGAAAGCAAGGGTATACCTGGACCAGAGAGGCTGGGGGGGGGGGGTGTCCCTTTCTGCAGCTGGGTCACAAAAGACACGGGCAAGCAGAAGTGGACAACTGCTTGTAAGCAATAAATGGGTTTCTCTCACTTTATTTCTCCTTTTGACTGATTTCAATGTCAAAGATATTTTACCCCGGGCTAGGAGAATGTTCCCCGCTCCTGTGAGTTACATGTCTATCAAAGGAGGCCCCTGGGCTTAGTGTCTGTGTGGTTTTCAATTCCAGTTTCCTTCTCATGCTTCACTCCAGCACAAACCAGACTGCTCTATGTCCAAATACACAGGCTGTTTCATGTCTCAAGATGCTTCTTTTCCCAGAAATTCCCTTCTCATTCTTCCTTGTTCTGATTTTCAAAGCTTCAATGTCTCTTGCTCTATGGCCTTTTGTATTGACTTAAAAACCCAAGAATGACTGATTTCCATTTTTGTCTCCTGTGTACCCTTGTTTACATGCCTGTCTTCAATTCCATAATAGACTAGAATGCTTCCATAGAAAGGATTGGCTCATTATTTCGTATCCTCAGCAATTAGTAGTGGGCGGGCCTAGCACAATATAGGAAAGATCTTAAAATTATTTATAAACTGAGTGACTGAAGGCCAGCTCTGACACATGGTCCCGCCATGCAAAACTGACCTCCTCAGCTTCCTCACATACGTAGCACTTGTGCCGGTTACCCTGTGTGCACTCCCCACCATCACCAATAGATTTTCTTCTCTACCCTTCCTTTCTCCTGTCTTTGCTCTGAAAGGATGATTCCTATGGACCTCATCACCCACGCTTCCTTGTCTCTGGCTTTGGGCTGGGTTTGGCCAATAAGTGGCATCACCAGGACCTAGGGCAGGAGAAAAAGGCGAAGTTCTTTCTTCACTGCTCCTTCCCTTCCTGCTTTGATTCTATTTCTCTGGCAATAATTTTAGCTTCTGACAGGTAGTCACTCCTCCATATCTACAGCTCTTAACTAATTCTTGTAATACTATTTCCTGCCTTTATTCCTTTGAACTTGAAAGAGGTGACAGTTTCCTGCTACTGATAGTATGTGGATACCTCAACATCCCTTGGTTTTATTCATTGGCTCTGCCCATCTCTCTGCATAAATCTCTCAATTAAGGCTTTTTGTTTATACCTTCTAAGGGATTTCTATGTCCTGCCAATCTTGTTAATCTCTTGCTAGATGTCACACAGCCCCCCAATATCTTGCTGGTTCTGAGGTTCTACCCTGAAGTCCATCTGCTTGCCTTATTTTGCCGCCTAACTCTTGCCACCCAAATTTCTTCAAGGGCACTGGATCCTACTGTCTAACAACGTAACTCCTGCCCATCAGTGGACCAAGGAGAAGTCTGAATTACCTATCTGAACTTGACTATCAATTGACACCTACATGGCTGCTGCCGTATTCTGCCTGCCATTTTGGACGGTGAAAGTTCACAATGTCCCGTGGACATTGTGCATTGTGCCTCATTTAGAGATGAGTCTTTTATCAGGATTCATTTCTCATAATTCCTGTACTTTGCTTTCTCCAACAAATTGAAGTTGAGGGCATGGAACCCTCCTGTGCACTTATTTTCCTATATTTCATGGCTATTGTGATATCTCTTTTGAGAAGGATCCTAAAGAAAAATTTTCAAACATACATGTTTTTGCCCTCATCCTTGATAAACCTTGGGGCTGGCACTAATAGAGGCTTTGCCCTGTATGAAGCAAGGATGAAAAATTATCTCCCTGGAGAATTCCATCTCACCACAATCATTTTTAGGTCATGGAGGCTTTCTTGTATCGGTTTAAGCTAAAAGTAGCTTGACATAAAATTATTGCCTTACAGTCAGTTTGTCCAAATACATATATAAAAAGAGGCTGCTTTTCCTTGTTTTGTGTTATGGAGACTGTGCTTTTGCAGCTGAAAATAGCATTCGTGCTCATTCCTGGCACTTTACACTGCAAACTTCTAATTTGCTGTCCATACTCCCCCTGAAGTGCTTTCAGCATTGCTGCTTTCCAAGTACTTCCTTCTCATTGAGTATCTATGTCCCACTTTCCACAAAACTATTCACTTTCCATTCTCAAGGTACACACATGTCCTCTACCAACCTCTCTCCTCTTAGAAACCCTGTTTTCTATTCCTAAGTAGTTGTGTTTTTTTAGTCATTTTTCCTCTTATTACAAAAACAATGCATATTACAGGGAAAAAATCAAAAGAAAAAGAAAGTATAAAACTACCATCCAGAGATAATTGATCAAAGTGTCCTATATATCCTTTGACTGTACTAGAGATAAATATGTAGATATATACAACAAAATGAGATGACTCTGTTTATGTATTATTATGCAGCCTGTTTTTTCATTTAATAGCTCAGGAATCTCCATACATGCAGAAATTGTATAAAACTTCTATGTATACTAATTTTACTAATAGTTGTATGTTAACATTTGTGTGAATACTGCTCAACTTAAGAACTAGAACATCACCAGTGTTACAAAAGGCTCTTCAGTGCCCCTTTCTGATGATCCTTCTCTCTCTTGATATAACGATTATCCAGATTTTTAAGGTAGCAACTCTTAGCTTTACTTTAAAATTGAAGTATAGTTGATATACAATATTATATTGGTTTCAGGGGTACAACATAGTGGTTCAATGAATTATTTACATTACTCAACTCTCACCATAATAACTGTAGTTACCACCATTTTACCACCTATGTTATAATTTGCATACAAATATATATTATTATATCTACTTGGTGAACTAGATATTTTATCATATAAACTGATTTTCCATCTCTAGAAATAGTTTTTGCTTTAAGTGTATTTTCTGATATCAATAATAAAACTTCATCAGAGTCATTTGCCCATATTTGTTAAGAATGTTTTCCATCCTGTTAGTATTTTTTCTCAGATTTTTTAATATATATTGTAGGTTGCATATAGTTGGATCCTGTATCTGTTTTCCCAGATTTTTTTATATGTATTGCAAGTTGCATATAGTTGTATACGGAGTTTTTTCCAGTCTAATGACTTGTTTGTCTTTTAGCTAAACAGCTTGGTCCCTTTAGTTCCTTTAATACAACTTGTATGTAGTTCCTCTAATACAAGTATCTGTGGGTTTAAATCTACCATTTTATTCTGTACTTTTTATTTGTCTCACAGGTCCCCTATATAGTCCTATTTATATATTTTTTCACCCTCTTTTTAGCCATCTTCTGGACTGAATTAATATATTTTCTTTTTTTATTTTTTTGCAAGCTTTAAAGTTAAATTTGGCTTCTAATTTTGTGATTGCTCTGAAAGTTATAATATTCATGCTTAACTTACCAAAATCTAAAATTTATCAAAAGCCTCATTTTTCTTTCTTATATAATAAACTAGATCGTATGAACTCCATTTGACCTCCTCCTAACTTACATATTAATGCTGTCTAGCATTTTAAGTCTAATAGTATTATTTAACCTCACTAGATGTTATTATTTCTTTTTTATATAGATCATGAACTTTTATCCATGTACTTACTTTTTTAGTTATATCTCTTTTTACATCTCAGACTTTTCATCTGGAATTGCTTTCTTCTTTCTAAAGGAAATTATTTAGTACCTTTAAAGATGTTGTGCTGGAGAAAACTCAGTTTTTTGGGTTGTTTTTCTGAACATGCCCTTTTCCCTCATACTTGAAAGTATTTTGGGCTGGGTATAGAATTCCTTCATTACATTGAAAATAATGACTCTCTATCATCTTTATTCAATTGTTTTTTCCCCTGATTGCCTTAAAGATTTCCTTTTGTCTTTGGTTTTCCACAGTTCCACTATGATACATCAAGATGCGACTTTCTTTGTATTTTTATCTCATTGATGATTCACCAAACCTCTTGAATTCATAGATTACTATCTTATAACTCCAAAAAATGAGTGGTTTTATCTATTCAATTATTATTTTCATTTTATTTCCCTCCCTTTTGAATATATAATCAAACATATGTTACAATTTGCTTGTCTCCTACATTCCCTTTTATATTTTCCCTTTGTCTAACATTCTGAATAATATAGTCTGTTAAATAGAACAGTTTACTAATTTTCTCTTTTGCTGCATGCTACATCTGAGTGTTTGTGTTCCTCCAAAATCCGTATGTTGAAAACCAAACCTCCAAGGTAATAATCAGTATTAACATTATTACCAGTATTCAGAGGAGGGGCCTTTGAGAAGTGATTAGGTCATGCAGGTGGGGCCCTTATGATTGATATTAGTGCCCTTATAAAAGAGACCTCAGAGATGTAGCTTTTCCACTTTACCATAAGGGGGACACAGTGGGAAGTGGCCGTCTGTGAACCAGAAAGAGGTCATCACCAGACACAAAATCTGTCAGTGCCTTAATCTTGGACTTCTAGGCCTACAGAATTGCAAGAAATCGGTTTTCAGCTGAACAGTTGATCCTAATAACACAGTCTTGTACTATGAGGGATCAGAAGCACCTGCACTATCACTTGTAGTCAGTGGATATTATTCTTGGCCCTGTCTTAGTATTTTCTTGATATAAATGCATTGAGTACTTAATATTAACTGCCTTCTAACTCAAATTTGTGTTTCACATAATTTCAGAGGTGGCAGTTTCTTTATTATCTTCAACTTCCAATTCAATAGGTAATATTCAATATAAACTCTTCCAAGCTTATTTTTAATATAGACCAATCATTACTTTCTCTTTGAAACACTGTCATCTCATTCCCAATGGAAAGGGTTTTCCACTATAAGAACTTTAATCTGAATGTAGAAGCAAACTTTTTCAAAGTAAAATGTACTGTGGAATGACTTCATCTAGAGCATGACATTACCACATAACTAATGTGGAATGTGAAATTAAACAAGACTTTCCCCTTGCAGTGACCTACTTTCATGCCCATGATCAGAATATTAGAGGATACCAACCCCTATATCACTAAACTATATTGTTGGTAATCTTATCCTATAATTTGATGTACACTATGAAAGAAAACAGAAATAATCTACCAGGTGATTCCTAGAGCTTACACTTACAGTAAAAAAATATCATTCAAAATATATTTGAAATACTCTGGGTTTGAGTTTGATTAGACCAGGATATAGAAAACATAATACAGTTCCACTAGGCAGAATAGATCCAATGATTTGATGGCAGTACAGTATAAAGAATCTTTTAAAAGCAAAGGCAGACAGTTAAGCACATCCACATATATCTCCTTATCAAAAAGTTCTGAACTCAAATGCCTCAGGGGACAAGCTACTAACACTGAAATGTGCTATAGACTGTTAAAGGACAATAGGAAATGGTCAGGATTTGTACATTAGAGAATATATACATTGCAAGAAAGCATTGAAATTTAATACCTAAAAATGCATTACCTCAGTAAGGGACTTCTGCAGGCCAAATTGTGTGGTCAGGGAATCAGGAAAACTGATCATGGAGATTTAATAATAATTAAAATATATTCAACACTTAGAATGCCCCAGTAGTAACACTCAACAGGTAGTAACTTACTTAACACTTATAATAATCTGTTATATAGGAACTTTTGTTAAAGATCAGAACAGTGAGACAGGAAGAATTTTAATAGTTGGCCAATGGTCAGTCATATCAGTTAGTCTGTGATAGAGCTAGGCACAAACACAGGAAGTCTGGTCCCATCTAAGCCCTCAACCACTAAGCATATTGTCTCTTCATGTCTTCATAAGTAACTAATTATTGGACTAATTGAAGGTCTATAAATAAAACTAATACTGTCTACCAGATTCTTTCAAAACTCACATATTTCTCATCTGATGAAAGGAAAAAAATTGTATATATAATATCATTTTAACATATTAATTATATACACATACACACATGTAGTTACTCAGTTTAATATAGATTAAAAGTTAGCATTAGGCAAGTCTGCTTTGATCTCTATTCAAAAGATACATTGAAAAACTAGATAAACCAAAACAAGCAAATAAACTTAAAAAAAGAAAACCTTACTTCAATAGAACATAACATCAACACAATTTTTTCTCAGTGTGTAGACTCCACAGATATTGTTAAAAATATTAATGTGTTTGAATGAAAACCTTTATGCTGAAATGTTAGGCTTTCTATACCTTACATGATCAGGGCAAAAGAGGGCACAGTAGAATAAAAAGTTATCTGAATATGGATATGCAATATAAATAACTATGAAATCAACATGAATTTTATTTAATATTTAGTATTTTTCACCCTTGTAAATTTAATATTTAAAACTACTTTTTCACCCTTAAATGAAGGATTTCTTCTAAGACAAGAAATTGAATAGGAATAGTCAATTCACAAATTCTTATTCCTCTGTTTTTTACATATTTCTAATTTTAAAATGCTAAAATATTTTGACTAAATAAGAGGTTTTTGTACCATTCCTTGTTATCCATGTACCCCCTTTGTAACAGCAAATATTTTTATTGTTATCCAAAAATATTAGACCATTTGAGCTAGTTATTTCATAAAACTCCATGTGTCCTAATGTCTGTCTTTGTACAATTTATAGGTTTTTAGCACATTCTTCATTTTGTGCTTTGTGGCCTTTTCCAATATTTATTTAAGGTATAGAGAACCAATCCTATCAGCACAATGATTCTATTAACGTATGTCAGCTTAAAGGAACAGTAAGAATGGGAGCTATGCATTAGGAAGGCAGGAGTCAATAAGCAGATTCTGAGAATAATTCCGAGGAATCACGTGATGAAATGTATTACGTTTTATGAGTCAAAATTAATTCTCCTAAGTAAATGAAAATGTGTTGGAATGTTCACAATTATATTAGAAGTTCCCATATTATTTATTTCATTGCAAAGAACTGAGTTAACACTATACTCATAAAAAAGTCATTAGGAAAATCCTAACACAATAGAAGATATGAAAACTTGGCTTAACCACAAGGTTAAAGAAAATCCTGATTTACAAATTATGTAATTGTTTTCCCAATCTTTGAAATTTCTCCTACCTCAACGTTATCACACATGTCTTTTATTTCAGATCATAGGTGCAATTCTGACAAATTGCTTGTGCATTAAATTGCTAACTAAATCATATCTAATGCATAATCATTGGTAAATACCTTCTGAAGCTGTACAATTATATTACCTTAGATGTTTTCTAGGTGCTTATTGATCTGCACTGAAACTTTATAGGAAATAGAAGCCTTCCTGTGTAAAAGAATCATTGCTAGTACAATTACACTTAAATCCATATTTTTAAGATTTAATTTAATATATGGCAAAGTAGGGATTCTTTGAAATTTTTGTAGTTGTCAGTACTTATGAAGTCAATATTCATAATTGTTATGAATCAGTATTAACCAAATTCTAAGTATTTTTTTAGAAATATTATTAATGCAAATGTATTTCTAAGAAAACGTGTATTGGCAATTTATGTCATTATTCATATAGAGCCTATCATTTTTATTTAAATATACCATATTACAAGGTGAAGGAAATATATCATTCTTTTTCTTTAAATATTTCATATGGGGTACCATCATGAATTTACATAGGAACTGGGTTAAAATGTCATTTGGTCTACTGCCAAATGTTTAATATTTATGATTCATAGTATTTTGTAAATGCAAAACTAGAATTATCCTGTTCTACTACACTCTAAGATTAGAATAACAGGTTAACCTAGATTATCATATTATTTAGAGTTTTTAAATTTGAACTCTATAAACATTTAAGCTGTTAACATGGTTTGCTGAGTTTCTTGGTGATTTATATCTTCTTTATTCTTCCTTACTATGTTAAAATAGCTTCAGGCATTTATCAAAAATGTATCACATTACATACAAAGACTGAGTTTTGTCATATGGTTGCATGATTTATGAAACTAAACTTAGAAACCTGTTATTTGCCCTTCAAATCTTGATATACCCAATGTGCCTTCCTAAATAGAAAAAAAAATTTTTTTTTAACTGTCTTTAATGTCATGCTTTAAATCGTTCTTAAAATGTCTGTCTTAATTGTAGGAAAACTAAATATTTAAACCATTGAGAACCAAGCCTTCCTCTTCTGAAATTTGTAAACATATTTTGAGTCAGACAAAAAATGCAACATTAACATTACAGGGTATCATTACAATGCCCTTTAATCATATTCATCATTGCAATGTCTTTTAATCATATTCTTTTAGTATGCTGAAAACTCATTTTTCTATTGCAGAACCAAAAATAAGCAGGGAAAACCTCACAAACTTTAGTACTCAAACAACTCTCTTTCCTTCCTCTACTTTACCTCTAATGTTGTTTTCTTGCCTTTCTCTTGTCATTTATATGACATTTTAATGTCGACTTTTTAATTTTACCCTAACTTTCAAAAATATGTGATCTATATAAGTAATCTTCCAAGTGTATCCCTATATTAACTTAATATGTTTGTTATATTTATTTAATTAAATAACATTTCCAAAAAATTATTTAATTCAATTTTCAAGGCATTAAGCATTCACTTACTCTCTGTCATGTGCATAATATATAGCATTTCATACTGCTTTTTAAAAGTTTGCAGTAATTTATCTTGATGTACTTTAGATGCCCTCAAAGATAATATAATCTTGTTTGCAAGTCAGTTTATACTACATTTATGAGTTAATTCATCATTTCACTCAAAATTCTTATTGAGCCCCCATTATCTGCCAGGCACTGTGGTTGGTAGTGGGGAAAATGAGGTAAGCCAGACTGATGTGATCCCTTTATTCATGGAGATTAAGGTCTAATTTTTACACATATGAAAAAATAAGGACTGATTTAACATATAATCTGAGAAATTTTGCAGAGATAAAATAATAAGCATCATAAAGGGTCTGTAGAGGAGAGAGATCAGGTTGTGGTTAGAGAAAATTCAAGCTGAGATATAACCTGATGTCAGCTTCATAGGAGGCAATTCTTATAATTAGAGATGCTGCTTCAGACGTTTTTAATGACTTCCCTCCCTTACAAAGCACTGAAAACAACCAAAGATCCCAAACTGTAGGTTGTGAAAAGCATCTGCTACATTAGACCAAAGATGAGAGAAGATTAAAGAGTCACCACATATCATCTCCTTGGTCTTATGTCAGGCTGCAGATCTCCTAATAGTCGAACATCACAATTCTGAGAAAAACTCAAACCATCTTTCTAACAGCAGAATGAGACGTAGAAGCTGAAACAAGCCTTGGGAGAGTCAGGGGAATGCCCCCTAAGAACCCAGCCCAATATTAGGGGAAATGGAGCAAAGAGTAATCCTCACTGATGAAGGTAAGCCTGGGTGAGGGCTGGAGAGGGGACAGTGTGGATTACCCCCAATACAGGGAGCCACCATTTCACGGTGTCTCCACAAGCTATTCTGACTTCTTGAATGGCAAAAGCCAAACGGAGGTGCACAACCAGAATAGAGGGCACAGAGGATTTAGTGAGAGAGATTCTAAGACAGCCAGCCCAAACTGAAATTTGAAGGTTAGCCCACCTCCCTTCTGCTACGATACTGTCAGGGTTCAGCAAACTGCTCCAGATAATTGCTGCCATTCTGTCAGAGAAATGCCAACACACAAACTGAAGGAGAAAAGAATAGAAGCAAAATGCAGACAATGAAATTCTACCAGAAGAGCAATTTATGCCAGAAAACAGAAACTTCAAAGCATGCTCCATAAAAGAAACAAACATCATGACCTTGCTAGAGGTTACAAAAATGTGAAAAATAGACACAAAAGAAAACAGAAAAACTTGAGACAGCAAAAAGAGGAAAAACCAGCTGACAATACTTAGGGAAAAAAGTAAAACCATTATTTTTTAAAAGGTAAGCTACCTTGAAAGCAACAAAATATAAAATAAATGGAGTTAAAATATACTTAGAAACATAAAGCACGGACTTGAGAAAATTACACAAAGTGAAATCCAAAAGACCAAAAATAGGAAAACAATTGGAAAGATGATTGAGATGAAGAAAAAGGCATCAATATAATGATAAGCTGTACTCTAAAGGAAAAGATAGAAATATGGGCCAGCTATCAAATATTTATAATTACTCCAAGTGTCTTTCAAGCATTAAGATTAAAG